>NW_027509464.1:0-690933 GCF_048541705.1 Temnothorax americanus
TTTTTTAAAAAAGAAATTATTATATTACGTTTTCTTTTTTTTTTCGTAGAATGGAATCAAATAAAAATTAACCGTATGGGCTGTCTCTGAACCTGCTGTTTATTTCGTATACACAAACCTCGAACTCATTCAGGGGAGGACGTGCATAACAAAAAACGAGAATGCCTTTATAATGATTGACGATCACTTTGATATAGAGAAAAGCTGACGTGAATGAAGGTGTTTGCGAATTCCTGGTGGCTTGTCGGTCGGTGGCGATCAAGGGAGCGGAAGTCGCGCGCGATTTGAGAGTTAATAAGGTTCGGGAATCACGTCGGGAGGAGGCGGGTGGTGGTCGAGATAAGGTAATCGGCGATCGATTTCGCCGCGAGACGGTGAATTCGTTGAGCGTGCCGGAAACGATGGGGACTGTGCTTTTCGCGGAGGGCGAAAGAAAGAGCTGTGCGGCGGGAAGGAGTGGACGCATTCCTGCCGCGATGAGACGCGGTCCCATTGGCTCCCGAGATGGCGGAGCGTCACACCGGTTGGCCGCCTTAATAATATGGTACGGCAGCCCAGGCAGCACCGAGGACTACCACTGCCTGCTTGCCTGCCTGCCTGCCTCTGCCTCCTTCGGCGTTCCACATCTTACCCACAGAAGATTGCTGCCGTACGGTGTACTTCATACCCAGCAACCACTCGGTCGTTACGTTATCCTCACGTAACGCTAAGGCTTGCGTTGTGCAATACCGGATGACCGAAATCTCCCCATCAATACGATCGAGACAACGAAGAAGGCTTCGTCTGAGAGCTCCGAATACGAGTATTAGGGTGGAGTTTAGAATAATCGTTGAAATTCGAACAATAATGTGTTAATTTTTCTACGGATCTTCCTACAATATACATTTGACTATTAAAACCATGCTGGTCATCATACTCTCTAAAAATCGAAGAGAAACGGATGAAATGCAGGTGTAACAAAAAGAAAATTGGGCCTGTGCACTTCGAGTGATTCGCCACTCCAAAAAATAGTAAAATTGCGCTTTAGAAGTGGAGCAAGATCGCATTCCATAGGAGTGAATTGTCACTCTACAATTTTGAGTAGAAAATTTTACTCTGTTAGAGTCATTTATCAGTCGATCTTTATTGAATCATGATTCACTATAGCTTTAGAGTGAGATCATATCATTCCGGCAAAGTAACTGCTCTAAAAATTTGAGTAAAAAATTCACTCAAATTAGAGTGACAACTCTCTCTTTTGAAGTGATTATCGCAATCTCTCTAATATATTAGTAGCGAAACCACTCTACGAGATTTAGAGAGTATGCATAGAATAAATGGATAAGAGCATCGGATATAAAAATATATCGTAATATACGAGATTGATACAGATCGCGTGCCTCCTCAGACGTTACAAACGTTTCGAATACGTCTCTCACTGATGCAGTAACCTGCTAACGTGCGCACGTCGAGACTAAATTATCCGTACATATCTTGTAACGGCTGTTAACACCCGGATAAGAAGCAGTATAAATTGTAGTCCACGCAAGCGGTGTATCCCCTCGCGCCGATTCTTCATTCCAAGGATACTCCTGCTAATAGCGGCGAAATACCGCGGCGCGACGGCCTTTTTCAGGCCGGGACAATTAAAACCACGCGGGAAGAAACCACGGGGCGCCATGCACGTTTCACCTCTCACCGAGATGTCTTCGATCGTAACGCGGTCGATATCGACCGGCGGCAGAAAAAGCGCGAGCGCTCGCATTTAGGTATAGGCTCTCGTCTCTCGTCTCTCTCTCTCGAGAGTTCTTGAGCGCCGAAAGACGCATTCGCGCAAATTTCGTAGTCGGGCTTATGATTACTTCGCGCATAACCTGCCATTATGTATATTACCGTCTCTCGCGCATTTCGTCTGTGGACTTCCGATGCTGCTCGTGCAGGGTAAGAGAGTGAGGAGGACAGCGGGAGAGAGAGAGAGAGAGAGAGAGAGAGAGAGAGAGAGAGAGAGAGAGAGAGAGAGAGAGAGAGAGAGAGAGAGAGAGAGAGAGATAGATTAGATATAGCGAGATCGATAGAGAAATACTCGCTCGAGTCTCTCGGCGACGCTTTAGCATTCCGCACGAGAACGTATACAAGCGCTGCTGAGTATACATTTGGCTGGACGGAGGCATAAATAATACGATCTCGCCGGGGGCCAATCTTACGGTAGTAGACACGCCGAGGTAGCCGCGGTACGATAATTAAAACTTGCTCATAGTTATGATCGATCCCAGCGTTATATCGTCGCGCGTATACGTGTCATTATTCTGCCGCGGGTGTTCTCTACGCGCTGTCCTTACGAGCTGTCGAAATATTATCTCGTTGAGGCTGGAGTCGCACGCAATAATTTTTTTTTTTTTTTTTTTTTCGAGAAGTCATTAGAAATCTCCCTCCGCCATCTTCGTCAACTCTGCTCCGGTTGTCAAGCCTTTCTCGATCTCTGCTCGCAAGATCGTTACGTAAGTCATTATTAAACCCGTTATTATACTTGGAGGACAGCGGCTGGACGCAAAAATCTTCCTCTTCTTCTGTTATTTATCGAAATTTGTGCCTGTCGATTTTGCCGTTACTTTAAGCGAACCCGATCGCGTAGCGGCAAGCCGACCGGAAAGGCAAGAGCGGCCGGCCGGCCGGAGAGAGAGAAAATAAAATTTTTCGCCGAACCTCGGTAATACGTTTCGAAACAATTACGCTATGCTCGAACGCGCCCGATGGCTACGACGATCGCTTCGCATATACGTCCTTTGCCCAACGGTCGCCGTGTGACCGTGAAAAAAAAAACCGGATCGCAAAAAGGCAACGCGACAAAGGTCCTCGTTCACCTCCGCTAACTAACCGATGTCCCTCTTTTTTCGCAGTGTATCTTTTACCGGTCGCCATCGCGGTACTTGTAGTTCGATTCCATTGTCGAAAGAGTATCATTCTTTCCACTTGATTTCTGACGAAGATCGTCGCGATCTCCGGATTCCGAGCGTTTTTTTACTTTCGTATATCTGCTGCGAGCTTGTAATCGGCACCCTACGAGCCGACGACGAAGACAAACGCGGAGAGTCATCGAGATAAAATTGCAGAAGACTGCCGCGCGAAAATGAGCGCGGATCGTGAACGATTAGAAGCTCGAATATTGCGCAACGACGAGTATCCGTTGGCGCGTATGTCTATATACCGTCGGAAAATTCATCGTCGCGTTCACCGATCGCTCTCGCGGATTGCAGAATCGCGCGTGAACCAAGATCGAACAATTAATCGTTGATGACAGCTTTGACTTGGCGCGCATAAAGGAATCCAAATAAATCAGCGGATCGGGAACGACTCGCGCTCGCAGCATTTACGAAAGCATAATAAAGCGGTCGTAAACGTCACAAGCATTTTTCCAGCCGATAATCGCGGACGGCCAGAGGTATCTCGCCGTCCGACGATGTTTCTGCGGCTTTCACCGCCAATCATGCGCGACGGAATTAATAAGCGAATGCCGATGTTGCACGACTATCAATCGCATGCGCGTTCGAATATCTTGTCGCGCATCGCGTTGACCTTACGATTTCATCTCGCGTGGCTCCGCTTTGCGATCGTTACGACATATAACGTGAATCGACGAGCGACGCGTCGTCCACGCGGGATATCCGACAGCTGTCCTTCCTCGGAGAGGACAATGGACGTGACAACGGCCGCCACGACTTCCTTGTCAGCCGTCGGATAACAGGATCGCGATCTCAACGCGAGAAGATAAACCTGACGCGCGGAGAGACGAGGGAAACCGATCTCGAGATCGCTTGGGTGTATACTAACAAATAGTCCGTCGGCGCGCGACGTGTAACCTGCTCGCCATTGTAACAGCCGTTAATGGCGGGACAAGTTATCAACTGCCGCAAACAAGTTGGATCTTTACCATTCACGACCGTTGCCACAATTCCAACCACTTCGCAGGGGTCTGCCGCTGTCACCAATGTAACCATTGCGGGGGGGACAGGTCGCGACCATCCGACTGTAAATGTACAACATCGTCGCGTCCTCTCGATCGTATCGAGTCGAGACTTGCCGAGATGGAACCACTGGTTGTCGCGAGACGCCTCGTATGACAAGAACGATCGCTGGAGGATGGGCCACTGAACGAATGCTATTATTATCGCGATAGGTATATCAATGTGTTATGGATACATTAGCTACAGCGAAGTGTTAAGAAAAAAACGCAAGGATCTTAATGCATTAAAATGCTTTTTTTTTCTTTTACCTAAAAGTCGCAATATGTATCTAAATAGTGATTTCTTGTTGCACGCAATAAGCGTGACGGATTGAGAATTCCCTTTCATTGTGCACGATGAAAGGAAAAGGTTAAAGTTAACAAGCTGGTGGAATCTCGACAGAAACTAGCGAAAGCACTAGTGTATTGACATATATTACAGTATCTATAAGATAATTTATCGAAGAGTGAAGTAAAGGGGCGGATAAAGGTATGTAATTCTTCTCGCGCCGACGGACGCGACGCGCGAAAAAGAAGCAACGTGGGAATGTTATTACTGCGATGTGTGCAGTGTGCAGTACAGTGTGGGATCCAATCTCCTTCGAACGTACGACGCGTCACGACGAGGCGAACGTAAGCGAGATTACCCATTCTTGAAAAAAAATTGCAACAAAGTGGGAAAAAGAAAGCGGCGAGTATAACGGCCGAAACGACTTTCGATTGTACAACCGGGGATTCGACTTGGACGGACGTGAATGAGGGATCGGTACAAACGCTATCATTACCACGTTGAAACGTCCGTGAACTTCCAATTAACTCGGCGCGGGACCATTCTCGCTCGACTACCATCAACAGAGTGCCGCCGTACACTGATTTTCGGTTAGCGGCCATCTCATCGGGTCGAGCTGGACTCATCGGGACTACGTCATGACAACGGCGATCACAAGGAGCGTACGTACGCGAATATGTATTATTAACGCGCACCGGGCCCGGTACCACGCGGCAGATCCCTTCACGCCGGGGAAGGATATCATCCCGAACATCATCATGGACGTCTACATTGTGCGCTACCAGTTCGGCCCACGGGCACCATTTTTGCGTGGCCGACGGACGTTCCAATAAAATCGGTACGTCAGACAATTTTCGGTTACGCGTGATCTCATTAAGTTGCCCGTAGAGGCAGTCCGCGTTTCTCCTCCCTCTTCTACTTCCTCTTCTCTTCTTCATTTCCACCTTCTCCTCCTTCTCCCTCTTCTTTAGAGACCTCTCAGTCTTTCTCTCAGCTGTTCTTTCTCTCCGCACACCGCAGCCGCCCGACACACTCGATATCCCCGGCGCGTATCATTATTTCAAAATCGTTCCAAATATTGACGCAAAAAGTGCATCTCGCATCTTGCGGTGGCTCGGCCGTGCGAGCGCAACCTTCCTCGCCATGGGTTCCAGCTGATCGCGTCGCCGATTGTATTCGCCTCGAGACCGCCGCGAGTATACTCACGTGTATTCGCGCGAGTATACATACGCGCATCAACCGGTAACAGTCATTATCGGATACGGTATTGCAAGCAGAGTCGAGAATAGAAATGGAGGTGAGCAATTTTCGTGGAAAGAAAAGAGAGGAAGGATGACACCGGCGGAAGAGAGTGAGCGCAAGGTGTGAGCGTACGTCGAGAAGGAAGAGGAGCAAGAGGGCACTGGGAAAGGAAGAAAAGTACTAACAAAAGAAGAGTATGGGAGATCGCCTTGCGAACGATACGCAGGTAAAATGGCGATGCGCGAGATCGCGTCCCTGTGGTGAGGCCGCGCCACGAAACGAACGATGACGACGAAGGAGGAGGAATGAGGAAAGGGGGTGATGATGAAACGGATGGGGAAACGAAGGGCAAAGGGAAGGACAAGGGAGAAAAGGACAAAAAAAGGGGGGAAGGCATCGCTGAAAATCGCATCAAGGCGGGAAAGGCGGATGAGAGAAAAGAAATTGACGGTTATATATATGGAGGTGGCAACGAGTCCCGGGAGTGGGAGGTGGCTTAAAAATGAAGTAATATGGTAAAAATATGGCGGGCAATTTTCGAGGGGAGATGCAGACGACGAACCTGTTGGTCGAGCTGGGCCGAGCTGCAGGTCCGAGCCGAGCGTGGAGTTTGACGTTGCAACGCGCGAGGGGGTGCGCCGGTAGGTACATATCGGCACACGTAATGTCGGTGGGCCCTCAAGAAGAGTTCAGCGAGATGGATACCCCACGTGCTCTCGATCCGGCAGCGTAAAGATGGTCGTCCGAGATAGCGCAAAGTTAATAACGGGCGGACGGATGCGCGGTTTTATGAGGGACGGGGTGAAACCGCGCGGATTATTTTTACCGCGCGTGAGGCGCTTGCGCAACGCGGGCAGATGCGAAAATCCCGCAGGCGCATAGAATTACGATTCGCGAAGCAATTCGCGGTTCGAGCGACGTAAACGCCTTGTTTATCGTCGCTGAAACAACGTTGCGCGCCGCGAATTTAGAGTTATTACACGACCGCGGCAGTTGTAACCGCGGTCACAAAACGCAATCACGACTGTGAAGCAACTTAAGTAAAAGGTATTCGCATTTTTCACTCTTATTCCAATCTCGTTTATATTCACAAATATAGCTCGTAAAACAAAAACATATAACTCGTTTGTCCCAGACTCGTTCAGGCCAGAACGCGGAACCGTCCGCGGAAAACGCGCGGAACAAGTACGTGCGAGATTCTAATCGCGCGCAATTAAGGTTCGAGTTCGTTTACGAATCGCGGCTATGAGTAACGATACAAACTGCCGCGATCTCATTGCCGCAGCAGTTCACTGGCACGCGGTCGTTCGCTTCCTTTAATTATTCCCTAGACGCTCCATGCCGATCGGAAGGTATAAATCGCAGCTCGGGTTTTCGCAGTGCGCTGGCACGCACGCGATTAACTCATGCCGTCTCACGCGCTATCAAGGCCTCCCCCCTCCCCCTTTCCAACGCCGACGGTGTCAGAGTCGCTTATGGAGCGCGCACTCTGAAACCTCACTCGACTCGTCTTCTTTTTGCGCGCTCGTAAATCTCGTAATAGTAGATAGAAATAGCGATGGCACTGATATCGCTCGCGCGAGGTATCAGATGCTTGTATCAATTTTGCACACGTATCAATCTTACGTGATGGTTACTGGGAACGTCTGTCCTGCGCGAATATTAATATGACCTACGTCAATCTGTCGCGAGCAGCACGAAACCCAATCGCATCGGTATCGTACGTTGTACGTAATATGAAATCCAATTTTTTTTAAATCTAATTACATCCACGTTGCGGCGCATCTTCAATTTTACAAAAGCACTGTTCGCAGGAACGAAAGCGTCGAAAGTGATCCGTGCAAATCCATTTTGTGACTCATCCGTCAATGATAGCAGCACGCGTATATGCACGCATCCCCGTCGGGAGCCCCGCAGCCTCCGCGCTCGTTGAAGCGTTGCGAGCCGAGCGCGAGCGCATTATCACCGGCGTGGCGAGTCACTCCGGTATTACGGCTATTGGATAAGAGCGCGTATCTACTTAGTATCCATGCCGTACACAGGATTACCTGTTGCCGCGGCTTAAACGCGAGTTGCGAACCACCCGTCGAGGTTACCTAACAGGGTACCCAACGTATTCAGTATGCGTGTACGTACGCGCATACCGTAATAGCGGAGTCGTATATACGCCGAGCGCGGCGAACGAACGAATCGGCGCGAGTCATTTCACGCATCGCGAAACGAGCTGTCGGGCTTCTCTCCTCGAACACAGGCGAACACAGGCCCGTGTTCCTCCGACGCGTAGTTACTTCAGAATGGAATATTTCGCTCGAGCCGAGGGTGCTCCGCCCGGACGCGACTTCAATGTTGTGACGCGTACCAACGCGTTCCGCGCGAAGATAGAAATCGTTTCACCGGTCAGTTTTCTCTAACGTCGCTCGCAATAATCTCCAGAAAAATTAAATGCTGTACTGTTTGAGATTAAGAAAAAAAACCACCTCGAAAATATGCAAAGAAATACGCAAACGAAAGTCTACAACTGAGTTCGCAAATTAAATTCAATCCATGTACAACGAATGACGAGTCGAGCACAACGCGCACGACTCTTTTTATTAACGATTATAGAGCGTTCGGTTGACAGAGTGACGCGTCTCACTCGATGGAGAACGCATTCCGCGTTCCCTCATCGGCGACAACGATTTTATATCTACCGCAGGGTGCAACGCCCCTAACGACTTTAGCAGGACGAATGGCCGCGCGGTGCGAGTCGTCTCGCTGAATCTATCTCGCAAAAGATTCGCATGGGATTGCCGGGGCATGGGGACAGTAAGCCGTCTGTGCGGACGTGTGTGCACGCACACACGACGTCGTTCGCGGTCGCGCCGCGCCGCGCCGTCAAGTCAGGCGAGCGCGCGATGATGACTGAGCGCATAGCTCCACATCCTCTCTGCACTTACATCATCGCGCGTTCTCGTCACCCTGAACTTACCTCACGACGCGACACGAGGCCGCAACGGACGAGGACGCGACCGTCATTCGTTCGTTTCTTCGTTCGTTCGTCCGTCCGTCCATGTCACACGTGCCACGCGTGCCTTCGACTCAGGGTACTCGAGGTGTTCGTCTTTACACCCGTGACGTTCCGGCGTGGCGTCTCACGTTTTCGAGCCTCGGCAACAATGAGCTCGTTCATCGATCCGGTTTGATCCCTCGATGATGATCCCGCGGAACGTGAGAAGAAGAACGGGAAAGAGAGGAAGAAAAAAAAGCGCGTGGCACGTCGCGCTTATGGCCATCCAGCAAAACAGACTCGTTAACTCGTTAAGGACTCTATACCGACACTCTGTACATGCTATTCGCAAAAAGTTCGCAAACTTGTATAATAATCATATAATATTCCAGTAATGGAAGAAAGTGGTACTTGAATTATTTGGTTCAGTTTAAGTGACTTTTGAGTTTTAATAAGAAAAATTCTAGTCTTATATTCGCGTGAAATTTTCTTTGGAGAAATAAATAGGAATATAAATTAAATATAAATTATTAAAATTAAGATTGCTTGATCGAACGATATCATCAAAAGATGTTTGAAAATGATCGTGAGATAACATGCACGATATGCATTTTCGTACAACGATAGAATATACCTTAATTTTTCTAAGAAGAGAAGCCGCGCGATCGATTGTGATACTGATGCGAGTACGTGTCAGGCTCGAGTACTCGATTTTCAGCGGTCCGTTTGTCGACAGAGTGAACCGCGTCCTGACAGTCCGCAATTATCGTAGTAACAAATAGCTGTTGATTGTACGGCAAGCCACGGTTTAGTGCCTCTAATCGTCGGGTCAACCTCACGAGAGCGAGCACGGCCGCGGCGCGCAATTTATAACGTCACAATCATCGCGGATGAAACCTCGAGTTACATTGCGGTTCGGCGTTGAAACAAATGAAATTAATTGATTTAGCCTCCAGTGTGGATCTTCGGCTCGAACGGAGTAACGAATGTTCTTCTTAAATATTCCGACGTCCGGCCGTTTGCCGAGCTTTAACAAAGTAACGATCTCTCCCGAGCGAGATGATGAGGACGGACCTCGCGACGGATCTCGACGACGATTGCCTCGGAGACGGGATGCCCGAAAACGACACGCCGTTCGCACCGAAATTGGTTTTTATCGTTGTAATTGCGCCTGTGCCCGCGCTCGTCGCGTCCTGGTCGCATCGAATTATTGAGTGACTCGCAAGAGATTTTAATACGCGACTCCCGCCGATAAGTCGCCCGGTCGCACCGGTCCGCGTTTACGCGCGCCATCAAAGACTCGCTCGAGCGAAAATGTATCTTTCTCGATCGCATCGTGCGACGCGTTAGCATCAAGGTTACTTGCATAGGATTCCGGGGACCGGGTCCTCATTTACATATCTCATTGATGAGCGAGAAGATTATTAAATCCGTAAGAAGGCGACCGCGATTCGCAACGGCGCGGTCGTTAGCGTCGCCGAGTTCGGCCGTGCCAGTCCACAGTAGACGTAATAACAGCTTAAAAACAGCGCGATGACCTCGGCCATCGACACCAAAAGTTCTCTGCAATTCCATCCTCTCTCCTTCTCTCTATTCCTCGCGTATTTCTCCTCCCTCCGGACCTTTCATTCCCCGCCGATACTCTCCCGCTTGAAACGGGCTCAGTGTTGTGTCTGATTACGGGCCCTATAACCGCGACGACCCTTTCGCGCGTTCTCCTTTCTGCTCCTTCCGCGAATTCTGCAGATGTGCTCCGAGCGGCCGTGGCCGTACATCCAGGGCCGTGCCAACTTTCCGTCTACAATGTGCGTGGAAAAATGCACGCTGCCGAGGCGAGAGAATAAAGTCACGTGGTGGCTTTAGTGAGGCGAGATCAAAACGTACGTATGTCGATGGAAAGGGCGGCCGTACCCCGGCATGACTGTAGAATGAACTTCTGGATCGGCGAGAGGCTCCGCGGGACGCGGAAGGGAAACGGCGGAGGGGAAGATAAAAGGGGCGGAACGAGCGCAGAGATTCAATTACGATCGATCGGCTCGCTCCGCTCTGGACAAATACCGGTCCGTGTGAGATAAGGGGGCTCATCTCATTTGCTTCCTGGACCCCGAAGGCTATTAAGGCCCCGCGGATCCTCCGCTCATGCCGCTCATTGATGCGCCATTGTGGCGAAGCGGGATAGGACGCCTTACAGTTACAGTGTCGCAAAATGCTAACAGTTACGAATACCGGGATGTCATATCACTCATACAGCTATTTTTTTACGTGTAGCAATGTTGCGCAATCAAAATATATCGTAACCACATCTCACGTGTATTGCGTTTGGTCATATATTCAAGGCTCGGTTGCGAGAATGACCGAAGGTATACGACTAAATAAAAGCAAGTCGAGTTTAATCGTCATCCTTTTCTAACGTTACAGTTTTACTAGTGAGCAAAAAACATAATATCAGACTTGCACGTGGATTATTTGCGCGTCTCCGCAACTCCACTGCACATCTCTTTGATCACCGTAGGATTCAGGTGTTGCAACGTCATCCGCCGATGGCGTACGGCTTAGATGGTGAAAATGCAGCGATGTCACAGCAACAGAATGAAATTTAAATTGGTCCGCCACGGCCTTTATTAATCCCGCGTGAATAGATTCAATGAAGAACGGCGGGATAAGATCGGAATGGGAAGTAATGAATGTGTGGAATAGTGACGGGCGCGTTCACAAAGGAGGAGAGACGAAATCGTCGGGCAACGAAATCTCGATCGCGCACGGGATCAATCACGCGCATCGATATCGAGAAATGACACCCAGAAACGTGTCTATTAGGCGTTCGATAACCGCACCGGAACGCGCGGGTCACTATCGTCGGGCTCCATCAACATTCCTTATCGACACGATGATAATTGATTACCCTGTCCCACGTTCTGGCGCTTCACCAGGTTCTGAGAACACTCCAAGAGAATACACCCGCGCATCGGCTCGATATTGCACTTCCGCGCAGAAGTAAAAATAAATCCCGCTGACCAGGAAGACCAGAAGTTATATAATGTAACCGCGCACGGCATAAAATCGCCGACTATATGATGCTCGAAAAGGTAGAAAGGGAAAATCGTCAACATGCGTAACAATATTCTGTCTTTGTCGCGACATTGATTACGCCCGATAACAGCGCGAATTTATCGATTAATAAGATAAGCGGTTTTCCGGACGAAATTAGGGGTTGTCGCACGTCGAGATCGGATACGTGAAATGTCATGAGCGAGAAGTCTGGCACGTAACGCAGAAATACCAAAATTACCGTTTCATCCCGATAATCATCGACGTACTGCTCGAACGGCATACCGAGAGGGTCGTCACCGAAATGGAAGGAGGAGGCGGGGGAGGGAACGACGGTGGAGAGATAGAAGCGGAGAACGCGCGAGTTAAGCTGCGCGCGCCTCATCTTCGTAAATCGACTCTTCGACGTCCCTCCGTCTCAGCCCCATTTCAATATCCTCGGCTTCGTAAAAGCAATCGCTGATTCACGGTGTAACGATCCAGGTGTATGAGGTTTGCACCTTGCCGGGCCTCACGCATCGCGCAACGTATGAACGAAAGTATCCTTTCATATCGGACACGGGCATATGCAATCACGAGGAGATTAAACGCTACCGAAAGCACGAAAAAAAACGCGCGCGCGCGATCAACGCGGTATGCTGTCCTCCCCCCTATCTTCCATTTTTTTCCCCGTTATCGTCGGGAACACCATATTTCGCGCGCGGGACACGCCGCGAACTGCACAAAATACGCTTTCGGAGAGATTATGTAGCAATTTTAGATAATTGCACAATCGTGGGCACACTGGAGACGTTTTATCCGTATCGGACAAATAAGAAGACATGACGGAATGTGTAATAAAAATTGAGAGGATGATTATTATGTATAATAATAATTTATTAACTTGAGCTTACATGCCAAGAAGTGGAGAACGATTATTATACAATTCTCCATCTCAATCGCGATAAACATATAGCAATCTCCGAGCATTAAATATAATGAATGGCACATCGGACGTATAAAATTTGGGCGTTAAAGTCACCAAATCTATCTCAACTTGCGAGTCGATGGTTCCGAGTGTAATCGCGAGTGAAACATTCGCACGAGGCTAAGGACTTAACGAGTGTACTTGGGATAGGAATGTAGCTCCGTGACAAGATTTATCAGGCGCTAATTAATCGCTCGTAAAAATCTGGAAATAATTTCCGACTTGTGCCCGTGCCCACTTGAGGCAACAACACAGATCGCGCGCCCCGATGCCCGGGTCGGACCGCAACGGCCGATCGTTTATTGATCTCTGAACTCGGTGCATCGCGCGGCGTTGAAACGAGGAGTCGGCGGCGAGACGAATCGACTCTTTCTGGAGCAGGATACGGCCGAGGATCACGGTTCGTTGGATTCGGTAGTATCGTTGACGAGATCCATCAGTGGCTAATGAATCGGTCGTAAAAGTCGGGCTCCCCCGATCTATATTCCACCACGCGTTACCGCGCCAAGATTCGTTTTAGGGCTCGAATAATGTATGCCGTGCACGTGGGGCCCTTGTATCGTCTCGCTGCGCCGCGTTTCTTATTGGCCCGTAATAGCTCCTCCACGATGTCGGCCATGAGCGACCGAGATACGGGACGAAGCTACTCAATCGATGCATTAGCGCAATATTTCCTTTTACGGAGAAAACGAAGGAGTGAGAAAGAGAGAGAGAGAGAGGGCGGAGAGGGGAAAAATCGCGAACTCGCGTGTTGCGTTGTTATTCTAACATGACGTGCGACTAATTGCAAGTTCGAGAGACCCCAATCATATCTGTCGATCATCGGTCGCGGGACATCCGTCGGATCAGCGCAAAACGCCGCGGCATGAGAGAGATTTCTTTCCCCCCTCTCTCTTTTCTTGATTTTTCCCTCTTACACGCTCTTCTTTCGTTTGGTTCTTCGGCTGCCACCCATTCGTGTGCAAAAACTTTAATCGCGCGCCCCGACCGTAAAGGCCTCTCTCTCTCTCTCTCTCTCTCTCTCTCTCTCTCTCTCTCTCTCTCTCTCTCTCTCTCTCTCTCTCTCTCTCTCTCTCTCTCTCTCTCTCTCTCTCCCGGTCCCTCTCTCTCGTTCTCCGTCCTCTCCTTCTCCTCCTCGCCCCGACCATCACCGGCCGCCCTTTACCATCGCCTCTACCAGGCACATCGGTGATCATTGCCCGGCCGTGGAGCGAGTAAGAACGAAAGCGACCAAAAAAACACCGGCTGATTGTTTTACGTCCGACCGCAGAGGCAATTCGTGCGCGAGAAGAAGACGGTGACGTTGGTCGGCAAGAAGGATCACCACCGTCCCGCTCTGTAGGTTCAAGGATTCAGAAGATTCTCCGGCCTTGGAAACTTACGTCTCCTCTGCTTCTCGCTCAAGTCGAGCCACCGAGCCGGTCGGTCATAACTGGCGAAAATAGTCACGCAGTTGTTTGCTCATTAACATCAGCAGATTTATCATCGACGTGTGGTGATTAGAAGGCGGCTCTTGCCTGAAAATTATATGTACAAGAATTGCCAAACCCGCCGCCAATCCGAATCGGTAAATTCATGAAAGGAATAACCGCCGCCGTTGTTTGTCCTTCATGAAGCAACTAAGAGAAACTTATGTACGACATTTTGATTCGTTCTGCGGAATACGCGCCCTTCTGTCGGCGAGGACGATGATTTTACGATCGAATACCGTACTTCAACCCTCTAAATTTAATTAAGCGAAATAAAGTAAGTAATAAACGCCGCAACTTGTCGGCTCTCGTAACGATGCCTGGAATTCCCATAAATACGTAAGATGTGTATTGAACCCGAAGGAACGGATGGATTCTTAGGACTGCTGCACGCGCGCGCGCAAGGATCTCAAGGACGACGGTGCAATTGTGCAATATCCATTTTCCTGCAGCAGAGCTCCGGTGAGCTCGGCGCAAACCGCGCGCTGGATAGTTTCTTTCCTTAACCCTCTTCCACGTCTCCGGTTCTTCCCTCGCCCTTTACCCCGGCCATCTCCCCGTTCTCCCTTCGCGAGTCGTTTAGCTGACCGCAAAATTAGCCGCGAGCCGCACGAATGGTCCTTGAGCGTGATAAAATAACATCCTTTTTCGAAGTTGCGCACTGAGACGAAGGAAGTTAGCCGCTATTCCTCGCGGCTAAATCTTATTTACGCGAAGACGCGATGACGATTACCGGCTAGGTCTGCGTCTCACCGGCCAATGGACCTATCCGTCGGCGGTTTCGACTTTTTTCTCGCCTCGATGGTTCCCAGATCTTGCCCCTCGGGGCACTCTCTCTCTCTCTCTCTCTCTCTCTCTTTCTTTCTCTCTCTTTCTCAGACGGTACACGACTGTTGCAATTTCATCCTCCAGCGCCCGCGGCATTTACGCGGTACGGCCAATGATAAAGACAGCGAGTGAGCGCCTTTTCACCAGTCCTGTACCTTATAATTAACGTTCGGAATTATTTTAACAAATTGGCCGTGCCCGCTATAAATTGTCAATCGTAAAACGCGCCCGGAGATCGTAATAACACGACGAAATATCTAAAAGATAAACAGCCGTACGCGCGCGATTATTCTTCCGCTTAATTTTTTTTAACTGATTGTGACTCGTACACGGCGAATCATGCGGCACGAAGAATGTTTGCGGAACTGCATCGCGAGACCCGAGTGCATACACAAATGCGCGCGATCCTTGATTATGTATACAACGAGCAGGAACGAGGCAGCAACGAACAGTTCCGTGCTGTCCAACGGGGTCGTGCTCTCGCGGAATCCTCCGGACTTTCGAGGCGCTAACGAAGGTACACCCCTTTATACCTCCCACCCTCGAATACCCGAACGCGAGGCGCAACAAGAAGAAGAAATCGTTGCTGCTCGTGCTGCTCGTGTTAGCGGACCTTCGTAAATGTAAATTGAGCAACGTTCATTAATTAGTCGCGAAGTGGTACAGTCATGCCGTGCCGGAATCTTTACTCGTGTCCCTTTCCTCGCGCTCGATCGACCGCGAGTATGTTTCTGTCCGCATAAAAATGACCGCGGATCATTTGCATCGACACAAAGTTCGACGCCGAATGGAGTTTAACGCAATCGACGGTCGATGCGCAACGAAAAATGTTAACGATTCAAACGAGGAGTAAGCTAAAGTTTTAAGTAAGCTAAAACGTAAAATCTTCGCGCAAGCAATTGCAAAATGGGCATCTCGATAAATCAAAGAGACGCACAGTTTTTAAAGAATTGGTATCCTAGGAATATTTCAACTCTTGACCGTTTGCTCGTCTCGGCTTTAATCATGCAATCTCTCGTAAATTAATATCGGCATTGATTGAAAATTCTTACGTGTTGCGGCAAGATGCTTTTCTTCTCTTTCTTTCTTCTTCTCCCCCCTCTCTCTTTCTTTCTTCCTCTCCATGTCTCAGACTCAATTATAAACGCCTCGAACGTCTCGTCTTGATACCGAAAGCGATTACTCATTCGCACGAGATATGAATTCGCAAAAAGCTCACGCGTACGGAATAATCGGGCGTGCAGAAAATTCACGCAACGCATGCACATTAACCCGCTCGGAGCGCCGCGCGTTTTCTGGCCGTGGTAAGTCGACTCACCCTTTTTACCGGGATCTACCTAATCAAGTCACCCGCGGGGTAACTGATTTATGCGATCGAGTAAGTAATAAACAATGCCGACGATTCCCGTGATCGGTCGATCGACACGCTACAATGATACTCAATTGCAGTTTCCGTCTGTTTCTCTATCTTTATTCAGCTTTCATTCAACCATATACCCGACGATGTTACACTTCCGCTCGGTACTCTTTCGCATCGCCGCGAAAGGAGAGAATGAACTGGCGAATGTTACCTGGATGTGTCGGCGCGCGATGAAAAATGCCCGAGACCTCGGAGCGATTCTCCGGATAGAAGCCCACTGAGAGAAGGCGGCCTCGGATATCGATTCAATAAATACCCCGATGCTGGCGCGCAAGAATATCCGTGAGCACCAGGGAGTCCTTTTTTTACAGAGAATGTCAAAGAGAATAAGACTTATGTGTGCTTCGCTAGATTTCGCGAGCAAGAACGGGATCGAACGTCGCTACGCGATATTAATTAGCGATCAGAATGTGAGAATATAAATCAAACGAGCATGAACGTGCGAAAATCTTTGTTCACGCGCATAGGAATCGATGATCACCGAGAATGAGAGAGTGTTCGACGAAAGAGGCGTCAACGTCCTTAAATTACATTCATCGGTAAGATGGATCGTTTAACGAGCTTTCTCCTAGATTTCTCGCCCTTTCCCGCATTCGACGAAATACCGACGAGTGCGAGAAATGGAAAAACAGTTCGGAGCGTACACCGGTATACACGGATATAAATTAAACGACCGAAACACGTATACATATGCGAGTCCCCTCGAGCACCCATGGCGCGTCCCTCTTCCTTACACCTTACGATTAGCCACGGCACATCCACCTTCGACCCGTGAACAGTGTAGGTGGCTGAGGCAACACATCGGGATGCGCCCGCCGTGAGGCGGTTTGGAAATCGGGAAATTATGGTAGCACGGCCAGCACCGTTGGGTAACCGTGCCTTAAACAATCTCGGCCCAACCTCGCGGGAAGAAAGGGATCATTGGAAGGCTAGGCGGTTCGAAAGGACCCAAGCGAGATGCGCTACACTCAAATCGGGCGGCCGATGGTCGTGTTAGATCTCTATTATATAGAAACGCTCGTCGGTAATCGCTTGATTTAACGCCTTACGCGAAGGCGCGTAAATAAGGATTGCGTATTGCGCCCTACAAAGAATTTTGAATAATCTTCTAAAGCTGAGCGATATTGGCCGGTGCATATGTAACGATAAACTAGAGATTTTCAGTACTGGCGGTGAATATCGGAATGCAGCCGTTGAACGCTTGAAGAAAGTTAATCCTCTCCTTTACCTTATATACCTCGGATAATATATGTGTATATAAAAAACGCGAAAATTTTTTTTCTATATTTTTAACATCATGTATGGACGCAAATAAGAGATTGCTATTCTCACTTTAATATAATAATATAAATTAATATTATTCTTTTTCATGCATGGCATACCAATATGATTGCACGATGAAATATTAAAATCCTATTAAAGCGTTCAATAATATTTCTTTTAGGATACAAGCGCAAAATGATTTATGAGAATTGTTGACATTTATCGTAGTTTATTGCACTTCCTCTTCCAAGGAACCAAACAGAAGAAAAGAATTTAATGCTCGGACACGTTGATTAATCTTTGTAATATTGCGCGGGGCAAACTTGGGTGGCCCAGAAAAGAACGTAGCACTGTCTGAAGTTATAAACAGTTGGCCACGGTCCTTTAACCCTTCCAACTACCAACCAAGTTAATAAAACAACACAGCTGGTTCGTCGATTTAAAATATGTATAAATTACAGCCTATGCTTATATCAAATAATCTTATATACGCGAGAGTTCGTGAAACCATGCGATAGTTGGATCTAAAATAGCATGGTAGAGAATTTATAATTCATGGCGATTAAAACTAGAAGCAAACACGTTAAAATAGAAGATATGGCGGGATACGGCAATGCAATATGAACATTTGTGAGAAAGGTCAAAGCGTATTTTTATGTCTCATCGTTCGCGGTGATAATTAAATCTTGGTTGACCCTTAACGACGCTTAACGTAAGGTAGAACGTATCGAGTTATGTGCTGCATCGTCGCCTAACGAACGCGCTGTGTAGCTTGGCAGAAAGCACGCTGCGGCAATTATTGGTTCATCGCGGCAATTATTACTGGTTATTTATGTGCGGGCGCGAAAGGACCGAGGACCTCCTGGTCGCAAGGACAAGATCGCCAATATCAATGCGGTCAAGTCGTAATTCAAAGTCTCACGGTTTACGCTGGCATAAGACAGAGAATCCTAGCGGACTTGAGCAAAGAATCCTTGCCACAGAGTAATGTGGCAAGAAACAGGACAATGATACACGAAGCGAGCATTACGAAGGTAATTAATATGCCGTTAATGCAACAGAAACAACGTCGTACTTAATTTTCTTCCGCGTTCATTTGAAGCGTCTGAAAACAGCAGTGACGAAGATATCTCGCGCCAATCATGCCGCAGATATAATGTAGCGTGCGAAACTTAAAATAACCACGCGATACGAGCAGGAAGTTTTACTTATACCCCACGGGACGCGTCCATTTGCGTGACGTAAAATGGTATAAAGATTTTATTGTAATTGACTTTTTACGGCCCGCCTTTATAAATCGTGAATTTTAATCGCCTCTCTTATGGGGATCATCCTTACAGATTAGATCGGCTAGTTTATAATGACTCTATATTTAACGCTGGACATTCCGACGCCAGGAAAATCTCCGTAATAGTGGATTTTACGATGACGATAACGTATACGGGCGCATGGAACGATCGCGCGCGCGTCCGAACGAAACCGCCTAGCGATTTCGCGAGAGAGCTCGCCGCGCATCTCGGCGATCCCCCTTTCATTCCCCTCGAGTGGCCCTCGAGATCCCGTACGCACGAAATTCATCCCGAAGGGCAGAGAGGAACGGTCAAGCGAGCGGCGCGGCGCGGCGGCATGCGATGACCGAGCTCGGTAATTAACTCCCGAACGATCGCGTTAAGGCGTGAAAGTATAAAGGACTATCTCCCTCTCTCTCCCTCTCGCTTTCTCCCGCGCGGAACGAGGTACTCTCGCCCTCCTCTCGCGCTCCGTCGAACGCTCGTAATCTCGAAACGAGGGCTTTTTTCATTCGGCCCTAAGATAACGAGCGTGATTCAATCTCGAGGTTGTCCCTTGACGCGCATTAGCCTGGGAGCCAGGTCAGAGATTCGCGAGGAGAGGGCAAGTTTTTCGATCCCGTTTTCAGTCTCGTTTCGTGGGAGGTCGGCGCGAGCGAGCGAACGGGCGGGCGGATTCACCGCCAATGCTGGAATAACCGTGCTTCCTGACTCGTAAATCCGGGATGTATGATCGCCGTGCGTCTATGCGCGAATTGAACACACGGTTTGATCGTGTAATTCTAACCGGTAAACCATATAGCTATCGTATATCTTGGATCGTGCGTGTCCTCACGAGATATTATTAGCGAGATAGGCAGTAAGCCACCCGAATTTATTGCCTTATTAATGAGCGCCGGCGAGATATCTCCTCTCCCGCTTTTATACCATCGCGAGAAGCCGAACAGCGAGAGCTGACTAGAGAGATTTCGCGTTACGTTGATAAATTCGCGGCCTCTAGATAATGCCTCCCGATGCAATTGTCATTTTTCTCGGCTGATTAATGGGCGGCCAAAGAACGCGGACCCGCGGACCTGAATCCTGGTCCTATCGCGCGACTCGAAGTCGACGACCGAATGTAAATTGCGATATCGTAGATCGCGACCGCTTGACGTGACACGGCAGAAGACTCGTTTTTAACTTTGATCGTGAGCCAGCATTGTAATCGCCAATACATTATCTCGCTGCCACACGTCTTTCGACTCTCTTAACCCATTTCTCAACTTTTATCTAAGAGAGAATTACATATGTACGTACACAACATACATAATTTTACGAGTCTTATACACGAGTCGAATCTTAGGCCGGTATTTATAGTCGGATCTTATTTCAAGACCGTCTTAAGTAATGTCTTAAGATGTTAATACAGCTCTGTGATTGGTTTATAATATCTTAAGATTGTACTTAAGACGGTCTTAAATATAAGATTCAACTATAACTATGAATACCTGCAGCCTTACTCTCTAAAAGTCAAAACGAATGAAATGCAAGTGTAACGAAAAGTGAAAATTGAACCTGTGCACTTCGAGTGATTCTATCGAGTGAAATCACACTCCAACTTATAGAGTTGAGTGAAAGGGCACTCTTTTCGAGTGCAGTAGATCAGTGTCAATAGAAGTGAATTATGTCATTCTACAATTTTGAGTGAAAATTTTCACTGTATTAGAGTCGTTTATCTCGTCGATCTTTAGTGAATCGTGATTCACCATAGTTTTAAAGTGAGATCGTATCACTTCGATAGAGTAGCCGCTCCAAAAATTTGAGTGAAAAATTCACTTCTACCTTATGAGTGCCCGCATTTACTCAAATTACAGTGACAATACTCCCTTTTGGAGTGACTATCGCAATAATTCTAATTAATGGTAGAACCACTTTATGAGATTTAAAAACTAATAAAACAACGCAATATTTTAATTTAAAAAATAATAAAAATTATTATGAATTTATTGAGAAAACAATCGTTTATTCTTCCCCGTTTTTTATTCCAAACGTATAGTTGATCTACAGGTCATCCAATCACTTCACTTGATCTTAGACATCTTCGTCGGAGAGATCGACACACAGGTCGCGCGCGCGGAGAAGTCGCCGCGTGCTCAAAAGTACGTCGTGCGAGATGAAAACCACGACGAATCGTAATGAAAAAAGGCCTGCTGCCCCGCGGCCAGTGGCAGAAGTGTTGCGTTACGAAGTGCGGCCGGCTATGCGACTCCGCGCGCTTCCACACTTCCTAGGCCCGTCTCTCAGCCGGTACGGCTGTGTTTATATTACCGTCGTACATACGATACGTACACGTTCGCACACCGTGCGATTACATTTCACTTCTCGATAACACGACAGCAGGCCGACTGTGTGGGAACTATTAAAACAAATGTGACCCCTGGAGATGCGGACTGGACCGCGTTATCGTTTTTCTCGCTCATTGCCACCGCAAATAAAATGATATGGCGATCTTTATTGGTCTTCGTGTGTGAAATTAAAAAAAAAAAAGAAACAATTTATTTTTAAACGATCGAATGCTTGGACACATGAAGCAGGGCGCGATCTCCATGGACAGGGTCTAAAGACTTCTTTTCACAGCTTCATTTTTCCTATCGCGCTTATTGAATTCCTTCACTTACAAATCAGATCTTTATCGATTTTCTCTCCCAAGTACGATTTAACGGCCGTACACGTTTGTATATACGCCGATAGTATGCGTACAGCCGCGTATTTGCACGACTCAGAACCGTAAAACCGTGCGGTACGTGAGGCTGGTGCGCGCAATAATGATATGCGTGAGGCGAGCGCGCTCAATAAGCGGAAATCGATTTGACTGCTCTGTCGTATGTGCCGGCAATGGCGCGCGGCAGCGCGTAGCGTACGAACGAACCGATTATCGTCAAATGAACTTTGCGAAAGAAGAAAAAAAGAAAGCATTCCGCGCGATGGTCGCAGAGGCTACCGTGTACGAACGTTGAAAAGCAATTGAAGTTGTAACAAAGAACGATATTAATCAAGCTACCAACTCGCGTATACGTGCACCGGTATATACCCGACAAGTCAGTCCTTCGTTATCTGACACTTGGAGGAACAGGCCGGCGGCGCGGCGCGGCGCGGCGGCGCGCGGCGGGTGAAGCACGTGATACGCGTCGCGGAGCTGCGCCCCGAGCGACGAGGGTTTTCGAGGGGGTTTCGCGGGGTTTCGAGGAGTTTTCGTGGATCCTCTCTCGTGAGAAATGTCGCGGGCAGATACCGTACTCCCGAGTTTACCGCGGATATATACTATATACCGCCCTTTAACGTCAAGCCAGAAGTTGCCGCTCGGCCCGTAATTGCGGTGCCGTAACCGATAATTGCCGGCAGAAATACTTCATTAATACGTAGGTATAGAAAGGATAATCGGCCGCGATAGTACGGCCGGACTTATAAATTTGCACACTGTACTCGCGGCACCTGTTATTAAATCCTGTCGGTAAGCGGCTGACACGCTCGCTGTTGGGCCGACAGGAAATCAGGCGGTACCCTGGCGGCCCCCGCGTCCCCCGGAGCGCACGCATGAACAAGTCAGGCGTATAACCGGTAATAACACGCGTAATTGGTGGTTTTTGTTTGTCGTCGAATTTCGACGCCACCCGCCGCCGTAACGCCGAGATCTCTGTACAATACACAACGCGCGCGGATGTAACCGTAACTTGGAGAACGCGGCGTACGTGTTTGTTCTAGCGGGCCCAAGGTTGTTGCGCCATAAGAGAGGAGAGGGAAGGTATATTACCTTAACGCGCCTCTATCATAAATTTCTTAACTTTCGCGGACAGATTGAGTGAGAGGTTTCGGCACCGTCTAGGGTCTAATTGATAGGTGCGGTCGACATTTAAGTTCAATATTCATGGAATTCTCGCTCGCGGTCGCAGGAATGCGACCGCGATAAGAGCGCGACAACGCAAACTCGTTCGTATAGGACAAATTCACGCTCGCGGCCAGTTTCCCCGGCGATATTTCTCCGACGAGAGTCTCCGCGTCCGCGCGGTTGAGCGCGTTAAAATATTATTGAAATGGAACAACGATCCCCGATCGCGCAAACTAGGCGATCTTATGCGGCTATCAAGTTAGTAACTGAACTCTCAGTGCCCCGTCGTCACGTTCTAAGTCTAATATTCACATCGGTGCCTATCGTTGCGATCTACCGACGTGGCCGTACCGATAGACGAAAATGACCGCGAACGGTGCGGGAGAAGAAGAGGAAACGATCCCGGAACGATGTGAGAGACAGAGAGGAAGGTACGGACGCGCCGGATAAACGGAGAAAGCAGATAAACGGAGAGAGCCTCGAGACGCGAGAGGGATGCTGAGGAAGGAGGCGGAATTCACGGCGTAGGGTTTATGGTAGAGAGGCGAACAAAGCGGGTGGCGGTAACACGGCCCGCACGCAGAAGTTCTCGTGTTCGTATGTCCACGGGTAAGCGCGAGTGACACTAATTAATGAAATAATGGCACCGGGATGTGCCCGATCCGGGCTCGCGTAGAGGAAGGTGTCGAACGCGTCGCGGCTGGGCGTGGGCGGTTATTTACGCTCATTTGTTGTCCGCGCGCTTTCGTTCCTTCTTCTGTGCGTATGCGTATATGTGCGCGGGTGTGTGTATCTGTGTCGCATACCGAGTCAGCCTCTCTTTTTGTCTTGTAGAAAGAAGCCTTGTTTACAATATTTCTAACTGAACTTTCGGAGCTTGATAATGAGCAGAAGACTCTCGCAATTTTTTTTCGCCGGATAATATATCTAATTTTTATCAAATTACATCTTCGCGTTATCGCGACATACCTAGGAAAGTATAAGAATACTATATGAATATTTTTTGATCTGTGGACGTTAAAATCTACGAATTCAGCTACGGAAACGTATTAGTACGACGCTTTCTCACGCTCAATAAAATCGTCTATGTGAACAACAATATTTTCGTCCTCCGTCACCCTCCTATCACGCATCCATGGTAAGCTCATCCGTGCAATGCATCACCGCGGCTGCAACGGTGCACCGCCGTTGAACCGCCGAACTTCGTAAATCCGAGTCGGCTGGTGCTGTCCGCAGCACGACGGAACGACGAATTTATCTGAGTACCGCGGGGCCGTGGCACAAGGTAGATACATCCACCTTCTTCCTTTCGTTTTCCCCCCTCTCGCACGTGGTGCTCCGTAATCGGATACTTTCCGACTCGCGTCCGAGCCGATCGCGGTAATTAATGGCGCAGAATCTGTCTTTTGTATCTTTCTCATTTATTTTTTCCGTCGGAGTGAGACACGGAAAGAAACGTGAAATATTTGTACAAGATGTAGGAGAAAAAGTGGCGTGGAGATGAGACGACATTTTTGTCGCCCATTTCGAGAAACCCAAGTCGAAGAGTGATATATCACTCAAAACGAGTGAAATGCAAGTGTAATGAAAACTTAAAATTGAGCCTGTGCACGTCGAGTGATTCGCTACTCTAAAAAAGAGTAAAATTACGCTCTATAAGTTGGAGCGAAATTGCATACTCCATTGGAACTTTTCGAGTGCAATATATCAGCGTCTATATATATAGAGGTGATTATGTCACTCTAAAATTTTGAGTGGAACATTTCACTGTGTTAGAGTCATTCATCAGTCGATCTTTAGTGTGAATCGTGATTCACTATATAAGTTTTAGAATAAGATCGTATCACTCCGGTAGAGTAGCCGCTCTAAAAATTAGAGTAAAAAATTTACTCCTACCTTATGACTTTCCGAATTTACTCAAATTAGAGTGACAACCCTTTCTATCGCAATCATTCTAATATATTAGTGCGGTGAACTCTATGACATTCAGAGAGTAGAATTCGTCGGATTTAATAGATCGGATCGATACAAGAATACGGTATTCTCTCCAGGACGAAACTTATCGCGAGCGTAATTGCCGTACGGTCGCGGGCATTTCGTCGGCGCGCCATATAAGTGAGACGTCATAAATCGGTCGACGAAATAGATTGCGGGCTCTCTCGCGCGCGGTGGCTCGCACGTCCGCCAACGCCATATATCCGATTCCATATAAATATCTCTCGGGGCGGTGCTAATTTAGTTGGCAATCTCCGCGTAATTTATCTCGCCTTCGCGCACTCGCCTCGCCTTCGATCGGCGGGCGGGTGTCAACGGGGGGTTGACGTGGAAAATCGTCCGTATACCTATCGCGAGTATACGCGCGATAGTCACGTCGCTCACCTGCTATAACGATCCCCGTTGTTCGCTCGTACGACGTGTCCGCTATTAAGGCGCTCCCGCGATTCCGATTCTTTCCCGCGGCGGTGCGCGCGTTAGACGCGTTATTTCCACGACTAACGGTATAGCGTTACCGTAACATTAATTTCAGCGGAAATACCAAATCGACGATTTCTGTCCGGCATGCCGGGTTGGAACACGCGCGGCGCACGATCTCCCCGCTTTAATGAGATAGGCGGGTAATCGGGTGATATAAAGGATAAGGCGGTAATAAATCCTGTCAGTTAATTCCTACGGGATTTACAAATATGCGTTGAGGCCGATCCGCGCCTTCCGCGTAACGAATCGCCCGATGGTGTCCGGACACCGTGTAGCCGTTGACTATGACCATTAATGGATGTCTCGAATAATTAGCGTCCTCGTTTGACGTCGTGTCAGGGCTAATTGACAAAATTTATCGCATAAGACCGCTAAAATCTATCAGTACACCTTATTGATGCTTACGATTTCCTCTTTCTGTTTGTGGCATCAATCCTTTTATTTTTTCAAGCTCTTATTGTATCTTTTCTTCGTAATCTTCGTTATATAAAAAACGCTTCTTTCTTCGGTAACTCTCTACAAGAGATAAAAGGCTGACAGTCTCTATATACGCGTTCCGCGAGTCTATGAACAGAGCGGAAGGCGCTTAAATCTCCGACTCTTGAAACTACGGAAAGGTTTTCCCACACAAGCAATCGTGCGTATCTCATCGCGCCGAGAGCTCAAAGCCCCCGAGGAATACGACGAATTTAGCGGGAATCGCGGTAACTTCTCCGGTCCCCGGCGAAGAGCAAGATTTCCGCGGTGGCGGCGAGTGGGAGATATATCCGCGGTTGCCTCGTGAGTTCCATCGAACTGTCCGGCGGTCCTTTTCCAAGCCTCTCTACCGGTCGTTCCTTTCAGCCGATGGTCCCGCGCAAACATACGGACGCAGATAGTCGCGTTCGCCCTGTTCAGCTGAACGGAGGGAAAAGGACGTGAAGCGACCAGCGGCGCGTTTGACTCGAGTCGCATCGCATCATAAACTGTCCGTTGTAGTTTCCTAACTCTCTCTCTTTCTCTTTCCTGTTGTCTCTCTAGCATCTATGTCGCAAGTAGGTACGTACACTTAAATCTGCCAGCTTATTCGCGGCTCTGGTACCATCTAGTGCTACCAGTAGCGATTTCTGCGCTCGCTCTCCTTGTCCGGTAAGTATAGCTCCCAGGAGACAGGAAAGTCGTCGCACCCATCGTCATGGAAAGGACGCTTCCGGATGCACGCGCGGTGCACTCGCATGCCCGGCGAACGGACGAAAGGCACGAGAGGATATTCGCCGGTCTCTTCTCGTACTAGCCCGCGAATAAGCGGGATTTTTTTTTTTCAAATACGGCTCTATCAGTATGTGTCACGCACAACGCGGGCAACGAATATTATGTGTATGTATAAATCCCAGGACCTTCTCTGAGCCAGGGACGTGACATACCGCTCGCGAGAAAAATAACTGTAATTTCTTTTATATAAAAAATATACGAATGTTTATATACGTGTTATCGACTTATTTAAATGAAATCTTGAATATGCAAATGATAATGGGTAAACGGTGTGTGCCGCATAACAAATTGTGAAAAAGATGTAAGAACTGATACAAGAAACATTTGTCGATTATTGCTCGATAACGGAATGTACATCCTATGTACGTGTATTCGCATATATACCTTATTAGTCGTTTATCAAGAATTAATTTTAAACGAGGGGAAGAAGCTTCTCGCTGATAGGTCAACGGCATCCGCAAAGGAATTATACTCAACATGAAGATATCAAATAAGCAGTGATGTAGAGAAAAAAATTATTTCCAACGTTAATTTTCACGGAATTTGTTGGACTATTTTCATGATTATAAACATGCAAAGTCACTTTTTTCTTGAAGTGAAAAATATGCGGATACGGATATGTATAATTAAATGATAATTTTATCGCGGTGATTTTATAAATTATTATTATTCTTCGGAGCATTCGATGATCGCCATTTGATGACGATGATGATTACTTATAATATTCGCGTCTTTTATTGCTAAATTTATGCTTTTGCGCCTTTTTCGTACAAATCGTTAATATTTGCGTCGCATTAAGGCTCTAATATTCAATTATCTTAAATACTTTATGCCTGTTTATCTATTTCTGTATTTGCACCATGATGAAAATGAAGATATATTGACGAGAGTATATCCCAGCTTATTATGAACAGTCAGCGAAAGTAAATTGGAAATTGCAGTATGCGGAAATTGAATGTGTAATTTGCTTGGTTACGTTACTTATCTACTTTGACGTAAGGTATAATAGGAACGAAGGGAAATATGCCGTCGATATAAATTATAACGATAAACGTGAACGCTAAAAGACACAAACGATCTTTATTATCGGCAAATTAGTATAGTATACCTGAGACGATATCCGAAATGAGGCAATGGCGAAATAAGGCGGAAATCAGGGCCGAGAAATTAACGAGTGGCGTGCACGCATCGGTCAACGGATCCAAGCAACCACCAATCTCCGTTGTACTCGTCCGTTCACATTAGCGTTCCCGCTGTTTCCGACAATTTCGCGCTAACGACGCCTTTTTGCGAATCCCCACTGAAATTGTCGCGTGACACGACCGTGACTTCCTTGCGCGTTCTAATGCTCGCCTTCAATCGCGTTCCGTCCGGTTGTCACGTAATTCCACGTAGAAAATTAGGCTTGGCCGTTCACGTGAAGGCAGGCGGACGCTCTCATTAAGACGCTCCGAAGCTCGCAGAGATTACAATGCTGTATCGAGACGACTCGAAACGAAACCTGAGTCCGTGGTAGATACTGTGTTAAACTGTAGTTCTCTCCTCCCCCGATTGCCAGAACGATTCGATCGCGATCCACAGTCGCGAATTATTTTTCCGTCCGTTTCGTTTCTCTCATTGTCCACGATTCTCCAACAACTCTTTCTCCCTCCCTCTCACTCCGACGTTCCATTCGCGAAGCTCCTCGCGAGAGACGCGCTGCGAGGGCACCGGCACTAATTAACGTTGACAGTAATTAGCATAAATACCAGCGCTCCCATGCCGAGAGCTGCGCTCCGAAGCTCGGCACACGATCGGCTGGAATCGCGACTCCGCTTTATCTCGCGATTTCGCACTAATCACTCGCTTGTTTCTACTATTTCTCCTCGCGCCGCCGCACGCCTCCGTCTGTAACTTACCCGACCGCGTTTATTCCCCCGTATTTGCAGCCCTTTTGCCCGATATTGGCGACTTACCTGTAAAACAGAGAAAACGATGCGATTAATGGAAAATCGTATGAGAATAACGAAAGTTAAAGAGAGCTGGATTAAACCACACAAGCGATTGCTTCGCGAGCCGGTTTAATGAAGACGGCTTAATGATCGCGCGCCGATCGTTGCTCGCATCGTCGTCGTTGTCGGCAATTTCTCCGCGGGACGCGGAAATATTACGCGCCGATCATACCGATACTTTTCGCCGACGTTATCTTAGTGACGACGTCGTACGGCGTGAAACGATCAACAGGAAAATAAAAGGAAACGAAAGAAAACGTCGTCCCCGCGCGGGATTGGGACGCGGAGAAGGCAATCCGGGTAATAAATACAATCCAATACAACGCGCGCGGGCGCTAAGGCTCTTAGCGCGGCTATTAGGCGACTACCACTTCTATCGAATAATCATACATGCATGAGCATTTTCTATACTTTCCGATTATCGTAGATTAAAGAACGTCGTATCGCAGTAAATTTCGTCTTAGTAGCTATACAAAAAATTTCTCTTAAAATGCAGTTTCCGCTATGTATATGCAAAAATATTCTCTGTTATTAGAAATGTTTCCAAATTAGATATCTTATTTGATAAGTTCAATACGGAGTCTCCCAGACGGTCCTCCCGAGAAAGACAAAATTCAAAACATAATTTGAATTCGGCGCGCGGTTCTCAAGATCCGGCGGGGTACAACCGCAAAATCAATTTGCGCGAGAGTGGCGCGAGGAACGGGCGGGATCCGATCATCGGGAAAAGGGAGGGGGAAAAGGGGCAGTAGGGCCCGTGGGTGCAGGAGGTCCCGTTTCGCTGCCACGGGGTTCGAATACGCGGCGAATTAAACCGGCGGGCAATCAAACTTTTCAATATCCCTGCTCATGTCGCATATACGCCATAAAACGTCCGCTGCACCGCCGACCTGCTCTCCTCCCGGTGTTCCTTTTTTTCCCGTTTCGTCTGTCTCTCTTTCTCTCACCCCGCCGTTCTGTCGCCCTGTCACCGAACGCCTCAGTCCTGCGTCAGATGTTTAATATGCGTACACGTACGTGTACGTGTACGCGTGTACACGCCTTTGTATTCACATATTTGCGTGAGTCGACTCGGTCTGGCTTGCGAGGGTTGGAGGACTGCGGAGAAAGGGTCGCGCGCATGCCCTCCTCTGAATTTAATTCAATTTAACATCATCGACGTCCAATGTCGCGTGATTTGACCCCTCGATAATCGCGGCCGGCGACTCCGCCGTGTTACCGGACGGAGATGTTTTCGTTGGAGAGAATTGATGGGAACGGAATAATGCTGGAGGCTAATAGTTACCACCGTACCGACGACACGATACGATTATAAGCAATATGAGAGCGAGGAACGAGTCCAACTGCTTTTATCTTGGCGACGCACTTTTTTTCGTTTCATTTTATTTCTTTTCTTTTCAGATAATTTGTCCGAGGCGATCGTCGAGAGCGAACCGTATAAAACTCGGGACCTCGAGTCAGCCAGTGGCACCCAGGCAACCGGGAGAGCAGCAACGACGAAGTTGGAACGTCGGGTACTCCGGTGTACGAAGGCGTTCACGGAGCGGCTCTAACACGGCTCATTAGCCTACAGCGTCGCTAATGAAAGCTCGTTACCCGGGTGCATGCACGCCGAGAAAGAGGACGGGGTCAGTTCTGTGACGGGGGGAGGGAAGGAGGAAAAAGGGCGAGGAACGAAGGACACGATGGAGCACCGCCGCGCCGATGGGGAAGCTTCCGATGTTATTTTGCGCTCGGTGACTTAGTATTCGCAGACCGTCGCCGCCGCCCCCGCGAGTACCCATCGCCAGTTAACCGCTGATGACGTGCATGTATGTATATATGCTGCGGTTGCGCGCCCGCGCCGTTCAATGGTGAAAAATGGAAGAAAAAGAGGGAGAGAATCTTATCTGGAACCGCGGATCTAAGTTGATTGGGTGTGAGGTATACAAGGCACTCTCTCGCGCCCTACGTCGAAGAGCCGAACAAGACCGAGAACGTCGTAACCTTCGACCAGGCCTCCTTCTCTTCTTCTTTTTCTCTCTCCCCCCCCGTCTCCTCTTCTTTTCTTCTTATTCCTCTCCCTTCCTCGTATCCTCCTTTTCGCGGTCGGCGCGGCGCGGCCGGTCCCGCTCGGCCGTGCCGGTTCAATGCCGAGGATTCGCTTATTGTTTCGTGCACAAGATCCCGTATCTGGTAAATACGAGCGTTCGCCGGACATGCCAAATGAACTCACGGGATGGTTTACGATCGGCGTTATGATGCGATCCACGCCGAAGGGAGTCATGCATGTCTCGTTTGCACATAACTGGGGCTCTTCCGACACGTGAGACGTGTTTATTCCATTTGAAATTCATTAGGAAACCGAGTAGTAATTATTTACTTCTCGTGTCGATAAATTCGCGCAAATCTGCATCAATGTGGATTAACGTAAAAGAATCCAAATCAGAAGAGAAGACTCGACACACACTTCCTTCTGTTAGACTAATTTATTATTAAGTCTAAATTCTTTTAGGGCGCCGTAAAACACAAAATTTCCAACACGTTATTTACTTACAACCGCGAGAACGGTGAACGACAGAAGCATCGCTGGGAAGGACACCGCCACACCGCCAGCAGTGTAATAGAGCGGAGCGGTATTGTAAAAGCTTCGTGAGACCCCTTAACGCGGATTCCCTCGGGATGAAAGATGCCGATTCGGGTCCAGAAGAGGGTGGCCGCGAATGGCTCTTTGCACCTTCGCCGCTTTATAACCGCTGAGTGTACCCAAATCCCATTCCACGCCATAAAATCCTTAGAGGTTGCGTGGCTCGCTCGGTAGGAGGTGGAGTATATCCACGTAGGTTTCACATTGACGATTATGACATTGATCTGTGTTTGTGTGTGTTTATATATGTTGAACCCGTTGATCATTCTCGATATTTCTGTTACGCTTGTCACGCTACTACCATAAATTCGGAAATTCAGGCGACTTGCAAGCTGTGATTTACGTTTGATCATGCGGCTAGTGGCACGCGGAGACAAGAACTTGGCGCTGTAGTTCGCTGTGTCTAATCGATAACGGTTTTTCATCAACAATCTATAAGAAATACCAATAGGAAATCCTACAAATACAGAAAAATAAAACGTGGAGCACGCGGACGAACGTACGAAAAAAGGAAGTGCCGTTAAATGGAGACGGAAAAAGAGAGATAGAGAAAAAGGCAGAAAGAGTAGAGTACGGACGAAGAAAACTACGTGGGTCCGCGCTGCAACGCGATATATAGCCGAGCCACGGCGTCCAACATTATTAGCTCGGCGGATCGCGCGGCTTCTACAGCGTATCCCGGCTCCTACCGTATTATTACGCGCAAAATGGCTCATTATTATCATTATTATTTTATATTTCCTCCGGAGCTCCGAAACCACCGATAAGCAAAAAAGCCCACGAAATTAATATAAATAAAAGCTCTGGACACAGGACGTACCCGGCGAGAAATACCCGAAGATGGAAAGAGCGAACGCGGGGTGGAGAAAGGGGGCGCAGTCGGCGGAAAGCGGAGGATGGAGGAAGAGAAGGAAGACACATGTATCGGAAAAGATGGACCAAGGGAGAGAGAGAGAGGGAGGGAGAAAGAGGTAGAACGGACGCCAAAGTTGCTGGCTGTATCGTCGCCAGGCCAGGTTAAGGATATATAGCTGGACCAGGATGAGAGAGAGGGGAAGAGTCAGGACCGCGACGGCGCGGCGGCGAGGAAGCGGGACACGGGGCGGCCGATATTAACAATAATTATTGGTTCGAGCCTCTCTCCGTCCGTGATCTTTCGAATCTCAAGATCACAAGTGAGATCAATTATGTCCGTCTGATTAGCCCGGGCCCCCGATCGGTATACAGGCGCGGGTATTATGCAGACAGAGACCCCTTCGATCGCACGTGTGTGCGTCTTCACCCCGCCGGCTCCTCCTGCCCCCCTCCCACCTTCCTCCGCTACTCCCTTCGCCATCGGTGTCCCGCGGTCAAGTCGTACTTCTGGCCGCCCCCTTACCACCCCCTCTCGCCTCACCCTCGTTCTCTCATCCTACCGAATTATGAGCAGCGCGCCCGCGCACACGCTCGTATCAGCGCGTTATTATGTGGAGCACAGCGCCGTTTATGAGGGCTGCCCCTCAATCCCTTAAGTCGCTCTCCATTTTCGGTGTTGATCGTGGGTAAATTCTTTCATAAAAATAAGAAGGCGTATCATCCGATCGTATTATCCGTACCTCTCTCCGCGGCCACCGACCCGACCAAAAATTGCGCCGTTTTGGCTCGATAGCACTGGACCTCTTTTTTCTCCCCTTGCCAATCTCTCTCTCCTTCGCGTCGCGCACGTCCTTTCATTCAAAGAGAAGATTTTTACGTATGATGATATTACCGGCGCATACCGACGAGTATTTTATTTTTTGCCACGCAAAACACCTACCTACTGCTCATTATGACTGATACCGCTGATGGATTGAACCGAGAAAAACGGCGGAAAGAGAGGGTTCGTCCACGCAACGCGAATCAAATGAATACCACACGGAATACCAGTTAAATGTCTGAAAGTTCTTTCGACGTAAAGCAGGCATAATGCATACTCTTTTGGTGTTATAACGACTTGATTACTATGCGAGAACGATAGTAGCGAGAACTTGCGCTGCCGATATTCACTTTTCTTTTCTCTACGTTAATTTTCATAATTCTGCTTACAAATGTTGATGACGTCCCGTCAGATTCATGTAAATCAACGCTGTCTTCCGGTCAAGTGAGCGAAGATATAGCACAGTTATTCCTAATGTTATGAAAGATAAAATGGCATAAAATGATATGTATTAGCAAATAACCGTACAACAGATTGTGTACGCCAATGAAATGAGAGAATTATATAACCTTATCGTTAATTTACTGATTGCGAAGCAGCAATAGGAGATGCACGTGTCACCTGTCACACCAGCCAGATTTTGCTTCGAGTGCTGCAAACACAGAGCGGGAGGGGGGGAGTAAACGATGCGACGCGACACCACACGCCGACCGCCACGATCGTAAATCATTACCGCGTACTTGCTCATAACGAACAATGGGACATGGAGTCCGATTCAGCAATCACGCATCAGCCGACGACGATGACGACGACGACGATAGGTCATTGACCTACGTGGAATTTTCCGCGGACGGATGAACGAGGACGACCACCTGGGCTAGAGTCTAGTCTCGAGCTGCTCTTGGTTGTAGGTGCGTCGTCGTAGACGAGAACGGCAAGGAGGTATAGAAAGCAAGAGAGAGGGAAAGAAGAGATGCATTCACCTTACCCCCATAAATTTCGCGCGGCGATACTTTACGACGCGCAGTACCGCCTCGTGTCATTATCGCGCGTAGGGGAAGCGTGGAGGCCCTCTTCGGGGATATACTTCGAGAGCCTGCGATTTGCCGCGTAGGGTATATACGCTATTTTTCCGAGTTGGGCTCTCCGCGAGCTAAGATCCCAGGGATCTCAATCCCCGATCCCATCCCCAGACCTCAACGAGGCCAGTTCTGCCAGTTTTAAAAGTCGATTGCGATAGACGTAATAGCTAATTCCCAAGCTCACACTTTAGCCGACTAAAATAAACGAGAGATTGGACGGTGATGAGCGGAATACGCGAGCGAGCTTTCGTCGCTAATTAGTGCGCTGGGCAGAACCAGTCGATGCGGATGAGAGATAAAGACAATCGCGCGGCCGACGCGCGAGATTGAAATGCGCGTTCGTCGCGTTGTAGAGTCTAGCCTGGGTCTGGGAAAAAAATGTATGTAGTACCTTCAATTCGAGATTAGCGCGAGAAGATAGTATTCGATTAAACACATGTCAAAAGTACACACACCGTTGCAGTCAGTTACACTTTTGCCTGCTCGTGTATAGACATAAACGTTAACGAACCGGCAGAAAAAAGAAACGTGGCGAGTAAATAAGATTTAATTAAGAGCATAAGTACGGTAAGAACGTAAGAGATGTGCGCGCACTTCTCACAGTACCTACTGAACGTATCTAATGTAACCGGCGAAATCCTCGCAATCTGAAGTTCATCAGCTCGAGGGAGCACTTCGTTTTCCCCCATATAATATAACTATTCGTCGCTCAGTATGCTAATTCCTGCGATTCCTATGCGATCCGCTTTTGCGCGCGGGCTTCCCCTTAATGGTAGCGTCGTACATTTTCTCGACAACGTGCAAGAAGCACGTTGAAAACTATCAAAACGTAAGATCGATCGCTGCCCCAGAACGATGGATGTTATCGCGGACCGCGACGTTCTCGCGCCATCGCGACAAGCTCCCTCGGCGTAGCATTTCATTTAAGTACGGACACGCCATGCATCTTTTTACGAACAACTCGTCACCGAGTCGGGTTTGTTTCATCTCGCAAACAAGAGGGAACGTCGGAAGGAGAAGTGTGGCATCCTCTAAAGACCGCAAACTAGTGACTCTATCTCCGCGCTAGTAGGACATATCGAATTACGTGTCCTTGCGCTCCGAGAGCTCTACACGGCAGGCCGAACAAATAGATAGACAAGGAGATGGGAGAGGAGAAGCGCTCGGATAGCGAGAGAGAAAAGAAAGAAAAGAAAGAGAGAAAGAGAGAGAGAGAGAGAGAGAGAAAGCGCAATTTGCTAGCTGAACTAGCGGAAGACGGAATAATTATAGACTGAGAGATCGCGGTCCCCGAGATATCGAATTTCTGCAATGTCTCTCTCTCTTGACGCCCGTGATTTTTCTCGCCGTCGAATCCAGTCGCTGTCCTTACAAGGAAATGGGAGATGCAACTGGAGGAAGATAGATGCTAAAGGCGTCGGCCCTGATGAGGAATCCAAGCGCGAACGAACGCATCTCTCCTCCGAGGTGAGAACGATTAATACTTGCAGCCTTCACCGCACTGTTTCTTCTTCTCCCCTTCCCTTCCCGTCCGTCCTTTCTTTCGTTTCACACCGTTTCACATCTCTCTCCCTTGTAGGGCGAGGTTATCCGCAGAACCTCGCGGGGTTGAATTATCCTTTTATTCGAGCTCCTCTCTTCGAATTCGAGAAGATCGGGATCCGTTGCTCAAGTCGCTTTGACATATTTATCTGGTTCCTCCTTCCTCTGCCTCTATGAAAATTTCCCTCTTCGCGCCGCATCGTTCCTCAACCATCGTGGATCAGCCGCGGCATCACACGCGGCGGTGTATATAACATATATATACCGTGTGCGCGCGGTGCATACACGTCACGGATAAATTCGAGGGAGGAACGAGAGAGGAGAAGGGAGCGAGAAGGAAGCGAGAGATAAGGAAAGAGAGGCGCTGCCTTGCGTATATATAACGTAATAGCAATTTAATCAATAAAATAAGAGGATCGCTTTGGCCTGAGCGCGGCCCTCTGCGAGACTCTGCAATAATTACAACAGAGAATTATGAGCGGCTATACTTGATTGGATCTATACGCGCCTCTCCCGTTTCTCCCTTCCTTCTCTCGCCCGTCTCATCATCTCGGCTTCCTCATCGATAGCTCGGTCCTCCTCCCTCCGTGCTCCCTTTCTTCGCGTGCACGGGAATATCTCTTCTCCCCGGCTGCAGCCGCGCGGCAATGAAGGAAGACACTTCTCTCTCCAGTGCCTCTTTGCTCGCTCCTTTCCTACGAACCGGACCACGGCCAGTCCGTGACGGGAACGAGACGGAGAACCGCGTTCCCGAACGTCTCTCATGATTGATATTCCGCGGCTTTGGCGAACGGCAAACGATCACGTGACGCGAGGCAGGTACTTAGCGAGCTCTCAGGTTCGGTTACAATGGCGAATTTTATCTCAATGACACGAGAGCGACACGGGAGCGACACAAGGGCCTCGTTCGGGCAGATACCGGGTGTTGCGGCGATAACTTGTGGACAAACGACTCGATTACTAGTAACTACCATCTCTTGTCGACGATCATGAGAGATATTTTTTTCCGACTCGCCGCTCGTCTCTCCCATCGGGCATGTACACAACGTTACGATCGTTCACCTTTCGAACGGTAGTCCCGGAATAGCGCAGGGGACGCGGGTGTACTATACGGCCGCCCTCGGCAAATTAATGATTCTTCTCCGTGAACGTGGAAGAAGCGGGAAGACCCAGCGCCGCGCGAGCCCTCCTCCACAGCGTTGCAGCATGAGCGGTTTAATTAATATTCAAGTCGCGATTTTGATTAAAATTAAACAATAATGACGGAATAATGATTTATTACGAGTAATTACAAGTTGCTGGTTAGATCGGGCTGGTTAGAGCTCGCACTCCCATCCATACGATCCGGCCGCGCGCCTCTCCGCTTTCCCTCTTCCTCCTCATCTCCCCGTGCGATTCCACCTTCGACGTTTTCTTGTCTCGGAAAGATATGATGATCGATGCGCAATGATGGTTGAGGCGGAAATTCGAACCCGAGTCGTAGACGAGACCGCTAACTTACTTTACTTTATTACGCAAAAAACGTTCGTGGACCCGGAGCAAAATATTTTTTGCGAAATTTCGTCGCGCTCGTCCAACGATTTCAAAGCTATAACGGCCGTTGCTCGATAATCGCCTTCGCGTCCGCGGTTTTCTGCTCGTCATTGGCAAATTAAATACCGCGCTTCCCCCCGTCCCTCGCGCGATCGCGCTATCACGCTGGAAAACAATTACTAACTACCACTTGCGCATCCCAGCACCGAAGGCGCATTTTTTCGCGCCAAGTTCGCTTCCTCTGGCATCTACGCCGATATAAATCACGCACCCCATTCCTTTATTTTCTACGCCTCGGGTATTAATTACATCTATCGCATTGCTAGTTATCGGACGCGAGTATCTGCGTACCAGGTGCAACTGGAGCAATCTGTATAATAAGCCCTCGAATCAGATGTTAAAGTATATATGAGTAGCCAGCTTGCAGCTATCTCTTCATCTTGCGATTCGCGGTGCGGATTTGAACAATTATTATTGCACAATCATCGCGCGGATATAGTAAACAGTATATAATCTTGAGCGGTATTAAACATTTAAAATGTTTCTTAACAATGCTTTTATGATCATGCTTTACTTGTCAATAATATGTATAATAAAGTAACATATCTATTACGCGAAGGAAACAACTTCGTGATTGATATTAGTAGTTAATTTCGATATATAAGCGCTGTACGTACTGCTCGACTGATACATATATACATACGTACGTACACAAACTATATATCTACACTTTGTAGTAAATCAATCTGATAGGCAACATTAGAGAGAAGGGTGATATGAAGCGTGATCTAGAGCGAAGTGTTTTCCCGCGGTTCTCTCCGCAACAACGTTCTGTTCAGCCGAGCGTTATTAATTATCATATCGTTCTTTAATTAACGAGCGACCATCATTCTGCTATACCCCGATCGATCTTTTTCCTGCGATATTTTTTTATGCGTCGATAAAGACGCTAAAGTATAGGATCAGCGAGAGGATAAGCACGATGATTATAATGATAATGATGATGATGATGTTTGCGAGCGTCATTATAATGAGAAAAAGAGAGAGGCCAGTCCCGTTGTTCCTGATCGACAAAAAAGCAAAACGACAAAAACGTAAAAGAAAGAAGATGAATGCTTCGATTGACGTAACGCTCGAGCGGACGCACGTAAGAGATCGCGGCACGACAAACCGAGACACAATGGATTCGATATCGATACGCGAGGACGGATCTTTCTCATAGCGACGTTACTTGCTAGAAACCATCACTTCTCGCGGTGGCTGCCGGGCTTCGGGATGCCGGGCTAGAGAGAGTCTCGCGTTTTCGCCGAGAAATCGTTACATGCAGCGTCGCAAAGTCGAGGATTATCTCTTCGCGGCAGCTCCGACACGTTGTTGAGCACGTCTCTCGGGGGATAATGCTCGCCACGCGGCACCGTGGCACCGTGCAATCGCTAGTTACGGCGCGACCATAACATAGTGGCGACTAACAAACTATTATGTATGATAGCGACGGCGGCGTGAGCTTCATTAGCAGCGACCAATGTAAATCGCCGCGCGGCGTTCTGGTAGCGTTAACCTTCGCTTATGAAGCACACCGTGCTTTGTGCTACGCAGAACTAACTAATTGACTCGTGGTACGGCTACTACGAGTTATGTCACTATTTTACGCCGCGCGTCGACCCCGCGAATGAGCGTGTATACGCAAGTGTGCAAGGGTGGCGAGGAGGCCGGGAAATAGAGGAGCGATCGAATGACGGCACGGCGGAGGGGAAAGACGCGGTAATAAACGGCCGGGGCGCTTTCATTAGTAACAACTAATACCGCACACGCTAGTTCAACGTAGCATAACTATCGTCGGTTGTACTACAGCGTGCGATAGCGCGCCAAGCGGCCGCAGCCGTTAAGAAACCTCCACGAGAATACTAAGCTTCATTAGTGCCGGCCGCGGGACAGCCCTAACCGTTGCTCGTACCGTCACGAGCGATGTCGCGCGACGTGTTAACGCGAATATGTTAAGTCGATTTCAATTTCGCATGATTTGACGGCGCGCGTGAGTGTCGCGCGATTTTAATCTCGATTTACACGGACGTCCTCTTCAGAAAACGGTCTTTCGCGGTCTCGAGCTTCATAAACGACGTGCAGAATTGCGCGTCTTCCGCGATTCCAAGACGGAGCAGAAACTCCGAAACGTAATCTGCCGTTACCGTTGCATGCGACGAGAGTGAGACTGGTACGATAACCGAGAGGCGCAGCAGTTCCTCATTAATTAACGATAACTCTGTTGTAATACGACAGCGTATGTCGCTCTCTGCCGCATACTCGCGTTATCTCATCCCGAGGATCCCGTTACGCCGGCCGCCACGTACTCAATTCAATATGTCTTCGTGCAATCGCGCGGTAGTTGCCGATCGCTCGATGGTGAAATTAATATACGTCTTTCGCATCGCCCGCGCTCCTCGAAACTCTTACACTTTAATTCGCGCCCCGCACGAAACGCATTATGAACTATTCTCATTTCCGACGTTCATCATACGAGACTTCTTTATAGTTTGCGCGGAATCGATCTTGATTTCAAACGCGTCACAGGAAATTTACATAGGCAACTCTGTTTCAAGGGATATCGCCGGGCTAATTGTAGTCTTTAACCGTAGCTCGATGACGGTCGGCATTGCAGCTCCCTAAGATCTTCTAAACCACGTGTGGTCTCGCCTTCCGACTAAAAACCAGCCCGGTACGGAGGAAGCGAGAGCACGAACGAGATGGAGAGGTTCGACACCTTCGAGACGCATAATGCTGCGCTACTAACAACAGTTTACTAACCGCTGACAGTTTATACCTAACTATTATATGTGTTATGTTCCTCGGGCGAGCTCCAAGTCCAGCGTGCATGAGTGTTGGCTAACATAAATCTGTAGCGGATCGACATGTAACCGACCGATGCGCGCTTTCTCGCGATATTACGTCCGATATGGCATCGCTAACTGACTTATGCCGCATTACAGAAAATTATCTAACTATTCACGACACGTGGATCTTATGTATCCGGTTGTTCCGAGTAGTTATCAGGAATAACGTACGAAAACTCAACGGCAATTAGCTCAAAAGAAGTAACGAAAGTTGCCTTTCATTTCGTTAATATCTTTAAGATGACCAATCCGTCTATTTTGAATCATTCGAAGAAGGCTTGCCGTAAAATCTCAAACATTTGTGGTACCTGTTAAATATTGATACGATGAAGATGGATCGCGCTATGCATATGCTATGTATACCAGCAAAATATTTTATATACATATGTATACATGATGAGGAAACGACCGCGAGAGAACAGGGACAGGACAAGAGGAGGTAAAGAGAACGCAAGGAAGGACGGGGGATGAGAAGGGGATCGAAATTACCCGATGTGAAATTCTTCGCTACCAATCAGCGCGGAGATAATTAAACGAGGGGAGGGTACACGAACCCGGGAGGGGTACGCAGGAAAAAGGAGGAAGGGCGCGAGATAGGATCGAGGGAGGGGCAGGCGTGGCCCTTTTGGAGAATGATGGAAGCACCGGTAACCGGCGGTAAGAGAACGATGATGAGCCTGAATAAAATAAGATGGAGGAGGAGGAGGAGGAGGAGGAAGAAATAAGAGGGTGCGGGGAGGGCATGGAAAACGAGAAATGCGGAGTTGCGACAGAGAGAGAAAGGACTTCTTCTTTTGCTTCTAAAGACAACAGCAATTATATAAGTATCAAGAAAGCCGCTTGAGATTCCGCGCGAGAGGATCGCGCGCGATTTAATTTGTTCCCCCGGCAGGAACATCTGCGGAACGCTCGACCGTCGGCCATCAGCGTGCCGATATCCCCTTTCTAAGCGAATGCGTTTATTAATGAAATGACGGAGCGTAACGAGCGGCGGAAAATTCGCGGGGCGCAGATACAACGGGAATTAATTAAACACGGTATGCGCTTATCAACCGGCTCATTTGTCACGAAATTAATGAATACGCCTCGTTCTCCTCGGGTCGCTAATTAACGCGCCGCACGCCGTACAGAAATATCTATCTATTCGAGACTAAATTCTCGCAGGCTAGGCGGTGCGCGTTGTTCGACCTCGACGACGTTAGTATACGATCCGAGTGGAGGATCAAGATTAGTCCTTACAAACAGAGACGTAGTAAGGTCGCGGCGAGAAGGGATCGAGGGTCGACCGCGTAGATTCGTCCCGTTTCATGTTTCCATACGACCCGGGGCCATGGAGGAAGAAGACCTCATCATTTCAGCAGGCGGCCTCTGTCTTTTCTGTCCAAACACCGTCTAAAAGCTCAAATATTTGAAGTTATATCCTGCCGACTCCTGTAAACACAGCGAATGCCGACCGCACGCCGCTGGAGTATTCGCTTTGCGGCGCATCATCGGCAGTTCACCCTCGACGGCGGCGGTTTGTCCGCGTCTTTCCTCCCCAAGTTTGACTCGACCAAGCTGCCGCGCGGTCTCTTGTCGATTTATGCGACTCCGAGGCAAACGTAAATGTAAAGCAACGTAACACAACGAAACGCAACACGGCGCAACGTGACGCGAAGCCGATTGACATTCAAGCGGCATGCGTACGTTTTTCAATAAATAGCGCGGTTTTCACCGATGTGGATTTAGGCGGCAAACGTGAGCGAACTCGACTGTCGCGGCCGAAAGATCTCCTCGGCATCGTCTACAAAGACGTTTTTACGGCTTTTATAGTATTTACTCGGTTAACGAGCACCGGTGAAAGAGTTTGTTAATATTAGCATACGGCAAAGTACGAAGAAAGCGAAGAAATCGAGCTGTGTGTGGTTTGTGTCGGATTAAAGGACTAATATAAAAATTTTTATTTTTTTTATACATTATACATACGTGTGTGTGTGTGTGTGTGTGTGTGTGTGTGTGTGTGTGTGTGTGTGTGTGTGTGTGTGTGTAATTTAATGATAAAGTGGGATACTGCAACCAAGCATTTATTTTGGTATCACTGTGTCAAGATATATTATAAAATATATTAACAGTACATATACACACCAGATTTATCGGCCTTTAATATAGCTAAACGTTGCCGTAATTTGGGCAATGCGCGACAAGAAGAAAAAAGCTAACTTGTAGATCGGAAATAAAAAATTGGGCCCCAAACAAGAAGGTTCCGCGATTGCTGGTCTCTCGCCACAGCCGCGTTCGAGAGGTAAGGGTCGACTCGATACCAATTAAAGCACGTCGATGCATCCGTTGAAAACAAATAACTCGAATTAGAAGAAGCTTAACGAGTAAAGAGACGAATTTCGACGATTGTGTGTGTGTGTGTGTGTGTATATATATATATATATATATATATATATATATATATATATATTCTCGCCGAGAACGTAGGTCGCACTACACGACTTTAATCTCAAGCCAAATCTTAATGGACCGGGATTGAATCGCGACGAGACGCAGTTTTGTTGATTGCATCCTCGTCGCCGACGTGCGCATCCCGTGCGTCATTTTTCCCTTCGTGCAACTCGATAGATCGCTTTTTTATGAGCGGCCTACGCACGCCCGCGTGGATTCAACAAAGGAACAAAGATGAGATTAGGAAGACCGTCTTGGAAGAAGACCGCCGCGATGCAATGCGACGCGACGCGCGGACGGACCGTCACTGCCGAGAAGTTTAATTAATAGCATTTAGCGCTACTAGAATTTTAGTGCGTTTAGCATGTTTATCGTAGATAGATCGGTACGTGCAACGATCACGGGGGCCCATTGGGGGCACGGTATAAAGCCAGCTTGTAGCAGCCCGAGGAGTTTCTTTCGTCGTGGTGCAGCGTCTCTGTCCGAGACCGAGGTAACACCTGGTCGCTAACTGCATCGGCTGTTTTCACCTTCTCGCGCCTACACACTCAACGCAGATCGGAGGCGGCGTCTTCTCCTCCTCGGAGCGTTCTTTTAATTTACGCTCGCATCGAGGATCCATAAAAGCGGGTATGCGTGGACCCTGAAATGCCGCGGCGAAACTGAAGGAGGCATACGAAAGTGCATCGCTAACGCGGTGGCGGCAATATCCGTGAAGATAAGAGGGATCGCGCCGGCAATGACGCACAATTTACCACGTGGAAAAACCAACCTCAGGTTAAAAATGGTAAACCATAAACTTTAGAAATGTGTGAGACCACGCTCTAATGGCTTCCCGAGTCTTTAAGTCGACGTCTCCTCGAAGAAAAAAGTCGGCCAATCCAATGTAATGTGACGTGCCACGTACTATATTTCAATTTATATCATTGCCGATAGCAGGAGGAAAACCGTATCCGATGATAAATATAGATATTTTACGCGAGACAAAGACAGTTGCCTGGAAGCTCGAATTGAATTAAAATTATCACGCCGAATCTCAGATTATTTAACTCCATTTTTTGTGGCAGCCAAATGGCTCGTTATCATTAGTTTGTCACAAAAGGGGGCTGACTTATCGCGCGACGAGTATAGGTATAGAGCACTATAGAGATGGACCTTATCGCGCATCGTCGTCGAAGCGCGTGGAGCTGAGTGTCGCGTGAGAAAGCGGGAAAATAAACATACGTCGGCATTTTAACGAGGGCGACCGAACGCGGCTTAAGGGGAGGAGATTTATCGATCGTGAAGGTAAGCCGATGTACAACGATTTGTACAAACGGACGCCGGCGTTTTCGAGAGATTTTCGTCTCGCGGCCGGCATATCGCCGTCGTCGCAGCCGCGGCCGTTCGAATTTCGTTCGTGGTAATCTCAAAGGCGACGGCCTCATCCATCGCGACTTGTTTGTCGGTAATTACGTTAAAGCGACGCTTCCTTACTTCGGTAAGTCAACGGCCGCGAGATAAGCGGCACGAAATTGAAATATCCCGGCACTTCGGCCGCCCCCTTATCTCTGGAATTCCACGTTACACCGTAAGTGAGTCGTTCCGTACAACGCCACGGACCGATCTCTCACTTTTCTCTTTTACTTTTCGTTCCACATCCGAATGTGTCCCGCTCTCTATCTGCGCCACGTGCTTTTTACCCGTGGCCCTTGAGTCAGCGGAACAAGATAAAAAAGAATAAAAGACCGAAAGAAGTGCAGAAGGATGTCAAATGTGCGCAAGCTTCGCAGAGATAAATGGTTTCAAAATAACTTTCGATGGACTTCGTAATCGAAATCTCGATTCCGCCGAACGAGCGGAAAACTGCAAAAGAGAGAGACACACAAATAGAAACCGCGTCTACAAGATCGAGAAATGACGAAAACAATAACTAGTTCAGCATCGGTCGTAACCGTGGGCCGTTAAGGCCCATATCGTACGGCTCTTTACGAGCAATTTGGACGGAGGGAGAATCACGACCGGCGCGTCCGCGACTCTCCATTGACATTCCAGACGTTCTGCCATCGTCATCTCAGCGCGCCCCGAATGTGTTAGCGAAATCTAAAAGCAGTCATAAAAACTCGCGTAAAGATTCGCTGGTGTGGCGTTGTATGCGATGCAGCAAACGAGTACGATGGCCCCCCCATCGTAACAATCCCCTCCCCCCCCGCCTCGTTAATCGGCCCGCGGTTCACGCTCGTTTGCGCCGATGCCGAGTGACGTCCAAATTCGGCCCTCCTATCACGCGGTATCGCGCCCGCTCGTTTTCGACATAGCTTCGTACTCATGGGACCTCGGCTATGTGCCACCATACTCCCCTTCGGATTACCAATTTCCTGTTTTAAAAAGTACAGTGAATATACGATACGTTTCCAATTTAGTTACCCCAGTAGCTCCAGAAAGTAAAAAATGATTGTGTGTGTAGTAACGAAATATGTGTGTAAAGCAAAAATCAAGAATTTAATTAAAATAAAATCGTATGCATTCAATGGATTGCAAATATGCTTTTTTTGTATCGATATAAGGCGCTACGTAATTTTTGTTTATATTACTTTAATAGGAAATAAATGTTTTTAATATATGCAGAATTTTTAATACTTCTATACTCTATATATCGGCATCCTTTATCCTTTTTTGCGGGATTAAGCGTTAATTAGGCGCGCCGTGCAGGCGCGTCGTAATATCGCGCGATTCCGATAATTATAACGGCCGACATGACATCGGTCCCGAGTTCATAACATCGCGTGAGAAGTCGCATACGCGGTTGACTTCATAAAAATAATCCTATTTAATAAGGAACTGGCTTTTGATCATTTGAAACGAGCGCCGGGGCATCGCGCGCGATACGTTTCCTTAACACGCGAGCAGCAATAAATCAGCAATAAAATGTTGCGGAGTATCACACCAGAGAGAAGTAACTAATTGCGGCCCGGCAATAATAATTACTCGCGGTATGTGAGTTATTGCCGCGCGTTATTCCGATTATGTACGGCGAATTATAACCGCCCGGGCAATACTTTTTTATCGCGGACTACTGCCGGAATAATGTTGTACTTATTTAGTAATACTCGGGCTGTACAGATTAATGCGCTCGGGATGATCCATTATTTATGGCGAGATACGTCAGCGACACGTTTACGATTTTGACGCGGGAGGTTCAATTAACTCCCGGATGCATTAATGCGCTTGTTTCTTTTTCCTCTGTCATCCTTCGAGCGTTCGATCTTGATTACAAGTTTGCCCGCCGGGACGAAGCGCAAGTCCGCTTCGTCAATCGGGGTATGGACATCTTTATACATTGTGTGGACGCTGTATAAATACTTCATCTAACATGCGTGAATGTGACATGTTTCTCTCGTTCCCTGATACGTCATTCATTTTTTATATTCTCTCGCATGTGTTAATAACTATTTTATGTTTAGAACATTAATTTTATCTTTATTTCTTCCGTCTTTCCTCTCACCTGCTAATATCACGATGCATTAATTAAGTTAACAACATTTTTGAATTTCCATTTTCTCGCGGAGAAAAAGCATGACGCAATAACCCACACAAGGCAGGACACAAAGAAGAAAGAAAGGAAGAGAGGAAGAACGAGAAAATCCCTCGGAAAGGCAGTGGGGCAAGCAGCGGCCGCGGCGCGGCGGCTTCTCGACCGCATTATGCGTACGAATGCAAATTCTCGTTCGCTTCGCTGCGGGCAGGCATTTATTTGTCACGCACTCGCGGCCGTATAGAGTCGCGGACAGTACGGTACATACGCGACTCGCCGTCTCCACACGTCGTATACCCGACTTCCAATTCCTCTTTCTCCTCGGCCACCTCCGCGCGATCGTGCCGTTCCCCTCTCCGCTAATCCTATATTCCCTCGGCTTCCTCCGCCTTCGAATTTCCCTCGAGCGATCTAGGCGACCGTGTACCCTGCCACAATTATCTGCCATCGTCATCTCGCACGGGGTACTTTTGTCCGCGGATTGCACCGCCACCACCACATGCTTATGTGTGCTGTCTACTTTTCTATTAATTATGCAGCCGCGCGCGAGCACTGCTCTAACGATCTGACAACGAGCTGCGGCGGCGATTCGTGAGCCCGTACCGCGTTGTTCTCAATTTCTCTCGTTCTTCCTCGGAAAGGGATGTGTTTCCTTAGTCTTTCTTCGTTTCTCTCGATGCAGAAAGATAGCCGGCTCGAGTACACAAATCTTGAAAAAAAAAGCGCCCGTAATTTATAAGCGGCGAGTTTATTGTTACAAGTGAAATCGCGTCATCATCTTGCGATTTATGTTCGCGACTTTCGTCGCGCACAGCTACAACTTTGCTCCATGACGCTACGGAAGATCGCCTTCAATATATATTATCGGTATTCTGGCGCCTCATCAGAGGCCGAAATAAATTTTATATCAATAACGAGATTATTGTGCAATAATGTCAATTTAAAAATAAAAAAACACTGAGATACTTTAAAACAATCATAGAGCAGATGTTCCCAGAAACATTAGCAGATTCAAAAGAAATCCTTTAATTTTTTCACGCGGCAACATTATTATAATCGCATTCATGCGCGCTCTATCACGAGCACACATACACGGGAATTTTGACAAGAATCTCGTTTATTTCGACATGTTAATTATTGGTCGTCGCCGCAGGCCGCAAGTACCTAGTATAGCGGTGGGGTGAGTATAGCGGCAGCGTACACGCGCGCAACGAGAAACGCATTAGCGCGTAATCGCGTCCTAAGCACAGCCGACACGTAGCCGTTGTACATCAGTGGACTATAGTGACACACGCGTGAGTTAAGCGCAGGAAGCACGACGCGGGGCACAAACTTGCGATGAGTTACGGCCGCGTTACTTGCACGCTCGCACCACGCCTGCACCAGTCTGGGACGCGCGTGATCGTGCCAACGCCGAGTGCATTTCGATGCATTTTACATAATTCTGAAACATGCGAGATAAATGTTGCGTAGGATGCCGTGCGAGACATAGATAGGATACAAATTGCACGTATACGAACATGTTAAACTGATTGCACTCGCGTCGTTTAGCATACTGGAAGTAGTTTGTTTCGATTTCTGTGGATAATTTTTTCAAGGCCACTCGCAATGGTCTTATCGCAAATAATAATAAAACGAAATTGACATTCACCTTTATAACCTTTTAACGAACGGAATAATGAAATCGCAATTTTAAACGATAGTGTTAATTAACAAACAACTTGAATCAATTTGCAATTCAAAAACTTTTTCGCACTTGACGTGTAGAAAAAGTAACATTCCCGATGAGGTTCCAAACAATTCGAATTTTCTTACATTAAATAAAGGTTCTTCTACTACAGTCGTTAAATAGCAAATAATTTAAAATAGACTGCAAGAAAAAGAAACATGATGAAATTGTTGATGAGTACTGATGTCAATTTACCGCTTTAGCTCACAACAATGGTAAAGAAATTACGTTACTTTAAACGTGCGTTCTTAAAAATAACGCATGAAAATAACAGAAAACAGCATACGCGAATTCGCAAACTCCTGTTTGTATAATCGTCGCGGGCTGCATGCTATGCTCGTCGTGTTAGAACGAAGTATGATAGCCAGGTTCTGAGGAAACGTCTCTCACGTGTCTTGTTTTTTTCCGGCTACCAGCAAGCGGCGAGTTCAGTACACACATGAGAGATGGATTTCTTCACGGCGGCATTTTTGTCTTTTTCCGCGTTGCCGCAATAAAGATATCCAGGAAGCTAGCCACTTCGTTATCTTTCCGCAGGTACAGTTACAAGCTCAAGATTTGTAGTAACGGTTGCAATAAAGCTGATAATAATGACATCCGTGATGCATGCGCGGTTACGTGTAATGCGAGAGATGCATCTCGTCTGTGATGCAGTTAAAATCTCCAGTGTGGTAAAAAACAAAAAATTATTTCGCAGATATACGAAGAGAGAAATGAAGAAGAGGCGGACGAAAATTAATGCTCGTGAATTAACATGAAAAAAAACGTTAGAAATTCAGCGTCGGGGTTAAAAATGTACGATAAATCACGGCTACGTATCGGATTAGAGGCTTCGGAATTCTTATTATCGCGTGCCACCTCGTTTGACCTGCGTCCACATAATCGCGGGGCACGCACGTCGACACACGCGGTATGTTACCTCGGTGGGTGCTGCCCCCGGGACAGAAATTAGGGCTAAATAAGTAGCAGCTACTAGGAAGGCCGCGTCCCCCTAGCGGGAGCATGCAATTCATGAACACAAGCCCGAGAAGAAGAGGGACTCACGGGAGGAGTATGAGGCCCTTGGACGTGCGGCGGCCGCGAACGTTGCGCCCAGCGGGCCCGATGCGAGATTAGGGCATCCTCCAACGACGTATATCGCCAGATACGTACCTCCGATGATGGCGCGTGTTACGCACGACGGTAACATTGTGCCAAACTCGCAACGATATTCACGGTTATAGTTTCGTGTTTTTAAATCGCAGACGTAGATCCTACAGATATGGCTCTCAATTTTTATCGTTACATTTGACGTATTAATCAGTTGAAATATATCGTGTCTATTGAAAAAATGGATAATACTTACAAATAAAACATAGAAAAAGTTAAAGCAAGGCAAATCGGATTTAGAAAATTTTTCGTCGTCGTAATCTGGTTCGATTTTTTTTTTTTTTGCGCGTATTTGGATACCGGCGGACAAGCACGGGTCTGATCGAGAGGCATAACGACGACAGGCAGATAGAGGGGAAGGAGGCCCCTAGGGCGCGGGAGCGAGAGAGCGCAAGCCGCGCGCCCCCGGCCGACAAAATGATCAAAAGGCAAATTTCATACATTATTTTCACTTTAATGCTACCGTATCGCAATTTATGGGAGGGCCGGGATTTATGCGGACGCGTATACGCACCACGGGGCCTAATCTTGAGAGCGGGCCCCACCGCGTACCGGCAAACCGCCCTGTCCGCTTACCGTCCGTCCGTCCATCCGTCCGACCGGCCCCAGTTACTCGCGAGCCAGCGCCGCGTCGGGGCCAGAGCCCGGGACCGGTGGGCCCGGGGATCGTAAAGAACTTTGTATTAAAACGTTGTACGTCCGGGACCGTTTATGTCAACAACCTTTGAGTTGTGTGCGGAACGCCTCACGCCGCGCGCGATGTTGGCTTCTATATACTCACTCTCTCGTTGCAGCGCACGGGGGCCCCGGGGCAACTCGACAGGGAGGGTGCTGTCGGATCGTACTCCCGTATAGCGTCCCGCTCTCTCGCCGCCACCGCGCCGGCTACCTCGATCGTGATCTCTCGTGGATCGGTAGCGGGACCGATCTCTACGGGTACGGGGGCTCTCCCGAGTGTGCGGCCGCGCCCGCGCCGCGCCGCGCCGATTCGGAACTCGTTACCCCGCCGGCGCGGAGAGTTGAACGGAGTCATCTCATAATCCGCCGCGGAAAACGTTTCGCGTTTCGCTACGACGCCGCCGATCGCTCGAAGGGTGGAGGCCCCGATGTTAACGGCGCGTCGCGTCAATTACACGCGATGGATCTTCTTAATGATCACGTAACTTCGAGCGATCATACGCGTTCAGAGCCAACAATGTTCTTCCACGTGAAAAAATATCGGACACAATGCGGTGATTCGCTTTTTCAATGCAGAAGCTTAGAAGAATGTACTTTTTTCGAAAAGTTATATCTTTTTTGTCGTTTTTAAGGCCACCTCAACGATCTTTACCGTTTTTTAAATTAAACGTCGAGCGTTTTTCAAAGAGAGCGGAGTCGAGAATGGAAGAAAGCAAGATAAACGAGCCGATTTTGCGTCAGAAAATTCCGAAACTTTACGGAGCGAAGTAGTATACGCTCCTTTGCCCTTTTATGATTTCAAAAAACTGTTGGAGCCAAGAATTACCTCGTATAACTTGTACTTACGTTTATGCGCGTGTTCCACGTATTCGTCCGTAATACGTCCAACGAAATTATCGAGCAAGGGTTTTGCAGGCAGGTCCTTAAAGCACAACCACGATCGTTAAAAGGAAACACCTCCGAGAGCGCCGAATCGAGTCGCTATAGCGGCCGCTCATGGGTTCGGTCGTCCGGGTCATTACATCGGCCGATAATTAATGATGACCGCGGCATCCGCGTAAGCAGAAGATCGGCGCAAAGGAGTTAGGGATCGAAAAGGAGCGAAAGGGAGAGAGAAATGCGAGCGAAAGAGGCCCGGCGGCAACGGCAGCAACAGCAACGGCCATTCAAATAATATGCAAGCTCATAATTAATTTACCGTCGCCTAAAAATCGTGGTAGGGAGACTGCATAATTAAGAAATGCCGAGCGATGCCGACAACGGGAACTGTTGTATCCGGACGACGCGTCGTCGTCGGGAAGCAAAAGAAAGAAAGAAAGAAGGAAAGAAAGAGCGGAAAGAAAGATGTACCATCGAGAAACGTGTCGCTGATGCGATTTCGCGCGGAAGCGACATCCGTTGTTGCGCGTCCAAAGTGCAAAAGCATCGCGAGAGAATTGATGAGCACCCTGAAACGTTAAAAACTTGCCGAAGATCGGCGATCAGGACCCAGGACCGCGCTATTATTGGCAATCGATCGGCGCTGATGGACAGGTATCGAGGTTCCTTCCCGCTGCGCTCGCTCCTCTTCCTTTTTTATCCCTCGCTGCAGATGACGTGGAAGAACGTTGAAGAAGATGAAGAAGAAGAAGAAGAAGAAGAAGGAAGAGGAGAAGGAGAAGGACGGAGCAGACAGGGGGAGGAGAGGGAGGAGGAGGAGAAGAGGTAGCCGAGAAGAGAGTCTTAACCACGCTCCCTCAGAATATGGTCGCAATTACTGCAGGAGATTAATGAGCCGATGCTCGCGCAATGCGAGTTCGCTCTACGAAGAGTCCTCCTCCTCGTCCTTATCCTCGCCCCTGTCCATCTTCCACCGTTCTCATCGAGAGAAGACGACTAATTCATTCCGCGAGACAGGCAACTCTCAAGTGTCTATTCTTCTTTTCTCTTGTTGTTAGGTGAGCGAGAAAGCCCGTAATTATAACGAGAGGTTTAGCACTAAGTCCCTTAATGTCATCGTTGCCCAATTATCTTGCCACTTTCGTGGAAGCGTTCGACATCGTTAATCACCGCACACCGTTCAACGCGCGCTTTAATATTACCACCATGATGAAGATTTTAATAATGTAACCAGCGCCAAAAGAAGAGAGAGAGAGAGAGAGAGAGAGAGAGAGAGAGAGAGAGAAAGGGGCGCACACCCAACCCGTCAAGCGCCGCTATTGTTAATAAAGAGGGTTTAAGTAACTTAATTATTGCTTTAGATGTTTAGCTCGGGTAATTTTGGCCAACTGTTAAAAACGAGAAAGTTACCTTCCTCCACCGTAAGAACGCTGATCGTATCGATGGCGATCCCAACGGTCGTCAGCTAATGAGCGAACAGCACATGCCTGTGTGTCTGTGTGCTTGACGTAATGCTTCCCTCGGCAGTGTACGATCTGCCCCTGCGAAGGGTTTCCTTTGCCTCTGACCCTTCTAATTAGCCATCATGTACCGCGCCGCGGAGATCACAGGCCGCGAGGTAGGAAACCGGCCTCATACGTGTGAGATAGTTAATATCGTGCTAGATGGAGATCGAGATCGCCGAGCAATATTAATAATCTGTCGTTAGTTACTCCCTTTCATTAGTAAACGTACCGGACGGAGCTCGTTTTGGAAGCCGGGTCAGTGAGCCGTCTAATTACCTCACTTCTGCGCCATCTAGAAGTAGGCTCGCCTATAAGGAGAAGCCAACTGTGACAAACGTCCGAGGAATCGTTCCTTTGTTCAGCTCTTAAAAGAGAAGGGCCTGGAGGGACGCACAAAGAAATTTCGTGAAAGCTATCGAACCTCGAACCTGTGAGAAATCGGGGATATAGAGCTGGGACAAATCAATTTGGTAACATCACAACGGGGCTCTCTACGCAAATATCACTTGAAAAAATAGAAACTCTGTTTTTCACATAAACTGAAAACAGATATTGACAACTTTAATTTATATGGTTGAGTATCATAAAATCTGCACGTGTTTCTATTCTGCGCTATTACTGCGTTTAGGCGCGAACAATGGGGCGTTAAGGAACATTCCTTCAGCCGTATGCATCTATATGTGCGGTCGACGGCAAACTTTCGACCGCAATGGGTTTCTCGCACGAATATTCAAATCCGCGGTAGGGAAGCTGTTACGGCACCGGCGTAATTTTAACATTCTCAAGCAACAGATGTTTCTTGTTTCACTCCGCGCGCGTTTAGCGGAGTTCGCCCGGAGACGTGCTGAGCGCCGGGACGTGCAGGACGAGCGTGCAGGAGGTAAGCAGCACCCTCGGGCTTTAACTTAAAAGAGAGCTAATCCTAACTTCCCGGCGCGGTGTGTCGCCGTTGCGTGCGTACACGATCAATCGCATACACACGCGTGCAGTGTATGCACACGCGCGTCAACCCGATGCGCGTACGTATGTACGTGCGTGCCATCGGCGTGCCACCACATGCACGCACCTACGCCGCGCGTGCACGCGCGCACGCTCTTATCGTCGGAGGACAAACGTGCAACAGCACTACGTCACTATATCACACGTGTAACAGGCCGACACGAACAAAAAGGCAGAATCGACCATTACCGTATGTTAAACAGTTCCTGGTCTCCCTCGTCGCTAGTCGGCGTCGTTGCCGCTACGGAACCGCGGTTGCATACGCGCAAGGGCCCGGCCGCGGGAGCAGAGCGGCATTGCTAGCGTGACAAAGAGAGAAAGAAAGACAAATAAAGAAAGAAAGAAAGAGAGAGAGAGAGAGAGAGAGAGAGAGAGAGAGAGAGAGAGAGGCTAGAACCGTTCTGCAACCAGTTGCCGTGTTCCTCTTCCTTCTGTCTCTTACTCTTTCTTATTCCTCAACCCCTCTTGTGCACTTTTGCGTTTTTTTTCTCTCTCTCTTTCTCTTCTCTCATTCTCTCTCTGTCTCTCATGCTGAAACCTCGACCGAAAAAAGCTATTAACCGATATCCATCTGAGGTCATACCTCCATTCGCGCTTACGTGTACATATACGTGCGCGCACACGCGCGCGGTGAACGTCCCTCGGCATACATGCGCGTTCCACGCCACACGGTCCCCAGGTCTGCGAGGCGTTTTGGGCGCTATCGCGCAATGCGGAATGGGTAATGCATCCTGCCCAAGCCCGGAGGCGCCAAATGAATTACAATATTTCATTCTCACGCCCGTACATACTCACCGACAAGGCATATTGGCGGGACCTAATTGCATTTAACTCATTATTGGTTCATCCGTGCAACGGACTCGAGCCGAGGGAGAGACACATTCTCGCCGTTACGATCGCCGTTTCGTCTCTTTCTTTTTCTTTCATCGATCCCCGAGTTCTGCTCCTTCCGAAAGGGGGCCCCTTCGCGCATTTCCTCTCCCCTTTCCCTCCGTCGATCTACAGACATCGCCTCGTTGTCAAAATTATTATTATTATTATTGCACTTTTTCCCCTTTTTTTCCTCTGCGACGACACGATCGTCTGACGTTAATGCAGCCACTGATCGGCCGAGGTGACCGACGAGAAGTTTTGGGTATATAGCCAGCCGACCGCTGGTTTGCCCTGCACGTAGGACATATTGCTACCGAAACGAATGACCGCTGATAAGCGATCACCACCGCGGATGACGAATGAGAGAGTCCCTCCGCATAATTGCGGCTCCTCCGCGTACTTCGCAGATAAAGCGCGGTTCGCTCGCTCGCTCGCTCATTCTCCTTTGGCCGCAGATTGCTCGCCCACCGAAACGTATCCGAAATGCACATTTGTGAATCCGGTCGGACCGCGATTGGCCGATCGGATAACAATAAAGGAGATGAGCGTGAGTCGTCGCGACACGGACATCGCAGCGCTAAATTTCGATTCACGCAGTAACAGACAATTGAAAAATCTCATCTAGATCACAAAAGCTAACTGGAGATCCGTATCGCGATATCAAAAGTTGCGCGGTTGCGCCGTAGGACACTCGTGTTACTTCGCCGGAAGATACGCGTGCGTTCTCCCTTCATCTCCGGATAGCGCATTAGCAAAGACCGGAGGTGGCATTAGGTAGGAATAACCGCAAATGTACAGCAAATACACGGCGCGCCACGCATGGACGGATTAGAACGTGGCGCAAGTGTTACCTGCGCGAGCGCGCGCAAGAAACGGCTACGGATTTTCTCTTAACTACAAGAAACACGGAGCCGTCATTCATCGAGCCCTATAGCCCCGACGGATTATTATAATTAGCTTCCTGTCGTGTATCCTTCCTCATTCTACCGTCTCGTCCTTTTAGCTAGTCGTAACACTTAACACTCGTTACGACCAGATGTACAAGCGCCGGCATTACGGGCCCCTCCCCCTCCCCCGAGCACCCACCGTGGCGCAAACCTGCACCTCCCCCGTACCCGTCCTTCTCCCGTGCGTGGTGTATTCGCCCTCTCGCTCTTCTCTTAACTTTCTCGCTCGCATTTGCGCGAACGTCTAATTGATATAATCCACCGCGGCGTGGCTTTGTTACGCGGATTATACGGCTTTGCGCAATTAGTCGACCGTTCTTAAGGGATGTTAGTACACACCGATGGTGTATATTATGATTTCCTCTCTGCTCTCTGGGCCCCTCTCCTCCTTCCTCCCTTCTCCCTTGTGTCCTTCCCTCCCCTGTTCGCGCAAGTCCGTTTCCTCTGCTCTCTCCTTCTCGTTCAAGCGCGCACGGCTGTAGTAATCCGCGCGATATCTTAATCCGCAACGCGAAGCGCTCACTTTTAACTCGTGAAAGCTCGTTAGCCACGTTGCGTACGCGGCTCGTGCTGCGAACATCCACGGTACAACGAAATTAATTTCCCGGCCCTCGCCGCGCCTGCCCCTTTCCGCGCCTTGCTCCCTCTCGCAACCCTTGCTCGTTACTGGCGAGAGTGCAGCGAGTAGTTGCAACGGCGCGGCGTCGAACCGGTTGTCAAGGAACGCTATTTCTATCGAAGGAGTTCGCACGAATGTGTGAGACTAATCTTGTCACCTTTACCACCGATAATCAACTAACTTGAAAGTTAATTTCTCATGGACAAGTTCTTTCGCTTTAATTTTTATTTTACAATTCGGAGAGAATATCATCGTTGATGCGTTATTAATTGACAACTTTGGAATTTATCTAACACGCGCTAAATGTAAGGATGATAGTTACGCTATCATCATATATCTAGACTTTTTTATATATTACTCTCAAAAATTAAGTAAAGTGCATTCGATGGACATTATTTCAGCGTGAAAATGTGAAATAATGTGTGAAATAAGACGATAATCAAACAAGGAAAAGGTCTTCTCTTTCTCAATCTCTGCTGCGTCGCGTCGCCACGAAACCCGGCGTGATCGACACACTGACGTCCTTCTACCACGCGGGATTCTTGTTCCCGCGAGATACCGTTAGGCGACATGCACGTGAATGTACATTACCGGGCGACGTATCTACTACGCTGATTGGAGATACCGATCGGATCCGGGGTGGGTATACGAATCTGACGATGCTCGAGCTTCGATCGAAGTCATAGAAGGCGCGCGCGCGCGCGAGCGTAAAGGCATACAGTTATACAAAGTCGATTGCGTGCACGAGGGTGTGTGCGGGAACTTAAATAAAAGATAAGGAATATTAAACGCCCGTTGCTCTCTCTCTCTCTCTCTCTCTCTCTCTCTCTCTCTCTCTCTCTCTCTCTCTCTCTCTCTCTCTCTCTCTCTCTCTCTCTCTCTCTCTCTCTCTCTCTCTCTCTCTCTCTCTCTCTCTCTCTCTCTCTCTCTCTCTCTCCGCGCGACCCGAGGCAACGTCCCCCGGAAACAGACCCCGAGCAGACTCGTTGAAATTGAAATAGCCAGGGATAATGATAATGACGCTCACGTAAGCGCGCGTCGACGTGTCCCTTGCGACCTGGCGATCGATTTCGCAGCTGATCGGCCCTCGCAAAATTACCAGTGAGTTAAGCACCACTTCAACGAACAATTACCCCTGTTGTGAACGTATTCGCCAAGTATCAGCGAGAGAAGCAATGATTCCGAGCTATTTGTAGGAATGCGGAGAGATGTTATGATAGGAAAAGAGAGAAGAGAGAGAGAGAGAGAGAGAGAGAGAGAGAGAGAGAGAGAGAGAGAGAGAGAGAGAGAGAGAGAGCGTATGGGGATATAAATCACGCTACGAGCAGAACAGAAGTCGTAAATGCCGATTCCTTTCGCAGGTTCATGCCGGTGCTTCAAGATCGGCTGAAGAGTAACGACTTCTCGCCGATAAAACGGCCAGCCCATTTGCCACGATTATCAGCCGTTTAATCTCAATTCTCGATCGGATTTCAGCTGAATTTTTCAGGCTTTTCACTTGCCCCTGTTGGGTTCTCTTAATAACACGCGTTCAGCGTAAGCGCGATAGATAAAATCATGTCACGCGCCAATTTCGGTACTTTCGAAGCGGGAAGAAGTATAAAGCGCGAGAGCGGAAGAGAAGCATCGAGAAGCCGCGGTCGATTTAATGACCGACTAATTTTCGGAGGAAAAAAAATGCGGCGTTCACTTCAGCGATCCCTGGCAAAACTACACACCCGACACCTTTAAAAGGGCTCACATGCCGTACCCTTGCGCGAGCGCCCCTCCGCGGCGTCTCCCATGTAATAAACCGCGCATCTGCTTATGTAGATGGACACCGAATCCCAGCGTATAATATTAAAGGCGCCACTTGCAACTCCCAAAATGAGCCCTCGGTTCCTTTGGCGTGTCGTTAGCCACACGGTGCTCACGAGTCGTGTACTAACTTTGAACTTTGAAATCGCGTATCCAGGATCATTCGTAATCTTTGTCACGTTATACCTTCTCGCCACACTCGTGTGTTACCTCGGCGCGTAAAAATCGCGTAAAGTTCAGAGTCAATCACCTTTCTACACGCGAGACCTGCTGCATTAAAGTATCAAACAAGTATCAAGTCAAACGTGAAAAGAGCTGAAGAGAACGTGTGAAAAATTAGAACGTTTTCATGCAATAGAAAAAATAATCCGTGCGTAGAATAGTTAAATCGCGATATCTTATATTCCAGGTAGGTACAAACATATAGTACAAGGCGGTAGTTGCTTTTTCATCTATTTTGCGCTGGTGCATAAAATGATAGCTCAGATTATTGCTACACGTAAATTATGGTTGTTTAAGCGCGGTTACGTAGTAGATACTCCACCGCGCACCGGTCGCAGGAGAGATACGATGATTTTTCTGGAAACCAGTTATCCAGCCGCGCATCCAGGATACCTCCTTGTCGAATTATCGATCCGATTAGATGGATAGGCTTTAACCCGGCTAATCGGCGCGCGCGGCGCGGCATGGCGAGCAGAAGGTAACGTTGCAAATTCCGTCGATATGTGCCATGCTACTCGTCCCTTTTTTTTCCGCCCCGGAATAATTACACCGCGGCTAAACGAGATAGGCGTGCGCAACCCAGTAGTTTATTGGTCCTCGATCGTCGTTATCGTTCCCATTCTTCACAAGCGCGGTATCTAGTCTTCCCGCCGTCCACTGTATTCTTTAACCCCCTCTCTCCTCTCCCTGGTAATTATCCTCTCCGTCCCCAACGTTTCTCTCGCTCTCTCTCTTTCTCTCCTTCTTCCTCTTTATTTCGTCGGCATCTCGCCAATCGAATCCCGGGTTTTACCGTTAGGTTCGCCGCTGTGGGGAACGTGCGGCATGTGTGCTTACATGCGTGCACGGCTCTTTCGCATACGGCGTGCAGGGAGGACGCGGTGCGGTATTGGTTCTCCCGCCGCTTATCAAGCGGTATAGGACGCGAAACCCGCCTGAAAAACGCGATCCAATAACGTCCCGGTTGTAATAGCCGGATTGTAATTTCCACGTTGCGTAGATTGTAATCTACATTTAGCGGGAGAATTCGCAGCCGAGGCCTCTTATTAGAATATGTTACGGACGATATAACTTCTAAATTATGATGCCGTGCACGCTAGTCGTATACAATCTACACTCGGAAGCGCTTTTGACAATTGTATGGCCAATAGATTAGGGTATAAATCGAAATAAATGGTAGCAATTTAAGAAACGTGAATTACTACGCAACGCGCATCGAACTTGGAAAAGTTTGCATTACTCGAGTGCTCGAGAATCAGCATTTATTTATCACAGCAGTATGGTTAATATATTGAAAAGTATAATAATTAAAACAAGTGAATTAAAATAATTTGTTATAACGAAGGCAGACGCGGTGTGCCTTCCGACAAAGAGACGAATAATAAAACTCAATTTGGACGGACGTGATATTTTCGCACGGGCGGGACTAGAGACGGGAAAATGCCAGCATCTTTCGAAATAGACGACGGAGCAAGACGAATAAGCGAGGGAACAGATCCGAAAAAGCGTTCCTTTGTCGGTGTGGTCCTTTAAATCCGTTTAAAGGGACCACCGACCGGCACGGGCTGATTAATAGTCCTCTCTCTCGGGCGAGTAGGGCTGGGCTCAATGACAGATCGAGAATGGTTCGGGGACAGGCGGCAAAAATGCCGAGTTCACACTTCGCGGCCAACGTTCCGGGGCGTTGTGGTTGCTGTTATTGCGGCCTTCACCTAACGCGCCGGGATCATCGACGGCACAAAGCGCGTCGACCTGGCTACATTTGTATCCTTTAGAACCGGTCACGCGATGGCGATGACGGAACCTTGACAAATCCAGGCCACGTGTGCGGTGGGAGGTTGCGTCATCGGCGCGATTCGCCAACTTGCGGTACATGAGCGGGGGATATGAGAGACAGAGAGAGAGAGAGAGAACAAATTTATGAAAGTATAGGAAGACGTTGTGCGCGCGAGTGAGCCAAGTTCGTCGACAGGTTCGCAAAATTTACATATGCATCGCGTTCCTGTTTGCCACATGGAATGTATTCGACTATTCATTAGTCACGCCTAGCTAGATTCAGTAATTGCATCACCGTGCTGTGTTCCTCGCGAAGAAAAGAACCTGGATCTAGAAATAAACGGGAAAATAAACGCCGATCTCGGATGATCGACGTGCACGGCACGAACGAATCAATTCACGGTGTTTACCGTGTATAGTGAGCTTGTGCATCAGGTCGGCGCGTTACGTTTGGAGAGGATCTCCCGTCACCCGTGTGACCGCCGTCACGCCGCCGCGGCCGGTAGGTACGCGCCAATACATTCGCGCGCGGCGCGGCCACGTTCGGCGGCATGGCACACGCAGCGTGCCGTTGCGCCATGCGTTCGCGCTGATTTACGACTACGGTGGCGGTTTCGTCTCGCTTGACGCTGGCTTACCGAATTAGTCCCACTCGCACACGCACACGCACACGCACTTCAGAGACGGACTGATATAAAGCGCAAACCTCCCTGCCGTTTCTTCCGGAGCCTTCCTCTTTCCTTCCTCGCCGCCCACGAGCGGATGTCGCAACAGATGTCGCGCGAAAGATAATTAATTTTTTTCGGTCACAGAAGAGAGAGAGAGAGAGAGAGAGAGAGAGAGAGAGAGAGAGAGAGAGAGAGAGAAAGAGGGGAGGCACAGAACGGGGATGGAATATTCATGACAATTCGCTGTGTTCCCGCTATAGCGCATTCTTCCTTCGTGACGTAACGTAATGTTATTACGGATGACATAATACATTTTCAATTACATCTGAATATCATACTGTATTATACAGGTCCATTATACCTCTTTCTTAACATTGCTAACAAAAATAACAGTTTTATGTAAAAAAAATAAAAGATAATTAATGTTTGAAATGCACAAAAATAACATTTAATTTATACAGTATTTTAATGTATATCGGACATGCACGCGCTATATCAAAGATGCGAAAAGCAAAGAATCTCGTACAATACGGGAGCGTAGATCTGTTCCGCGGCTCAGAGCCGCGGGTGCATTCGGTTTGATTATTTTCACGCGCGAAAAGAGCTTCTGCGGCGACGAATAAAAAGGCAGGTGACGCGCAGGTGGAAGAAACAAAAAGAGAATGAGAAAAAAGAGAGGGAAAGCGAGAGAGTAAGAAAGAAAGAGAAATAGAGAGGGACAGAGAGAGCCTTTAAATCGCCCGTCTCGAAAGCGGAACGCTCTCAACGCCGCCGTTCGTGTGCTTCTACACGCGAGAGAGCGCACGGGGCAGACAAGATGAGCTCGAGGCGAGGTAGCGAGAAATGCCACCACAGAGTAATTTTACAGCAAATAGGTTTACACAGCATTATAGGTGGAGGGAAGCGACCTACGAGGCGATACAGCCGCGCATCGCCGCGGGGTGAACGTACTTGACCGTCGTGTATGTAACATACGTGAACGTACACGCACACGCACACGCGGGGACACGCGCACGTACATACGCGAAACGGCCGCCGCGGCTATTATTCTCAATTACCATCGGCTATCAGGCATGTCGCAGCCACATCGCCGCGGCTTCGATGACAAGTGCTTTTGCGCGAAACCATCGCGAACTTTTGCCACTTTCAATTTCACAGCTCGTCAATGCGACATCAAGGCATATTCTGGAATAGACATGATTGCTCGAACCGGCTAAGTGAATTTTCTGCCGCTGTGAAATTAAGTAATCATAAACTCGTCACAGGCAAATAAATATATTCGAAAGATTAAGAAAAAGACAAATTGGAAAATTGTTGAAGGAATTAAATCTTTTTAGAGAAAAGTCTTATTTACGTTCAAGTGTTGTTAATTAACAGAATTAATGCACTTAAGATTAAGATTGAAAATATTCACTTTAATTTCTAATTACTAAACATTCTCAGCCTTTAATAGGGAATCTCCGCTGCATATGAGGATAAAGTTATCATTACGAGGGAATGCGCTTCAGGGTTAAAATTAATTCCCGGCCGCCAGTTCCAGTTAATCATCGCATCGAGATGATATTTTCTGGCGTACAGGCACGGTGTCAAACACACGCATTCCTTATTATTGATTAGACGATACCGCGAGGATTAATCCGATTCCTCCGTACAAATGACACGCGGAAGGTTGCCTCGAAAATGTAAGAGGGTATCATAATGAGGTGCCTATTCTCGGAATGCGCCGAGGCACCCGAAAACAGCGCCCTATGGGCGAGCAAGGACGGCGACTATTCTATGGATCAGGCGGTCGGGGGACCGGCCCTGTAATTTCAGGCCCCGTAATGGGGCCTCCAGTCTCACAATTAGACCTTCCTGCGTCATCTCTATCTCCCTCGGCGTCTCGGAGCGTCCTCCTCGCTTCGCTCGCTGCAAAAGGCACTCTCCTTCTGTGCGCGTCGCGGGCGCTCGATCGAATCCTCCTTCGGCGCTTTAATATTGGCTCAGCAGCGCGGTGGGCATCTGAATTTAGAAAGCGACGACGAATCAATTCTGCGAGGTGAAAAGAATCCCTCCCTTCTCCTCCACGTCCCTCGAGTAACTCCCGGTAGATATCTGACGCGTTAATCGCTCGGCGCAGTAATACTTTAGTATGCAAAACGCTGCCGCCAAAAACTCAAATGCACATCGCAGGATGTTATACTGCTACTTCATCGTCGCGTCCATGCGTGCGGGATATTTCTCATACATAAATACCAAGCAAGGGTGGAGAGAGCAGGGGGGGGAAGATTTTCTTGTCGACTTTACGAAAAACGGTCTCGTCGACACGCTGTAATACCGTAAGATCATAGATCCGCCGACTTCGTCCTTACGGAGGGCACAGATCCGAACTCGAGGACGATGACGGTGCATGACTTGTCCCTGCCACCTGCCCCCCCCCCGGATCCCCTCGAGGACCCTCCGAGGATAATTACATAGTAGCTTAGCCCTGGCACGGCAAAGAAAAGACCGCTTTCGCCGCATAAAGTAATGGCTAATCGGAACGATCCGCGGCTGCAACCCCCGACGACACATCGTAGAGACCCTGGAGCACCATTAGTATCCTTCTGTATCGCGCATACGTGTGTGCCATGCACCTTGAAACTCGCGTTGACCCGGTTGAAACTGTCCGCGAGAGTTCTTCGCCCCGTCGCGTCCGTCGCGTCGTCGCCGGGGACTGGTTAAGGTATGTATCTTGTACCCTTTCCTCTGCGCGGAAGCATTCCGTGTTATTAGAGTCGCAATCATAGAAATTATTATCCTCCTTCGGCCCCGTACCCTCCCACTACAATCCCTGCGCGTTCCTCGGAGACGTCGGATATAACGTAAGAGCAGAGACTCTTCGAGAAGGATATCATCGTTAATCCAAACGTCGAATGTAACCATCGTCGTTAACGAGTCGTCGGTCAGGGACGCCGCACAATTTCACATTGACATTTACTATCTAAATGAGATTTCACTACTTAGCAAGACTAAATTAAGATAGACGCAGACATATCTTCGTCTTACATCGAGCAAAACTGCAAAATTGAAATTAAAATTTTCGTTTTCTACCATTTTCGTTTCAAGACATTCTTCAAGCACAATATATGCTGCGAAATTCGACATAAGTTGATTTTATAATTACTGAATTTATCTATTAAATTTTGAACACGAGAAATTACATTAATTCCCGATAAACCTTGCATAAGTCATTTGAAATGTTCAACGTGCTACAAGATTCGATGTAAATCGGTATGCAAATCTAGATTGTCGAGATTAATGCTATCTATTAAATTCTAAACACGAAGGATTAAGTCAATCGCTGCTATAACGGAATGCGCAACAGAAAATCTTGACATATCGTGACCGGTATTAAGTACTCGTTGCATGTCAGGCGTTATATTTAGATCAATTCCAATCAGAAAGCGTTTTATCACAATGCATTCTCCGAAAGCGTTATTCAGCATCAATCTGTCGTTTATGCAGTCGAAGCGAACAATTAGAATCAACATGGGCGAACCATTCGCCGACGATTCTAGGTAAGCGCTTATAATATTTGTGGCATTTATGCCGCTTCGTATGCGCTGGCCTTGAAGCCAGTTGCCTCGTAAGCACGATACCGTTCGTTCTTCTAGCGGGGCGGTTCGCGGGAACGGGTTACAAGTTCGGGTTCGCGAGAGATAATACATGCGAGATGAGAGAAGAAAGAAAGAAAGCGACATACGGGGGGAAGAGCGAACGAGGTCTCGAGGTCGTTTCTGGGCGTGGTGGCATCCACCTTTACATCCTCGACGCGGTATATATATACCTCCTCAGCCTAGCCTATCTCTCTAACAAACGTCTTTTCCTTCGACTTCCCCTCTGTCTGGGGGCCCGACACCCCCATTCTCCGCGTGCGCGCGGGCGCGGAGTTTCGGCTCTTCAGGCCATTTATTTTTTCCCGATCCGGCCTCCAGGGCTGTCCAAACGACGGGCTGACGACCATGGCAGACCCAGCCTATTGTTTTAGCCTGGGCACTATTAAATTGAAGCCCGGAGCGATCGACCGGCTGTGTCCACGTGTGTTAACTCGTAGGCGGTTATGGCGCGCATCGTGCCGTCTCCGCGAGATAGGTAGGCTTTATCGCGTGCATTTTCAATAAAACGCGAATACATAAATCGCGCGAGATAGTGATTATAGTTTTATCGAACTCCAAGTGATTTCGGACACACGACGGATCTCTCCGATTGCGATTGCCAAGAGAGAGAGATGCATTAATCATTAAAAGATTGAAAGACATACTCCGAAGAATGTTGTACTCTAACAAAACGAGAAAGGTTTGAAGTTTTTTTTTCCCAAAGCGAAGATATCTTTTCAGCTGTGTAAAGATTAAGATCCGTAATGTTGCTTTAAGAATCTTAATTCAACTCAAGGCGCAGTAATAGCGCGCAATAATGTTTGTTAAGAGCGCCACTTTGTTACGATAGTCCGCAGAAGAACGCGATGTATATATCCCTATAGACGCGGGCGCGCACAAGCTAACGAAGAACACTTCAATCAGTATTGCGGATCCCGTGTATCCTTGAGGAGAAACCCTACCGCAACCACTACTACCACTCATTACATTTGCAAGTCATTCGGCGAAGAGAGGTATTACGCGAAACTAATTACATAGAAAACTCAAGTATCTTCATCCCGCGGTGGTGAATGCGAGTCCGGCGGACTCTCGCGGGTGAAGAAAAAAAGGGAAACAAAGGGCCGAGGATAATTCATCCGCTGGTGAATCGAGGGTTACGGGGTTACAATGTATGCAAAGAGGAGAGAACGCTTCTTTCTACCTTATGGACACATGCGCCGTTGCAAGAACGGAAGAATGGACGGCGCAGGGCAACGAAAAAATCGCGGGTGGCCATCTCCGTCTTGCTTTATCCGTGCGAGCGAAGATGGAAACTGCGGGACGTGCACCTGGACGAACCATCGACGAACGGAAAGTCGAACGAGAGCAACAGGATTCGCGCGTTCGGTGGGATAGAAGAAGGGGGGAGGGAAAGAGAGAAAAAGAGAGAGAAAGAGAGAGGGAGAGAGGGAGAGAGAGAGAAAGAGAGAGAGAGAGAGAGAGAGAGAGAGAGAGCAGGAGGCGAAGGCAAGAACGGGAGATAGAGGCAGAGAGAAGAGCATCTCGCCTCTCCGAGCAGCAAACAAAAACTCTAATCGAACTTTCCGAAGCTCGAGCTCCGGAGACTCGTTGGACGTCTTATGATGGGCGCGGGCCCAAGCCCCGCATATTACTGAATGGTTATTCACATCCGCACAAAGATGTACACGTATACCTATATACGACTCGGGTTGCGTCTCAGTTATTAAAGAACGGGCGTCCCCGTTTAATAACTCTTAAGATATTTATGTATCGGCATGCCGCGCACGGAGACCACCCTCTCGTAACGAAACACGCGCTTCTCTTCCGCTTTTTTCCCTATTCGCGCGGAAGAGCGGATGCGGATCCTTCATGCCACTGCGAATGCGCACGGACGCGCGCGCACGTGCGATAGAAGAAATCGCGACTACAAAGCACTCATCTCCCGCCTCCGTTCGCTCGCTGTTCGCTTCAACGATCGCGTCCGGACTCGCTTTCCAAGTCAAACAGTGCGGTTTCCGACGCGCGCGGATCTTCCTCTCTCTCCATGACGTCCCGACGTCCAGACGTTGAATTTCTCCAGACTGGTACGTCCACTTTTCGCATCGCGTCCGCTCGGTACACTCGAGACGCGCGCGCTCATGCCTCGATACATGTAATATCCGCCAGCCGGCATCCGCGCCGTTGCCCTTTTCACAAGCTCGATGCGCGATAAGTACTCCTCGATTCAACGAGGTTCATCAGTCATTCGATCCTCCTCTTCTCCGACGATCTTTAAACATTTCACGCGGCGGCGGCCAGTCAGAACGCGTGCGAGCGTCTTTAAGCGAAGTAGTACAGTCCTTTTTACGTATTAAACCGAGGCTGTGTATTTCACATTAAGACGAATATAATGACTCCTTCGCCGCGATATTTCACGCGCGCGAATGATACGTTGCGCACAATACAGCGGCGCGCTATTTGCGGCGACGCGCATCCGTTGCGCACGAATTCGCCCCATTGACTCTGGCGAGAGAATACTTGTAGCGATCACGCTCGAGAGTGCCTTCTCCCGATCCACGTCCCGACTGCTAATTACTCCGAATGAGCGAGTACACACGGCGACGACATACGTACACACGCGTTTATCGTTTACCGCGCGCGCGCGTTTCGTTCTCATTTCCTTTTGCGCGCGACTAGCGATTTGCCAATGGCTGGGTCACGTAGCGCATCGACCACACTCTGACTCGAGTGCCTCCGTGTTATTCCTCGTGCTATCCCTTCGCGGGTCTCTTGTCCGGGGCCCTCTGCGACGAGGCACCGGACCGCGTAGAGCCGCCGCCGCCGCCGCTGCGGCTCCCCAGCGCAAACGCTGCTTGTTTAAATATTAATTATGTATGCCTGACGGTGTACCTCGACGCACACGCACTTGCCTGCATATAGATTGCCTCCGCTAAGTCCCATCGCGCAGGTTCGCACAAACGCGCGCAGCACGTCCTACCATAGTTCCACGTGTGTACGTGTGTGCATGTGTGTGTGTGTGTGCGTGTGGGCGCGTTTCTCCAAGGTACTCTTCTTCTGTCCCTTCGTCCCTTCTTCCCTAGTCGCACGAAGCGCCGTTCCGTATACGCGTTCGGTGCACTTGTATCGCCGAACCGCAGGGGGCGATGTCCCTGGGTCGTGTACACCCGTGATACTCCACGTCCGATCTTTCCTTTTTGCTCCTACTTTAACGCGGAGTGCCGGAAGAATCTGCCTGCATATCTCTTGAACGATCAGTGATGATCAACGCGAGTCTTCTCGTCAACTTTTCTATCGCGACGAGGGACTTTTACCGATTTCTTTTAAACCTCGCTAACCATGATGTAGAATATATTTGTTAGCACCGGCGATTATATTGGTGATCAGCACATCGTGTACCCCAGAGACCGTTTTCGCGATAGAACGTTATACGCGGCGCCGGAGTAAATCAACCGGAATGGACGAGGTTTTGCAGCAGAAACAGTATCGTGCAGAAAAGACATGTAAATGGACAACGCAATTTGTCCGCGACGCGGTTGGTCGCGAGAGTAGATGGTCCGGTTGTAAAGCTCTCACATCCGCAACATATACGTATAGAGCCGGTATTCGGTGCTTGTACTCGGCTCACCGGCTCGCACCAGCATCCGCAATGACAGAAATTGTATGCTAATTGGGGATAAGAGCGGCGTATACGATCGAAGAGTATAGGCTTGGTGTCCTTAGAGCGCACTCACCCCTTTTGTTCCCTCGTCCCCTCTCTTGTCTACTCTTAACGGTCGTCGACCGTTTTCCTTACGCGAACGAACCTTATTATTTATCATCTCGGACAGCGACGGTTGCATTCGTATCCGTGACAACTTATCTCGGCATATACGTATTTTGTCACGGCGACACGACGTGCATATAAGTACCTATACGCGGCGAAAGCTTTCGCGGCCGGAAAAACGAGCGAACCGTTAACTGTGAAAACCGTTCGCGAGAAGAGACTACCACAAGTCCCACGAGAGACTTTTGTGATAAATGAAAGAGACAGCGAACCTCACGGTTAACGCGCAGCTTTAAGTCGATAGCTGATATTTCTATTCTCGCGAGCTTCCTCGGAATGACAAGTGCCGGCCCGTCGCGGTCGAGATGCCCGCAGGTGGTATTGATCACTGACATCGTGGTATTCGTATAATGATCCGCTGATAGCCGAGTGCTCTGCTCGCGAGAGAAAGGGAAAGGTTGCGGCATGCCGACATGCCGGATGATGGACGGCGAAAGCAACAGAGGAAGCGCTGCCGGGGGGGAGAAAGAGAGAAGACTGGATATACATTGATTGGATACAAGCGGAGGTTGTTACCACCAGCTGGCACCTAGACCAATATCGCCTGCTAACAGTAAGGTGCACCGGCGCGGCGAGGCGGTCCGCCGCTTCTCTATCGAGTCGTGCATCGGGTATCATCGATTCCTACTTCTCTATCGGCGAGGCGGTTCGCTTAAACGCTGGAAGACAGACGTGTGCGGATGCATGCACGTCCGCGTACTGCCGGGTCAGCTGGAAATAATGTGCCGAAACGATTTTTCCTTGTCAGCCCGGTCCCGGTCGCACGATTCCCGTGTGAGAATTATCTCGGCACCGCGATACCTAGTTAATTAATTATCGCTCGAGGGAAGTATCGTGAAACGATCAACGTGTACAATATACGTTATACGGACTACATTGTAGGTGACAGAAACTTCTAAATGTTTTTAAACTAATGAAATTAAAAGAATAAAAATTACCATATAAGAGTGCCATGACATTATTGTACTATATGTCGCATTACATTTCCATGTTGTAAATTCAATATTTATTTTTAACTAATTAATCCCAATCTCGCGAAAGCCATAGCGATATTCGGCGATCGAACGAATTAGCACGACTAAACGGAGACGAGAGATATAGAGTAATCAATGACACGGAACGGCGCTAACCTTCCGTCACGAAAAGAAGAGCACCCGGCACGGCGATGGATAGGGCATGGATGAACAAAGAAGAGCGGGAGAGGAAAGCGGGAGAGCGGTGGACCGCCGGCAAGCTGACCTCCCGCTTGACCCGAGACGCCTCCGCAACGGCGACCTTAACCATCGTCGTGGCGGTTACGGTCGCGATCGCCGGCGGCCCCCGAGAAGCCGCTCCCGGATTTATTTAATTAGTCCCTGAGGTACTACCGTGCTTCATCAACGTATCCGTCCGACTGTTACTTCTGCTTTCTTACTCCTCCTCCTGTTTCGTCTGTCTCTTACTCTCTCTCTCTCTCTCTCTCCCCCCTCCTCCTTATCCATCTTGGTATTCGTACGTCTTTACGTTCGTAAGGCGACCTTTTCTCCCTTCGTCTGCGCTCGCGAAGTAGCACATTAGTCCTCTGGCCGCCTTCCCTCTCTCCCTCTCTTCAGATATTCACATGCACGCGAGTACGTGAAGCACAGCGCGCGAGTGTACGCCGGTATATACCGATGCTAATTAAACGAAACACAGACCCTAGATATTTATCCCACGCTCGACAACGACGCTAACCGTTCGTAATGCATCGCGGTCGCAAACGAGGGCGATTGTGATCTGGTATGGAACCCGGTCACCCCGAATTTAGAAAAATCTGTATCCAAGCTTGAAGAACAATTGGCGCCGCATCAAACGCCATTCGCAAATGATTGCGTCAATATTCCTCGATTTATCTCAATTTGCTCAATTTGTGTAGTTCTCTCGAATCGCTTTTTATTTTATTACCGTTAATCAAAATACCGAACAGCTATTCTCGATTATTGTCAACGTCTATGACTAATCCAAGACTAATCCAAAACACGATAATTGACGAGGTGGTAGAAAGTGAATATTGAGTTTATTATAAAGAATATGAAGGGACAGAGAGAAGAGAGAAACAGTTTATCGGCCGCAACATACACAGATTTATGATAATCAAGAAGGAAACGTCAACCGTGACACACGCGTGCAGTGCCTCACTCATCTACTCCCGATTTACGTCGCGTTCAACGCCGTTTTAACATTTGCCACGGCCGTGTTACGCCAATCCCATGATGCTCCATCGAGAGCGCATTGCGTTATCATTACCATTTTAACTCATGCTAATGCGGCCGGCGGCCGCGCGCGTTGGTAGCTCATGCAAATGTTTCCCGTGGCCGCCGCGCCGCACAACCGCCGCCACGCTCGTGGCCCCCGACGAACGATGTTGCATTCATCAGGTCGGATGATTTGAAAAATCTCAAGGACCCTCCTTTCTTTGGGTCTTTAGCACTGTGACGTCCATGATTTATTGAGTAATATTCAGCGGCGTATTGGCTGGCGAAAAAAGGCGCGTAACGTTAATCTGAATAATGAGCCCCCGGCATCAAGCACCGACCGCCACCTTTTCATTGCTATCGATAAATAATGCCCAACCACTAACCCTTCGTTCACCCTCTCCTCCCCCCCTCCCCCTTCCGTTCCTCCCCCTCCTCGTGTTCTCCCTTTGCCATCGATTTCTTTTCCTTCTTCTTTTACAGTATTTATATCGAGTCACTTGGATGTAATACGAGCGACGTGATCTGATTTCAGTTGCAAATTTCAAGACGCTACCTGCTGTCCGTACTCTCTGTGATCCCGCGCTCGCGAATAAAAGCGAGCGGCCCCATTTATCTTGTCCCGGTAACTATCCTAACCAGATCTCGATTAGCGCGCGAGCGCGCTCGAGACGTGAGGCGCTTCGCAGCCTAACGTTGCGCTATAATTTTTCTCGGGAAAAAATACTCTTCGCGTTCAATGGATCTTATTATGGAACGTAATAAATGCGTCGCGATACCGAAACGAGAACGCGCGTTCCGGAATTTCGGATAAAGATCAAGATCATTAACGACGATGTGCTGCGGCCCGTGGGGATTGATTTCTCTCCGAAGCTTTCCGCCCGGCCCAATTAACATAACATAGCAGTCAGCCACGCCTAATATAATCAAATGGCTCATTCATCTGTCCCGTTTACATAATGCATTCCATTCTTCTCAAATAATCATGTCAATAAGCGCGTCGCTGATAGAAGCGATACGGATTTATGCCTCGTCGATTATATCTCTCTCCGTATATGACGACGTTATCTCATAACTACGATCTGGCTAATAGGTGTACAAGCGCGCGTTTTCGTTTTTTCGCTTGGCCAACGCGCGAGCCGGTCATTAATAAATGGAAATTCGATTCGACTGGGTGACACACACGCGACCGTCGTCGTCCGGGCGCGGCCGATGAGATTCGTAAAAGCGCGCGAGAGTCGCCGAACGCGAGAGCGGCCGATAAAAGCGCCCATCCGGTCGACCATAAAGCCGTTCCTCTGCTCGGATTGCTATCGCCGCTAATAGCTACGAGCGATATCCTTCGTATCCTTTCTTATCCCTCCTATAATCGGTCCTCGCGAAAATATCCGACGATTCTCTCCGAGAAACCGATAGATACCGATACCTGACGCGGCTTTCTTTCGATCTTTTCCTAATGGGTGAGTAAGACTAATAGCTATGTATTTCGAGACGGTCTTATTTCTTCGCTGATCGGACGGGACTACCTGGGTCCGCTAATAGATTAGATTCCGATTCGTGAGTTCGCGTGAGATTGACCGATAAATCCCGACGCGGGGTTAGTGGTTGGCGCGACGCAATCAAATGGAGCTACGCCGGGTGGTGCACTAGGGAGAGAAGGCGAGTCTAAGCATGTAAAAGGGTCGCAATGATACTTACTTTCCCGGTAGAGTCGACGACAACAACGGGAACAAAAGGAAGAGATGAGGGAGACGGAGAGCGAGAAGGGAGCGCGGAAAGAAGAAGTTGTGCGGAGAATATGCGCCTCTGCTTCTGATGCCGCCTCGTCCTTGTCCTCGCCCCCATCCCGCGATCTCCCTTCTTTCTTCCTCTATTGCCGATGACCAAGAAGCTGCGGCTCAGCTCCTCGAGGAAGGAGGGGCGCATTGTGTGTTTCCGAGAACGTTGCGCTTATCGGTGAATCTGTCGCGGTAATGAGGTATCAGCCACCAGCAAATAAACAAATAAATATAAAGAGGTGGAGGTGGACGAGGAGGAGAAAGAGACTGGCACGGGGAACGAGGGTGAGAGGATGAAGACGGCGATCGAGAACGAAAGGGAGGAGGAGGAGGAGAAGTGGTGTCTCCTCCAAACTCAAGAAGAGGAGAAGCCGGGCGGCCGAGGGAAGCTAGCGACTCAAGGTCCCACCGATACAATGCTTCGATTAAACATTCGCTGCCTAAATAATCAGGCGCGCTTCGACCCGCGGAGACTGCCGAGAGGCGACGAAAGGGAGAAGGATCGTGAAAGGGAGAACAAGAGAAAGAGAGAAAACGTCTGTTGAAACGTGCGCGCGAGAGCGAGAGGGATACAGGAGAATGAGAGCTGTGTCGAAGGCAAGAAAGAGAAAGAGAGAGAGAGAGAGAGAGAGGAAGAGGCGGAGAAGGAGATTCCGGTTCCGACCGAGTGGGAATCGAACACGTTCTCCGCCGTTCCTCGTTTTCGATCCGCGCCAGATCCTCCTCTCTACCTCCCTCCCTCCCTCCCTCCCACCCTCCCTCTCGCTATGTTCTCCCCCGCGACCTCCTCTTACACTTCGTCGGACCGCACGAAGGCCTCTTCGGCGCGTCTTCCCTCTCACCGTCCTTACGCTAAGTGTATATACGTATTATGCAAAGCAAGTAACCGTAGGTGGCCTAGGGAGCCAGACGCGCAGTGTGTAATTAATACCGATGCTCTCGTTGTCCCTTTTCCTCCTTCCTCTCCTCCAGTTCCCTTTGCTTATTCGTCTTTTCAGCGTGCCCTGTCTCTGCCGGTCCAGTCGCGCGAGCGAAACGCACAGGTCGTCTCGATGAATATCAAAATAATGCGTCGACCGTAACGGTAGGGCGATAGTTATCCTTATCGAGTTAATAATCATAGGTAAAGGAGTTCTCCTAAAATTTTGATATAAAAGAAATAAAACAAAATTATTTAAAATTGAGTAATTAAAAAATAAATTAATATCGTCGTCAATATGAAAAACAAGATATACAAAATTTAAATATTTAGAATCCTTTAATCATCCTTTTATTATTTTAAAAATGTTGATGCATTTGTTGTTAACGCAAACATTATAATGCCAAAACAGATATCTTGGAGGGACTGTTTAGTGCCAAATTCTCGGAAAAACATTTAGAATCTGTTGTGCACGAAGACAGATTGTTACGTCGCGACTTCGAATTCGTCAACGTAACGCGGAGATATCGCATCGGATTGAGTTATCTTTTGACGGTGAAAATCAAGCGGTAGCGCGTGCCTTCACTAAATAATCTGCCGGTGGAGACGCGACGGTAGCCCCCCTGGCGCGGTTCTAACGGGACCCCGGAGACACGATGGAATTTTCAATGAACTGCGACCATCGACACCCACGCCCCGAGACCCCCGAGATGTTTTCCTGCGTAAACTTTAACGACACGTACCGTCATCAGTCCCCCTGGAGCTCGGCACAAACCTAGACGAACTATAAGATGCGATGTTTGTGGCATAATACGCACAAATTACGGTGCAACGTCCCTTATCCGAGAAATAAGCGGTGAGCTACACGCGAATGACTTGTAGTAAGGTGAGCCTCGAAGAATCTCTTCGTTATTTATTTTTTTAACTAAATATTTTTAAATCTGAATATATCTTAAATAAAAATTCCTAATAAAAGAAATTTTTATCTTCCTCAATTACAGTTATTTTTATTAATAGGAATATCAATTATTCTCGGAATATTTAAAAACTATTGTTCTTAATAATAATTAATTAAATGTATCATAAGACTGTAGACAAACATATAAAACAACGGACGAACATAAAATTGTAGATTTTCAGATGTCTTACATAGAAATTAAATCCTTTTCCGTAAAATAAAATTATTATTGCCTCGTTTGGAAACTTCTTAGAACCCGTAGAGGATATAATCTCCCTTCCACAAAATGTTAGAGGCTTTTCTGGCTTGCTTTCATCTTGATGCTATCATACCGAATTATCCCGCGCATCTAGGCGTTGCTTTTGAATTCCTATAACGGTCGAGCGACTATGCACAGTGGAAGAGCAACACAGGTCGGGGAAGAAAAAGTCGAATAGCCGGAGGAATAGATGGAGAGAGAAAACTCGAGTTTAAAATTATTCGAGCATGTAATCCGTAACGTTCCTTCCGTAAATCATGCATGACGGTATTACTAATTTGAAATATTGCTAAAAGATTAATCTTAGACAAGGTGTCGATAATTCAACGTTACGCAATCGAAATATCGCTGGTACAAATGAAGAAATTCCACGTCATCGAGAAAGCTTGTTTTTCCACAACGAATAATCGGCTCACGTTACCATGTAGAAAGTTCATTATTTCTAACAATAGCAGGATTTATAAGACCGGATAGTATTATAATTTAATATCGTCGCCTTGTGTATTACGAATTATTCTAATGTGCCTTTATACAGGCGGACATCAATATGTTGGTATGCAATAATAATAATTGACGTTTGACTCGCTGATTGCGAAATGCTTAATTGAAAACGTGTAGCCGGACGTGGCTAATCCATTAAATATAATTCGTGAACATGCATAATCCTGTACGATGCCGGAAGCCGATTAAACGACAGTTATTACCCGTACCGCGTTCTATTCATTATCTATCATCATGTGATATCATCAATAGCGGCCATACAACCGCCACGAATCTTAATCGAACTAATCGAATGGAAAGCTGTGCTTACCGAGAAGCTGCGCTTATCAAATAATCATTGACGTTTCGATATAACGAAAGTATCTATTTATAATAAGCGCAAGACTGATCTCATTCCTCCCCGTCGTTATACTCATTTTGCTATTTCCAAGAAACTCCTCCGCGCAGAAGCTGTCGCAGAAACTGAATTCCTTATGGGTTACCGATGTATCATATTTTTTAGCTGCACAAGGGTAAACGCGTTAAAGCGTCATTCACAGGGACAGTTTTGCCGCTCAAGTTCCAAGAATAATGTAATCAGACGATATTCTATTCTCGTTTCAAATTAAAACGCATGTAATCCTGATGCTATTGTACTGCGATCGTACCGCAATCGTTTCTCGTTTAGAATCTTGCCGACTAATGTCCATTTCTATCAACGCAGGTTAATTTTAATCTTGGTTTAACTTACCTGTCATCTTTTCCTAGTTCTAAAAGTTAGAAACAGATAGAAAGTAAGTTAAACCAAAATTAAAGTTAATCTACATTGGTAGAAATGGGCATAAGTAGTGTAAGTTTACCCTAAAAGATCGTTCGTGACTTCGCCGCGACAGAAGAGAATATAATTGCTTTAGGATCGCCGGGCGGTCCGCTACTATGCGACACTCGTTAGCGACTCGATGTAAAACTCTTGCACGCACGCACGTACGCACGCACACGCACGCATCGCGCTGTGCATCTGCCTTCTGCCTAAGGTAAAGTGCGCACAAATATACCATCCGATAGAAATGAAGTACACACGATCGTATATTTAATAGCTGTTGGTCGATTTGGTATCGTAGATACGTGATATTTATGCGACTAACGCGTCCGATGCAGCAATTTCGCTGCCAAAGTAGCAATTTCGATTAATAGATTAAGATTATTAAGATTTACTTAAACACTGCCGAGAGGCTAAACGCAATGGAAATTTTTAATTACACTTGGAAAATGCAAATTTCTTTGATATATTATATATATAGCAATCTATCTATTTTTACAAATATTCCAGTCCTAATAAAAAAAAAATGAAGATTCTGCTTTTACCTCGGCTTTTACTTTATCAATAGACATGGTCACGGTCCAGCGAATACGATTGTGAGATGTATGCAGCCACGCAATCGTTACACGGCGAATTGATGCCACGGCGCTCAATGAGCTCGAGATTATCGGATAACTGTATCGACTAACCGGTATTGCGACCACATTATATATATACAATCATACATATTTAATAATTTATTCATTTGTCAGTCGGACAGTCAGTCAGTTTTTTCTAGTTTCAATCGCGTTTCAACAATCTTGTTCACAAGTCACTTATTTATCTGACGGTAAAACCAAGCTTGTTTGACATTGCAGAATTTATGTATGGCGTTATGAGGCGAGCATCAAAATATCCTCAAAGTGCACTAATCATGGTGGAATAGTATACTAGCTAGTTCTACCGAATTTAACGGCAATTTAGATCGATCGGTAACACACTATTTAACACTTACAAACATTTCATTAGCTACCGATGTATGACCGAACAGAGAAAATCTGTATGAAATTCAACGTAAAATATGAGACGCGTGTAAAAAAAATGCATTTACTTCATTAAAAAACGCCTCGCAACTCGAAACAGTGCATTTGTCGCGCGTTGCGCTTCTCGCGCCTTGAATTTCGACTGTGAGCAAACTGCGTCCACCCTAAAAAAAAAAGAAAACCACGCTCGATCTCGTAACGCGTAATAAGATGTCAACGGTGTACATCACGGCACATGTGAGGAAGGAAGAGGAGACGTAGATGAGAGAAACAGGAACGAAGCGCTACGCTAAGAGGAAGACCACTAAAGTCGTAAGAAACGGCAAACGGTTAAAACGCGATAAAAGCCGACGGATACCGGCCCGCTATATCGGTGTTAATCGAGTCGTCGAATTAATTGGCGTTGCTCGCAGGAATCTCTACACGAATATATTGAGTTATGAAATTGGTTCCCGATAAGATCTCCGCGCGCGCGTGCACGTACGAGCGAAGTCGTCGGTGCCAAGACGGAGAAAAATGGTCGTGGCGAGCGCCAAAAAGCGTCGCTACCGCGACATTACAGAAAAATACGGCTTTAATAAACACTATAAGCATCCAAAAAAGGTCTTAATTACAATACCCGACTACGCGGCCCGTATACCGATGAGAAACGGAGCGGATGCTGGATCTAAAAATATGACCGAAGCTAGTCCTCGCGTTTACGATCCCGCGGCATTACATTCACGAACTGGGATTATTGGTCGTCGTATTACCTGCCTCATTTTCACGTCGCATTTATCATGAGAAATGTCCGTGTTTACGGAAGACGACGGTAAGCCAACTTCATCCCACGTATAATAGAGTTCGCGGTGGGAGACCTCGCGATCGTGACCGCGAATACCTTCGGGGTTAGCGACGAGATTCGTCGACCCCGGACATACACCGGTCCGCTAAAAATCTCCACGTGAAGAGCCCGGTATTCTTACGTATATATACCTGCCCGCGCCGACCGAAATCGGCATTAGGATGCGCGGGCGTCCTCGTATCCCGTTTCAAGATGAAGATAGGCTCTCTCGTCCCGGCTCGTTGCCGAGAGAAGGAGGAGAAGGAGGGAGAGGAAGCTTAGAACCTCTCTACCATCGGACAGCGGCTTGGTGGAAGAAGAAGAAGAAGAAGCCCTCCTCGCGGCCCCTGACGTGCACATTTATCACCCTCCATTGTTGCCTGGGCCAAACATCCGGCCTCACGGGCCGCGTACGGAGACCTAACCCACCCCCGCTTCCCATCCCAGGGCTCCCGAAGAATTGAGATTCGCGGGAGCAGCTCGATGCCTTCTCTCACCCCGAGAGACGAGAAAGAGCCTGACCTGACAACTGCCGCGCGAGATTACTGACCTTACAAAGGATCTTCACCCCGCCCGGAGGCTATCTAAAGTCGACGATGCTTTTCTCTCGTAACGTACCCGCGTGATACGTCGGATCATCAAGATTGTTCTCGTTTAAGAGGCACTCGACACTTGAAAATTATGTAAATATCGCTCTCGCGACTGCAACTCTCGATACCTGTGGTGCGTATTCACGTATAAACGTTTAACGTTCGATATTATGTAAGATCCGAATCATCGCGTCGTTTTCCTAACGCGTATCTGCGTTCCCTCATCTCGTACTCGCAACGCCTTGTTTGCACATTGCCTTTCCCATTAACCTAGTCATTACGTGTCCCGTGCATTGTCTCCGGTACCCCGTACTTTGCACGTACTCTATGATCGATGCCTTCTTCGTGGCAACGTTCGACCCGCATCTAATTTCCCATTATGCTCCTTATCGGTCGTCTCGGTTCCGTTTCTCTCGACCACGTATGTATACGGAGGAAAAAAATGCGCAAGATGCAATCCAGACAATTGATAATCACTCCGCGTCGTCGCAAATAATCGTTATCGAAACTCGAAACGTTAAATTTTCCTATTACACCTCCCAGTCTATTGTCCACGTTCACGATCCATTCATTCAGCTAAGTTACAAGTTATACACATTTACCTATTACATAGACACAAATACAACGCGTAACTAGATTTTCTATTTTCTAAAGATTAAAGATAAATCCGCGCCCGGAACAAATACGATTCGACGCCATAACGACGCGAAAATAATAGTCCGAATGCCGAATCGCTCGCTAGGGTCCGCGCGACCAGTCGTCTGGTCATCCCGGAAGTTATTTCGACTCGCCCAGGGGTGTCTCGCGCCGAGATCGTCGTACGAACGTTATTCCGCAGATCCGCGAGAGGCCGGGCCCGGGTTCCTGCTTTTTTCGAGTGGAACGCAAGGAATCGCCTTATAAGCGAAGGCGCGGAGGATCAAAAAAAGGGAGGAGGAAGAAGATGGACAAACGGACGAGCGTGCAGGCGAACGAACCAACGAACGAGCGAACGAACGAATGAACGAAGGCAGCGGCAAAAGTTGCTGCAACGGAGGAAGAAAAAAAAGGAAAAAAAGACGCGCGACAGTCGGCGGCGTTCGTTCGCTTCTCCGCACGACTCGTACTCTTCGCGGTCCTGTCGGTGTCGTCCTTGTTCCTTCCAGCCATTGGCCGGTCCCAAAACGGACGAATAAAAGAGAAATAAGATTGCCCTTTCTCTCTCTCTCTCTCTCTCTCTCTCTCTCTCTCTCTCTCTCTCTCTCTCTCTCTCTCTCTCTCTCTCTCTCTCTCCCTCTCTCTCTCCCTCCCTCTCTCTCTCTCTCTCTCTCTCTCTCTCAGTGGTGAACACGGTGGCTGAGAAAGAACGCCGGAAGAGAGACAGAGAAGCACCGCACAAGAGACGCCGCGCGTACAGAAAGGAAAGAAGAATGTAGAAAATAGAGAAAAGAGACAGTTGGAAAGATCGTGGAGAACGGTGATGAGAGCGACAGAGAAAGGCGACGGAGACTTGACCGAAAGAAACTTCTATCTTGACATAGACTTGATTTTTCTCCGTTTCTTCTTCTGATCGTCGCGGCCTGAACAGTACTGATAGAGACCCCCTGAGATATCAGTTATCAATTAACGAGAGCGCTCTCAGCAGGTACGAAATGCATTGCTCTTCGTCTCGTGGAGGTTGTTTCGGCTAAGCGACAGGAGCGGACGGGCGCACCGCGTCGCGTAATTTAAGAACCAACGTGGCTGTTCAGAAAGAAGCAAAGGGGCAGCGGTAGGGACAGCAGTAGCAGCAGCATCAGCATCGGCAGCATCGGCAGCATCGGCAGCAGCAGCAACAGCAGCAACAGCAGCAGCAGCAGCAGCAATGGGCAGCGAGATAGAAGAAGAATAAGAGAGGAAGAAACACCGCGCGACGACGGTGAAAGGGGACCAGAAGGAATGGTAAGAAGGCTCCAAAGAGGAAGACATCTGAAAGGGGAAGCGGGCCCCACCAACCGCGAACGATCGGCGAAACAAATGCAAAGCGGGAACCCCGGGCCGAAGCTCGATTCCGCGATCGAGGACTACTTGGTGCTCACGGTACCGCCTTAAAGTATCTACTTGCCGAAACAGTGGACGGTAGACAGTTAAAGGGCCTGCAAAACCAAACGGACAAACTCGAGACTACTCTCGAGCGGCTCGCATGGAGTGAGACAAAGATCGTTCGCGGGACCTTACGTACCCATAATTCTTTCAAAGGAGCCCCCGATATGTGGGTCCGCGCAGACCGATCATTCCGTTCTTTGCAAAGTGTCATTGGGACGAACGGTGGCCAAATAAAGGGCCCGCGGAGACACACGGTCCCGGGAACCGAACGTCTAAGAGCGTTTTATATTACCAGACTGTGCTCATTTATGCCGAGTTTGGGCAGCGCCCAAGGAGCTTGAGAGAGAGAAACCCTATACCAATCGCTGCAAGCCGCGTTTGTGCATACATGGACGCATGTAAATGCATCCACGCGGAGTTATCCCGCTGCATCTCCACGCCGCGGTATTTAATAAGCATGGTATACCTTTAATGTTCGATCGCTCGGACGCAGGGATTAGCATAAATACCATTATATCGCAGGTCAATGCCAAATCTCAGTTTCCGATCGTCGCTGCCTCGATCAATTATAATTTACGTCCGTATGGATACGAAGCATTTCTCATCTTTTTGTTCGGGCCAACATCCTCAACGGCAAGTGGATTCGAGAAGTTGCCCTACGCGTTGATCGATGTTGAATTTATGCTTATGAGCGCGCCGGTATATATCCGCACGATTGGCAATTAAGTCTTTTTATACGTGCGAGCCGTATTAAGGATGGTTAAACGAATTTTTCTGATTAGAACGTAACTGTACCATACATGGATCTCATCTCCCGGACGGATACGAAGGCAATTTGTTACTTACACAACTCGCGTCCTACGCGCGTCCGCTCGTGCGTGACTGGTTAATCGCAAGTGGCGGATTCGGTGTCTTACCTGAAAACATACAAAATATTTCGAATTAGTCACATTTGCAATGTAAATTAAATAAGCGCGTTCTACGTGATACGTCTGGCCGAATACAGATAACCCAGCCGTTTTGATCGTCAGAGAAAATGTATTCGCTGACAATGAGTGTGCCTCCCGCACTCACAAAGTCGATGTATAATCCGCGTTTTTAACCGCATTCAACTTCCTCCGCGCAAAAAGGTATAACATAAACGTTAACGCGCGCTGCTTAATGCCGCGCGCATCGCGCATCGCTCGTCATTTGATCTTGATTTCTCTTTAACTCTTTATATAATACACATCTCACACGATTATTAAATAATTAAAATACAATTTATGAAAGGGAGCGCGCTTCCCATGCGCCGCAAGAAAAAAACGCCCAGGGGACGCGTTTGTAGATTTAAGACAGGTCAGGGGGAGATCTTTCCCTACCGCGATTTCGGCGCATACCGGTTTTTTCGAAGTTAATCGCATAAATTACAATTATTACGATCATCACTCTCTTTCGGTACCCGAGCCGTACCGTCATGTTATGTAAATCGCCGTTGGCACTAAGACGCAATAAAAGACCTCGCGCAATAAACGGGCGACATAATATCCGTTATTGGGAAGTTATTAATCGGTAGAGCGATCGGGGTGTGCGAAAGCACTCTCGATAATTCTTCTGCGTTTGCACGAAACCCGCGTTGCATCTTGGATTCGAGCGCACGAGTCGAGAAAACGACGACAGGGCCAGGGGGAGGAGAGAGGCATTCGCATCGGGTTAGACCCGTTCTGCACCCGACGCATAAGCAAAAGTCCCCCTTTCTCGTCGATGCATTATGCCGATACGCGCGTGTGCGGAAGAGGAGGCGGCGGGCGGATGCCTCTCACCGCTACCTGTGTTTGTGACGGTGATATTTACGCTCCGATAGAATCAGCACTCTCTCGCGCGACGTGGATGAAAACGAGCGATAGCCCGGGAGAGAAAGAGAGAGAGAGAGAGAGAGAGAGAGAGAGAGAGAGAGAGAGAGAGAGAGAGAGACGGAAGGTGGTGCGGAGGGACGCGCGTAGAGAGCTGGTGGACCAACTCTCGCGCGAGTGTGAATGCGCGCCGGACATGTATATCCGCACGCAGGTGCGTGTGTGCGTGCCCTGTGCTTTTTTTGCGGCTTCAATTTGAATTGAAAAAGGCTGTGGATACGAGGACAATAGGTTACGCCGCCGCCGCATCGTCGTCGTCGTCGCCGGATCCTCTCGGTTACTTCTTCCTCTCCTTCTATCTTCCTTCAAAAACCAGCTACTCGTTCTTCTACTCTTTCTCGCTGTCTCGTTCCTCTTCCTCCTTTCTCTTTCGGTTCGATGACGACGAGAATGAAGATCCGGACGGAGATGCGCTCCTCGCGCGGTCCTCGTCACGCTTTGCCTCTCATAGACTAACACAGACTCCCTCCTTCGCTCTCCTCTCTTTCTCGTTCAGACCCTTAGATCCCAACGCTACGTCCTCTTTAAATACACTTATGCTAAGTATTATCATGTCATCGGCAAAACAATCGCTATCCCTACTTCGCATTCCGTCCTCCTCTCGCTCTCGTTCCCGGGATTTTCGTGTCCTCGTCGGTTTCTCTCTTTGTTCCAGGCTCATTTATCCGTGCCTTTTCTCCCTTCCTTTAGCCGTGTACTCTCGGCTCTATCTCGCCAAAGACAACGAGATCGCGGGTATCCTCCTGACTCTCTCTCGAATGTGGAATCAGATATTATGTATGCACGGCCTAAACCACGTTCATCTTTGTCTTCTTCCATTATTCTTCTTTTTCCTTGTCGTTTTCTTTTTTTTTATGTTTCTTCGCTCCGCGATGTAATCTTTCTTCTTTGGGAAATTCGCGGTCATTCCTCTTGAAATTCACTTTCAAAGAACATGATATAGCAACTCGTTCGCTCATGATTCTACGTGGCGAATTGTGAAATCAACTTGTGCCAGTATCTCTTGGATTATGATTAAAAAATAAATTGAAATTTATTACAGATGCGATGATTCGTGCACTTTGAAAAATGTCATTAACATCGGTTTTTGTGTATTGGAAATTTAGGCTGCCAGAATTTCGTGCAATGCCAAAACTCGTATATGTCTCAGAGTGGCCGGCAATCTCCGTAAATCTTTCCTGGTCTCCACTTCCGGATTTTTGTATTGTCTATACTGCCTCACCTCTTCTTCCGGTCGGTTCTTAATTTTCGTCTCGTCGACCGGCCGCGTCGATTATACCGGGCCGTGAATCACGCGACGGCCAATCGGCGTCGAACCGCGCGCGATCGTTAAATCAGACATCCGCCGAACCGGGACAGATCGCTTGCCAAGGCGATCCGTTGCGTCCGGTCCTCGATCTCAATCCGACCCCGCCGTGGCCGCCGACCCGGTAATCGATGCAACATCGGTGATACATCGAGAGCAAGGCACCACTTTAAGAGACGACAACGTACCGACCAATCGACTGATCGACCGGCGAACGCAGCGCGCCGACGAGCTGCCTTCGCCCGTTGCTGCCCGTACTGGTCAATTTTATTGCTAATAGGAGTCCGATGGAGTCCAGACACCAATGTAATTTCCTCCTCGTAACGATCTTCGTCTCCCGCTCTTGCGCATTTCTTTTCGTCTCTCTCCACGACTCCTCGGCGCAACCTCGCGGAGCGTCATCTCGAGTGTCTCTACTTTGGTTTCATCGAGGGGATGCATCCTTAACCTACGTGATCCCGCAGGATCCCCTTGTGCTCTTCCCCGCGGTCACGTCCTACCTTTCAACGAAATCCAATGCTCGCGTGCAAAGCTCGATGCACATTTAAGTGCATTGCAAAAGGGGAGCGGTGGAGCAAAATGAGGAGGAGGTAGGCGGGGAGCGGAATTACCGATCGCGCTACGACGCGAAAAGAAGGAATCGGTGGAAGGAGACGGGCAAAACGAATTTACGACTATCCGGTCGTTTTATCGGCAAGGGCCCCGGGTCCTCGGACTCCGGTTCACAGATCGGCATTCACCGATCGCAGCCCTGTTATTCGCGAGATATTCAGGAAACTGTCAATAAAGAAACGATCACGCTTTTCTCGTGAAAACACGACAGCGGAAATTAACGGTGAACGTATAATTTTAAATACTGAAATACTGTTGACACATATAATTGGAGGCAATGCGCTTCTCGCGATACGATTCACCTTATTGATTTATAAAAGTACTTTTAGAAAAAAATATGAGATATCCTGAAATTATAAGACATTAGGATTGCAAGGCATGCGCGACGAAAACGACTTGAAGGTCAGAATATTACAACGCGACTCTGATACCTTATCTCTCCATCGAAAAACTGACGTCCGCGGGATTTATTTCCGAGAACTACGATGCCGCGGGTGACCTCAGCTCGACGTGTGCGCATCATAAGCGGACATTTAAAATTCCGCCGCGAACCGCGCGGCAGTTTTAGAATTCGCCGATGAGCGAATACATCAAGTAGAAAGCACGTGGTAAGCAAGCATCGTGCAAGCGCGCGGTAAGACGAATGCCAACGAGAGTAAAACCTCGTCTCGCGGTAACGATCAAGTGGCGCGCTTCCGGTCGCGTCGGAGTCGATGAAGGAAGAGAAGCAAAGGTGCGGGATAACGTTGCCGTTGGTGCCGCATTCATATCCGTACTCTCTTGTCCTCGCCGCGTTCTTCTCCCTCTATCTCATACCGGTCGTAAAAGAGGCACCGCGACCAGTATGTGGCCATGCGCGCGTACGGTACCCTCACGGGTCGCATACGAATCGCTTCATTTCTTTCTTCGTCCCTTGCGCCACCGCGCCGCGGCTACATTTCTAATTCGGGGCCCGCGGCAGGCTCCTCTTGTAAAATCGGTGGGGCAGGCACGTCACGAAAATACCACTCGTCATAGAATGCAGTTATGATACGCTTATCTAAACGGCCGGCTGTCACGTTTGCCTCGTATTCATTCGCCGTCGTTCCTAACTCGCGTATTCAGTAAAATGTTTCTGATAGTTTTGTCGCCTATTGTATCGACCACGAGGCTGATAGGCCCGTCGAAGTTCTATCACAAAGGTTAAAGGCTCGTGAATGTCGGCGAAAATTAACGAGAGCAAATACAAATTAGGAGCAATAACAAATTAGTAAAAAAAAACGCCGTTAAACTATAAACTGTTCCGCACGCGTTATCGTCCACGCATTTGTCTGAAAATAATTTATATTCTCTCTCTTTCTCTCTTTCTCTCATACGCTTCTCTTAAGAAAAACAAAAGATACTCAGAATCAAATTCGGTCGGTCGAGACGTCAACCGAAAATTAAAGGTAACGTCTATAATTTTCGAGCAAAACTATACCAATCGAGTCCTTGGACGTTAATAGGAACCTGTGGAGTTCCAAGTATGATTAACGATCTCTGCTTAAATGACTTTCAATGATTTACATGTTATAGAACATGTCTTAATTTGAGACCAGAAATTGTAAATATTATAATAGCCCTAGCGACAACGTAATTTATATAGTTTCGTTTGAACTACTTGACGCATAACAAAAATTATCTGTGACCGATTTGTGTAATTAATGTATTGCTTCGTTATCGCATCTCTCTCTCTCTCTCTGCGGTAAAATTGATTAAATAAATAATTGATTAAATAAAATACAGTTTTAGTCTTTAGATCTTATATTTATGTTTCTAATTTTATACGATGTGATTTTACATCTCAAAAAATTAGAAAAATCAGAAAAAATGTCTCTAAAAATTAACAAATTTCGTGTAAATCTATATGAGGATGCAATCCGAGATATTCTATAACAATAAATTTTCGTGAACCTCTCGCATGGCAAAAATAATTTCTCCAACGGTTCGCGTCGACGCGACGATGGCAGGTATAGTGTGGGTGAAAAAATGACTCCAGCGATTGATATTAATAGCAACACGGTACATGCGATAAATGGGCGTTTATCGGACATGGACGTTTCGGCTGCGCGAGGAACCACTAACAAACGGACAGACGGACGAACGAACGAACGAACGAACGACACAACGATGACGACGACGATGGTGGTAGTGCCAGTTACACACGCGAACAACAAGAATTGCGTGTTTCGTGTCTGACTGAAAACAGAAGCGACTCGGCGAAACTGACGGCGAGGCATGGTATATAAGGAGGCAGACGAAGGAAAAAGGGAACAAGAAAGAACGAGACTTAGCTGGCAGAAGAAGATAGATAAAGAGAAAGAGAGAGTGAAGTGGCCGGTGGATCGAAGAAAGGATGCCCCGAGCACCACCTAATCAACATCTGTCTAGTGCCTCGACCTTCTCCTCAACCTACTCAACCTTCGATAACTCCACGTGTTGCGTGTGCTCGAGACGTGCAGCGAAACACGTGATGTTGCTCGCGCATTCGTAAACTCGATTGGCCGCGTTGATAATGCTCTCGACTGGGATACAGGAAACGTAATAGCACGTAGCGATAGCGCGGCAGAAAGCATTTTACGAGATCACGATTTTCGCGACAAGAAAAAAAGAACTTTTAAACGACTATGATTTCGTGTATGACTTGAACGCAAGTTTTCCGTGCTAATAAAAAGATTCAGTATTCATTAAAATATTAATAGGGGGTTATTTTTTTTTATGTCATGTATCAAAGAATATTTTTTCAATGTTCTTTTGTCACACGGGAGTATTGCGACTTGATCTCGACTTGGCGTGGATCAAAGAAAACACTGCAGCAGGAGTTCTAAGGGTGTTCTATTATGCAAAACGGTCAACACCTTCCTGACGGACGTGCGGCGGAATCGGGAGCCGCAATCTCCCTATCCTGCGAACCTCTAATGGCACGCGGTGCCGTCGCCACTTCTCGGAGCGTAGCAAATCGAAAGTCGCCCGGCAAACCTGCGGGCGCGTTGGCCCGGCAAAACGCATAGATGCGTGCTTAAGGACAGAGCATGAACGGTTGCAACCCGACACCCGATAAATTCGATATCAACGGGCCCGCCCGCGCCTCGACCCGCATTTAGGTCGGGCCCTGATCATGGCCCCGGTCCGCCGATTCGCTTCAATGTACTTCTCGCGTCGTCTTTGACCCTTTTCTCCTTCTTTCTCTCTCTTTCTAATGTGCCTCTCTGCCTTTAGTTTCGTGTGCACCCTTCTATCTTCTTCTTCGCTACGTTAACCCCTCGATCTTCCGGCCTCTCTTTCTTGCTCGCCCTCCGCGATTTTCGCTCCGTCTCGCGTTTACAACAGGTCCGAAGTGAAGGAGAAAGAAAAGGAAGAGAGGAAAGAGAGAGAGAGAAAGAGGAAGCGAGATCGAGGAGAAGATCAATCGAGAGGGAAGACACGGTGCGCAGGCCCAATCGCTCTTGCCGTCTTTATCTCACGTTGCAAACCGGCGAGCGAAGGCGCGCGGGCTCGCTTTTTTACTGCCGAGTCGGCCGTGAGGAGTGTGTTTGGTTGAAATTTCAGTCGGGGTCCTCCGCCTTTTCGGCGATGAAAGGTGGAGTCGAGGGAAAAAGAGAACAGGTCAACCGGTGACAATAACGACGAGAGTGTGCGCCTCGGTGGCAGGGAGACGGATGAGGGGGAGGACCGGATGCCTCGCGTCTTTCCGCCTACGTGTGGATCCGAGGCCTTTCTCTAAGACGCCTCGCGAAAAATGCGAATTCTCTTTTTTAACGCGCGCGTTTCGTCGGGGTTAAACGTTCATCGATACGAATCAACTTTGACAAAACTCCATCTCAATCAAACAAACGCTATGATTCTAACATCTATTAATAATTAATCGATATGACTAACACAATACATTGTAATTCGACGAATAAAATCATACGTTTATATATTTATTATTTCGAAAATCATCATCTTGTTGAATGTATGTACAGCTTCTTCGTCGTCATTGATGTTCACGCAACAGTATAACATTATAACACGATATATGCGATAATAGGCCGTAACAAGTTGACGTCGATGCATGGTGATTATGGACCATATTACAAAAGGACACTCGAAGCTTTTATCGCACGGAGATGCGCGCAGCGCGTACCGATAGCAGGACATTCCGAATACCGCGATACTAATTATGCTTCCTTAAAATTTAATGCCGAGCCATTTATTCGCAGCAACGTCTTTCGTATCCAATAAATCTTCCTCCCCTAACGCGCTTCAAGCGGAATGTATTTCGTATCGAGCGAAACGCTCCTCGTAAGTCACTCGCGTACCAACCAATCCTTTAAAGCGCACTTCGGACCCCTGTAAAATACCACGTTGATACCTCGTTCTCTCTCGCAGGAAGGAAGGATTCGATTCTCAACGACGAGGGGCGTGCATTCCACGACGCGTCCGCGAATGTCGACGAATTCCGCCTCGGGGGATCATGCCGGATTGCACGTACTGTCGATTCTGTGAGAGGGAACGTCGGCTTCAATTAACCATAGAAAATAATAAAACTCGAAACGATGTGGTGTTCTGCAACAGCATCATCCATCCTCTTTTCGTCGTTTTGGACTCGTCAGAAAAGTAGAAGAAACTGTGTACATATCAGTAGTGATTCTTGCGTATTACTGCTTCGTACTGCAATATGCAATGCAATTGTTCTTCAAAGCACACGTAAACGAATGCTCAGTATGCAATTCTCAATACTATCCATGCTAGGCATTATAGAGATATCATGTCAATACTCAATACCCTTGTGATATCAAGAGAGATGCTGCAAGAAAACTCTAAATCTCATAGAGTGATTTCGCCACTAACGGTATATAGAGAGTGGTAGCTCTAATTTGAGTAAATACGAGCACTCATAAAGTAGGAGTAAATTTTTCACTTAAATTTTTAGAGCGGCTACTCTACCAGAGTGATACGATCTCACTCTAAAGCTATAGTAAATCATGATTCATTAAAGATCGACTGATAAATTACTCTAACAGAGTGACAAAATTGCAGAGTGACATAATTCATTCCTGTGGACACTGATCTACTGCACTCGAAAACAATGCCCTTTCACTCAAATGGAGTACAATTTTATTCCAAGCTATAGAGCGCAATTTTATTCTTTCTTAGAGTGACGAATCACTCGAAGTGCACAAGCTCAATTTTCACTTTTCGTTACACTTATATTTCACTCGTTTTGAGTGATACTTCACTCTTCGACTTTTAGAAAGGAGGGTTACATTCTGCGGCAAGTCCGCGAATTTCGACGGAATTCCATCGTTTTCTCGAGGAAGGGCGGAGGGGAAAGAATGCCAGAATTTAGGGGACGTACACGTTCGTTTCACGTAGTCTGATTCGTAGCCTGATCATGCTGAAACAGTCGACAGACCGAGCGAGCGTGGAAGCGTGCAAGGGGGCCGGCATGGAGGTGCATAAATAACGATGGTCGTACGGCATTGTATATCACGTGGCTCGAGGTACAGCGGCCGCGTTCGCGTCCACGTCCGCGTCCGCGCGGCTCCTATCGGCAAACAATGTTTTATTCCCCCGTGGCATTTAGCCGGGCGAGCGGCGGGTATCAAGATCGTCCGTCCCCGGTAAATAATCAGATACGGGGCGCCCGAAAATCCCTCTTGCTCGCGCAAAAGGCACCGAATGGCGCGGCCGGCCGAGGGGACAAGGCGCCGAGGAACGCGGGATTCGGGATATCCAACGAACGTGCCAGGTACCTCGGTACCCCAGGCCGATTCCCGGGCCCCGTGGAACGAACGGCGAATTCTCGCGGTTCCGCGTTGCTCGTTGCTTTCAAACATTCGAGCGCAGGTGTTCGAGCGAGATGCTCGCGCACCAACGTCGAATTCGGCGATCTTTCGTGCTCGAAAAAGAATTCACGTTTAAGTTACATCGGCACACGAACCGCGTTAATTCAGAAAATTCTTCTTTCACACGCTGCCTCGTTACGTAAGTTCTTTATAAGAGCTTAATATACAACGCTCAATATATATATTATTACATCGCAACACGCACTGTCACATTGTAAAATAATTGTAAAATAATTGTCGCTAATCAAGCAGTTTCGATAATTTTATTAAGTCTTGGTTATATTTACTCTACTTATGTTAACTACTGTGTAATATTTGTGTCATTTGTAATTTATGCAAATTATAATTTATACGATGGAAATACTTAGTTATTATTACGGTCACGTACTCGACGCTTATTACGGTCTAACGTTAATTAGCATAATCATATGTGTATTGTTCCGGTTGAGTGAATCTGTCTTGAATCATATTCGTTTCAGTGTAGTCTAATTATACTGTGCAGCTATTATGCAGCGGAAAATTATTTCAATTCCTTATTTCACAAAACTATGCAGGAATAAATTGCATCGCGAACATCGCGCCTTCGAACAATTCGTGGATCTCCTTTTATATTGCCTTTCTCATACATACGATACCAGATTTCCATCGACATTTAAGTGCCGTTATATACGTTCTATGTATATGCCAATTTTCTTAAGAGTAGAGATCAATGAAACAGGAAGGCAGTACCGCAAAAAGTAAACCGATCCAAATAATCGACTTCGAATCAAAATAGTTATTAATACTAAAATTTATCATTATCCCAACGGGAGGATGAAAAAGAGTTTGGATCAAAAGAAAGATGAAGTTTGGAAAGGCATGAGCATCCTCTCGAAGTCGAATTTTATCGAATACGCGCGATCTTCGCGAGCCGGTAAAATAAATAAGAGAGTTGCCCATGCCTCACAAATTTAACCTAAACCGTTCACCCTGGCGCCGAAGAAGAGAAGAGAATAAAACGCGAGGGAAGGAAGAAAAGGGTAGGAGAGGGAAAAAAGAAAGAAGCGAAGAGTCTGGTAATAAACGCGCGTGGGCGAGGATCAGAGACTTTTGCAGTAATTCCAGACTCTTTATCCAGCAGATGCCAATTTAAATTCCTTTAACGCACACGCGGTATCTTCCCCCTTCCCTCCCCCTCCCCGCCCCCATTTATCTGTGCCTCCGTAAAACGTGAGAACGAGCACTTTGTTAGGAGCAAAGTGAAACAATTCGAACGGACGGGGGCCTTGCGGTCGCGTTCAATTAAATACACATCATCGTGCACTTCTGTCATAACCATAATCATTAATTTCACTATTAGAATCGATCCCCGGAGGTCAACCAGTCGAAAACAGACGACTGTGTCGAATCATTGATTGCTTACTGATACCCATTTATCGTTGATCGCCAATTAGATGACGCGCTACTTGACATTCGCATATGCTCGTTATCGCAGGATCATTGCGCTCCTCGTCTCACGTGATTCTATAACCGATAATCGATCATGAAGATCAAAGGGAGTTCTATTTTCTCGAGTATCCTTCGTATTTTCTTTCGAAATACGTCGTGACCGCGGCGAGTGAAATCATCGATCTCTCGCGACGAGATCGTCAACGAGACTCCCGACACCTTCCCTCATCCGTTCTCCCTTTTCTTCCTTCCGTTGTTTTTTTGACGGGTAACAATATTAAATAAATAGCCGCACGACCACGGGACATGACAGGCGATTCCGTCCAGAACAGAGAAAGAGAGAGAGAGAGAGAGAGAGAGAGAGAGAGAGAGAGAGAGAGAGAGAGAGAGAAAAGCGATGGATATCGCTAGAAAAAACATCGAAGGTGAACGAGGGAGAAGGAAAACAGAGGGGGAGAGGACGACCGGAGTCCACGATGTGGCGGCACGACCGTTTGAAAAATGACAACACGATTGCCGACACTCGCCCCTTCTCGGTCCCGGCCTCTTCACTCATCAACCCTTCGCATCTCTCCCTTCTACAAGCTTCCACATGGCACTATCCCCTCTCTCTCTCTCTCTCTCTCTCTCTCTCTCTCTCTCTCTCTCTCTCTCTCTCTCTCTCTCTCTCTCTCTCTCTCTCTCTCTCTCTCTCTCTCTCTCTCTCTCTCTCTCTCTCTCTCTCCCTCTCTCTCTCTTTCTCGCTTGTTTTCTCTCGCCCCCGCATCGTCTAGGCTGATCGCTCGCCAGCTTCATAGCTTATTACGAGGTATGGAAAAGATGTTCTCGCACGGCGAGCTCGATTACGACGGAATTGTTTAGCGGCGCCTTACGTGCCGATTGCTAACAGAAGAGAGAAGAGTAAGAGAGTTAAAGGTGCCCATACCAATTGGATACCGTATTATGCATTCGTGTGTGGCTGTCAGCTTCGGCGAGAGCCTTTCCCGGCTCTTCCCTCTTCGTAACTATACATCGATGGAGAAATATAGGGACGAGCAGGATCTGGATCGAGCTTTTCGCTCGCGCGACTATCTCCGTTCTATGCGAACGTATCACAAGATAGCGCGGTACCGCTGCGTCACATATTGCTGCGTGTTGCTGCGAGCCCTCGATCTTTCCTTCAATAGCAATCTTCTCGATACACGCCGGTCGTTTATATCGAGATGCGTTCTAACGGAAAAGTACATCAAGAAGAGCAAGAAGCGAAAAATATCTTTCTCTAAACGCGACTCTAAGTACAGCAGTGCTGTCATATGCTTTCTAATTCAATTTGATTATAGATTAGGAAAAGCAAAAATTAACAACCCTCAAATTAGAAATAAATTACATGAAACGTGCTTAATGTGATTTACGTTTTCTTTTGCAGATGTTAAATTGTCCACCTTATTTGCGTTACAGATTGAATCAATTTAATCGTCGAGTTATACAAATCACGCACGATTGGCATTTAAACTCCGCTATCCAATCAAGCGAATCGGAGCGCAGCGGGAGCGAGGTAACGCAAAAAAAAAAAAAAAGATCGGTCGTTTAGTTTAGAAATTACTTAAATCATGTGGTCATGAGAGAAACTTGAGACGCGGAAATAGTGAATTTCCGCCGGATTGCGTAATCGACTATTCACGGGCGTATTAATCGATCTCGTTTACGCGAACACTCGCACCGATATACCAATTAAATATACACGTTGTAAGTAGATGAGATTGCTTAATAGAGAAATCGCCTCAACGATAATCACTTGAGGTACACTCGCCACGCGGAAAACTCCCATTTGCGATGTATATACGTGGCTACACGAGAGACATGTTGAGAGACACTGCAACGAACAGGGCACCCATAAAGGCTCTCGCAGAGAGTAAATGAGAGAGAAAGAGAAAGAAGGAAAATATATAAGAGTGAGAGAGAACTAAAAGAAGAAGAGATGGGCCCACGTAGCCACTTACGAAGTAATATGCTCTCGCCGCATGAGGTCCTCTCCCCCTCCCCTCCCAAGTTGGCTCACCCTCCGGGACCTCACGAAACCCTTTTCACGTTCGGTTGGATACGTCCCTCTGCTACGTTGCGGGGCTCCGTCCCACTTGATCAATGTTTTAATTGCCGTTAATGATTCGGAGATATCTCTCACGCGTCCGAAAATGGAAAACGAGCGCGAAAAGGGGTAAGATAGGGGAAGGGGGAGAGGGAGGCAGGGAACGTGGAGAGAAAGAAATGCAGAGAGACGTCGTTTAAGTGTCCGGTGACTACATTTCGTACGAGCGTTCTTCCCCTTCAGGGTCTTTGACTCTTTTCGTGGCCGCGGTTCATTGTACCGATGCTTTTCTAAGAGCGTCTCATTTCGTATTCATTGCTTCAGCCGCGGGTATCTTCATTAGCGCTTTTGTCGAATTCTTCGCGAAACAAGCGAAGCGTCCACCGATACGACTCCCATTCACCGACAGGTAGATAGGTAGGTTGGTTGGTAGGTAGGTAGGTAGGTCTGCCAGGTCGAGCCGACTTTTCATTCGCGCGAGCGGTTCCTCGTTCGCCTCTTAGCTCCAGGATCAATTTCGTCCCGGACACAATGCGCGTTTATAGAACCATACATCAAGAGCAGTTACACGCACGCCGCTCACGTACCTACGCTTCTCGGACGATTATTCATTCTCGCTAATTGTTATTTAATTACGGAACATCAACGTTGAATGATCAACATTATCTGGGTCGCCTTCGAATCTTTACGTATCACGTAACACGTGGGTCTCACCAAGTATAGTAATCATGTCAAGAAGATTATGAATTCCACGTACAATTTGAAATTAATCATAATTAATATGTATCAACTGACATGTATGTACATTTTATGAAACAGAATTAAATTTCGATGGAGACAGATTCGTAAAAGATAAAACAAAAGTTAATAAATAGATTCCACTGAACCGAATTAAAATCCAAATCGAAGAATCTGCCTGGTGAAGTTCAAAGAAACTTCCCCCGCAATCTGACGTGCTCGCGTGTGTATCGAGTTGTATCGCTCTCGATCTCGATCTCTTGGCCCACCGTGCACGTGGCATAACGACGCGGCGGGAGGTTGGAACTTGGAACCGGGGGGGCGATGGAGCCCGATGCGAGCGGTGGGGACACGGACGAAGGTAGGAGGAGGTGTATGAAATAGTAACTGTCAGCGTGTAGGCCAAAGTTGATGGCACATTGTCGTATTAAGCCGGGGGTAATTTGTCTGGCCTTCTCTCAACCACCTACACCCGGCAACGACGGCCGTTCGACGACCTCTCCTGGCCTTCGATTCGACAACGGCGCGCCTCCTTCAACTTCTTCCTCTCTCGCCAGTCGAGAGAGAGAGAGAGAGAGAGAGAGGAAGAGAGAGAAATGAGAAGAGGAGATTCCACATCTCGATGACATATCCAGGAGGTGGACCTCTACTCCAGGACCGGCTCTATAATCGGGCCGAAAGGGTGACGGTATGCTGATAATGTCGCGTATAAATCCACGAGAAAGCACCATTGCAAACGTATCTCGACATAGAATGAGAGAAGATACTTGTGACAGCAAGTATGCCATATTAAAATGAGACTATTCGCCGCTACCAAAATCTTTCGCTATGGCAACTTACGACGTTAAGCGTTTCTCACTCAGTTCTTTCGACTGATACGTGACGTAGTTTCTTTATTTCGTTTATTACCTTACGGTGAGATCTTTCTAAAAGACGCGTCACGTCTTCAGACTTAACATAAGTGATAAACGATGCGCGGGGTAAGATTGTATATACATATACACGTATGCATAAATTTCCTCAACAACTTTGTGTTCACCAATGTTGCATAATGACCGGACCGAAATATTCGCCGGTCTTCGTTCCTGGGCGACCTCCGGGGGAATACCAACGGTCAGCAAATGGGCCTAATTTTTATTTCTCGCGCCATTTCTTTAATGCCGCCTCCTCCGCTCGCCGGTCCCCGGCTCCCCGTACGTCTGATTACACAGCCGAAAGGAGACAGATCGGCCGCATTAGCTCTCTTAGAAGCCCTTTCACGTGCGAGCGTACTTTTACACGCTATCGCTACGAGGAATCCGTGAATGCGTGAGAGTGCGTGTGCCGCCGACCGGACACGCACACGCGGGGACTCCAGCTTTTACACCTGCGAGCCCACGGGTGTTACCGTGCGGAGCGGTAATAATAATTTGGATAGCGACGAGCGGCCGCATTTGATGTTCCGGAGTCGCCTGCTGGGCGAATCGCGCGACAATGTCGTCTTTCCCCCCTGCGGGACCTCCTAACACGCAATTCCGGAGTAATCGATCATTACTCCCGGGGGCTATTAAAAAGCGGCCGGATCCTCGCCCGAAACCCGGGCGCACAACATCGCGCGGCCTTGATTTTGCCACGGTCGCAGCTAATTAATTCAGCTCACGGGTAGGCGCGAGTTTTTGGATCCCGCCGGCCGGTCCTTTTGTCGCGGTAGCCAAGCGACAGTCGGTCGATATTTTGCAATCTCCCTTTTCGGTGCTATTTATCCAACGTGAAAAGCAACTAATCGTTCCGTTATCACCATTATACGAAATACGCGAATCGCTCGGATTAATGAGAACACGGTATAGATAACGTTGACTCCATTAATAACATCGTCCCTTAATTAACTGAGCTTTGTCACAGTTTATTCTTTATCTATTAACACGTATCATACAGACGTGAGAATAGATGCAAGGAAAGAGTGCATAGAAGTGACTCGTTGAGGATGTTAAAAACTTCTACTTCTTGAATTACTCGTCCGGCGAGTTTTTTCAATGAACCTGTCGAGCAACGTCATTTTCGTCAAAAATTTAATAATATCAATTTTGTGTGTGTGTGTGTGTGTGTGTGTGCACGTATATATGTGCGACCGTAGCTGTTAGCCGCAACGAGTTCGCTATATCTCATCGTCTTATCGTCAATAAAATTGTCATACGAAGTAAAGTTACTCGCGCGCAACGACATAAGACACAAGACGAGACCTTAGGAAACCAACCAGATACGTAGGGGAACTACCGATTTACGAAATTACTATAATATGTTGCCAGCATCTCCGGAAGATCGATAATAATCGCAATCACAAAGTAGTCATTCGTAACGAGCGTGTACTTGAAGCGAGACGAATCCGTTAGGACTGAGGAAGAATCAGTGAAAGTAAGAAATAAAGACTGGAACAAAATAAAAAAAGGGAAAAAATAGAAATTGCATTTACTGCATAAGTTGAAGCTACAACTCTCATGAATATTTGATACAAGTCAACGGTAAAAAGATGTCTTGATTTTATATTTGCACAAATAACATTTAAAAGAAAGCCTAGCCTTTTAGTTATCTTAAAAAATCCCATTGAATATAAATTTCATTCAACTGTCAGATTTATTTAAAATTTAACGTTAGTTTAATTCATCGTTCAAGCGAGTACACATTGCTGTTTTAACGTGTTAATAACGGCGGGGACACTCGTATATCAAATAGGGAATTCCATATGGCGCCGCGAGAGAAGAAAGAGAGAGAGAGAGAAAGATCTATGGAGATTCTGCGGGCAGCAAGCAAGAACGGGGCAGAAGGTAGAAACTTAAGAGATGGACGTTTCCTCGGCGGGAGGAAGAGAAAGAAAGAGAAGAAGAGCCGCACGCGCACGTCTACGCGCTGCGCGACCTGCCTCGCGCATCGCTTACGCACGTGCGTGTATATGCAAACGCGCCGCATGGGGCGACGAAACGACGGCCGACAGAGTACACGAGGCATTGAGGCAAGAGAGGTGGAATAAGAACAAGAGAAAGAGAGCGAGGGCAGGGCGGAGGGACGAACGGACGGACGGACGGACGGACGACCGGCGGAAAAAGAAGGGTGTAGGTACTTCTTGATTCTAATTACCTCGAGTTACGAGCGGACAACCGGCCGATCCACCGGCCACGGTCCACGGGGGTTTTCTCGCCGCGCGACCGCGCACGCCCGTAACTTTCTGTGCTCCCCATAGCTTATAGACCACGTACCGGCGTAATGGCCCGACCGGGCGATACGGTACGGATACAATACGGTGACGGGGTAGACGAGGATGATGGGCGACGTGAGCGCATCACCGTGAGGTACTTTCGCTCAAGATCGTCCTCCGCGAGATACCGGCTTTTCGAGATCGCTGAGAGATATACCTTTGAGTCTCAGAGTGCAATGTGGAACAAGGTGACGTGTAGCGCCGCTGTCGCTCGGAAATATTCGCTCGGCGAAAATATTGCATATCTTTCTCCGCTAATTATATCCGAGGCATTTTTGTCACGCAAACGCGTGATTCATGCAACAATTACACGTGTTATTTATAATGATACGAAGTTGACAATTAATTTTTGGCCTTGTAAATGGAATTAACTTTAAATTTGCTGCAAAGTGGAACGGCATAAAAGTAATAACAAGTTTCTGAGAAATATAATATAAATTAGAGACATTAATTCTTCGAAACCAGTTGTGTGCGGTAAAGGTAAATAAAATAGGCGTATAAATGCGAACCCTTCGTGTACGCGCTCGATAAGTTACAAGGTTGCGCTATTAAAGAGCGCTGCCGCGTTTCGAAAACAAAACCGACTAATCGGGTTTCTATAGAAAGCATCATCAGCACCGTTCGCCGCGCTCCTCTTCTTCGCGGCCGCGCAAACGTCGCGATCGGCAGGACTAATATTTTCCCGTCAATTTCATATTCTACATCGTTAGATGAAACTCGCGTAACCGGTTTATTATAACTTAAACCGATTGCCATTAAATCAATAGCTCGTTAGGACACTTTGAAAGACAAACATAAAAATGGCCAGAAAATGGCAGAGAGAGAGAGAGAGAGAGAGAGAGAGAGAGAGAGAGAGAGAGAGAGAGAGAGAGAGAGAGAGAGAGAGAGAAGATAGCGCGCGTAGGATCTCTTTTTCCGCTTCCTGTTCCAGTTAGTCCTTTAATTCCTTGAATCGGCGATGAATCGCGCGTTTTCCTAACGACACGCGATGTATGGATACTCAAACGCACGCCGCCATGTGTGACCATGCGAATCTCCGACGCGAGTTTAACCGTTAGAGCCACTCGGTGAACTGAAGAAGACGGCAATTACTTGAACGCGAGTCCTCGAGGTGGGTCGAAGGAATTTCAAACGCGCAACGATACTCTTCTACCGGTCTCACCGCGTCCTTGAAATAATCCGCAGACCATTCTCAACTCGACTCAATTGCACTTTGCAGCTGAGCAAATGTGGGCTCTTTTCCCGACTTTTTCAGACTGTCGCTACTCCGCACGCTCGCCGTCTCTCTATCTCGAAACATTCCCGCGTGAGGAATGATGAAAACGGAGCCTATATAAGGTGTTCCTCGGAGATTTTTTGAAAAATAAATACATAAAAACAATGAGAAGAGGTAGGCGGGATGTAGATGAAGCGAGAGGTGGACTGGACATCGCGCCGCGTAATCTATCGGCGTGCATGTCGATAACAAAGTGGTAGAGGACGAAAACGAAGGAGACGGAAAGAGAGGAGGAGAAAGAGGTGGACGATGAAGACGACGACGATGACGGTGCTGATCTCGATGGACACGGGAGAGGCGTTTCGGTTACCGCGGGGGGTAAAAAGCGCGTTTTAACACGGTTCCGCCACGATCGTGCTCCGTTAGCCGCACGGCCGATCTCGCAGGCACTTTTAGATTAATCATCGCACGATAAAGGTCCTCGTTACATTGTCGCGCCGTGTGGAAGAGCTTGAGAACTTTTTCGCGATGGACGGGCGTATACGAACGTAACTTTTCAGGTAGGCATTTTCGTTCGGCAGCATTTGACCGCACGTTTGCGTAATTCTTTTCTCATCGTTATCGAATGCGATCTCGTGAACTCGACACAGCTGGAAGATAAGAATCGTGATTGATCGATGGTAACAGTCGAGAAAGAAAGAAAGAAAAAAGAGAGAGAGAGAAAGAGAGAGAAAGGGAGAGCGAGCTTCTTACTTCCTACTTTCAATACAGAAACCGTAGCGTGTTCTCTTACGCTCCTCTCGGCCGATACAATAAAGCAATTTCGCAATAATGACGTTGCAAAAGTCAACGACCGGAATTTGTCGTTAAGTGGTTTCGGGAAGAAATCTAACGCTTTATTTTAATCGTGTTTTACGAGCGTAAAATGCGCGCGGCGTTACTCGCCGGTCGTTGGCACCGGCGGCGGCGAGACGTCGCGGTAAATAATGCAACGCGAGATTACGTCGCGCGGGGCGAAACGGCCGCCGCGCCGCAGCATTTCGTCAACGGGGCACCGGCTGGCTCCTTAACCACCGCGAAGAAAAAGCGTCGCGGCGTAACGAGCTGCAAAAGAACAAATAGCGTAGCGGTAAAAAGTCAGCTTCCTTGTAAATAACGAGCGCGATCTTGAGAACAAGATTACCTACCGGGGACATAAAATTGAAACGCTCGCGAGAGTCACGCGTAAGATCGGTAGTCGGTTAGTCGCGAGCGCAAGCGCGATATAACGAACAATAATTCGAAACATATTCCGAGCGCGACTATATCGCGAGATAGGCCGCATAATACAGACGGCTTACTCGAGAGTGATCATTTGTCATCGTACAACTTTTCGGGATATCTTTCGAGACATGCACATGCATGGAAAGAGAGCAAGTATCATGTACGTGTGGGCGGACGGACGACGACCGGGATGAGAAGCACCAGTATAAATAATAAAAAAAAGAGCTCCCGTCGCTTCTCCTCGATAACCAACATTGTATCCTCGCGAGCACCTACTTCAATATGCACGAGAATCTTATCGACCATGCGGTGGCAAATTCCGCGACGTATCGAGATGCGAGAGAAGAGGCGAAAAAGGAAAAGAGAAAGAAGAAGGGAAGAAAGGGAATGGAGCAGAGGGGACAGAAAGAATCATCGGGCATAATGGCCACGACATTACGATCGGGATTACGCGCGCCGAAAAGTAGACTCGTTTCAATGCCAAGGCATCGTCACTCGTTCGAGAGGTGGTGTGTTATGCGCGCGGTTCTCGCCGGTTCTCTCCGGGCTCCGGGCACGGCGTTCGCTCCGTTCGCTTCGGCCGCAGCCCGCGAGCCACGGCACAGCGTGACGAAACTTTGCCGGCGGCCGCGCCGCCCCGTCGGTCCCCGTCGGTCGCGTTTACGGCTGCGGAACTATTGGCTATCTCTTGTTGTGTATCTGGCATATTGTTAAGTTAATTGAAAGGGATGATAAAATCGCGATGTTTTTTTACCTTAAGCGAGGTGAGCGGCTTGCGAAAGAATGAGACGGAAAGCGCGGCAGCGGAGAAAAAAAAGAGAAGAGAGAGAGAGAGAGAGAGAGAGAGAGAGAGAAGAGAGAGAGAGAGAGAGAGAGAGAGAAAGAGAGAGAGAGAGAGAGAGAGAGGGGAGAGAGAGAGAGAGAGAGAGCTGCGGGAGGACGGAGACATAACCCAAGGCAGACAGAAAGAAAAAGAGAGATCGAAAAGAGGTGGAGAGAGAAAGGAGAGAGAGCGAGAGAGAATTGCATGCAGGGAGAGAAAAGGAGAGCGCCGTCGGGAGCCGCGAGTCTGCCGCGGCGCTGTCTGTGATGAACCCGAAGGGCCGGTGCGAGAGACCACCCGAACAGTCAGGATCCTCTCTTCTCCGGTGCCCCGGTCGGTGTATGCAGAAGTGGCTGAAAGCGGAAGAGCGGGAGGTGGAGCGGAGCAGACAGTAGTGGGACAGGAGAGGGTACGTCGGCGTGGCAGAACGCCGACGCCCCTTGAGGTTCTTAATTGCAGATAAATAATGAGAACGCGCGAGGTAGGCACTTTTGAAAGTGAAATTAGTTGCAAGGGCCCTTCGCACGTGAGTGAAGAGGCTGTCTCTTCCCGCTTCAAGATTACAAAGTCCTCTTCTCTATTGTTTTTCGTGTGCCAATGTAACAAGTCGGTCCGAAACTACAGACAAACGTCAAGCTTACGAAATATCGATTTACAACAAGAACTAGAGTTTGTTTAAATTCGAATATAGATATCGATGTAATTTAGAAGCAAAAAAATTACCGAATATCTTCTAATCACAGCAGCAATCATTTGTCAATGCTATATTACGGATAAATCAAGAGAAGCTGCAACGTGCACAACACGTCGGCGTCGGGCTCGGATTCCGAGAGACAAGTTTGCGTGGTCGATACCTCGGTGCAGGGTCCGGAACTGACGGTATGACGCGACACATTCCTGCGGACAGTGTAAGAATCTCAGCGCGACTAAAAAATACGTATGTTTTCAGAGCAGCGCGTCTTTCGAAATCGTGTGTCTAGCGCCAACACCGTCGAAAATCAGCCTTCGTCGCTCTATTCTCACACGGAATATCGTTTTGCTGTCACGAGAAGAAGGACTGTACCCGATGAGCTTATGTAGCGATGCTTTCGAAGAGCCCCGGTGTAGGTGACAGCGTCGGCAACGCGCTTCGACCGTGTACATCTTGTATATCAGCTTGGACACAACGAGCTACCGTAAGCCTGAAGAGAAACGAACGCCACAACGAGCGCCCGATCGTGAGTAAAAAGAGCGAGATACCGTTGCGTTCGCGCGATTTCAGGTTTTATGTGCGTAAATCGACGTGCGAAGCAATTTCTGAAAATACAGTGTATTATACGCAAGTCCAGCGGTATTCCGCAGATCGGAACGACATCCAACATCCAACGCGCCGCGCATCGCCAATCGCCACTAAGATCGCCTCCGGATGAAACGCGCGAATCGTGCTCGCACGTGCACGACAGGTATCAAGAGATATAGAGCGCGGGGCCGCGTTCATTCATTCATTCATTCTATCTCTCGAAAGCAAGATAATTATCTGAGGGACTTACAGCGTGCTTTATGCTGGAATGCGTTTCTTGTACAGTCTGGCGCGAGTGACGCTCGCACGAGCCCTTTTCTGCTACCATCTACGCTAAAGCTATTATTCCCCTGCCGCGCGCGTTGTTTGCACGACTATTTACTGTGTTTGCATGTGAATGCAAACCGTGGCCCCGTATAATATACGGGAGCGCCATGAGACACGAGGAAATATCTAAATGCGCTGACTCGCGTAATAACGCGAAATCCCACGGTTGCGTGTATACGTGGTCGTGCATGAGCGCGGCTCCGGTTAATATTCGCTCGATAGCGCTCCAGAAGCCGTGAAACGGCTTCTATTACCTGCTCAATTCCTACAGAGGCCGCGATATAAGTATAATTCGTTCATATTGTATTTTCTTATACACTATATCGCGCATCTACTCATGGTTCTCCACCGCGTTACGTCATTTCGTGTAATACACTTCCGTTTGTCGCAACATTCGGCGTTGAGACAATCGATCCGATCGACCTCTCTATTTCCACTTGCCCGTCGTAATCTCGCTCTCCCGTTCCGCTCTATGAGCTTCCTGTAACAGATTTTTGAAATATCGCGCACCAGACTTACATGAAATATGTGTACATCCTTCATCATCCTTTCTCGGCAAAGTCAGGGAGGAACGCAATCGCGGACGGACCAATGCCGTTAATTCCGAGCCAGTCTAGCCGAGTGGTTTGTGCCCGGAAATCCAAGAGATGAACGCTGCAAAGAAAAGAGAGGAAGGGCACCGATCCTCTATCTCGTGTTAACGCAATTTCGCGAAATTTTTCTAAGACAGCCGGAATCGCCAAGTTTGCAGATTTTGAATTAGACGTTCACCTATTCAAAAAATAAATTCTCTATGATATTTCATGGCGTTCATACCAACTGATCTTACTTACTAGATCGATTCTAAGAACGCAATCGGCGATTGCGTATAATTCTTATATTCCATTCGATACCGCCATACTCCGCCATACTAAATTTATTCTTCTTAGAATCGCTTTCACGGCATTACTGCATGGGCTTGGACCGTTGGGAGGTTTTCTTTGGCCGGCGTTAAACGAGATAGTCCTCCACCGGCACAATGAACGGATCTTACACCACAGAATTTTGCAGCTCGCGCGTGTCGGAGTGTGCGTTAGATGCGCTCGCGGACTCACAAAGCGCTGTATAACGTTACCCGGAGTTAATAAACCCCGAGGTCGAGGCCTGGCCCGCGATTCTCCTCTTCGTCTTCGTCTCCTTCTGCGTCTTTGCATTTCCTCCGCCGTTACCGGCCACTCCGTTCACTCTCTCATCTACGAGCGTCGAGACCACAATATTCTTTTTCCTTCCACCTATCCCTGCCTCTCGTTCGTCCGCGATCATCCGCGTACACATTCCCCACGTTCTCTCTTTCTCTCTCTCTTCGAGATTGTACGAAGACCGCAGACACACCGCTGGTCGATTGGTCACCCGCAAATTATTTTCTCCCGGGGAAACTCATCTAGAAGAGTTCCACCCCGCCATCGCTTTCTTTTCTAATCTCTCTCCATCTTGCCGCGCGCTCTCCGTTCGTCTTCCACTTCTAATAATCACGCTACGAGGCAACGCCCGAAACCACATCGGTGAAGCTCGCGGCACGCAAACCGACGCAAACAATGAAAATACGACGGAAAAGATAATCCGAATGTTCTCTTAGGAATGTTCTCTTAGTTGAACTTCGCGAAGCTGATGGACACTTGCGCGATCAATGCCCTGTTTGTTCAACGTATGTGGCTGAAAGCGAGCGATCGACGAATACGCAGCCGGTTTCGAAGCCGGAGGTGACTTTTGTGCTTGCTTCTTCGTGCAACAAGATTGCACGAGAAATGAATGGCGTCGAGACTCCGTCATACCGAAAATGCCCGAGGCGGTGTGGTACGCATCGACTTTTGCACGCACATGACGAAAGTGTACATACGTAGCGGTTTCGGACCGGACCGGACCGGCTCTCTCTCTCTCTCTCTCTCTCTCTCTCTCTCTCTCTCTCTCCTCTCTCTCGTCGTACATCTCAAACAGATAAAACGTATCTCCGAGGAGGCGCAATCGTATCGACACGGAGAATCAGGAATTCTAATAACCCGGTGGTAATGATAACCCTCCTGACCGTCCCGCTTAAATAGACCTATTACGCTGCCTACGTTGCCGGGCGGCAACGTGCACGGGCGTGCGGTACTTACATAGCACTTGGCAGTTATCGGATCTGTAACGTTTATTAGACCGTTAGCCATTGTTGGGTTATTATCGCCCGGCAATGAGTAACAAGTCGACACAATGTATCCGTCCCAACCGTAAACGTTTTTCCACGAACCGTTGACCGTGCGAACACCTCTCTTCTAATTTCGCACCTATATATAGCCTACGCACATTTTCGCGTTTACAGTATAAAAAACGAGAAAAGGTAATCGAAATATATGTAGAAAGAGCTTGCCGTAATAAAATGAATGCATTCTCAAATCGCCTTTCTCAATTGCCTCCACCTGCTGTCACAACATATATATATTCATCGTTCAATGGCCGCGCATGCACATCGGCCAAAATTATGATCCCTCAAATTTGTGCGCCAGCCGCCGCCCTCTACTACGGTTTTTTGCGCGGAAGTTCTGATGGACGAATTGAGCCGGCCGCGGCTTTTTTGTTACAATTACAGTGACTCCATCGCGTGATTCCATTTGCAGGAAACAAAGTTGTATAAGTGACCGTGACGAGATCTGGAATCTTCAGGTGGCCGCGGGCGCATAAAACCAGCTTTGCATGCGTATACGGTAAACGGTTTTTGCGGGTCGATACAAACCGTATATCGACTGGCCTCCAATAGGCAAAGTGGATTGGCGGACGCGGGGGAAAAAAAACGCGGTTCACCGATTACGACCGCGTGTATAGCCGCGCGAAGTCTCGATTAATTACCCCGTCGTTTATTTTATCCTCTCGATATCGCGTTCCATTGCGTGCTTACATCCTAGACAGCCCATGAGAAATACGACGCCGTGTTCGTTTGCTATCGATATCACTTTTTTAACGCGTCTCCGTAAATTACTTATGATTTTATACGACGTAACCGATATCACGGGCCTATAAATTCAAGCCGGGTAGTCCGTGTGCGCGCGCGTTAAGAGGAGCTCCGATATTGATTATTTTCGCCGAAACAAAGTGCGGGATATCGATGAGCGTGATGCGCATCCCCGATGAGGGTTAATATATTCTTTTCCGAGGAACGCCGGATTTGCGATAGCGGAACGCCGCGCGCCGCGTCGCGCCGCGCTGGCACGTTTCTTCCGCTACCAGTATTAAACCGTGCTACATCTTTTCTCTTTGCCTTTTTTTTCCTCTTTCCTTCTTTGTCTCTTTTTCTTCCTTCTTATATACTTCCGGAAGGAAACCAGTTATAAACGCTCGCAGTCCGAAGGCCTGTTCTTGGTAGACAACTTGTTTTTCGCGTGATTTACAGTGGGCGAAACGCGGTCGAATTATTAATAACCCGATCGTCGATCAAGATTATACATATGTGCACAGCCTATCGATATATTTCATGCACTTTTATCGGCGCCTCTCATCTGCTCCACTGGCAGAAATTTGTAGGGGAGATAAGTGGTGTCGAGAATCTGGAATCTCTCCGTTTGCGCCCCGAGGCTGCGAAACGCTTTGCACGCGTACGCTTTTTGTCGAGCGTTTAGCATGCATGCATGCATGCATGCATGTGCATGCACGGCTATCTTCCTACCTACCTATACCTACCTACCTACCGGTCAATCGGTAGCGCCTAATGAAGGATCCAAGTTGCATCAAGGTAACGTTCTGTCTTAAAGCCGGCACCGGTGTCGGTCATTATTGATGCACTATAAAACTTCCCTCTGCGTACTTCTTGCCGACGTTCGCGCGAGCTATTAGTATACGAGTACGCGAACGTGACTTCTATTTATATACGTCACTACAACGGTGTAAATATAATTTTAATGTCGTTCCGACGTTCTCAGTGTACCGGTATCTGCGCCTAGGGGGTATCTGCCCCTCTTCGCCGCGCGCGTCGGTATACATTGACATTCTCGATCGTATATCTCGACAGGCATGATATTAATATAATTTTGCGAGCTAAATCTCGTATTACGTATGTATTTTAGACCCGAAATAACCACCGGGTCTACGATCGAAATTGAGAAGAAGAAGTATATGATACGATCAATAAGAAGAATAATTGACAGACATATGTGATACGAATTCGATAATGGTATTCGGCGTGAACGCGTTACGCGATGCACCAGATTGAGATTTTCTAACTGCATTTATCGCGTAGCAGGAGCGTGTCTCGAGTCGCACCAGCGTAACGTCTTAACACGATACGGTGCGCTGCCGGCGTGAACGCACAGGGGAGAACGTACGCACACGCGGTTATATACAATATACATACACATAATATGGAGCACATATGGACCCACCGGTGCGAAACATACGCGCCGGCTGCTGTTTACGCAAGCTTTTTCCTCTTAATCGGTAGAATCGGATCGCTAAGCAGCCACTAAACAGCCCGTTACACGGTACGGTGCAGCCGAATGCACCGGCCCCTGGAGCCTCGAGCTCTTCACGAGCGAACTATGCAGGCGCATTGGCAGCGAGAAAAAGGCCAGGTATCTAAGCATCTGTCCCTATTGTTAACTTGTATCCTTCTTGTCATCTTACGTATGTAATGTAAATTTCCGTCACGATCGAAGCTCATCGTTTTGGTCTGAGGAAATCTCGGGGAAACCAACAGAAATCGGGACAATGATCGGAAAAATGACCGATGTTTTTTCGAGACAAGGAGTTCCGTTAGAGCTCTGGTACATATGCGCGCTTATACTGTTAAATATTAAAGGATGTTTAAGCCAGTATCTTAAGTTAACTCTCCGTGCGCATACGTTTTTTCGGTACCTTCCCAGTGCATACGTGTGTCTGTCATGTTCGACGCTATTTTTATTTTAAAAAATCTGAAAAAATTCACATCTGTCTACATTGTAGTTAACGATTTTATAGTCATTTTGATGAACGTTGTTTGTTTAATATTGTCTAGCAGGCTTGCAAGTTTTATTGCAGTTTCGAGCAGATACCATTTTGGCTCGGACGTCGTTGACCCATGCACGTTTACACACGGAAGGTTAAATAACATTTTGTTATTTTTAATTACCGTATGTGTCAAAATTTATTATTTTAATACGAAACAGTACTATTTTAACTCTGTTAGTTTAGTTAAATTAACGGCATATCGAGTAGAAGCAGTGGTGACCTACGGGACCTACAGTAATGGTAAAAAGTGACTTAAATTGAGTATAATTTAACAATACGAATTTAACAGTGTACGATGCCACGTCTATCGACGAATCCCATGCGATTTTCTATCGATGCGAAAGCGGCGGCAGCCGACAGCCGTTGATGGTCGATCGACGATAATAACAATAGCCGTGAGTTACGGTGCACGCAAAGCGGCATACGTAAATGCGCCTACTTTGACTCGCCGTTCGACCTGCGAGAAATTTACGGTTGAACCCTTGCGCACACACCGGGTTTTCAAAATTTACAGTCTCTTATTTGAAATTCCGCGGTATGTATGGTATATATGGTCGCGGCGTACGCGCGCTTAAATAATACGGCTATATGGCGGATCTATAAAACGGAATGGCGGTAATCGTTGCCTTAATTTTATGGCGCCGCGATCGCGGCGCGTAAGCAATTTGCAACCGCGAGTTTGCCGAGAAAATCAGAAGAGGAGAGTCGTGGCTTCGTTTAATTTGCGCGCCCAAACAAACGATAGTCCTGAGAACATCGTTAAAATAAAAATAATCTCCAAAAATAATTGCGTTAAAAATCACAACAATACCTCTTTGAATAAAATTATACACGTTTTATGATGTTCTCCAGTAATGATCTTGGATTAGTTTTGATTAGGTAACACTGCCTCGTGTGTGCGTGCGCGCGAATGGGCGTGACTCAATAATCTGATTATAAATTCCGAGTGCCGGATTTCGGAGATCGTAAATCAGGTTCGCGTGCCGAAATCGTGTAATCAATACACACGAGACTTGGGTCCCCTATGAAGTCACGCGGAGGCGCCCGGTCTACTGTCAACGGCGAAATTTACAATCAATCCCTCGTCGTCGGGTTAGAGAGGATGCATATATGGATGCGCGTAAATACCCGCGGAAGCGTGCGTTCGCGCAGGCAACACCGCGAACGTCGTAACTGCAACCTTTAAAGGTGGGGGGCGACGATAAAAATTGCGACCGACAGATAAATCATGCTCTATCACTTTGGCTTTCCGTGCGGTTGCTCGTATGCCGTTTACAATCCCCCCTCTTTTCTATCTTACCCCGACCGCCGTTACCTCCTCCTCCCCCTGCGCGAAGAATTATATGCGCGCACGTTCGTGTACCATCAAGTACGGAGGAGCTCGTGGAAGTTGAACCGTAATCGCGGACAGAGAGAAAAGGGATGGGGAAAGGAAGGAAGGAAGAGAGAGAATCCCCTGGCTGGAAGGACTCTACTCGGCCTAGGACGGCGTTCGATGCGGCAGGAGAGAGCTAAGATAGATGAGGATTGCTGATGGCACGAGGATGAGGGAAGAGAGATGAGAGAGAGAAAGAGAGAGAAGCGAGATAGAAAAGGAAAGAAAGAGAGAAAGAGCGACAGGAATACACTAAAGACCGACGAAGGACGAGGAAGGAGTACGCTGGGGGTCCAAACCCTCCCGCGGTGAGAAGCTATCGAAGGTACAAGCATTTTTCACGTAATAACCCGCAACGCCTAGAGAAGCGATTGATCGATTGCCCGACGCACGATTTTGCCTGTAAAGGAGTTTGCCTGGTAAAGGACCCCGGCGCAACTCTTTTTCCCGGAGGAGTGCCTTCATGCTAATGCTATCCCTCCCCTTCCTCACCGGTGCAAAAATCGGGGAACGATGAGCGGATGATCGATGGAAATTAGCTTTGCCCTTTAGCGGCACGGGGGACCCGATCGTGAACGATTGCGACATCCGCTTTTTTTCGCGATTGCCGGTACGTCCTGGGGACTTGACGTTCCGCGAGCTTGTGAACAGCCAGTTCGTAACGTATCTCGACTGTAATAGCAAAGCAAGCTCATCCGGGATTATCAAAAATATAATTTATTACAAAGAAACAGAATTCGATAATGGGGAATTAATTTAAAGTATTCTCCTCTAATTGTAAAGCACTCGTAATATTGCGACACGAAAACTCGTCTCGGCGCAAACCTACGTTTTCCGCGATGCGACGAGATGCTCGACGATTACGAGATATCCGCGAACGGAGATCCCGCTAGATGCCGATCGCTACGACCACGACGACGAATAAAATTGTTGGAGGAGACGACGTAATGTCGGGTGTATTTATGGGAAAATAAGTGGTCCGTGCTAATGCTCGCGGACCATTAAAACGCGACGTGTACCGTAATCTCGCGGACTTTAGCGATGCGCGAAAAGTAGCCGAGCGAATTTTCTCCGCGACGTAGGTAATTGTTATCTACCGAGGGAAGGCGCATGTGCGCCGATAATTATTTTATTCGCCGCGTTTACGACTTTCCACGACGTTCGCGCGCGCGCGCGCGCGCACGTAGATATGCGCACCTCGAAACAGCGATATTCCGCAACGAAGGCATTTGCCGGTCGCGCAATTAGACTCGATCCCGGCGCGATAACGAGTCGAGCGACTCGCAGATCGCAGATAGAGTCGCAAATCGATCGAATGCGATATCAAAAGTTGCTTTCACGACGGTCGATTAAGCGGAAATGCGTAACTTCGATCAAAATATAATATATATAAGCGTTGATGATTTTAATTGCAATAATTCGCAAGAGTTACGACGACGGCCCGTACAATTGCGGGAATGCACGAGACGATGATTAACATATAGCGCATAATTTAAAAGCGTTTGCAGAGTAAAATATGGCTAATTGATTCCCTTGAGTACAGCCAGGTGAATGCGCGGATTCTCGGGCGTGATGTAATTTAATTAGATCATTGCTCGCGAGCAACTACGACTCGACGAGTCTCTTTAATAAACTGAGCTCGTTAATCAACCGATTTTCATTACATCACCGCGAGCTCTTTCCTCGCTCTCCTCTCGTACATTGCCTTTTTAGGCGATATAACAGAGTCCGTCGCGCTGTAATGGGCGCGCTGTTGTTTGAGAGGAAAACGCTTTCATTACCGCGTTATTAAGACTCGGCTCACGTATCCAGCCCATGAGAGCTCGTTCAATCGATATGCAAATAAGTAATATCGCTTCAACGCGAGGATATTCCCGCTCTCGTCTCTTCACTTCGTGGCTGATACGTTGAGCGAATATATTTACGTGCGTAAATACGTCTCTATCTCTTCGGTCTCTCGACGCGATATCGCGAATGTCGAGAGAATGGCGGAAAGGGAACTATAAATTTTACTCCTTCGCGATATAATTCAGTAATCGATGAAACATACGTCGTGCGCAAATGTAGTAAAGCCTGTGTATGCGCGACACGACAAGACATCGTAATTGTGCGCGCACGAATCCGATTTCGCCAGTCACTTGACGACCTTGCCTGGGTGAAACGTCGCTGTTGTATGTCGGCACGCCGTTAACCGATCGCAAGACCGGGACCGGGCGAGGCGAAGCGTGGTGAGGTGAGGAGGTGTGGTGAGGTGAGGTGAGGTGAGACGAAGCGAGGAAAGAGAAGGCGTCCCGTAGGCAAAGTTAATCTGCGGAACCGAAGACGGGCCGTCGATGAATCGGCCCGTTCACTGCCAAGTGTCCAATTAGTCGCTGATCGTGTTGCGCCGATCGTTCGCGTTTGCTGTTAACCGATTGTCCCTTAACGCGCGCTGTCTCGCGCCGATTTCTTACGCGGACCGAACGCGTACCGGCCGACCATCAGGCGGGACGGTCGTGAATTCTACCGAGTCGCGATGAATCATTATTGACAGAGCCGCGTGTATCAACGCGAGACTCGTTAAACGGCAACGAGGTGATATATTAATTCGCAAGCTTTCTCGGTCACTTTAATAATATTTATAATAGATATGTACGCTGAATATATTCCTATAACATTTTCCGCGCGTATGTATGTAATTACGCGATCGCCCGCCTCTCATATGCAAAATATAATTGTTATATGAGAGTAAAAGAGACTTTTAATGTGAATTTTTCTATTACATAAATTACGTTGTTAAAGAGCTTCACTAAAATATCAGCAAAAGTTTCTCCTGCAATGTAATTATGCGTGAATCAAGGACACCGACCGCTGCTTGGGCCTTGAATAATTCACGGCGGCGAGTTCAATGCCTTCCGCAATGCGAACGTGTCTATGCACTTTTCGCCAGGCCGCCAGAGGCAGCGCTTTCGCACCAGGCACAAACTTGCTCTAATTAAAGCATTCGGCGCGACACGAATCGCACGCACACGAGAATCCCATGTGCTACGCGTGTACGATTGCAACTGCAACTGCAATTGGCATCGCGCGTCGGCGTCGAGGAGGCAGCTCGCCGAGAGATCTCTCGATCTCTCGCCTTTGTCGCTCTCATCTACCAACCTACATGACAGACACGCTTCGTTGGCACGCATAAATAAACGGCACACGTTCCCTAGCCATTCCACCTCCACACACACTCTCTCTCTCTCTCTCTCTCTCTCTCTCTCTCTCTCTCTCTCTCTCTCTCTCTTTCTCTCTCTCGCGACGCGCTCGCAGCGTAACGCACGAGCTGTTGGCACTCGTGCCCAGATAGGATAGACACAGCCCCTTACTAATTGCATCAGAGCGTACCATGTCGAACTGCACCTGCGACCATTACATTACGGCGCGTCTCGCGATCCGCTTCGCTAACTCCCGCGTTATATCCCTCCCGTCCTGTCCCTCAGTTAGGACTTACTTTCGTCACTCCTGCACTCCGTCGAGCTCCGCGCAAGCTCCTTTTATTTAACGCATGATTTACGCAATTTAAAACATTTCATAATACATGTGCTGATTTTACTCTCGTTCCTTTTTGTTGCGTCTTAATCCATCAAAAATATTATTTCTTTTTCAACGACTTTTCATCATAGATCTTGTCTTGTGACGAGTAGCGACGGTCGAGTCGCATCGTCTTCTGATCGCCGCGGCGCTTCGCTCGCCGGTTGCAATTACCGATAGAATCGCGTCGCGCTGCACGGTTCGTCTCGTCCCACGACGACAAGCGGCCGAGTGTATCGTCCCAGAAATCACGACGCAGCGGTGAGCTTCGCTTCCTTTTCCCGGAGTAAGATGATTCCAGACGATGCAGGTGAAAAGGAACGGCGCACGCAACACGAATTGAAAATGCCTGAGCAGCAGCGCGGAATTCAACAAGAAGAGACTAAAACGTTTAAAATAACTTCGTCCTCACAAAACTAAATAAATCATTGATATTTTTATCAATCTCGATTATTTCCAAACTATATAAGATTCTATAATATATACGAAGAAAAGTATGTAAAAAATGAAATATTCGAGAATAATGTTGAAAATATCGGCCTGCTTCGTAAATATATTTCACATTTGTTAAGGCGAGTAACCGTAGAACGCGGGAGTTGGTGCATCTGACTGACGTATATCGTGAGTTTAACTCGCGGTCGGTGCATCGCTTACGTGATGTATTACATATAATTACACTGTTCTTAGGCATTGATACACATACCGAGAATGTAGTAAAATATGTTGGATAATAATAGAAGTTGCGGGATATCGCGTTATGAGTGAGTCACGAGGACTGTTTAAACTCGCGAGATGGTCGGCCGCAATTACCGATAGGATCGTATCCTAGGATACCGCGGTGAAGTACGCTAGCGGCCACTACGAAATCGCCGTAGTAGAGACCGGAGGTGATACGCAAGGTAGTCGTATAAGTACGCCGTTCTTGACAAAACTACATATTCGCCGACGGATTCCAGAAGAGTTCGCGATCAAAATCAGATCAACTCTCGGAGAAAGAGATATAGATATATATCAGTTCTTTTTAGATTAATTTGAAATGTAGGTATAAAACTCATCTCGGCAAATTTCACAAATTAGGATAATCTCTCTTCGTCTTTCTCTTCAAGATAATTATATTCTGAAATACCATCCCTTCGGAAAATATTTTTTCTGTCTAACACACAACACACAACACAACCTGATAAATTTAATTTATATATAATTCGACGTACGGGACGCGGTTCATTTGCATATCTCGAATTTGTTTCACGTTTCGCGCGTAAGTATCAAGATATATGTACCTAGGAACGTTGCGAAATTATTCAAACTTTATACCTCTCCTCCCTTTCTCTCTCTTTCTTTCTCGCTTCAGCGAACGCCACATGCAGAGGAGAGTTATGCATTTCAAGTGCATAGGTTCTCGGTAAACCGGAATGCAGATAACTATAGGAGTCCGCTCCTTCACTCTCGTCTCGCGCTGTTCCTTCTTGCCTCTCTCTGTCATCCCGCGTTCACCTCCACCTGCTATTTTTCATTAGCGCTCGCTGCGCAGCGGAAAAGCAGCGGGACGACGTGGAGTCGCTTTCTAAAACGTCAACATCGCCGACAAGCACGGCCGAGGAGAGACAAAGACGAAACAGCGAAAGGGAATGGAGCAACACGTGTATATCTTGCCGCATTTATTGTTTCGATATGTTGACTTACGACCCGTGCACCGTATCACCAGTGAGACATTCGAGAAAAGAGAAAGGAAAACTAGAACAAGTATGTGTGACTAAACAAATTTTTCTGAAGGTATTAAATCTTTGCGAAAACGTGATCACCGATCGATCGATACGCAATCGCTAATGAACAAGCTTCGAAACTAATACTAGCAACGTACAAATCGACATTACATAAATCAAAGGCCAAGCAAGGAAAGTAAATCGTTAAATTATAACGCGGTCTCTCAAAACGTCACTATACCTTAGGTAACTATGTTATATTACCTTAAGTAAAATTATTAGATAAAATCTACAATTAAAATTTAAAACTCTGTAGAATCGCAATTTGCATGATTAATATATCTCGCGGTCAAAGAAGAAAAAATTATTAAGAAGAGATAAGAAAAAGGACACGTTGATAGTAAATAGATAATTATTACTATAAATTTCAACAATCGATTCGTTAGTGCTCAATGAGATCAAGAAATAAGCCTCGTCCGTCGACAAAATCGTTTGGAATGCAGGAAGCGGAAGAGGGGAGCCGAAGAGATCGTTGCGGCAACAATGTGCGAGGCCGTGCGACTCGGCGCGGCTCGCTCATGCTCTCTTTTATTGCCGGGGTTGTAGGACTATCCACGCGGACAGGTGCTCGATCGACGAGAATTTCAGGCCGCCGTGCAACGCCGGGCAGAGGTGGACGCGCGTAGGTAAAGCCGCGATAGACTAGATGGACGAATGGACGGACGGATGCCTACCTACGCTCCCGCGCGCCATATATCACCCGATCGCGCAATGAGCATCTCCGCGAGCAACTCGAAGCGCCGACCGATTTTTCTCACATTCCCGCCGCAGGCGGGATGCCTCCTCCGGGAGGAAAACGCAGAGCTTGATTGCAATTATCAACGGCGCGATAGAGGCCTGGAGTGACGAACGATGCGGGCGCGATGCACCGCATTGTCATAATTAATGAGCGAGATGCTCGGGCGTACGCCTATTCGCCGACGGCGAGTGCTCGATTATGGCTGCATTATTGTCGTCGCGTTATCGTCGCGCACTCGATCGACGCGATATCGATCGTATTCGCATTGAAGCGTGTCCCGCCTGCGGAAGGTGCACCGTGCATACAGGCGTGCGTAGACGTGTGCATCGGTGAACGAAGAATCGCGCTGTCCGCGGGTGACTTCAACGCGTGGTTCAGACTGTCGCGAGATGCCGATTATGAGCGAAAGCCAGTGCAGCACCAAAAATAACCATCCTCTAATCGATCTGCGTTAATGTTCTCAAAGACGATGCATAATTATTCAGGACTTAATTCTTGGCGAAGGAGTAGATCGTAAAAGAAGGAAGAGAGTCCAACGCAAGCAATTCGCGAATAGTGGGGCGCGAAATACAGCCACGATACCGCTGCTCTTTGCACGATTCCCTTCTTACGAATCGGAGGGGTGAGGATGACGTTTGTGTTCTCGGTAGTGATGATGATGAACGTGGTCGGTGAACAGAGAGAAGAAGGGGAGCGGAACGCAGAGGAACGAACAGCCGGTACGGGAAGACGAGAAACAAGAACATGAGGAAGATCGCTTCGATCTACGGAGAGGCCCTCGTGTGCGCCCGCACTGTGCGTCGGTTGCGCCCGGCCACGATCTCTCCTCGCGTGTGCATACGTGCAAAGGCACTGCTGCAGCCAGCACACGCTTGAGTGTATAACACGCCGTGATTTATATTCGCGCCTCACATCGCTCTGTGAGGGCCGCATACGTTCGGATACGTCACTCGTGTGTACGCACGGATTCGACCGTGCGCCTTCCTCTGATTTTCTCTCTTTCTATCTCTCTCTTTCTGTTCCCCTTTTTCTCCCCCCTCCCTAGCCTTCTTCTCGGGGCCTCGTTCGTTCGTCCGGTGGTTTCACTGTGACGGCCTGTACCCGGTCTTATCGACACTTCCGTCATCGCCGCGACTCCACGAGAGGATCCAATTAGACGGCTCTAATTGGACGGCGAACGACCGTGCCGTAATAAGAATCAACACCCCTTCTTCCTCCCTCCCCCCGTTGCGGCAGAACTACTCGTTTCTCGACACGACGATACGTCGCGTGACACCTTTCTTCGAAAATTTAGCGAATGATCCTGCTCTGTCTCGTCGGGACTTGCAAAAAGTTTTCGAAATCAGGCCTTTGAAAGACGACGAGCGAACTTGTCCATGCCAGCAATCGAGATTATTGGCCCGAATTTTTTTTTCGTTTTTGGAATCAGTTCAGAGAGACGATTCGGAGACTGCACGTAGGTGGCAGAATTTTACGGCACGATCCAATACGATATAAAATTAGCCGCTAAACGCGGCGCGCGCACGAGCGCTCAGACGAGCGTTCAGGCCGCCCTTGCACTTCCCTCGCGCGATCGGGCAGTGATATATGATAGTCTTTGTGGTAACTAACGTGACTTTACACCGTGACTCAACGTGGCATAAATCAAATTCAAGTTACTCTCTCTCTCTCTCTCTCTCTCTCTCTCTCTCTCTCTCTCTCTCTCTCTCTCTCTCTTTCTCTCTCTCTCTTCTCTCGCGGTAATATATGCTCGCGGTCTCTCACAAAATAGATCCGACACGAATTGATATTTCGTTCGACTCGCGAACGGTCGGGCCGAACGAGCCGTAAAGAAAATCTACGCTCGAATGCCGAACGCGCGTTGCGTAAAGGTCGAATAGTGACGTAACCCTCCCTCCAGAATATCGAAAATCGCACGAGTTCACGAGAACACGAGGAAGGCGTTAGAACGCTTTCGGCAAGAGGATCTTGGCCACGTTGGTTCATTTTGGGCGGAGTTTTAGGCTCGTTATGTAAAATGTTACTGCCTCTTCATCCGGGGATTGGTTCGCGTGTCGCGTTTCGTTGTATATATATATATATAATATATAAACCACTCCTCTCTATCAATGACAGTGTCGAGACGCGCCAACAACAATCTGACATTCGGCTTGTCATAGACATTCATTTAAAATATACACGACTGGTCGACCACGCACTCGGCAATACGAATGTCGGAGTGGCACGAGAATTCCTCTCCGTCGTGATTAACTGATACGCGTAACACCGCCTAATCGCGCGTGTGTTCGCATATTAATTGTTACCCGTTAAGTATCGATCATGCCGACCTGTCGACGTTTCATGGCTGGCGACAGATAACGATTCCCCCGGTGTCGTTCGAAGCGAAGGTGAGAAAAACGGTGAGCGTTATCGTGGAGCAATTCAAACGTCGTATCGATAAAAGTACCGTTCTTTGAGTGAGGTGAGAACGGACATCGGCGTATAGAAGACCAGACACTTCTCTCGCGGAGACCTGACACGCACGTGTATGCGTGCAAACGCTTGTGGGACGAATTCGCGATATTCTTTACGCTCGCCATCTCTCTCTCTCTCTCTCTCTCTCTCTCTCTCTCTCTCTCTCTCTCTCTTCTCCCTCTTTCCCTCCATCTCCTTCCGCGTCCTTACATGTCGAATCGGAGTATTTCACCGATATGCCAAGAAAAGTGCTCCGAAATGCATCGCGTGTTCGGGAATAACGTTGCATGTTTAGCGAATCGTTGGCAATTAACGAACAGTGGCGATGACGGCGGATACGCGCCGCCCACGTTCCTATCAGCACATGCACAAACATACGTATGCACGCACACACCTCGCATCCTAGCTTATATCGAGACGCGTGTACAGACCCGCCCTACCCACTTTCCAGTTCTACTTTTAACTATACAACCTTAGCTAGATAACCGGCCTTTTCGTGACGCGTTTGTATGGAGAGACGCTCGTTTATCTCCGGATCGTCCAGAATTAACGAATTTGGGACGTACCTTAACGTCGGGGCCCGACGCAAGGCCCCGAGGGCCTCGATCGCACGGCGCGTCTCTGGACGTTAGGCAACGCAATGCTCCGAATATTTCGCAAATAACTGCCCGGTCTTAGAACGGTAGAGACACACGCGATATTAGACGTCCGCCTATAATGAGACGGCGGATAGTTAAGACAGGGGAGGGATAGTCAGTAGAGCGGGAGGATCGAGACGGGTGAAAGAGAGAGACGGAACAAATCCTCCAGGTAAAGGGATAGCGAGCCCGCCTCGGAAAGGAGGAGTTGCGCCGCGAAGGTTCTCGAAATGACACAGACCCGACGAAATTATACCGTCTGTCTACCTAAACGAAGAATATGCCTCGAATACGAATCGGCCGCCGCGCCGCTCAGAGACAAAGGGAGTCTTTCTCTTTCTTTCTCTCTCTCTTTCTCTCGGTCCGAATCATTTCGACGATCGTCATTTTATTCGATCCGTGCTGCAACCTCTCGACTCCTCGCGCCCATTCGTCACAGACCCCGCGGGTCCCTATTTCACCTGCACGCCTGATATAGATTCGTGATTCGCGGCTCGTCGAAATCGATAGGCCCGAGGGTGGATTCGCGATCGGCGAAGAAAGGGCCACGGAAAGGAATGAGCCACGAGAACCAGCGAACTCAGCATTTCTTCAGTGGCACAAATTTCGTCAATGTTCGATCCCCGATGCCCGAGCGTTTCTGCGTCCAAAGAAGTCACGCTCTCGGCAATTCCCGGAAACCGGTCGAGAGATCGAAATATTCATCCTCACGGTAGAGAACCGATCGGCGCAATTACTCGGTCAGCGCGCTCTTTTTACCGGTGGCCCATGCGGTAGCAGAGGCTATCCTCCTCCCTTTCTATCCCTCGATCTCATTCCATCTCCTCTACCCCTCTGCCCATTGCCTCCCCGCCCTTTATCGTCCATCCTTCCATTTTCTTTTTCTCTCATTGGCTTGGCCGCGATACATATGCCTCCCCATTCCGCAACCCTCATATGAGGCGCATAAATCCCCCATCTCTTTTTATCCCTCTCTCTCTCTCTCTCTCTCTCTCTCTCTCTCTCTCTCTCTCTCTCTCTCTCTCTCTCTCTCTGCTCCCCACCTCCACCCTTCTGTACCTTTTGGATACACAAGACGCCCTTCCTCTCCATGGCCACCTTCGCCCTCTCCCTTCTTCGGGGTCCTTCCTCCTCGTTCCCTCGCATCTGCGAGCAATTCGGCGCGGCGGAGCCCCCGACGAATCGCGAGGGAACACGGCATACCGCCGTTCCTACAGTGCCCAGTCATTTTGAAAAATACCCCGGCAAAATGATTCGGCCGTTATTACGACCCGGCCTCTCTCTTTCTCTCTCTCCCTCTTTCTCTCTCCGTCTCGCTCTCCCGATTTGCCCCTCCTTGGTCTCCCTCTACTTCCTCGTCTCTCTTTCACGGGAGCCGACTGTTCATCGTCCTCAATTCCTGTCCCCATCACCGCCACGCGGTCTTCTCCTCCCCTCGCTCGGTGCATCAACGCATCGCCGCGCCGTGGCACGTCGTGGAGATCCTTTTTCCTTCCCCGAAACGCGATGCGCGCCGAACGTAATCGTTTTATCGTGCCTCCATGCCGTTTCGAGCCGAGGAAAACTCGCCGCGACGATCCCCGCAAAACGTTACGGCCGAGTTAGGCACGTAGCTTGTGATTAACTTAAGTAGCGTAGCCTCGCTTCCAAAATTCCTCGATACTATCAGCTCTTTGACTCTTACGCCGAATTACGCGCAAGTTACATGCGCTCTGCTACCTTGCTTCGTTAATCGATGCCTTCGCGTCGATGTCCATGTTCGGAGAATTCGGAGGCGTCAAAACAACCGTAAACTTCGACGGAACTGAGCATCAAGGGCGCGTCAATTATCATTTTATTTGTTGAAAAAAAAAATACTTATCGAACCCACCACAAAAAACACTTATTTTTACAAAAAATCTACTTAAAATTTTCACTGCGATTAACAAAGTGGTAAGTAATATTACTCCGTGTTGTTCTCTCATAACGACTTTTCAATTAGCGTCAGAAAAGTATCCATAAGCTATATTTATAAATTTCGATTTCCGCGCAGAGCCTCGCTTTATACTTTGTACGAAACAATACGACGTGCGGTACACGTATTTATCTTCTTCAGAAAGCAACTACTATTGGAGCAACATCGCCGCCGAGCATCTCCATCTCTCGGCGTTCCGGTCGGCGCAGCCGATGCCTAACGATCGTAATGAGCACACCGGGTACTTTTGTCTCCGCGATGTAACGAACGACAGGTGAGGGAGAGAGGAAGGGTGACCTCCCCTCACGTAAATATGTTATTGTAACGTCGTGTAAGCTCCCAATTAAAGTTTCGGCAAGCGGGTCCGTGTCCTTTCTGCTCCTGCACCGCGCACTCGCTATCTGTCCGCTCGCCCCCCATCTCTCTTCGTCTTACTTCGTACGAGCCATGCGTTTTCGCGTGTCTTCGTCATCGCGTCTCCCCGAACCGACTTCGCCGGTCCGCTCGCCGAATCTGCCCGGTCCATCTCGGCCGCGTACACAGGAACCAGGGAGAATCCCGGGTAGGTAGGTAGGAGGCCCGTGGAGACGGTGGAGGCGAGTACGGAGGAGACGTTCATCCCGGTAGAGTTGGCAGGGACAACCACTGGACAGATACAGATATGCTAATACCCGAGTCGTTTACACGTGATATATAGCCGGGCTGACGGACACACCGCGAGGGGCTGACCGCCGTCTCTTTCGCGGGCATCCTGAACCTCCTTCGTCCTCTCCGCATTCTCCTCTCTCGCCGCCTCCTTCCGACAACTCCGGGCTTTTACTGTGGCAGCACCCTACCGAAATCACGACGGCATGCACGGCAGTCGGAGCTTCTGTTCCCGATACGACGTGATTTCGCGATGTATATCGGAATGCGATCCCGTCAGTGTTTTGCGTTGTAACACAAAATGTGAAAATTGTTACAAGAATGGTCTGAGGAAAATCTGATATGTAACTCCAAAAATATCTCTTCAAGCGATTTCAATTTAAAAATTGGATAATTCTGCAAGATTATATATTAATAATTCTTCAAATATTTAAAATCTTAAAATATCTATAAAATTTTTGTGCTTAAGTGTAAATTCCATTGTTTTCTTTTCATAAATTCAAAAATGTAATGATATATCATTTCATCGAGTACCAGGATTTGCCAGGTGCGTTTCATAGGATTCTTCGCGCAACCGATGGCTGGTGGCCATAAAACTATCCTCGAATAGATAGGATACTATTTACGGTATGTTACACAACGATACGTTATGCGACAAGGTGGACGGACGCAGGTTGCAAAATACGGACCCGTTCGTACTACCTAATCTGCTTCGTAGAAACAGGTGAACCTTCGCCGGCACAACGACGACAACGAAAAGGACGAACTAGCAGCTGTTGCCAGTGCATCTGAACAAAACATCGATCACCATCGCGAGCTCGTCGATGGCGAGCAAGAAACACGAACGAATCAGAGTAGCGAAACATAGGCGAAGAAGGGGGCAGAGTTGTTGCCGAGAAACAATGACGATGAAAACCAAAGAGAGCGAGCGATTACCGCTGGAAATGACGGAAGGCAAGAAAAAGGATGATTCGCCGGATCATTCGTCGGGTTTACGGGCGCGGTATGATTTTTTGGGATTCGCGAAAGACACGAACATCGATGGCTCCGCAGAGTGAGAGATGAGGAAAAAGCGAGAAGGTGGGAGAAAGAGCGCGCGCAAGAGGGAACGAGAGAACGGGGCATAATCACTACAATTACCTTACCGCCATGGGATCGCTTCCGAGAAGAAAAAAAAGGCGAGGAGAAGGATGGAGAAGAAGAAGGAGAAGAAGAAGAAGACGAAGAAGAAGATGGTAGTAATGGTTTGGTGGTCGCGAACGAGAGATATCGGACTACAGGGAGGAAAACCGAGATGTGCCCACCGTGAGCATTTCGTATTATACCTGCGGCTGAGCGCAATGATATCCGCAACCTTTTGTTTCGTCCATTACGAAAGAGTTTTACGCGCTTCGAACGATATTGACCGTCCCAGGACAAAAGGGGCGAGACGAAGTCGGCGGTAGAAACGATGCTCGAGATCATCGAGGCTACATCACTTTCTATCGCATTTTTATCTTCCTGTACTTCTTCTTCTTCTCACTTCTACTCTCCGATCTGACAATACGCCAGATTACGCGGAATAATGGCATGCCTCTAAGCCCTAAGCGTTCCTTTCGAAATGCTACATGCGTTCACGCTCGCGGACGTCCCTCTCACGCCGCTCCATATAAGTTGAAACCCGTTAGCGTCCCGAAGATTTCTACGTCGGCGAGTATTCGAAAAAACCTATTTGGGTCATCCCTAATAATATCATTCCGTTGAGACCTCTTGGCCCGACGCCCGAAAACACGTAACAGGAAACACGCAACTCCGGATTTAATCTCATTCGTGCTTTCGCGTGAGTGCTCTGCGTGTGTGCCAGGATATACCTCTCTCGTTCAATTTGATCATTTATTTTCTCGAAATCACAGTAACGAGGTGGCGTCGAATCCGCAGTCGCAATTAGAAGCCTTCCTCTCATGCGTCCTTGGTTTCAGCACACGTTACGTCAATGATAAAACGTCTCTCCCACCAAATTACTGGAAAAGTACTCCGGCACTTGTACGAAACGAAAAAAATTCAAATAAGTCGGCGACTTCGAGAGAACGAGCGATCGTCTAGCACTGTTTAACAGCATCGATACCAATCTTTTTATCTCTCGGCATTCTCGTGCATTCGTGTTAGTGTGCGTATGCGGCAACCGCGTGGCCGTATGCGGCCACGCGGTTGCCGCATGTATCGACAACTCGTAAGTAGGTAGGTTTTACGATGATCACGCCGAGGCATCGCTCGTATAAACCCGGCGACCACGATAAGCTGTCGTCAACCGCTCGTCATCGTCCTTAGCGGTAAGGCCGATCGCCAGGGTCGAATATTTGTGACAAAAATCGTACCTATATGTCCATCAAGGTAAATTTTGCACTGCTCGAATCGCCATAACGAACGAATGAACGAACGAATAAACAAACGAATGAATTTCGCCGGTCACAACCAAGAAAAATATTTCACGATAGTCCATCGATATTGAGCCAAGGTACAGAGAACGCGAGATCAACCGCGAGAAAGAAGAGAATCGATATATCCTCGCACGGACTGAAAAAGGCGAGAGAGAGGAAGAAGAAAGGAGAAGAGCGAGCGCGCGCGCGTAGGAACGGAAGAGAGAGAAAGGAAACGAGATGCCAGGGCGAACAGAACAAACTCGTAAAGCGGCTTAACGATCCATAATTTTACAACGTTCTGTAATAACCGTGCCTCCACCACCACTCCGCTGCCCACAGCCCTCTCTTTCTTCGCGTCCTACCTGGACTTGCCTATGTACGCCCTTTCTTGCACCGGGTCTAGGGCATCGCCGCGAGAGCGAGTGAGAGACCGAGAGAAGGCCTAGAGAGTTAAAATTCTAGGACGGTGGGTGTATTTATCCTCGCCTCTAGCTCTCAAGGACACGGCCATGCTCTCCTACTCATCCTTTTTGCTCCGGCTCTTCCTAGAGTATCCTGGGAATAGTGTTTTCGGAAAGAGTTAAGCAATCCCGCGCGATCGACTCCGGTTAAGCGGGTCCCGCGAGTTCGCCCGCAGCGCCTTTTACCGATATATTTACGAGTGTTTCGAGGAAAGATATCGTACCCCGAAAGACATCGCGGGGAAGAAGCAGGGCGGCTGGGAGAGATCGCGTTCGAGCGCGTTCCTCGAACTCTCGTCAAAACGCTCGTGCGAGAAAACATTTCGCACTCCATCCTTTCGACGGCTCCACGGCATTCTTCCGAGTTCTTCCGGGGTTTATACCGCGCCGCACGTAAATGCCTCATATATCTCGACGAATAATTATCACGTGGCAACCAATCGCTCACTAGCGTTTGTTTGTGTAGGTACAAGCGACTGTTTCGTAACCGTCCTTTATATGTTAGTCCTTTCTATTGAGTGTCCCTCATTTTAAAGCCTATAAGTTTAAAACCTTTTAACGTTATGCGACTATGCTTCTTTATCACAAGTGAATGCTAATAAAAAAACAACAATTTCAGATACATTATAGATCAAATCTATCGTTTGAAGATTGTGTATGTGTGAAACAATTGTGAGCATATCTGATAGTAAGACGAAGATTGTATTGCAAATAATGTGGAAAGAAATATAATACGATGTCAAAATCAGGCTGAGCAAGCATCAAAAAGATAACATGTATTCAGCGAGAAGTCGGGTACACAACCGGCAGTTGATTATGATCGTCAACCAAAGAATGAAAAGAAGGTGTGCCCAGGAAAGTTGAAAGGCGCTTCATCATCAATGTCAGAGTTGCAAATGCATAAAAGTGATTGCGCACGATGACCTTTCTTGCGGTGTTGCACGACTGCGATAAAACAGCGATGCGGAAATAAAAAAAAGAGGCTTGAGAGAAGCGAAGGAAGAACTGCGTCGTAACTGTGTAATATTAACCTGGCCCTTTCTCTTTCATGTCGCAGGGATTTCATACGAGATGTCGCAAGAGTCACTCTGTTTTTTCGTTTCTCACCCTCGTTTAACACGCTGACAGTAACTTTGAAAAAAGCTGCTAATTTCCATATCGCGTGATTCAATCCCTGATACCTTTGATCTTGAATGAATAGTGCTAAAAAACGAATTTTTAAGTAAAACTGCAGAAAAAGAGCATTAGCAAACAGCAGTGATCCCTATTATGAGATCATATTAATACTAAAGAGTGAAGCTTGAAACCAGATTTCAGTACGCTACAGAGATCTGTATCTGTGTTTATGGACCAGCCAATATCGCGGAAATCATCATCATCATAACTGGACTCGCAGTAAGAGCAGCGTTATCGAGGACGCGTCTGCTAGAGCTACGCTAGCTAGCCACTTCAAAGCAATCGGGATACGAACGAGACGAAGAAGAGGTGGTGCAGAGGGCGAAGACACGAAAGGAGAGACCGAAGACGAGGATCGACGTCGCGGAGGAGCGTAGAGGATCTCGGAACGACGAGAAAACGTATAAGAAGGAGACGGGGGAATTCGTGTTCGATGGAGGAGGCAACATCGATCTCGTGCTCGGCACAGTAGAAGAAGAAACTAGGCAGCGGGGGGGGAGAATAGCACCGGGCCGGGAAGGGCGTAGCGTATAAGGAGAGAAGAGTCACGAAGATTGAACCGTAAAATGAGAAACAATTAAGCTTTTATAGAGTTACAATCCAGGAGGCTGCCACGGAGCTGCTAAAGTTGGCTGCTCCGTCGACCGCGCGCGATCGCCTCGCTCACTCTCGTCCACGTTGGTCCGCGTTACAACTTGTTACATCCTTCAAGGTCGGGAATGCGCATGGCGCGACGGACCGGAGGAGGTAGAGAGGAGGAGAATGATAGAGCAGGACGGAAACCCGATAGCTTCGCGGATTTTTAAAGGGAACGAGGTACTCGCGAGCGCGTACGCGTTCCATGTGTCGCGGTATGGATCCACTAAGTGCGTGCGGACGCGATGTATGTACTCGTATATACCTGCCAGCGTGACGAACCCTTCTTCTGCCTGTGTCTCTCTCTTTCTCTCTCGTACGCGTGCTTCTTCCTTTCGCTCTTTTTTTTTCGTCTTCGAGAACTTCCTTCTCCTCGTCTCTTTTTCGTTTCTTCTCTCCGCTTCGATCTCTCATGACTTCTGATCGATTTCATGCTCTTCCCGCGTTTCTCGCGTTTCTCAACTACCGCCGCACGACGCGACGTGCACACGACGACGCGTACGCGTCCTTGGCAAGGAAGATGACAAAAATCGTATCGGCGAGCGAGAGAGAGAGAGAGAGAGAGAGAGAGAGAGAGAGAGAGAGAGAGAGCTCGTTTTTGCCGATGTCGGGCGTCTTGCGTCGCGACGAGCGCACCCTCTGCGCTCTTCAAAAACGCCGCGTGTCTCTGCTAGTTTTTGCGTGGGATCTCCATTCGAGATTCCTTACGCCGATCGTCAGTTTAGGAACGGCCGTACGCATTACTCATGTGTAAGACTTCGTGCTCCCGTTCCTCCGTGAAATTTACGGGATAAAATGCGCTCTCGACTCTTGTCATCTTACCGCTCTTTATACCGTTTATTATATTATGTATTTTTTATATTGTCATTATTTTTAATAAAATCGCTCAGTATTTTTTAATGCTTGTGTTACTAAAAACAGAGGCCTCCTTTCCTTTATTTCCTGTGCCGAACCGCAAATATATAATTCTTTCGTTTTTCTCGTTGCAAAAACGCAACATTGCGCCGCGTCGCGTATAGACACCCTCGCGTCTTTGTGGCGTGTTTCTCGCTCGTGTACTCATGTATGTGAAGTTAGCCCCGCACTTTTTGAATTTTTAGTTTTTTTTTATTGTGCCGTATTGTGCTACGTTTGTGCTGTATTGTGCCGCAAACCGCAACTCCGTAACCCAAAGCGTATTCGAGAAAATTAAAAAAAACAAAATTTTTGATAGCCCCGCACTTTTCGAATTTTCAGTTTTTTTTTATTGTGCCGTATTGTGCTAGATTTGTGCTGACTTGTGCCGCAAACGAGAGATTGATAACTTCGATAACAATTAAGAAAAAAAATAAAAAAAAAATTATACTAGCCCCGCACTTTTATCGAAATAAACCCATTTTTTTTTTGGTTGATAGATAATAATTTGTGCCACGTTGTGCCGTTGGAACTAACTCGATATTTCTTTTCGTTGGGCAGATAAAAAATATTAAATTTTTAAACAAAATAACAATTAATTACTTCAAAATTAATTACTTCGCATTTATCAAACTTCTGTAAACTGTGCTGAGTTTCGCTAGATGAGTACAACAAAGAAATGGCCAAAAATGCATAGAAAGTTGCAGGGGTTGAAAATAATGGGCTAAGGGAGAGGGAGAAATAGGGGTGAGAAAAAAATTTTACAATTTAAAATTTTTTAAAATTGTGCCGGGTTGTGCTCGAAGAGTACAATAACTTTTCTTAATGACAAAATGTCCGCAAGTCGTTAGTTTTCGCAGCACAACCATCTAGAGAAAGCAGTTTTTAGGAATTCCAATTTTTAAATCGCTATAACTTTTGAACCGTGACAGGGAATGAAATTTTGCGACTTGTGCTGAGTTGTGCTGGACGGGCACAACAAGAAAACGGCTAAAAAAGAATCGAAAGTAGCAGGGGTTGAAAATAATGAGCCAAAGGGGATGGGGGTGAGAAAAAAAATTCGCATTTTCAAATTTTTTAAAATTGTGCCGGATTGTGCTAGGCGAGTACAATGACTTTCGTTAATAACAAAATGTCCGCAAGTCGTTAGTTTTCGCAGCACAACCATCTAGAGAAAGCAGTTTTTAGGAATTCCAATTTTCAAATTGCTATAACTTTAGAACCGTGACAGGGAATAAAATTTTGCGACTTGTGCTGAGTTGTGCTGAACGGGCACAACAAGAAAACGGCTAAAAAAGAATCGAAAGTAGCAGGGGTTGAAAATAATGAGCCAAAGGGGATGGGGGTGAGAAAAAAAATTCGCATTTTCAAATTTTTTAAAATTGTGCCGGATTGTGCTAGGCGAGTACAATGATTTTCGTTAATAACAAAATGTCCGCAAGTCGTTAGTTTTCGCAGCACAACCATCTAGAGAAAGCAGTTTTTAGGAATTCCAATTTTCAAATTGCTATAACTTTAGAACCGTGACAGGGAATGAAATTTTGCGACTTGTGCTGAATTGTGCTGGACGGGCGCAACAAGAAAACGGCTAAAAAAGAATCGAAAGTAGCAGGGGTTGAAAATAATGAGCCAAAGGGGATGGGGGTGAGAAGAAAAATTTGCATTTTCAAATTTTTTAAAATTGTGCCGGATTGTGCTAGGCGAGTACAATGACTTTTGTTAATGACAAAATGTCCGCAAGTCGTTAGTTTTCGCAGCACAACCATCTAGAGAAAGCAGTTTTTAGGAATTCCAATTTTCAAGGCGCTATAACTTTAGAACCGTGACAGGGAATGAAATTTTGCGACTTGTGCTGAATTGTGCTGGACGGGCACAACAAGAAGACGGCTAAAAAAGAATCGAAAGTAGCAGGGGTTGAAAATAATGAGCCAAAGGGGATGGGGGTGAGAAGAAAAATTCGCATTTTCAAATTTTTTAAAATTGTGCCGGATTGTGCTAGGCGAGTACAATGACTTTTGTTAATGACAAAATGTCCGCAAGTCGTTAGTTTTCGCAGCACAACCATCTAGAGAAAGCAGTTTTTAGGAATTCCAATTTTCAAGGCGCTATAACTTTAGAACCGTGACAGGGAATGAAATTTTGCGACTTGTGCTGAGTTGTGCTGGACGGGCACAACAAGAAAACGGCTAAAAAAGAATCGAAAGTAGCAGGGGTTGAAAATAATGAGCCAAAGGGGATGGGGGTGAGAAGAAAAATTCGCATTTTTAAATTTTTTAAAATTGTGCCGGATTGTGCTAGGCGAGTACAATGACTTTCGTTAGTGACAAAATGTCGACAGGTCACATTTTATGGATTTTACAATACAACTGTTACAATACAACTAGAAACTTGGGTTTTAGTTGTAGAAGAATTCTAAACCCCATGCTACTTTCGATTCTTTTTTAGCCGTTTTCTTGTTGTGCCCGTCCAGCACAATTCAGCACAAGTCGCAAAATTTCATTCCCTGTCACGGTTCTAAAGTTATAGCAATTTGAAAATTGGAATTCCTAAAAACTGCTTTCTCTAGATGGTTGTGCTGCGAAAACTAACGACTTGCGGACATTTTGTCATTAAGAAAGTTATTGTACTCTTTGAGCACAACCCGGCACAATTTAAAAAAATTTTAAATTGTAAAATTTTTTTCTCACCTCTATTTCTCCCTCTCCCTTAGCTCATTATTTTCAACCCCTGCAACTTTCTATGCATTTTTGGCCATTTCTTTGTTGTACTCGCATCTAGCGAAACTCAGCACAGTTTACAGAAGTTTGATAAATGCGAAGTAATTAATTTTGAAGTAATTAATTGTTATTTTGTTTAAAAATTTAATATTTTTTATCTGCCCAACGAAAAGAAATATCGAGTTAGTTCCAACGGCACAACGTGGCACAAATTATTATCTATCAACCAAAAAAAAAATGGGTTTATTTCGATAAAAGTGCGGGGCTAGTATAATTTTTTTTTTATTTTTTTCTTAATTGTTATCGAAGTTATCAATCTCTCGTTTGCGGCACAAGTCAGCACAAATCTAGCACAATACGGCACAATAAAAAAAAACTGAAAATTCGAAAAGTGCGGGGCTATCAAAAATTTTGTTTTTTTTAATTTTCTCGAATACGCTTTGGGTTACGGAGTTGCGGTTTGCGGCACAATACAGCACAAACGTAGCACAATACGGCACAATAAAAAAAAACTAAAATTCAAAAAGTGCGGGGCTAACTTCACATACATGCTCCGATCGACTCGACTCGCATATAGAATTCGTACGCCTTGTACACGCAACTTCCATGCATAAAAAAACCGCCCCGATACTTCCTACACCCGATAACCCCCGAAGAGGGCCTCGGCATTACATAGTCCCCCTCGTGTTGAAGTAATACGAAGTCTGCATTTACCTCCTCGTATTTGCAGGGAACTGAGTGCATGATATCCAAAAGGGAAACACGCCCACCGTGGGAGGTTACCTTATACACGCACCGCGTGCATTCGCGCGTAACACCGATTGTCTCTCGTTTGTTTCGAAATCGATTTCGCGTTCTGGGCTCATCTATCGTCCGGATCAAATCACTCGGGAGCGTGCAGCCAATTAACGACCTCGCCGGACCCTTTTCGCGGATCGACATGCACGTACGCGGCGACCGTAATGTCTAATCCGGGAAACACATTCGTGATAGGTGCGCGTATCTATACGTTATTTCGCGATTCCAGCTCGAATTATGGCCTGATCGGCGCGACCCTAATCGAGAACGGGATACCCAGATCCCGGCCGGTATTTTAGCAGTTAACGATGCCCTTTTTTTTACCGACGACTTGAAAAGCTGCGATGTGGGACCCATCGCGACGATTATTACGGATAACCGTTGGCGCCAGGTTATCCTTCGGCCTTTATACGAGTCCTCCATTTGCCGCAGCAGCTGGTGTCTCTTCTTTTCTCGTCTCTTTCTTCTTCTTCCTGCAAATGCCGGAACCTTGAACGAGTTCCGAGAAACGAACGCGCCGCCGCCACCGCCGCCACTGCCGCCACCCATCGTCCCTCGGCCTCGTCTCTCCCTTCCTCCCTCGCGTACCCGCGATTCCTTTTTTGTCTCGCACTTATCTCGCTGACGCACATTACAAGCATTTTGGTCGAATCACAATGTTGCCTCGCCGCAAAGAACCACCCGTATATTCCGCGCTTAAACGGTCCACCTCGATGCAGTGCCGCGCCAATCGTCGCCCGCGGATGTGTACGCGATAGAACCAGTTGACCGGATTTTCCTGAATCTTTCTTTTCTTCCTTTTTTTCAATCTTTACCGGTACAGAGCACTTGCAACGACGCGTTGAGATGTTAGTAAAAAGTGTGCAAAATCTTAATATTAAATAAGTACAACTTAAAAAACGGAATAGTCTGAGTTAATTAGAGATACGAACAGTTTAATGGAGAAACATCAACTATTCCTTGAAGAAGGAAAGATGCGTGTCTATTAATTATAATATATTATAAAATAAATACACAGATTGAAGAAGAGATACGCATGCTGCAGCAACGCTGAAGAAATGAGTATGGTAGCAAACGGTAACGTCGTTTGAATAAAATTTTGCGACTTGTGCTGAGTTGTGCTGGACGGGCACAACAAGAAAACGGCTAAAAAAGAATCGAAAGTAGCAGGGGTTGAAAATAATGAGCCAAAGGGGATGGGAGTGAGAAAAAAAATTCGCATTTTCAAATTTTTTAAAATTGTGCCGGATTGTGCTAGGCGAGTACAATGATTTTCGTTAATAACAAAATGTCCGCAAGTCGTTAGTTTTCGCAGCACAACCATCTAGAGAAAGCAGTTTTTAGGAATTCCAATTTTCAAATTGCTATAACTTAGAACCGTGACAGGGAATGAAATTTTGCGACTTGTGCTGAATTGTGCTGGACGGGCGCAACAAGAAAACGGCTAAAAAAGAATCGAAAGTAGCAGGGGTTGAAAATAATGAGCCAAAGGGGATGGGGGTGAGAAGAAAAATTTGCATTTTCAAATTTTTTAAAATTGTGCCGGATTGTGCTAGGCGAGTACAATGACTTTTGTTAATGACAAAATGTCCGCAAGTCGTTAGTTTTCGCAGCACAACCATCTAGAGAAAGCAGTTTTTAGGAATTCCAATTTTCAAGGCGCTATAACTTTAGAACCGTGACAGGGAATGAAATTTTGCGACTTGTGCTGAATTGTGCTGGACGGGCACAACAAGAAGACGGCTAAAAAGAATCGAAAGTAGCAGGGGTTGAAAATAATGAGCCAAAGGGGATGGGGGTGAGAAGAAAAATTCGCATTTTCAAATTTTTTAAAATTGTGCCGGATTGTGCTAGGCGAGTACAATGACTTTTGTTAATGACAAAATGTCCGCAAGTCGTTAGTTTTCGCAGCACAACCATCTAGAGAAAGCAGTTTTTAGGAATTCCAATTTTCAAGGCGCTATAACTTTAGAACCGTGACAGGGAATGAAATTTTGCGACTTGTGCTGAGTTGTGCTGGACGGGCACAACAAGAAAACGGCTAAAAAAGAATCGAAAGTAGCAGGGGTTGAAAATAATGAGCCAAAGGGGATGGGGGTGAGAAGAAAAATTCGCATTTTTAAATTTTTTAAAATTGTGCCGGATTGTGCTAGGCGAGTACAATGACTTTCGTTAGTGACAAAATGTCGACAGGTCACATTTTATGGATTTTACAATACAACTGTTACAATACAACTAGAAACTTGGGTTTTAGTTGTAGAAGAATTCTAAACCCCATGCTACTTTCGATTCTTTTTTAGCCGTTTTCTGTTGTGCCCGTCCAGCACAATTCAGCACAAGTCGCAAAATTTCATTCCCTGTCACGGTTCTAAAGTTATAGCAATTTGAAAATTGGAATTCCTAAAAACTGCTTTCTCTAGATGGTTGTGCTGCGAAAACTAACGACTTGCGGACATTTTGTCATTAAGAAAAGTTATTGTACTCTTTGAGCACAACCCGGCACAATTTAAAAAAATTTTAAATTGTAAAATTTTTTTCTCACCTCTATTTCTCCCTCTCCCTTAGCTCATTATTTTCAACCCCTGCAACTTTCTATGCATTTTTGGCCATTTCTTTGTTGTACTCGCATCTAGCGAAACTCAGCACAGTTTACAGAAGTTTGATAAATGCGAAGTAATTAATTTTGAAGTAATTAATTGTTATTTTGTTTAAAAATTTAATATTTTTTATCTGCCCAACGAAAAGAAATATCGAGTTAGTTCCAACGGCACAACGTGGCACAAATTATTATCTATCAACCAAAAAAAAAATGGGTTTATTTCGATAAAAGTGCGGGGCTAGTATAATTTTTTTTTTATTTTTTTTCTTAATTGTTATCGAAGTTATCAATCTCTCGTTTGCGGCACAAGTCAGCACAAATCTAGCACAATACGGCACAATAAAAAAAAACTGAAAATTCGAAAAGTGCGGGGCTATCAAAAATTTTGTTTTTTTTAATTTTCTCGAATATGCTTTGGGTTACGGAGTTGCGGTTTGCGGCACAATACAGCACAAACGTAGCACAATACGGCACAATAAAAAAAAACTAAAAATTCAAAAAGTGCGGGGCTAACTTCACATACATCGTGTACTCGGTTAATACGTTCCATAAACGCGTATGTGCTGCGCGGATATTACTCGTGCATGCATGCATGCGTGCGTGCGTGCATGCGTGCTTGCGAACCCTTTAGAGATCTCTCTCGATCGTACGCACCTCGTTCAATCTCAGGCAGCGTCCGATATTTAACGGCTAACGACCTTCGCGCACTTTTCGCGCACCGATACGCACACGCACGCACGCACGCACGTACGCACGAATACAGTTATCGGCATTGGCGAAGAGATCCCGCTCTAAATAAGAGTGGCTCGACACGGGAAAACGCTACTTGGAAACTTGAATTTGGATTTCGAAACCGAAAGGATATGTGAAACAGTAGAATATTGACATTTTCAAGATATTCCTTGTCCTTTTTCTCTACGATACAAAGTTAGCTTTAATAGGCCAATCTCGTGCTATCCTGCGATTTATCGACTTACAACTAGATGACAGTTTGGAAAAAAAGGTTAATAATAATATCCACTGCCGCAATAATGATGACCATTACGTTATCGTCGAAAGAGCTGTTATAAACCTTTAAGAAGCCGCGGACAGAAATGCGCGATGCGGGATATCAGATTACCCGTGTAATCCAACGTACTGTCTCCCCCGTTGCTCGTCGTGATCGAGACATCTAGCTCATATCGGCAATAAGTAACCCTCGTAATCAAGTCATACGCTTAATGGCCGATAGCGCGTCGATTTAAGCTCCGATCGACTCGACTCGCAATCGATTCGTATCGCCGTTGTAACGCAACTTCCATGCATAAAACCGCCCCGATACTTCCTACACCCGATAACCCGCGAAGAGGGCCTCGGCATTACATATCCCACCTCGTATTGAAGTATACGAAGTCTGCATTTACCTCCTCGTATTTGCACGGAGTGGCATGAATATCCAAGGAAACACGCCCACGTGGGGTTACATTATACACGCAACGCGGTGCATTCGCGCGTAACACCGATGGTCTCGTTTGGTATCGAAATCGATTTCGCGTTCGGCTTCATCTATCGTCCGTATCACCGGGACGTGCAGGCCAATTAACGACTCGCGGACTTTTCGCGGATCGAAATGCACGTACGTGCGGCGACCGTAATATATAATCGGGGAAACACATTCGTGATAGGTGCGCGTATCATATACACGTATTCCGCGGATCAGCTCGATTAGGGCTGCGCGCGACCCTAATCGACGAACGGGATACCAGATCCCGGCCGGTATTTAGCAGTTAACGATTCGCCGATTTTTCCGCACGACGTGAAAAGCTGCGATGTGGACCCATCGCGACGATTATTAAGGATAACCGTGGCGCCACGGTTATCCTTCGGCCTTTATAGAGTCGCTCCATTTGCCGCAGCAGCGGTGCTTCTTCGTCGTCTTCTTCTTCTCCTGCAAATGCAGGAACCTTGAACGAGTTCCGAGACGAACGCGGCCGCCGCCACCGCCGCCACCGCCGCCACTGCCGCCACCATCGTCGTCGCCGCGTCTCTCCCTCGCGACCCGCGATTCCCTTTTTTGTCTCGCGACTTATCTCGCTGACGCACATGTACACGCATGGTTGTGTACGATCACAATGTTGTCCTCGCCGCAAGAACCACCGTATATTCCGCGCTTTACGGTCCACCGGCGATGCAGTGCCGCGCCATCGGTCGCCCGCGATTTGTACGCGAGAGACCAGTTGACCGGATTTTCCTGAATCTTTCTTTTCTTCCTTTTTTCATTCATTACCGGTACAGAGCACTTTGCAACGACGCGTTGAGATGTTAAGTAAAAAAGTGTGCAGAAAATATTAATATTAATAAGTAAAACTTAAACGGAATAGTCTGAGTTTAATTAGAGATAAGAAAAGTTTAATGCATGGAGAAACATCAAGATTCTTGAGAGAAGGAAAGAGTGCGTGTCTATTATATCATAATATATTATAAAATAAAATAAAAAGATGGAAGAGAGAGAGATACGCAATGCTGAAGAAACGCTGAAGAAATGAGTATGGTACAACGGTAACGTCGTTTATCTACCGGTTTATCGTACAAACGCGGAATGCCGCGCTTCTAATTTCTGCAGTCAAACCCATTTTCTCTGCTGGACCGGAACCGGTCATCGATATATTCGCGGATGCCTCATTCTCCCGATTGATATCGCATATGCACGGCTACTCGAGCATGAAATCATGGTACTCTGAGAACTCGCGAATTCCTCGATGGTGTCTCCTAGGTCGATGGCAACGCGATCAATTCAGAAGCAAGAGTCTCTCCAAGCATTATTTCCCGTGAAAAGATGCAAAAATGAAAATCTAAGCACGCCTTCGAGTAAAGCGAATCACGCTATATCGCTGATTTCGCTCGAAGCTTGGGATTCATTTTTATCTGTCAAACTTAAAGTCGACAGAAAGGAAGAACGGGCGTCCTTAGCGCGAATCATTTAGAGCCATTGGCGTTCTATTACAAAGAGAGGTAGATATATCGCTGATACATCTACCGATGGCGAACGATGCGTGGAGGAATAAGGTTGACGAGCGTGCGTGCCAGAGCCGTTAGAAAATCGAGGAGCAATCGTGGGCGTGTGGCAGCGCAGCGCCTTAGGGCGCCCAGTAATGCGCAGCATTGACGCTTTCCGGGTAATATTACCGCGAGCCGGTTGATATAGCAAGAGCTGTACCAACCGGGCAACCGGCGTATAGAAAATACTGGATCGTCCGCAGACACGCACTATCCGTCCCGAAGATATCGGCCTTCGCGGTCTCTATCGCGATCGTTTCAAGCTGACCGGGCTTCTTCGGATAAGCGGCCATCGCGGCGATATTAATTCTGAGTGAAGCACATTCCACAAAATTCCACAACATTCCACAGCATTCCGTACCAACTGATTACGATTTTCGAAACTGCAAGTCTCATCGTTTAGCTGAAAATTTTTTGGCCAAATTCTGCAAAGTAGAGATAACCTATAGCTTACAAATATATTTTCCTCATATGTAAATCACGAAATCCGCGTAATGTAAATGGTCCACGAAACGATTTAAATATCCATTAATACTTGTTCAATGCCTATTAATTAATGTTGACGACGAGTTAATTACCACAAAACCGATGACGCTTCACATAACTCACCAATAAGGTTATATTGACCGAGGCCGATAGAACTTTCAACTTGAGCTTCTCGTCACGTAGACATTGCGCGGCACACGACGAAAAATTAAATTAACCACTACTTAGAATAACCCGCAACGTTGATTTTTTTTCTGAATAGCGCCGCGGCGAATCGTTATGACATTTGCCAGGCAAGAAACGAGACACTATACAAAATTCCATGCACGATGAGACATATAGCTAATTTATCAAATAACGTTTGTTCATATTATGAACTTCATAATCAAGTATGTAAACTGCTACGGCGGAGCTGGCACCCGCGTTGCGCCACGACTTGTCTCGGTTAGAGAAAAGTCCGCGCCAAAAACGGTAAGCATACAGTGAATCAATTTCACAGGTAGCGACGTCGTCAATTAAGATGGTGGACCAGTGCACCGCGAATATCCTTCGAATTTCGTTAATTTTACGACGGGAATCCAACCATAAAATACAAGTGCCGGGCGTATGTACACGGGTCGAAACGTTTACGCGAATATGCCGATATAATTTCAGTGGCAGGGACTCATCCAGAGTCTCTGGATCCCCGAAACCACCGGGTATCCGCGGAAGAGAACGGGAGGAAGAGAGCGATAATTGGTCGTTGGGGCACCGTTTTCGCGTTACACGGAACCCCATTAGGCGAACGATCTGTCCTAGTCGGCGCCTCCCCCCCCCTCGCCCTTCACTGCTCTCTTCTACTCCAAGGAACTCGAAAATCGGATCGAAAGGACGAATCTCCACGCGCAATCACTCTTTCTTTTTTCGAGTTCCACCGTATCCTCCCCCCCCCCTCTCTCTTTCTCTCGCTCTCTCGCTCTTTCTCGGTTGATAGAAGTCAAAGATACTTCTCTGGCACGAGGCGCCGGCATTCGTGATTTCGAGGTAAAAGAACGCGCGACAAGGTTTCCAACTTAAAATTCCTCCCGCGCCTCTCGACCTTTTTTGACGACGTAGCCAAAAGACAACTTCTGGGCCCCTGTCCCCCGCCCCGATCGTTACCCCGATGCGCGCGAGCTTCGCCAGTGGAACGCGGCTTTCACCCTCCCGCACGATCACGACTTTTAAACCACTGTCGGACCTCCGCCGTTTCCATTATCGATAACGGGGGCGTGCGTTTTTACTGCGTCGTTAAATCGCGAACGGCCAGCGACGCCTAAAAATATAATCGGTCATCGTGCTTGGAACGTAATAGGTTCCAGATGTGATTACAGGCGAATTTCATTATCTCAATTCGATACTTAAAAATATAAATCTTAACTAAGATAGCACAGAGAATAAAATTAGACATATTTGTCCTGACAAAGTCGCGAGCAAAGGTAATATAAAAAATATTTATTTTAAAAAAAATTTGTGTGTAATTACGATAAATTATATCATTGTATAAAGATATTTATATATATAAAAAAAACTTTAATTACGTGAAAGATAATGAAATATGTGATTAATTAACGATTTCGTGGATATCATCATCATCAAACAATAATAATCATATCGTCACAGCGAAGGATTAATTATATTCAAAGTCCATCGGAGTGTCACGCGACGCCTGCAGTGTTCCCTAAATTGAATCTCGGAATTACCTCGATACGAGCGGCGAGACTCCACAGTTGATCGCATGGGAGTCATTCCTCAAACGATACCTCATGGCCCCGTTTAGATGTTATCTAAATTGTGCGCCTTTTAAACGGCGTCGCACGTTATTACACGCGACAGATTTAGATAACCGCTACGGCTCAAGACGCAAGATCCTTGCGGGGCATCGTACGATCGTTTTTATACTGGCATAATTCGTCGACCGGGAGGGAGTTCTCTCGGATCGCCGCGATGAATAAAAATCAATTCAACCTTCTATGGAAATCAAGAAGACGAGAGAGAGAGAGAGAGAAGGAGAGAGAGTCAGTTCGGTGAGACGAAAATAAGTTACGGTAAATGACGATCTCATCCGCGTGGGATCCGTATTTTCTCGGAGAACTTTTATCATAATAATACGATCTAAATAAAGTGATACCAAATAATCTTTAACAATAAATCGTCACAAGTGACGTTGTATCATTTTCGTAACGAGTATCGAATCAATATACAGAGAAACAAATTCTACGTTTGCTTACAACAAAGAGGAAAAGTTTTCCGCCTTTAATATACCTGCTAGAAAAATACGGCTTCGTCTACGAGGGAGGAAACCTCTCGAGTCTCGTCGATATCGAAACCTTTCGAGAGGTATCGCGTTGCTCAATCCGGACTCGTATACGCAGAGCGAAATAAGATTACATCAAAAATTGCTGCGAATACGCCCTTGAGTTCCCGATTAAAATGATGCCTGCTGCTCGTTAATCGTAAAGCAGATTGGCCGGTAACTTAAATGTTAATGCAACGTGTGTGCATGCGCGCGACGGCGACGCGGCATGGCTTGAGAGAGCCAGGACACGGCCGACGATGGACGGACGTACGGAAACGGACGTAACGGCCACGTAGAGGAGGGAATACCGGCGCAACCAGCGCCGGGTATTTAACACCGTAGTATTCCGGCGTTAATGATTTTAATTTAATGCTAAGACAGTGATACTGCCACGTCGATTCCACGAACGAGAGCGCGCGAAATAACGAAATAATTCTCGCAGCGAGAGACCGACGATTACGTTTTCTGTCCTCCCGCTCTCCCTCTTTCTCTCTCTTTCTCTCGCCCCGGATCACCTTCTTCCTCCACGTCCTCCCCGCGCACGCGGCCATTCCCTATAACTCTCTCCTGCTCTCGCGCGCCCGTGCACGTTCGTACGTACACACAAGTACGTCGTTAGCGCGATCCGCTAAGGGGCTGGTCCATAAATTTGCGATTCGCGAAAATATCTCGGCAGACGGGCAATTAAGATATCGAGAGCGAGAAGAGGAAAGCGAGAGAGGAGGACGGAGTACGCAGTGAACCGTGAGGATGTGGCGAGGTGGAGGGAAGAAGAGCGGGCTAAGAGAGGGGAAAGGAGGAGAAACTTAGGAGAAGGACGAAACGAGAAACGAGGAAAGGGAGAGAGAGGGAATCCAGCCAGAGGGAGGCTGGAGAGGTACCAGAGGGCGTCGGCCCTGAGCACCGGACACGTCGGGAGAAACGCGGCCCAGACACTCGCCTAGCTTTAATTACGGCGCCGTGGCTGCGCGCGGAGCGGGAAAAAAGGAAGTGGGGCCTCCTCGTAAAAGTAATTTCAAATTGAGTGCGCGCGGGGCCCACCGCCGATCTAATTAAATTTTCGCGCAAAAAAAAGAATCCTCAAGGACTGCCCCACCAGTGACCAGTGGCGAGAGAGACGCGGGCGATCGTAAAAAGCGCGACGGGGCCCCCGTCGCCGGGCCCTCCTTACCGCCATTCCCTTCCGCGCGCGCGCGCGCGCAGGCCCTCCGGTCCTCTCCCGATTTCCCTCCTTCGCGATTATCGCCTCTCGCTGGCCCGGTAACGCGGTAAAACAAATCACTGTCGCGCGAGCGGGAATTCGCGACCTGCGACAAGCGACGCGAGAGTAGGACGTGGTCGTGCACCTTGAAAATCTGCATACGATTGCGCGCACGGCGCACGTCCATTTTTCAGGCCTACAGGCGCGGCCCCGTCTGTACGCGCCTGATTAACCAGATTAGCGGTAATTAAGCGGCGCGTAGGCAAACCGAGCCGACGATTTCGCGCATGCATGGTTGAAAGGTGAGAGATAAGGCGAGCCTTAGCGTTCTCGACGATGAGGTATATGAAAGATTCGAACGGCGCGGCGCGGCCGCGGGGCACATGACTGTCGCGAAGCCCGAAGACAATGCACAATTTACGCGAGAGTACGCACGATTTACGTGAGTCATGAAGCAGAAAAAGCCCCTTCTCTGGCACCGCACGCGTGCTATCTACCGCGATACCGACCGGATAAGGCGACACACCTGGTCGCCTGTTCTGTGATCTAAGGTCGACGATCGTTGCGAATGCAATAGTCGTATGCGTAACGCGTGTCCTGGCATTATCACGCTCCAACAACTCTGTGATTGCATAATCCGCGTGACCTTAACGAGACAGAAAGCGGCGTGAAAAAAAATGTAAAAGGAATAGAATGACTCTCTCTTTTAGCAATTATGTTTCTTCTCTCTCACATATTGCTCGCGAACGATATTGAAGATAAATTAGTCCAGTTCTAACAGCTAATTCAGGCACTAGTCTACTAGTCAGAATGCAGTTTAAAGTAATGTGTTATAAAGAAAAAGGAAAATCATCCTGACATTGTAAACCACGCACATAATTATTGCAGTATTAAGCAACGTACATACTCGTACTGCGATTTTTAATAGCTTAAGAGCGGCTCTTGTTACATCACCGATTCTCTTATCCGGTAAAAGACATTTAAATACATTGCTCGCTGCGAGCGTATCTCGCGCGTCGTAGGCCGAACATGAAGACCGGGACATGACATATCGCGCGACTCTTATACAATATGTATTTCGACGACAAATTATTTTTATTGAACACAGCTCTCAGCCACGCGTTCAGAACGGCAAGACAATCGGAACGCGAAGGCCTTCACGCTCTACGAAATATAAAGCGGGTACAAAGAAGCGGGTTTGATCTAAAGTCAAGCGATAGCACACGTAATTAAAAATGCCAGCCTCGTGAAATGAAAAGTGATTGAAGCAGTCATCCATCCTATACAAATTAAACTCCATCCGTGTAGGGTCAACCGCACGGATTACACAGACGAATATTATTTTTTTCATGTCGATGCTGACCATGCTGACGGTGGGTTCGCGGGAACGGCATCGGTTTGCATCAGTGACAGATGTTAAAGTATTAGCCGATTGCACGTATCCGATGTCCCTTCGAACTGAGGTGATGGAGGTGAACAAGGAGGACATGGAGGACGTGAAAACGAATAAAAGACGATACAGAGAGACGGAAGGAAGAAAGTGAAAAAGAGAGGGGAAAAATGGAGAAAGAGAGAGAGAGAGAGAGAGAGAGAGAGAGAGAGAAGGAAGGAGGAAGACATACTCTCACTCGAACCACCCACCAAAAATAAAATTCTCTTTCCCATCCGTGCTCCGCCTTTTTTCTCTTCTTTCTCTTTATCCTCGTCCCTTTCTACCGCTAGGTTCTTTCGTGTCCCCTCCGGGCAGACTCTCTTCCTCAACATCCACCCACAAAAATGCAACGACCGTCTCTTTTCAGCCGTAAAGCTATCCATCAACGGGCCCGGAACGTCTCGAAGAGAATCGATGATACCATTTTTCGAAGTAATGCGAAATCAAGGAGAACCACTCCGGCAAAAAAAATTAACTGTATTGACGCAATTTTAATTCTGTTTTACGATATATTTTCGACACGGTGGCGTAACGCACGAGGAATTTGCGACAAAAACAACCGTGATATAAAACTCCGGTTTATTTTAGAGATCGAATCGTGAAAGCGCCACCTCGGGACGTGGTCATATAGTTAATATAGTATTCGGCACAGGTGAGTACTGCAGAAATGTAAATTCGAGGGATCGATAAAGATAAGCGAATACTAAAGACTATCGAATATTATAGCTTCTCGTCTGCCCACTCGCTCTAGTCTCTTTCGCGCGCGGCTCGGAATGGCTACATTGCGCTAGCCGAGTGAGTATGGAAATGTAAATTCGGGGGATCAACGACGGGGGATAAATCTCAGGGGGGAAAAATTCCAGACTCTTGCTCGCGTAGAAACGTCCCCTGCCCTCCGTCCCCTTTCGCTTTCTAACTCAATAGCACAAAGATGTAAGTCCGATAAATTAACGGAGGTAATGTATGCACAGAAAAAGCGCAGAATCTCCCTCCGGGCGTTTCCACCACGTAGCGTGTACACGCTACGCTCGTGTACTTAGACACGTGTCAGTCTTTTCAGTAAAATCTTTTTATCAGTAAAATATAAAATATCGCGATCAATTCGTCTATAATAAGAGAGTTTGATTAATTCACAAATATATTTACTTCGCTGTAGCGAAATGGGAATGTGTATCACGTTACTGCGATCGTTACTCCGTAAACTCAAATGTAATCTAATAATTCTCGTCTTGCCCCGTCTGTATTACCCCTGAGTGTTTTTATATATACATAGCTTATTAACCTGTCTTAAGTCCATTAGTATACGTTCACAGTTATCCACGTTAATTTCCCGTTGCATACTACTCGATATGTACACGTACGATCTTTAGTGTGTGCTCGAACGGTTACGGCCGCGAGGCAGAGACGGCGAACTGTTTTGGTGGTGCGTGCCAAAATATGCAAATTTAATTTTTTTTTAAGTGGTTGCGTGTGCCCACGTTGTTGGAGTCCATAATAAATTTTAGTTACAAAGTTGACTAACCTTTCTATAATGCGCGCGGAGAGAAATTTCAGAAATGGCACGTCGTAGTGCATGCCACCCAAATTCTTACCGCGTGCACTAGTGGTGGCACGCGTGCCATTGGTATTCGCCAAATAGTAACAAAATTGTGAGTATGATAAATCAAAGAGGATAATAAATATACAACTGCAAAAACAGCATCGCTCTTGGGGCGTATCCAGCGCTCGTGCTCGAGCTATCGAGTGGGCGCGCATTGTGTCTGGCAAGTAAGTAGTACAGAAATGTAAATGCCGACAAGAAAGAGAGAGAGAGAGAGAGAGAGAGAGAGAGAGAGAGAGAGGTGAATGCAAGAGAGAGAAGGACGCCTCTCGCATTATTCTGTCAGTTAAAGCGCGCTGGAGGCTCGTACGTGTCGCAGAGGAGGAAGGGTCGAGCATAGTGTGAACCTGTCTACAGTTATAAATAAGGTCCGGGGGTCAGGGTGAGGACCGGGTTTACGGGATAAATACCGTAAGTTATGCCGTGCCGCGGAGAAGGAATGGGAAAGGGGACCAAGGGGGCTAATTCTACGATTTAACATGATCTGCTAAAGTGTACTCCAATGTCGCGCCCGCGTAGCCCTCTTTTTTCCCTTTTCCCCGCGTCCCGCGCGTCTCATGGAAACGTCCCGAAACGCTCATAAGTCCTCCACCAGGATCGAGTCAGAACCGTCACAAGTCCGAACGCCTCTCTCAGGGACCCTCCGATCGGTGCCCTCTCTTTCGTTTTGGGCATTCCTGACCTCCGGGGTCACCACACGGCCACCTCTCGATCTTCTTCGTCGGCGCGGAATTACTTGGAAGTGCGGGAATCTGATTCAAGATCGAGTAGCGGGAGTACGGAGAGAAATACGGCGTACGGCGATGCTAACAAACGGATTTGTTTGGCGAGAAAAGACGGTACGTTTTATCAGACCGAAAGAAGCGTCGAAAAGTACACATGGTTATCAGTATAAGTTCCTCGCAATCACAGACTATTAATTATTACTCGTCTCTCTCTCTCTCTCTCTCATATCTTGAAATCTTTTAAAAATAGGATAAAAACTATTTACTAACTGATATTAATGATATTTTGAAGTTTTTCATTGTGTTAAATTAAGAGATCACTGATTAATCTTATAGACAAAATTGTTTTACTTAATTGAGAGATATCGCTTATATCCGTCCAAGCAGAGATTCTTGACGTATCCGTGAAAAGGTGAAAGACAAAGCGGAATAGAAAAGTCAATGAGAGAGAAAGATGTCCTGTTGTCGATGGACCACGACGTCCTGGCTACGAAGGTAGAATATTCGGAGGCGTAGACGATTTTTTGTGGCCGCTGCAGCAGAACTCGTCGCGGTCTCTCTCTTTCTCTCTTTTTTTCTCCTCTCCTCTCTCTTTCTCTCCCTTACTCTGTTATACCTGACGAGGCCCCGGGCAACCGACCATTGTATGCAACAAAGCTACACTTTTCTACCCGATCCCAAGCCTAATGGATAATTAATTTTTGATAAATCGTCGCTTCGTGACTAGCGTCGACGCGCGGTCCCGATTTGTTTTTTGATTTTTCACAAAAGGAAAAAAGAACGCCGACTTTTACATGACTCTCTCTCTCTCTCTCTCTCTCTCTCTCTCTCTCTCTCTCTCTCTCTCTCTCTCTCTCTCTCTCTTGCTCGTACACACATTCTTACTTGCACGTCTCTTTTTTTTTCTTCCTCGCCCACCGTTCCAAGAGATAATTTCGGTATTCCTCTACGGAGTTTGTGTCGACGGGCCGAGCTGTCAGGATACATTAGGATAATGCGACGAATGACTGCCGTAAAGTCAAGATCTCGGATCAACGGTAACTATTGTATAGCACCGGATTTACAGCGACGGCTTCTTTTTCTCTCCCATGGTAATACGCGGTTATTTCTCACATGTAATAACGACGTCCGGTAAAATAACTGCATATTTTTTAGCATCATCCGCGATAGGCGGCATGGCGTGAAGGCATTGTATAATTATTTCCGCTTAGCATTTTAACTAAACTGCCATCGTTTGAATAATATATATAACGTACGAGATGTAACCGTGATAAGTCAGTAAATTGTTGTAAAACTATGTATCTTCAATTACTATATAATTACATTTTCCCATCGAAAACTTAACAGAGTTATTAGTGCGCACCTCGACGCGGATATCTGGTTAACATTTAAAAGAAAAATGGAGAGAAAAAAGAGGCAAAAGAAAAGAACGAGAAAGAGACAGAAGAAAAAGTAGGCAGCCACGGAATGGTTGAAATTACGCGGTGCAATCTGGCGCGGAGCAATATAATAACTGCAGCCTATCTCGGCATTCAAAGGGTTAATAACGAAAAAAGAGAAGTGGCGTTTGAGAATGCAGAAATTATGCCGCACGGCCCGCGCGAGAAAGAGAGACACTAGAGAGACAGTGACTCTCGCGTGCCTGAACGGACGAGAAAGAGAGAGGTTTTTGGGACACGCATACACGGGACGGGACCCTCGAATACTCGAAACAAGCGAAGATGAGGATGAGAGAAGCGGACAGTGGAAACTGATTTGGGGCTGTTTCGCGCGCGGGTGGTGTGTGCGTACGGCAAGAATGTGTTGGGACATCTAGGCGAAAAGCGACCGAGCGAGCGCGCGCGAAGGCGAGTCGCCCGAAGCGCTCGCGTGGTCACCATCGGCTCTTTCGAGGATCACGCGCACGTCTCCTCTTCGCACGCAACACCACTACACGCGGACCGTACTGCAACGTGAATCCGTTGTGACGTCGGAGGCGGTGGCGGTGGCGGCGACGGCGGCGCCGATGATTACCGTGCAAACGAGATACGCATGAAAGGCAGACTCCCGCGAGCATCGACTCTCACGGCAAAAGTATGAGTGAGTGAGTGAGTGAGTGAGTGAGTGAGTGAGTGAGTGAGTGAGTGAGTGAATGAGTGAGTGAGTGAGTGAGTGAGTGAGTGAGTGAGTGAGTGAGAGAGAGAGAGAGAGAGAGAGAGAGAGAGAGAGAGAGAGAGAGAGAGAGAGCGAGAGAGAGAGAGAGAACATTGCCTAGATAATTATAAATATTCCCAAGATAGACTACCTCCGATACTTCCAAATTACTCGTGATAATTAAAAACCGCGTTCCCTCTCGCCGCTCTCCCGCAGAACTCGGCGCGGCTATAATCGATGCGCTACGCATACTGACGTGCACTGTCGCGGCACCAGTCATTTGCACGGCACGAAAATTAAATGTAAGTGGGCTGATGATATACAGGTTTCGCACGAACGTGCACCGCTTCCTGCTCGATCCGCCTGCACGGGGCAAATGATGGCTCGAGATCACGCGAAATTCGTCGCTAATAGATGAGAGACACTCTTTTTGTTGTTTCAAACAATCTACATATATTTATTTATTCGATGCCTGCAGTTAACTTATGTTGTGGACGTGTACTTATGCGGTACAATGTCATATTTATTCGTAAGAATACGCACATTCTCTCAAGAACCTTTAATTACGGATTTATAATTATAGCACATAGCTCGATGTAATAACTAACGGATCTAATCCTGAACTTCCAATCGTATAATCTTCACTGACACCGATTTCGATTTACAATCGATGAAATAAGATGCCAGAAATAAAAAAAAATACCAGAAGAGTTTTTTAAATAATAAGTAAAGATATATGTATAAGAAAAATTTTTTAAAAATTTATAAATAATAGAAAAAAAACTATGCAATAACTTATGGTGGATATCATAACAGCGTTTCTTTTCCGAAAAAAATTAGCATCGATATATCATGTTGCAAGGACGATGGAAGAAGAGATTTAAAAAAAAAAAAAAAACAAGCGCCAAAAAAAAGAGTTCCCGGACATAGGACCTAGGATTTTAGCGATGCAATTTCGCTAGCCTACTGTCGGTCAGCAGACTCTCTCCGTTTCTCTTCCTCTCGTCCACTAATCTCACGTGCATCCTATCCTCTCGAATCCCGTGCCGTCCCATCCTTTAACCCATCTCTCTTCTCCTCGCACCGTATACCAGCCCATCTTCCAGAGGTAATTTACTTTCCATCCTCCTTCGTTCACCGCAAGTACCAGATACCTTCCTTCTTCCTCCTGTCTACGCCGCCGTTTGTCTTCTTCTTCTTTCCTTCGGACGCGCGCGGCCTATATACTCGGAACGCGCTAACTCCGTTTCCCTCATCTCGGCTAAAAATATCTTCTAGGTTTTTCAGAAATTCTCAGGTGGGGATCGCACCCTCCCGTTACGCTCTATTGTGCACAAACGTAATCCTGCGGGGACCTGCTTGATCCCTTAATAGATGGATTCATTACGCGCTTTTCTATTCGCATACAAAACAGTGATAGCACGTCAACGTGGACAGGAAGGTCTCGATCCTTCGTCAACCAAATTAAATACGACGACCTGCATCGAGAGGAATCTCCAACTTTATGTAAGAATCTTGAAAAAAGGAAGCTTCTTTTTATATATAAAAGAATGACACGACACACATCCAAATGGTGGTTTCGAAAATACGCGTATACGGACATTCTGACGATACAAGGTTACTTCACTGCACTTACTGAGATGCACCCCGTTATGGTTTATTCCTTCGAGCGTCCCGGCTTATTGTTAGAGAAGCAGTAGATCCGCATTAGCGTATTCCTACCGCAGCGGGAGAGATGCCTCTCTTCTCGTTCCTCTCCTCTTGCCTTATCTATATACTTCTTTCCCCCTTTCAGTTTGCCCGACTTGGTCCATCTCCCTCGCACCTGCGTCGCGTGCTGTCATCTTTCTCGCACTGCGAAACGAGTGAAGAAACGGACGAAGAAGGAGAAAGGAGTAGTAGTAGCCGAGAGAGAACGAGTAGTTCAGAGAACTATCTTTCTCTTTCTCTCTCTCTCTCTCTCTCTCTCTCTCTCTCTCTCTCTCTCTCTCTCTCTCTCTCTCTCTCTCGCTCTTTTCCTCTCGCTCTTTCTCCCATACTCGTGTAGCATCGCCGAGGCTTGGTATAATTAATACGGGCCCCGTGGAATGCCGGTCGCCTCACTCTCTTGGGTCCCCCCGCGCGTACCCTTCCCTACCTTCTTCCTCGCCACTCATTCCGCCCCCTCCTGTCCCGCCGTATTCCGCTTCGTCCCCTACATCTGACCAGTTTCCGTGCCCTCGCCTAGACCCTGACGGCGGGCTTCGACAACCCCTGGCTGGTCTGTGGGCAACCGAAAACCCTCTCAAAGCCCCTCTCTCTGTTTCGGAGCCGCCGCGCCGACGGAAAAGAAATTAAAAAGTGGAGCACGCGTAACGAGGACGGCGACAACACGCACGGTGGCGGAGTGCTCCTTCTGACAGCCGCAGCCCAAATATTGGACCCGCATTATCCGCGGACCCCACAGAAGCAGTTCAGTATCTTGGCAAAGGAAAGAAAACGCGTCGCGCGCGTATGATTTTTCACGGTGCGACTATTCGCCTTTTCATCCGAGGACGGCTTTTCTAAAGCTTTGCATGGCGTCTCTTAAGCTCTCTCTCTCTCGCTCTCTCTTTCTCTCTCCGGCACGCGTCGCGTCGAGTGTGTGTGAAGGAAACACTTGTAAATCGCTTCCGCGTTGCCCGTAGCACGTTTAATGGAGTAATTTGTAACAAGGTAGACGTGCTACGCTAGAAACAACGACCTCTCGTAGTTTCTTCATACTCGTGCGCATTACGGACCGATGTTTTTCCCAGGGAACCAGCCCTCGAGAGGAATCGCAGGCAAAATCAGAAAAGAAACCTAACTGTTTCATAACGAGCGATAATGCAAGCGTACGGTTCTCCATATTCCGAACAGAACCGCGGCCATTAATTCGTAAATACTTGGCGAGGTAATTTTTCTCAAACCGATATTGTAATATCAATTTAAAAATATTAGAAAATTTCTCTTGAGAATGTTTCCGTGAATTAATCGCCGACTCTGCACGTCGGATTGAGCAATCGTAAGAATGGCAACAGGTGTCTTCGTCTACGACGACAAAAATCATTACACCGTATTACTGAGGAATCCCAGGAACCCGAGCGAAAAAGATGGGCTATTAATTAACCCACTTGTCGTCCGTGCGAGAAAGTGCGCCGGTTCCTACCGAACTCGATTCGAGTGGGGACATCTCGATCGTTTCACTACGACGGGCAAATGGGATTTTCTCTATTAACGCTATTAACAAGTCGATCGATTGAATCGTCTCGATATTTCGTCGAAAACGATGATGAAGGAAGATGATGAGGAAGAGTCAGGAAAAAAGAGGAGCGCCGGTCTAGACTGAGCCAAGTCGATTCGCCTTAAAAGGCACACACAGAGCGCCCTTCCCTTTCTTCTTCCCTCGCTTTCGCGAGTCTCATAACCGGAGCTCCGCTCTTCGTTTAACCGTCGGATAGCAAGTATGTCGCTGACTAGCGTATTATGCGCGAGGCACGAAAGTCGCCTCGGCTAACCGTGCGCCGCGTTCTTGAGAAAATTGTCATTGCCGCGACGTCAGGGCGACAGCGCGTAATTTCACGCTGAATGCCAGGGGACAGCGCGTTCTTCAGAATCGTTATCCAAGTAAGGCGCCACGGCGAAGTACGTCGACAGAGATGTCGATCGCCAAATAACGTGGCGTGCGGGAAATAACTCGACAACGACGACGTCTCTCCTCGTCGCTCAAATAATCTAATATAAAGCAGTTTAGAAAATAGCACAGGCGTTCGCGCGATTTCGTTAAAATCACGCGAAACTTTTTCAGGTTAATGAAGAGATTTTTTTTTTTAATTTTCTTTTGTATTAAGTGCATAATAACCAGATATCATGATTTACAAAGAATCAACTGTACTCATGTATATAATTTATTATCGAATCGCGTGACTGAAATGTTTCACAATGCCGAACAACATTTACATTGACATTATTAATACCTCTGTTACTCGCGCTTAATTTGTTGTTATTCAGGTTCGTTATCCGCGTAAGGCGTATAGAACAGCAGTGCAATTTTCTGAAAAAGGAGATTTTACTGCCGAGTCGTGTACCGAATTAAGTAATTGATCACTACTCCGACAAATATATTCACGCCAATGGCTCGAATTAGCAGCAGGTGTCAATACGTGTGTAATTTATTAAGGAAACGTGCGATTCGAGCATACGGCACGAAGCTAAACGGCATTAACGTCGTTTGCATCGGTAAGATTCGTTACTTAATTCACCGACACACGGTGCAACCAGCCGCAACTGCGATCGAATTCGTTGACGACGCGATAAGCTACCGATTTATAGCCGTTACTACGGCCGTTTACAGCCTTTATTAATAATAGATGCATAATTGATCCAAGTTATCGTATTGACTCGTCGAGCAAAGCGTGAAGGCAAAATGTGCTGGTGAGAAAACTAAAACAAATCCGCGCTCGCGCGCGAGAGAAAATTAAATAAACGTATCGCCACACAACATTGTATGATCGATGCAATTAACGGCGGGGGAAGAAATACGATCTCCTTTCACTCGTTTCTGCAGATCGAGCCGGCTCGATTTATGCAACCGGTGTATACATACACCGATTATCAATGCCTACCGAACTAGGCATCCGGCCGCGTTTGCTTCGTTTCTCTTGTGTCTTCCAACACCTGCGCGCGTGCTCTTTTTCGATTTAGAACAAACTAGCCTCTCTCATTCAGCACGCTGGCCCCTCTGTTCTCGATGTTTGCCCGGTGCCTTGTTCACGGATCGGTCGCGCCTACCTTTCGTCGCGGTGTCGACTCTCTCTCCAGTTCGAAGGACCGTGGGCTTGCAATGCCGTATCGCAGGTCAGTTCGACGGGAAGACAAACGAAAAAAAGGGGCAAAGCGGGGAGGAGGATATAGGGATACGGGCGCGCGGTCGGGAAGAAATTCCCGGACGAGTTTTCTCGACGGTCGGATCTGGGGAGAAAAATCCTGACGCCTGTCTTACGGCTGTGAGAGAAAGAGACGGACGTAGAGGAACGGCGTGGCATGAGAAGAAAGAATGAGAGGAGAGAAAGAAAAGCCATTAAAGCGCGCGCTTCGAAGACTCCATTTTTCCCGGCACCTTTACGGCCGTCTGACTTTGGCGATCAGATAGGAAAAGCCTATTACCTTAATTTCTTCGCCCTTTTATCCCTTAGGCCGCTCTCTCTCCTCGTTCTTCTTACTTCTTAACTTCCCCAAGATATGCAATTTGTCCGCATACTAAACACAAAATCTAGCAAGCTATAACGCAGTGTGTGTGTGTGTGTGTGTGTGTGTGTGTGTGTGTGTGTGTGTGTGTGACTGCATGTTTCTTTTTAAATCTAAATTAAATAAAATGGTACATCTGTGCGTGTTAACCTGCGATTTTTACTTTCACAATTCAGTTTGAATTTTGAACATTGCGACCTCTGATTGTGAGAGGATATTTATTCCACGCGCTTAATAAGCGTGGCACTTTAATTATAATAATAATCTTCGTCTGGATTGTGCGAGTGTTAAATTTCGTTTCGTAAGTTTCGTGATTTCGTAACGCGTAACACGTGTCCGGTTCGGTATCAAATCGCCGCCGGTTTAATTAACGAAGGCACGGCAACGATTCCAGGAGGCTGCTTGCGTCGCGGCAGCGCGTATGCGAGAGAAGAATCTCGCAAATTTACTGACGCTCGTAGGAGGCGATAAACGCGAGAAAATACGAGGCCGCGCGGGAGATAACGAAAAGCTCGGACAGGACCTGAAACGAAGGCCGCGACGGCCTTGGAACCTTTGGAAATTTCTTGATGACTCACACTATATATCGGCACCGTAATTACCCCGCTGCACCGGACAAATGAGCGCGGCCGTGGGCGAGCGTGGGTGAGCAAAAAGCACACACCGGGGATTCGCCTCAGCAGCAGTACGAAATTAACTTAATTTCCGCCGATGACACGACGCGCTGCGCGCATTCAGCGTTTTCTCTCGTGTCGTATTCCACTTTTCATACGGTGACACCCGCCGCCGTTCGCCTTGAAAGCGTTACACACGGACAAGGATGTCTGCGGTGCCCCCCTGTCGCTTTCGAGACTCTCGCGTTTTAATTGCTTTAATCTGGACGACGGCGACGGCAACGACGACGGCGACGGCGATGGCGACGGCAACGGCAACGACGAGGACAACGACAATGATGACGATGATGACGACGAAGAGACTACAGATCCCCCTTAAGGATCGCTTGCCACAGCCTGAAATATTTGAGATTCCTCGACACTCTCTCCTTTAACGCACCCAGCAGATCATAAAATCCGTGGCCACTTCCTGCGCAAGGATATTCACCACAAGTAAACATCGATGATACGTGTAATCGCAATAATTTCAATATAAAGCTAACGCGACAACTCGCGTTATGGGCGGTAATTAACGCCCCATTTTTCGATACACCTCGTCGAGCGTCTTATACCTCTCCACCTTTCATGCATAACATTATCTATGCAACCATAGCAGATTGGATCATGCATGAGGCAAGGCAAAGCAGATCAATTAACGTTCACGTTGTATCATCTTATCTGGTGCACGTTACACGGCGCGCGGTTTCAAGAGCCGCGTGTGTGCGGGAGACCTTCTTCGAGAACACCCCCAATAAAATGCGCCCCCATAGCGACTCGGATCAAGAGGCAAGCACAGCGCCCGGTGAATGACGGCGGGTGCACGCAGCGCCGCTGACAAATGAGTTTGGCCAAGTGCAAGTGAAATGCAGCCGCAAAAAGCCGACGTAGCCCTCCGGTCGTCGGAATGGAATATGGGTAGCCGGTCGGTCCGTGTTTCTCTCTTTCTCCCTCTCTCTTTCTCTCATCTTCTCCTACATCTCGCTGGCTACCGGCCTGCGATTCCCCATTAACGGACGGGTCCCACTACTGCACGATCCTCACCACCGTGCATTATCCACGGTTATGGTTTTTCGGTCGTGGCTGCCTTGCCTTGCCGGAGAGAGCATTCTCGATGCGGTGAGATGCATTCTCGCGAGATGCAGGAGAAGTGCGTGGCGTATATATGTATGTGTGTCTGTGTGTGGGGGGGGGGGGCACAAAATGGAAAAGACGAGATGGGAAGCCAGTGGGATCCGCGAGAGCGCTTGGACGAGGCGTTATTGTCATGAGATTGCAACGATCGCGATGAGAAGTTGAGGCGCAAGCTTCCGCGGAAATAAATCGAGGCACATTGCTGTAATTATTATACACTTCGTCGTTAAAGAAATCGTGTAAAAGCGTTTAATTTGGAAGAAATAAAAATAATCGACAGAAAAAATGACGTCTAATTGAGTCTCTTCGATGATACAGAGTTCGGATCAACGAAAGGCAGCGCGGATGAGAGGTGCGACGATGGGTCCGATGGTGCGCGATTCGCGCGATCACGTCACGCTACCGACGCGAAGGCAATCGTTTCACAATTATTGCAATAATCGGTTTGCGCGGACCTTTTCCCGAGCGAAACAACCTGAACCGGGGCCCCGGTGTAACCGCCCTGCGCGCGCGCGAGAAAGAGAGCGCCTTAATTTACATCGCCGGCTTAAAATTACCATGATTAGGCGGCGCAGTGAGCGGCGGGCCCCGCTGAATGCAACGTACATCCCCGTTCGCGATCGGCGGCCGGGCCGCGGCTCGTATGATAAATAACGCAAGGCCCATACGTTACACGCCGTGGTACAAACGAAACACATGCGCGAATCGTGAGGCAGAGAAGCGCGACGTGGGGGCACGATAGGGGGTGGAGGAAGGGACGGCGGGTGGAAGAAGGCCCGATGTGAGTAACGAATATCTGATAGCGAATCCCCGGCATTTCCAACGTATCCCTCGGCTCTCCGCGGAACGAATGCGGGCCCCTCTCGACACCGTGTGGCCCCCCGCGCGCTCTCGAGAGAACCGATGCGATATGCCACGGTTCCCTTACCCACGCGTTCCACCGCGATCACTCTTGCATACGCAGAAAACGAGAGACAGCTTTGAGCGGCGCGAGAGACGCGGGATGTAGAAAGAATACTTTTACTTTCGATCGACGATCTCTTCCTCCCCTGAATTTCATGTCACGTCCGAGGGGGCCTTGTCTCGAGCGAAACTTTAGGAAGAATAAGTGTGTGCACTGGCAAATTAAGCTTTTATTCCGTGACATTCCTCTTAACTTTCTTCTATCAAATTTGCATGCGTGAAGATCATGTCGTCACACGAGAAAAAATTTTATGCGGAATGAATAAATAAAGGTTTTACTTCTGCTAATTCGACGCGCTCGTGACATTATTATCTACAAACGTCCTGCGCTAATTATCATTATTTCCTTTTATTCATTTAAATGGAATTGGATATTTCAATGTGGGAACAACTGATCGCAATTGTATTCCAGTGAGAGCTTGTACAAAAAGCAGTCGAGAGAAAAGAATCGTTTCGCATTGCCGATCGTATACTTTCGCGAATTGAATCGCCGCTCACAAGTCACGAGTATTATAATTCATATCCAAAGTCGACGTCGTTTTTAATCCTCTTGCGTCCATTTCTCATAATTCGCGGGTAACGTTTCACTTTTGCTCGTACACGACGAACGTATTCTTTCTCATGTCGCAGCGAAGCTATTACGTTATGTCGCAACGTGCAATTAAACCTCCGAAAAAATGGTCGACGTGGAAAAATATGGCGGCATCATCGCCCACTCGCGCTACCTCGGCCGCGCGATAAACTTCGCGGACACGATTGTTAACAATCGCGCGCTCGTCGCGCGATATTTATCTGTTCCAATTAAGGATTCGGCCGGCGCGCGTATATCATCGCGATGCACCGAAGGTGAAAGGCAAACGGCGAACCGCGCGGCTGACCTTGCCCGAATAACGTCACGGGCAATCCTGCGACGGCGACGATTATCTTAATTTTCGAATCTCGTTAGCGAAATTTAATACAAACATGTAGCCGCGCGGCGCAGCGGCGGCGACGAGCGCGCGCGACGGCGTCTTTCAAATTTATATGCACGCATTACGCATTAAGAGCCGAAATTATTCGCGTATACGTTATAATGCCGCGGTTGGCCTTGCTATGAGAGAATTGCGCGCCGGACTTTCGTTCGCCGGGCGCAGTATCTGCACTCGGTTGCAGACTTATTTACCTTGAAGGGAAAATATCGTCGTGAAAGTGCCTTATATTGTAAGCGGACACTTCAATTATAAACTCAAATCGAAAAATTAATCACGTCGTCATAGCGATTTAAAATATAATGTAAAGTGGATGGAAAAGTAACGAGACGACTCGCTCAAAAATTGCAATTTTATAAGAGACATTATCTCAACTTTTATAAAGTAAAAAAACAAGAGTGTAATGCGAAATCCCCAATTGACTCGCATTTTTGCGGGGTATATCGCGCGCAATATCATATCAATATAATGTAACAATAATTCTTGAAACTAACTCAGCGATAATGTATACGTATAGCGATAAGACATCCAACTCATTGTGCCACTTGTCTGTGTAAACACGGGTGTTAGAAACCAGTTTCGCAATATTATGCGATTGGAGTTTGAAAATATCAGACCTATTGGTCGAGAGAGAGAAAGAGAGAGAGAGAGAGAGAGAGAGAGAGAGAGAGAGAAACGCGCGCATGTACGAGCCCGGCGCTCTCAGAGCAAATACCAAACAGAATCTCTCGCTGGTAAACATCAATATTTTCCTCGAACAGCACGTGCCACCAACACGCATTCCATCGGTTACAGATGGCGAGTGACGCGGATACGACGGTGACGCTTGCATTCGAGCGCGTTACATATGACGCGCGAGCGAACGAGACGCCGCGCCGCGTCGAAGAGAGCGCGAGAGAGGCGAGAGAAAAAGAGGCGTGCGAGAGTAGTGTCCGAAGTGGCTTTCGGTTCGAGTTACACGAGGTAGAGAGACGCCGTCGTTGTGCACGTACAAGCTCACGCCGTCATTCACGCGCGGCACGCACGCGTCGCGCTCGTACGAGACTCGTACGAGGCGAACGGGCGAAACGGCGTGAACGGTACGCGTTATATACCCATATTCAGCATGCCCACCGACACCGACGCGACGCGTATCCTCCGGATCTTCAATTACGATCGGCCAATGCCACGTACGAAATCGTTGCACGCTTTAAGCCGTCGAGGTAAATCGATCGACACGTACGCTCGCGTTATTGCGGCGCGTCACCGGCGCACCGCAATCCACCGCGTTCCGATTGCATCCCACGCACGGTCGCGGCGTGGAACTATGGCGCAAGAGAAGGCACGTGTTAGCGTTAACGATGTGTGCTTCTAAAGAATAGATCGCAGTTAGCAATAACAGCTCTCTTTTAGCTTATTATTATTGGCAATTTGTAATTGTTGAAATTATTCTATAAAAATCGAAGAGTAAACTATCATTCAAAACGACTGAAATGCAAGTGTAACGAAAAGTGAAAATTGAGCCTGTGCATTTCGAGTGATTCGCCACTCTAAAAAAGAATCAAATTGCGCTCTATAAGTTGGAGCGAAATCGCACCCCATTTGAGTGAAAGGGCACTCTTTTCGAGTGCAGATCAGTGTCCAGAAGTGAATTATGTCATTCTAATTTTGAGTAGAAAATTTTACTCTGTTAGAGTCATTTATATCAGTCGATCTTTATTGAATCATGATTCACTGTAGTTTCTAAGAGATCATATCACTCCGGCAGAATAGCCACTAAAAATTTGAGTGAAAAATTCACTTCTATCTTATATGAGTACCCACATTTAGTCAAATTAGAATGACAACCCTCTCTTTCGGAGTGATTAAAACAATTATTCTAATTAGTGGCGAAACTACTCTATGAGATTTAGAGAGTATTACAATTATTGCAGAAATTTTAGATGAAAAAATAAAGTACAGAGAGAAAGAAATTGATATCGACATATAGTAATGTATAGTCGTGAGAATCGTAAACATTTAATACGCATGACGTAAGGAGTCGTATTGCGCGATGATAGATTTCATCTTGTTTCGAATGTCTTTCTCACAGCACGTCCTTGTAATTAATCTCACGTCGCTTACAACCACTGAGCTAGAGAATACACGGAATAATACTAACCTGACAACCTACTACTGACGACTCGTTTCGGTAGAGATCATTCCGGTAACGAGGGTCAAGTCTACACTCGGCCACACAATGACCACGCCGCATTGTCGGACAACAATAATAACGAGCGTGTGATCGAGACAGAAGACCCGGCGATCTTAAAATTTATGGGACTTCTTCGAAAACGATTTTTTATTAGGTTTCAATTTTTAAATTCTTAACTTAGATTTTTTTAAGTTTTAATATTAATCACTGGCTTTTTTAAATTTAATTTACTGTTTTAACTTTGATCTTCGCGATTGTAATTATTCCAACGCTTTAAATGTGATCTATAATGGTGTATTCGGGGGTGTATTATTATTTTTTATTTGTTTATATTGTTTCGTAATTGCTCTGAAGAAAACCAAGCACGGTCAAAACGTAAGCTTACAGCAATTTAGAATAAACGAATTGCTCTATCAAAGATAGTTTCTTTTAACACCTGACTATTACTCGATATCTGGCCGTTTTTTTCTATTAGCTATTGCTTTTATGCTTTTTTATTGATCTTCAAATTCTTCTACATACCTATACCTAACTCGACCAATCAGCACAAAACAAGTGTAAAGTCCGGATTTTTTTCTGATCTAGGTTTAAATTAACTGATTCGTCACGAACATTCGATATTAGAGCACTGAACGTTAATCAGCTATTTTTTCGACGTTGCGATATTTCACGTATTTCGTGAGATATGTACACACTTGGTTTTCCGTCAAAAATAAAAAAAACATAAACGTCAATTTCATTCGAACGAAAAAAATATCATATCGAGTTGATAAATGTGATAAAAAAAAATTATTGCTTGACAGCCCGGTTCTCATCCTCTAACCGTGTTGTAAATTCCATCGCATCAAAGATTATCAGACGCGAAATATCACGCAAGACAGGCACGCACTCTGGTAGATACATGGACACGCGTATAACGTCAGCCACCCGAGAACATCCTGCGGACAAAGTACGTCACGAGGCGTACGAGGCTAGACGACAGGTGGTCATGCTTCTCCTCTCTCAAAAGTCAAGACTTCGACGAAGATCGTGAGCGATCTTCCACGTAACTTCGGCTCGACCGCGCCACGATGAAAGAAGATAAAGGGCTTGAAGACCGTGGCCGATGATCGGATTGCGGTAGCCAACGGAAGTATGGTAGCGAAGTAAATGGCAGGGCGGCGTTTAAAATGCAATTTTGCGAGCCCGATTTCGATACTCCGAAATCTCGAAGTATTTAAAAATGCGTCAAACATCCTATCATTCTATATGTGGTGTTTATAAAGTTTATCAATATACATTGTACTTTAAGATAAAATGAATTATATTATTTCATTTTTTATCGTCCTTACAACAATTTAACAAAAGTCTATTTTTGACGATAGTTAAACGAAACAATCGGTGTTCCTAGATGCATTTCCTTTCACGACTCGAAAAAAGGTACCTATATAATATGAAGGGTTGATACACTCAATGATAACACTCGTGCGATGAAGGCGTACTTTAAGTCATACTTTATCAGTAATTGCTTCAAGCAACATATTGCAAAGACGAGGTACAATGTTCTGACTCTTGCATAAACCTCGTCGACACGGGCGATATACTGCCTAGAAACTTCCTGGTTCTATGCATTCCGCAGCCGCGGAGTTCGCTTTGGAAGAGTCACGCGGAGAGTCAGATACTAGATAATATTTTCATTTCCGCGACCTCTTGAATGCCCTTTCCGAGGAAATCGTAGCGATTATCGTAGCGCTAGAAAACGAGACGACATACGCGCGTGCACGCCCCCGCGCGACACGTAGAGCCACGAATCAACTTATAGCGCCCGTATATGCACGCGTATGCGTTTCCACGCGTGTGCACTCTCGAGATAAAGATGCTAGGATTATAGTTCGCCTACGTGTGTGCGGAATATATCAAAATTATCGCGGCATTTCCTCTCAGCTTTCAAAACTTGAATTTCTAATTCGCAAAAGCTGCCTAATAAAAATTATGTTAAAACAAATTTTACATGCAATTAATTGAGAGATTACAGTTTTGTTCATATACTCAAAATTTCTGTTTCTATTTTTATATTTAAAATTAAATTTACTAAGTTCTTTTTAAATTTCCATACATTTGTAAATAAATTAAGAATTATATATTGGCATCCATCAGTTCGGATATATGCGATGTGCACTCGGAGATAGCGCGTGACTTCTGAGACACTCTGTATATTGAACCGATTCCCGGGAAGGCATTTAAGCCAACCAACCACCTGCTGTTAGTCTGATGCTGCTCAGACTAACTATCTCTCTCTCTCTCTCTCTCTCTCTTTCTCGGATCTCCTCCTGGCTACCTCCTCATCCTTTTCTCCCCTACCCCGCGCCAGTTGTCCATCGCATCACCAGTAGCGGCTCCCCCGCGTCTCTTCCTCTCTAGCTTGTATTCAGACGTATTACGGCATCGTGCCGATTCTCATCCGGCGGATGAACCAGAGCTAGTTATGCAAGTCGAAAAGGCACAGGGACATAGCAAGGTCGTCGAGCAGCGATGACGATGATGACGACGATTCTATGACCTCTCTTGACCAGCGGGTGTACCACGAGGTACGTCCATTCAAACCACGAGCCGGAATTTTCTCCACCTTAGCCGCGTTTAGGGTAACCCCCTCGGTAAAGAGAAGCAAATCGAGGATAGAAAATTACTTGCACAATTTCTATTACCTTTTCTACTACCCGTTAAAGAGGCGAGCAAATCGTACCTGATTGCTTGACTCGCGTCTCTACCGACATCATGCTGACCATGCAGACGTAAGTGCAGAAACTTCGAAGGGCTGGTGCTTTTCTCAGCGTTCGGTAGTCGGCAATAAGATGGAAATTTACAGGTGCATTAAGCGCGGAGACATCGCGATATACTTGACTTCTCGGCTAGCGCTCTCGCGACGGCGCGGCGGATAAAAAAAAACTACGTTGCTAGGTCTGATAACGGGGCAGCGCGTGCAACTCGTAACCCGACGATAAACGCCGCATTCCAAGTGTCCGGCGCGACGCACATACGCAGCATAAAATCAGAGACGGCTGTCGTAATAACGTTCTCCGAGCGTCCGGTTTTCTCATCCGCTTTGCCAATCTAATTACGATCAGGTGGCGGATCGCTTCCAGAGGGTTTTCTAAGTTTCGCCGATCGCCGATAAGAGCGCGGCAGATGAAGACATAAATAGGTAAATCGAACGCAGAAGAAGAACCAGAAAGAGAGCTCCGAGGAAGAAGGACGCGGACAGATGTCCCCCGAGTTCGAGATCGTGGACGAGTGGATTGGCCTGGTCGACGAGTCTCGTGAGGACGTCTCCCTCGTCCACGCTCGAGCAGCGAGAAACCGAGAAACGGTGAAGCGGAAGCCTCACCTGAAACTGAACTGCGCGGTGCTCAGGGAACGCGGAAATGCACCAGGAGCGAGTGCGCTGAACAACGGCAGATAGACGCTGGCTTGATTGAACGTCAGCTTAATTAAAAGTCTTACTCGCGCCCTTCGTCCTACTGCGTCATTGTCGCTGCCAGCGTCATTGTCGTGTCGCGTCGTGTTCGCGAGTGAAAGTCTCAGCGAAATTAAAATCAGGGCCCCACGTATTTAGGCGTGTCTATTCACATACCATACTTACAATTAGTCTTATACACGCGAATCTGAATGCCAATCCTCACGTTGCGCCGGAGAGAATCCGCAACCTGCAGCAAGAGCGATAATCCTCGGGACCCCATTCATCGACGTTAGTCGAACTTGAGTTGAATAGAATAATGATGACATTTCATTCTAAGCCGCGTTCATATCAATGGTGCTCGTTGCGTAACGTAAATCATACGTTTAGTCATCGAGAATCGACAGTACATAAAAGGGTAATCGATCGTGGTCGTGATACGATGTTTTTTATCTTAGTTATACGATAAGCAACATTGTGAGAGACCAGCTCGCCAATAATTGAATTGCTGAAGACTGCAGCGGTTGCATTGACACCCGGTTTAATGATATCATCATATTACTAACGTTGCATACGTTACTATATCGAAATATCACATCGAGAGAACTCTAAGGTCAACAATTCCCGTTTGAGAAATGGCATGGCTAATTGGAACGTTGCCTGGTAACATAAATGGTTATCTATCCTCATTATTGACAACAGTTTCGATGCAAATCAAGCTACTGAGAAAGTTCCTTCGCTACTTGAATTTATTTTTTAAACAACGTTTTGCATATTGAAGGTACCAACAAAACTATATATTTAACTATCCATCTATTACATAACAACCTATCATATTACGTTATTATTGGATTTTCCACATCAATACCGCAAACAATACGCAAACAGAGCATGATTAACAGTTCTTAGCGTCAAAATTGCCGACGCACATTCATCAGGCTTATAAACACTTTCGCCGTAAAGATATAACGAAATTTGCGAGACAATTTGTCGTATCCACGCGGTGTACATTCGAATGTAACAAACAGCATATTATATTATCTACAAAATCATTTTACTTCTGACAACGTTTGACTTCAGTTTTACTATAAGTTTTACCGTCTACGTTTTTAATTTTGTGACAGAGATATGTAAATTTCGACCACCGTTATTAATATGTACACTCATGTTCTCCGGACTACTTGAATCCGGACAATTATCTCATAGTCTTCCAGCTACACGCTACGTAACAACGTTATAACAATTAACGTTAAAAACAGATTGGCTTTTCGACTTTCTCGAAACACTCACCTATGGCGACAAAGAGTGTGAAAATATAAATTCCCATTAATTGTTATATACCTTATACCGCTGAAGATGGCTCAATTCGGAGACAAAATGTTCGAACATTCTATGTGGAATTTTGAATAAATCAATTTATCTAAGATTACGCACCAATAACATTGTACTCTCATAGCCCTTCAATCACCATATGTGTTCGATTCATTTTCGAGAGTCCCTAAATCTTTTTTCTTTTATATATATCCGCAAATATCTTGTGTTCGTCATCTCCATAATATCAACGCAGCTGACGCATCTCGCGTATACCCAGCCACAATTACGATTCCGCGCGGTTGGCCCGTTGATTGAACGTGGACTTAATTAGAAGTCGATCTTGTGTGTGTGTGTAAACGCGCGGTCCCGTGGAAATCCGCGTCATTACTACTACATCATCATCATCATCGATGACACAGTGCTGCGGTGATAGCGTTAAAAGGCGTATCTCACGGCGTCTCTATCGCTGTCTAATGATATATACTCGTAGCACGAGCCTTAAAGGCTCGTAAATTAGGACGCGACGAGTTTTCGCGCGTTTCCACTCGCTTACGAGAACGACCCTTATTTATGAGCGCACGCGCGCGCGGAACCGCGAATATAGCATGAAACGCGGCGGCGCTCGAGGGTCATCGTGGTTCATCGGCAGGCAGGATACCATCGGCGTGAGGATATTAGCTCGAAAGACGGTTACAGTATGCGCTAATCTCGTGAACTCTGCCGCGCGTGACTCTATATCTCACGGTTACGTCACATTAATTGCTTTTTGTCTCGCGGACGTCAAACAAGAATCTTAATTTAATCCTTCCGCACGAAGAAACGCTCCCAATGCATTCTGCTTAACGATTGGCACGAGATATCTCAAGATATCGGATCGCAAGGTAAATTGCGCAAGGACGCGAGAATGTTGATACGTGCCATGCCAGCGTACGGCTACGCTGGACAAATGGGCCGAATCGAATTTAGCTTCTGGATTCGTTCGCCGTGAAAATTCGAGGCGGCCAGCTCGAGAGGATACCCACTATAAGGAACTCGCAAACGTATACGAGGTCTATCGCGTCGTAAACGCCAGAGAGCGAGAATACACGTGCAATGCGGGGAGGAAGAACCAGAGCGGGTGGTTGAACCGATCGTATATCAAAGTGTAATAGAGAATTGCCCCGGTAGTACCGGAATAATTCTAGGAACTCCTAGACGGCCCGTTATGCTATAATTACGGTGCGGTAAAAGAGTAACATTCATATCTCATCGTAATGTAAGGCGTGAAAAATTCGCCACGATCGCGCGCGGCGGGAAATAAATTTTACATGTACGAATCAACGCGACGGCTACCGGATTGATCCGGACCTGTTTTCTGCGTCCATATGTAAATGAAGGTAAATAAATGATTATCTTGTCAGAGATGGGTTCTCGCTGTATACTTTGGTAAAATAAATCTTCCACGGACGTTTCATAAACGAAATATAATTACCGCTAATCATACCATTTTGCGTTACGTCTATACTGGAGCGGCTGTGTAATAATGGACATGTCAAGATTATCGAGACGCCAGCGTACGTAACGATATAATTTAATAGTAATCATTAAATTTGTGTTATTTACGATTTGTTTATAAGATTGTAATGTAATTGTACATTGACGGTTGAATTTTATTTCTGTGGAAAAAAATAGATCTTTGTTCGGATTATATTAAGTAGCGTTAAAAAAAACAAGACGTAAAAGATGCGAGATGTTCGGCGCATTAATTTTCGTATAAACGAGAGAACATTGAAATTGAGAGACTTCGATCTTGGTGGAACATAACGAAATTTCGCACGAGCGCGAGCGTTTCCGTGACGAGAGAAGAAGGGAGAAAGAGAGAGAGAGGGGACGAAGAGCCCGTATCCACCTGAGCATCGCATCGGAACGCGATCTGTCGAGTTATCAGTCTTATCGATCGGTCCCGGCCAGTCCCGGCCGGCGTAACGACGAATTTCCGTCGAAGCGAGAGCGAGCGGGTAGATTAAGGTAAGCACGTGGGGAGAGAGGGTACGGGAGAGGAGCAGAATGGGGAAGATGATTGGCCGAGAGTGAGAAGAGAGGCGCGGATCCTATCGGAAAGTAATTACCGGGCCGGTCGTGCGGTCGTAATTAATCAAATTCCGCGTAGGGATGACGCGACGAAAACGAATCGGCCCCGCGGCCAGAGGAATCCATTAGTGAAACACGCGTGTCTCGCGTGTATTATCGTCGACCGGCGCGCACACGGAAGAGGGTGCGAGCTGCGAGCGTGCGAGCGTGCACGCACAAGGATCCGCTCGCACTCCCTCGGCATTCTCGCGCTCGCTCGGCGTTAGCTTCCACTTGACGCGTAGGATCCTCCGATCTTGCACCTTATCCGACTAATTGTGCGAGCCTCTCTCTCTCTCTCTCTCTCTCTCTCTCTCTCTCTCTCTCTCTCTCTCTCTCTTTCTCTCTCTCTCTCTCTCTCTCTCTCTCTCTCTCTCTCTCTCTCTCTCTCTCTCTCTCTCTCTCTCTCTCTCTCTCTCTCTCTCTCTCTCTCTCTCTCTCTCTCTCTCTCTCTCTCTCTCTCTTCCTCCTCTCGTCCGTGGCAGCGGAGAACCGTGACGGATCGACGGGTCAATCGAGGTCGTCACTCGACGCATCTCGCCGCGCTTCTTCTTACCGCTTATCTCCGATTACACCGTCGCGGAGCCATTGGTTTTCCGCGCGGGGCCGCGCGCGAGAGATGGGAGTGCGGAACGGATTAAGTGTAACTCGGAAGAAGCCGCTCTCGATCCTGAAAAGACCGGGTTAACTGACCCTGAGTTGAACGATTCGCGCCGTTCCTTACGGACTATAGTGCTATAACACTCAAGGTGGCCGTAAGTAGCGTGCCCTGGCTAACAACTAATCGCTACTTGACGAATATTGGACTCTTTCGTGATAAATTTATGAACAAAACCGTTCTACGTTTATATACCTCACACTTGTGTTTTCACGTTTTTTTTTATATCTCTTATCTAATAAGATATGTATAATAAACATTAACGTTCATTTCATCGACTGCAATTGGCAAATAATCATCGTGACGATTCGATCATTGGTTTTGGTCATCCGATTGATCGTCAAGACGTTGAGGATATGTATTAAAATTTTCACAGATTGTTCTATTATTCCGTCTTAGTATCTCTATAAAATTTGAGCACAATTCTCTTATTGGTTTAAAAGTTATTTGATTTTTTTATTTACATTAATTTTTATCATATCTCGGGATTGGCTGCACCAATCTTATTCGGACTAATCGCAATCGAAAGCCTGTATCGACATTGTATTTAAAAAATGTCGTTAGATTTTTATTACGGCTTTAGTTTCTGAGATATTTTAATAAAAAGTTTGTCGACGTATAAAATTTCTTCTTATTCTTATAATTTAATGAAGAAATAGCATTACGAATTAAATCAAAATTTGTACATATGCTAATGAAATTATGATAAATATTCGTACACAAGTTCATTTGGATCCACTTACTCGTTTAAAAGTTATTTACCTAAAACTGTAGCAAAATGTGGTCAGTACGCTGTATAACCCATTTTAGTCTGAGACTTGGCAACATCGCAGTGAGGCAGTACAGATCGATGTATTGAAAGTGTAAACACTTCGAGTCAATATCGAATTTTTATCGAAATTTTTTACGATATTCAACATTTTTCGGCATTTTGATTATTATTTGTAATAAACAAATAACGTATCTCTATCAATTTTAAAGATATCTCGAATCCGCTTGCGCCATGTTTTTTAGAATCGTTTGTAGTTGTCTGACAAGTTTGTAGTTGTCTAACAGAGTTTATGAACAGAACTCTTCGGAAAACGTTCGGATACATGAAGAAGTACACGAAAAATATTTTGACGTGAGATATCTCAATTTAAAAGGTAAGAGTAATTTTTTAAATATTTGTTTTTTTATGGATAAAACTACAAACGATATTATTGTTACTACAAACAACTACAAAGGATTCTAAAACACATAGTGCAAGCAGATTCGAGATATCTTTGAAATTGAGAAAGATACGTTATTTGTATATTGCAAATACATTGTAACTTTTAAATTATTCAACTACAAACGAAATTATTGTTACTACAAACAACTACAAACGATTCTAAAACACATGGCGCGAACGAATTTCAAATATCTCAATTTTGAGTAAGTGATTTTTAAAATTGTTCGTTATTTCCAAATGAATAAAACTACAAACGAAATTATTGTTACTACAAACAACTACAAACGATTCTAAAACACATGGCGCGAGCAAATTTCAAATATCTCAATTTTTAGTAAAAATGATTTTTTAAATTTTTTGTTATTTCCAAATGGATAAAACTACAAACAATATTATTGTTACTACAAACAACTACAAACGATTCTAAAACACAATAAATACATTGCGCGAGCGAATTTCAAATATCTCAATTTTGAGCGTGATTTTTAAAAATTTTTGTTTTTGCAAAATCGATAAAACTACAAACGAAATTATTGTTACTACAAACAACTACAAAGAAAATGCTACAATTTCCCTTTTTTTTAAATTCATTTTGTTAAAGTCGGGTGCCAACTTCACAGAAGTCAGCCTACGCCGCTGGCTGCTTGCTGGCCGAGTCTCACCGTCTCACCGCGCGAACGTAAACAAAGCGAACGCGTGTTTACATAACAGGCTGTATACGCGTCGCAAAGAAGAAATCGATGATCCGTTACCGAAAAATGGTTGAGGCAAACAATCACGACCGAGTACTTACGACATGAATCATTCGAGCGTAACAAGTTTTCCTTTGATATTATACCGAAAAGAAATAGAACGTATCGTCTATGTACATACACGCAGCACCAACCGTTCTCGTTTCCGTTCTTTGCTTGGTCTAGCTTTCACACAATATCGAATTTTAATATACATATATTGAGTTCTGATTTTTAGAGATTTCCGAGTATTTTCGATGAACACGATGGTGGAAAACAATAACTCAAATGTAATCTTATATGGCTTAGCACGCAGAGTACTTGTTTAACGCAAAGAGCATTCTCTGATGTACGTCGCGAGTAGAAGTAATCTATCAATATACAGCCACCGCTTCCTCTCAAGTAAGTCATAAAATAAATTTTCTCCGATAACCAGTCAATTCTTATATAGCAATACGACGATAAACAAGCTCGCAACATTTTCGCTAACGACAAGAGAAAGTAGAAAAGGGGAAAAAATGATTTTAAGTATACGATCGCGACACGCGTTTAATAATATCGCGATTAAGACTATCAATTGAAAGTGGTATTTTGACACGTTACTCTTCGGCCACGTTACACCGGCCATTAATATGCAGGCGAAGTGCCGCGCGTATGTAAAATTGTCTAATGGCATTCTGCATCGGAGAAATTCTCAAGTGCTTCGTTAACTGCTCCACATGCATAACCGTCTATTCTATCGATAGGATAATCAACCCGCGCGCACAGCGCGTACACGACCACCTACACGACTTTCCTGCAGCCGATCGGAAAGCGGTTTTCCCTCTGAGCGTTGCAGCCGGTCGCGTTGGTCGCGCGGGATGCGGGATGAGATGATGCGTGCGACGGAATGCGCCCCAGAGCTCAATCGTGCGGCGGAGAAAATGCCCGGGACGTGGGATCGTCGATGATCGATCGTGAAATTAAGTGTAAAGCCAAGCTCACGAAATCCGATCTCGCGTGCGGCCTTCGGACATTCCGTGCGATCGAACAACGACCGATCCGCAACGAATTTTCCTCGATTATTTCGTAATCGAGGTAATAAAAAAAAACAAATATATAGTCTGAATAAATTAAAGAAGGCAGATTGAAAGAAATATTACAAAAAACTGCCTCGTGAAAACTTATTTGGTCATTAACATTACAAATAAGTTCCCTTAAAGTTAATGCTTTGATTTTGAGAGATTTCACGTTTTCTTTTTCAACGACAACGTACGAAATGTATATTCCTATTCATTCTGATGAGATATAAACTTTCGCGAATGGCGAAACTAATTTCCACGGAATCGTGGCCGTTCCGTTTAGGGCAAACGCGTCTGTCACGCGCGTGATGCACGTGCGAACGAGGTCTATACTCTCGGCTTAGCCCGCCGCGCCGCTTGTTGCACTTTCCCGGTCGTATATACCAAGTGCATTGGAAAGTGCGGCTCACACGCAGTTTCCCGTCCCTCTTCTCTCGCTCCTTCGTCGACCGCCTCTACTCGATCCTTATACCCCGCGATCTGCCTACCGAGCGCTTTCTCTCTTCGACGCCTCGATGCATATACACACGCACTTACAGATCGACCTCTCTTCCGTGGCCCTCCCCCCCTTGCCCTCCTGCCTCTCTTGGTTTCGTTAAACTCGGAGGAAACGCTCGGATGCAGCCGCGGGCTCTTCGGCACGGAGTGATCGAGAGTGACCGACTTCGATCGGGATACGAGACACGGCCCCGATTTTAACGTTTTAACGCCCTCGGCTCTCCGACAGAGATCCGAAGAGTTTCTTAATCGCCCTTCATCCTCGTATCTTTGTTATAACTTAATTGAGCCGCTCGTCCGAGAAAGAGAGCGAGAAAGGCAGCACGGAAAATGAGAAATATGTTAATTATACGCGGTTCTATCATTCGTTGCCTTTAATTTTTAAAGCCGACCACAAGCTATTCGTGAGAAATTTCAATTTCTCATGAAAGAGAAACGCACATCTGTTTTACGGCAAAAAAAAATTATTGAATGCGCAAAACGTCGGTAAAATTATACTTTACATGCGGGATTATGATAAGCGTTATCGCAATAGCGATGATTAAGCTTCCAAAGGACTTTATAAATATTTAAAGGCAATCGTGCACTATTGACGAATGAAGCATCTTGCAATGTCAGTCAAATACAAATAGTGAGAAATTACTGAAATTAGTTTCTTTGCATCCCTAATAGCACTTAACAATATTATTCTGAAAGTCATAGAAATTGATTTATGCGCTGTTGATCGTTTACCGAAAAAATATTCTAAATCATTAATCATCTTCTCTCTTTTTTCTATCTAAATAAACTTTTGAAAAAATACGTGTTGAGCTTTGAACAAAACTTCTTCCAGGATTTCGTGAATCGTCCGTAAGCCATTGTAAAATGACTTATTGCATTGAAAAAAAAATCTGGCTTGTTCATTTTCAACCAGAAAATACTGGTTAGATCTACCAGAATCTGGTTGTCTGGTTGCATTAATTGGAAGAATCTGGTTCGTTCATTTTCCACCAGACGTCCAATTAATTCAATCAGATTTTTTTCCAGTGTGGGTGCGCTTGCAATCCCGGTAATGACGACACGACGGGAAGGAGGAGTGTATCGCACGATCGCGTAGAGAACGTAGGAATTTTTCTCGGTTTGTCCCGGTCGTGCGTGTGTGTCTGGCCGAGAGCTCGCCAAAGATTTTACGAGCCGTTCTTCTTAACGGCGTTATGCACCGTAGATTCTCGAGAGCGCGCCAACTCGGTCTCGGCCCTCTCGTAAGAGTTCTCGAGCAATCACCTACTTCTTACGACGTACACACCTTCTTACCATCTGCTCCTCGCGCCGCGCCGGCCCGATAGCCAGTCGGCATCGTTTGTCCGCGCCGTTGCAAGCATCACGCGTGTTCGCGCGTGTGAAAGGGTGATTTTTGAAGGATGCCGGCGCGCGGTACTAAAGCTCGAATTTTTCGCGGGATTTCGAGCGCGCGGAGAATAATCTCCCGGGAATTCTCAGCCCGGAATTGCGGTCTTCCCACCCGGTGGGTAACATTAACCGCCGCCGCGGTGCGGAGTAACACGCGGAAAAAGACTCGCACTGAAAGTGTGGCGGTCAAGTTTTAGGTCGCTTCTTTTCGCGTAACGCTTCCTCGTCGATATAAAGAACTGGTCTCTCCGCGAAATTTACGAGCGAGAAGTCTCTCGCCTTTTTTCACGATTGTTTAAACGGAGCACGGTGCTCCGTGTTACATGCGTAGTCGGCGTTACGGAACGCGAGAACGAACGGAGCAAGTCGTCCGATACCTCACCACCCGCTATCAAGATATAGAAGAGAACGTTGGGTAATCCAGGGACACGCGGGGAACTCGATAATGGTGTCCCTCGGTTATCGCGCGCAGTGCTGGCTAGGAGCGCCGGAAAATGATGGTAATCAACAACGCCGATAAGGATAATTCTCTTCTTTTCATCGCTAAACGATCGCCGCCTTGTTGGCATTTATTTTCAGCTGGCGCGCACCGGCGCGAATTATTCCGATCATTTTTGCACGGAGGGAAAATCGCTGCAATTCGTGTGATGAAACACGTGGACTCTGAAGATTGAAGGTTTCTGGATTCCTTTAAGAAGCGGCAACGTTGTTATATCCATCAGAGATACAACATTCCGCCACCCAGATTCCATTTAATTGTTTCGGGTAAACAAAAGAGTTGCGCAGACAGATACGAGAGATTAGAGAGACACTTTGTTGTTGCGTCAGAATTCATTCGTACGCCAGAGTTTCCTGCGTTTCATTGCCATTAGCGAGGACCACGATTATCCGTCGACGTGGCGTATTTTTGTACAAGGAGAAATTTGGTTAACGCACAACAGTCCGCAGCACCGCTTTTAACAAGGATGACTTTCTAATGTCCGTAATTACTCCGCCCGATACGGTCTCGCGATATAAGTCGTTATTCCCGTTCGGTGAGGTATATCTTTTTTTTTACCGACTATCCCGAGGATCGAGATCTGGGCCTCTATTATTCCCAAGATGGAGACGCGGAATGGAGAACAACGGCGTTACGCACATGCGACTACACTTTCGCACGATCCGTAAGGCGGAAATTTTCAGCGCGGAGAGAATTAAAGCGAGCGCAAACGACCGCGAAACGATACAACGAAAGATACGGAAGAAATCAGTATCAGGATCGCTAAGACTTAAATCACATTAACGACTTCTCGACGCGGTCAGGTATCGATTCTGCGAGCAGTAACGAAAAAACGTGAATTAATTAGCAATTTATAAAAGTATATATATATATATATATATAATAATACATTGTGGAGACACGAAGTGACTCGATCGCCTACTCCTTTCTCAATTAAATCGTTTAATTCGTAAAAATTAAAAATTATTTTATTTTTACGCGACGATTATATAAAATATCGTTTTTTAAGCCTTATTATCCCACACGGATTTAATTTATTACATCGGATACTGCGCACAGTTCTTACACAACCCGTAATATGATTCTGTGGTAAAAGGATCGAAAGTTTCAATTCAGCGACTGTGTTGCGCTGTCAACACATGCATAATAACATGCAGATTTACATAAATGGAAATCACTTTTGATACGAAATACGAAAAAACCCGCTTAATTCATATTTGAGGGTATCAAGAATACTGCATCGCGGTTAGGTTTTAGAGATAAATGACTTCCGCGTATTTTCACTTCCAATCCGCCAGGATCTATAAACACATATTTATGCGCGCTACAGTCTTCATTACATATTTCATATTTGCTTTTTTAATTTAGAGCCACGCGTGCTCGCGCGGTTAACGAGCGCGTGTCACGTTTTGCAATCCGAGTGGAGCGCGCGAGTCTCCTAGGTAAAAAAAGGATCAGATTCGCATTATGTAGCACGGTATTACGATTAGAGCCGAGTGCATGTGCAGCAGCAGCACGTTCGATTGCATAATCCGCTCGTAAATAAGCGGAGCCGCGCGCTCGCGCCCGCACACTCGTTCATTCGCTTCGCTCGCCCCGAAAGAATGCAAGCGAGCGTCACCTGTCGACGAGGCGATCCGCGATCGCGCGTCGCGCGTGTAGCGCGAATGTGAATATCGCAATTATGACTTTTCAGGACCGCGGAGTAGCGCTATCGCGGAGCGTGCTGCTGCGCGCTTCGTGACGGCAACGGCGACGGCGACGGCGACGCGCGAATGGTGCACATGCGAATGCATATACATATATCTCTACCTCGTCGTTTGCGCTCGGGAATGCGGTCTATAGCGCGTAGGATCGAGAGCGGACCAACGAGAAGTAGGGAGAGATCGGGAGCGAATGAAGGAAAGAGCGAGAGAACGAAGGAGACGTGTAAGCGAACGGGACAGAGGAAACAAGAAGGAGATACGGGAAGAGCGGGAAGGAGAGATATGAGGAAAGGCGAGATAGAGAGAAAGAGATACCGTGAGCGAAAGATCGCGAGGGAAAGGGAAAGGACCAGAAGAAGAGAGACGCGGAGAGACGAGGAAGCCGGATTCGTCCGAGTAGGAGCGACAACGAGATAGAGGGAGCGAAAGAGAAGAGAAGAGATGGAGAAAAAGCTGGAGGAAGAAGAACCGTCGCCGCCGTCGCGGTGCGCGAGAGAGAAGGAGAGCGCGCACGGCAGTCGTAAACGGCAACAATTGCTGCGGGCGTTGCCACTCGAAAGCCCGAGTGCCTAATGCCAGATGTCAGACGGTGGTTAGAGTCATTACGGTCATCACTTCGTACCGCGATATACACGCGGCGTGTGTGTGCACCGGCGGAGCCGATGCAACGGCGGCCTCGCTCTCGCTCTCGCTCTTGCATTCGCTCTCGCATTCGCTCTCGCATTCGCATCGACTGCCACGCACCGCCGCGATCGTCCGATTCGTAATCGATTCTCGACTCGAGAGCAGTGGCCGTGGAAAGTGTAGCGACTGTATCGGGAAGAGGAGAGCGCCAGGGGAGGGAGGCGAGGTCTCCCGGTCCTCGAGAACGAGGAGGATGGAAGGAAAGTACGCCGAAGTGGAGCACGCCTCGCTGGCGTTTTTCTCAAGTCCCTCGTTCTTTCCGAGCTTGTTGTTAGAGAGACGGACGCGTATAGAGAAACGGACAAAAGGCGCCGTGGCTTAATGATCCTCCGTCGCCGGTTAGGACGGATAATGAGAGACCTGCGCGACGATGAATTGGAACCAGTGTTCCCGATGTGTAGGCCGCGCGCATAAATACGTACGCGCGCGCGCGTTCCGTTATTCCACGCGTGAATATGCGCGGATATCGTTAGATCCGAGAAATAAATGCGCGCGCGCGCGCGCGCGTGACGAAGGTGTCCGCTGAAAGCGCGATTCCTACGCGAATCACGGTTACCGTGTTGAAGAAATGAATTGTATTCATAACTGAATTTATTTGCCGATCCAACGAAAATGATGTTTGTGTTTGATATTCGTTTTTTTTTCTCTTAATCATCCGCCCCGCTCTAATCTATCGGCACATATCCTTATCAGAATCAAATGGCCGCGTTTCGCGTTAAACGAAGGCGAGAGCAGAGACAGAGGTTTCTCAGGAGCCGAGAGCGCAAAGGACTCGACATCGCGCGAGTCCAACTTCCAAAACCCGTTTCTACGTCGGAGCCGCCGTAGATCTGGTCTCTGTTCGCGAGATAGAAAGAACGGCGAGCGAGTGGGACAGAGAGGGAAGAGAAGCGAGACCGATAGCAAGAGCGAGAGCGGAAGAAATGCATAGAGGGGAAGGAGACGAGAAGCCCGAGAGACGGAGGACCAAAGGGGTGGAGCCGCATCGAAGGGGGATGGAGCGAAGAGGGTCCGGGCCCGGGCCCGGGCCAAGCCGGGGCCCGGTTCCGAGAGCCCGGACGAAAAATCTGTAATTATAATAATTACAGCCGAGCGAACAACAATTATAAATCATCATTGAACTAGGCAGCGAAACGCCAATAAAATATATATCGTACCGGGAGCAGACATTAACATCGGTGCAGCGCGGCGACCGGCGTCGCGTTGCGCACGGCTTCGCCGGATGCGTTCGCCGTGCCCGGCGCGCACGATTGAAAAATACCCTCGGATTATTCCCGGTGCAATTTCCATCGGTATTCGGCGGTGCGTACCCGCGCCGCACGCGGATGACAATCCAGAGGGACAAAAAAGGGTCGAGCGAGCGTCCGCGCGAGACAGACAGGATGTGGGAGAAGGAAGGCGAAAGAGATTTCTTCTCTCCCTTCATTTCGCGTTCTTGCTTCGTATCCTCATCCTCCTCCTCGCAGGAATCTACGGTTCACAAATCGTTACTATGAATGACGGACGTTATTACGAAGTCCCCTCCGTCGTGGATGAACATTTCCGTCAGAAACGCGGCAATTGAAATGTGATAAGCGTACGCTCTAAAAGTCGAATAGTGAAATATCACTCAAAATGAGTGAAATGCAAGTGTAACGAAAAGTGAAAACTGAGTCTGTGCACTTCGAATGATACGCCCGAGGATACGCCACTCTCTTAAGAAAGAGTAAAATTGCGCTGTATAAGTTGAAGCGAAACCGCACTTCATTTGAGTGAAAGGGCACTCTTTTCGAGTGTAGTAGATCAGTGTCCATAGGAATGAATTATGTCACTGTACAATATTAAATTGAAAATTTTACTCTGTTAGAGTCATTTATCGGTCAATCAGTAAATCGTGATTCACTATAGCTTTAGATTGAGATCGTATACAGCTCTAAAGCTCCAGTAGAGTAGCTGCTCTAAAAACTTGAGTGAAAACTTCACTCCTACCTTATGAGTGCCCGCATTTACTCAAATTAGAGTGACAACCCTCTCTTTTGGAGTAACTATCGCAATCACTCTAATATATTAATGGCGAAAAACGCTTCGTCAAAGCGTACAGAAAACGCATTGATCATTCATTGAGGCAATCCAATGGCCAACAAATTATTATTTTTGGTGTTATCGACGTGTTTAAAGCTTCAGTTTTTAACGGCTTTCGAAAACAAATCCGTCTACGCGAGGAGAACTATAAGATGAATCCCTTCGTTATTTCTGCCAGTCTATGAAAGTTTGCTGTAAATTCGTTACGCTCTGACACAATCGGGAGCCGCGGCAGTGTAATATAACTTTCGACGATTACGTCGAACGTAATACGATCACTGGTAACGTCGGTGCGGCGACAGCCGGTACACGCGTAATCGTCTTTCCGAGACGGTGCGACATCTCAAATTTCAGTGACGCGTTGCGAACACGTGCGGAAGGCGGCGGCGCGGCGCGGCGCCGTCTATTATCCCTTGTCCTATCTCTTTTCCGGGATCTATCCTTTATTGCGTCCTGGCCTTGTCATCGCGGGGTGTATACAAATGTGCGCGGCCGGTCGCACGGCGGGACGTAACGACGCGGCGCCGGCTCGTGAAGCACCCATCGGGTGTCGGGACTAACTTGTTCGCGTTCTAGCACCGCTCCGGGGGGAAAGGGCGTCTCGGCGTGTACAGCGGCGGCGACGGCCTCGCTAAGAGAACGCGTCAGCGGGGGATTCTTCTTCGTGATCGCCGCGCGGTCTATACGCGGAGGAGAGCGCCGGAAGAGGCGCGCGGGAGAACCACCGGGAAGACGTTACATTCCTTTCTTTCCTTTCTCTCTTTCTCTCTCTCTCTCTCTCTCTCTCTCTCTCCCCCCCCCTCTTCTCTCGGATCGACGACGTTACGCCCCTGAGCGACTCACGTCGCCGCTATGCGTGCCCGTGCGTACGCAACACTTCTTTCCTCATTCAGGTCGCCGCTCGTGGCTCCCACTCGTATACGCTCGAACGCTACTCCGCCTCTCTTTCCTCGCGGAGAGAAAGACACGCGGGCCGTATGCAAATGCAAATTTGGGCCGTATGGACCGGGTGCCTTTTTCGCGGAATGAGAAAACGAAACGAAAATCAATCGAACGCTCTGTCCGAATACTCGCGTTACTAATTGAAACAGCCGAAGAAAACCTTCCCTCCCGTTTACTCTCTCTTTCTCCCTCTCTCGCTCCAAGTACCAATTACCAGCTTTCCCGGCTTTAACATACGTGCCTGACGGCCCGCGGCTAGTTACGAGCGTTCGTTCGTGCCCTTTTGCCCGGCTGACCGCAACGAGGAACCTTTAATGTGAATCTTAGCGACTTTACGCGAAACGACGTGGCTTATGTAAGGGTTTAAACGCCAAGTACCCACCGGGCGTGTAACGTCACTCTCTCGCGCCGACGCGCGACATTTAAGATATTAATTTATAGAGGCTGATCGTGTCGCGAGGCGCGTGCAACACGGCCGGTAAACGTCTCTCGCGCAATCGATTCCGATGACGGGTCAATTAGAACCCGCGGCATAAAGACCGATGACGGATTTTCACCGATCGACCGGTCGGTAGGGATTAGCGTGATTTCTCAAGTGTACGTCAATTAAACTTCGATCTCGCATTGATGAGCACTGGCGAAACGTGGCTTGTGCGACTTCTGTATAATCGGCGCTTTCTCGCGCGCGGACGTTGGTGGTTTAACAAATTAAGATAGCGAAGAGACACCTCAACCTCAAGCTCGAGTCGAACTGTCTCTCTCTCTCTCTCTCTCTCTCTCTCTCTCTCTCTCTCTCTCTCTCTCTCTCTCTCTCTCTCTCTCTCTCTCTCTCTCTCTTTCACGGAATATAAATATCAATTACGCGCCGAGAGAGACACCGACAGTACCGCGCTTGTTAAGGGAGATGACAGCGTTGCGTCCGAACAAGCGTGGAAAATATTCCGTACGTCATATAGATATCAAACGGCGTGACAAGCAATTCACAAAATTGCAACAGCCCGCGGACCTATTCCGCAACTTTTTGCGTTGCAACCCGACTGACGAAACAATTGCCCGTTAGCGTTGCTATATACGACTTCATATGCGAGCGAGCGCGGCGTTCGCTCACACTTTGAGCGCAACAATGCTAACATAACGAACGGAAAGATAAAGAAACAACTTCAAGAAACTTTCGGCAACAATCGGCAACTTTTTTTTTTAAGAAACCGTCAACAAAAACTTACTCGTCGTTACTCCAGTAAGATCGCCACTCAAAGGGGTCTACCCTGCTTTCTCACATTTCCGTGGCGCGCAACACGGGAGAAAAGTGCTTTTCACAATCCTACCTTGAGGAAGCAGTCTCCGACGGGCATGTCCTCCGGCACGGTGGCGTTGTAGAGCGGCTTCTCGAAGATCGGCTCGTTGTCGTTGAAATCGTGAATGGTGATTCGCACGGTCGCGCTGCTGCTGAGGGGCGGACGTCCGGAATCGGTCGCGTACACCACCAAGATCGGCGCCGGATCAGCCTCGCAGTCCACGTGCGTCACCGTGGTGACGAGGCCGGTGGTCTCGTCGATCGCGAACCACGTCGCGTTCGCCAGGGAGTAACGGATCGCCGAGTTGGCGCCCTCGTCGAGATCGGTCGCGACCATCTGTATCACCGACGCGCCGGGCTCGGACACCTCCAGGAGATGGGCCTCGTACGCGTCGCGCTCGAACTTGGGCGCGTTGTCGTTGACGTCGGTGACGAGCAGCCGAAAGGTGCGGACGGCGCACAACGGAGGCGTGCCGGCGTCCGTCGCCTCTACCGACAGCTCGTAGACGGGCTGCTCCTCGCGGTCCAACGGCCGCTCGACCACCACGAGGTAGACGATGTTGTCCCGCGTGGCCAGGCCGAAGTGACCCTCGCCGCCCGTCAGGGTGACCGTCGCGTTAGAGTATTCCGTCCGGGAGTCGGGATCGCTGACGGATATCCGGGCGACGAACTCGCCGGGCTGCGCGCTCTCGCTGATCTTGGGGGTCGCGTCGTCCGACAGGAAGATGACGGTGATGGCCGGCTGATTGTCGTTGACGTCGGTCACGCGGACGGAGAGAAAGGCGCTGGCTTCCAGCGGCTGGGCGCCGCGATCCCGGGCGACGATCACCAGCTCGTGACGTTCCTTGGACTCGAAGTCGAGGGCTTTGTTGACGTAGACCATCCCGGTCTCCAGATCGACGCGGAACATCTCCTCGCGATCGGACTGCCGGCGATTGACGGAGTACTCGATGCGGCCGTTGTCCCCGGCATCGGCGTCGGTCGCGTTCACCGCGAGCACCGGCGTGCCGACGGTCGCGTTCTCCGGCACGCTCGCGACGTAGCGCGTCTGGTTGAAGACGGGCGGATTGTCGTTGACGTCCTGCACGGTGACGTTGACGGTGAGGCGGGAACGGAGCGGCGGCGTGCCGCCGTCGAGCGCCTCGATCGCCAGACGATAGCGGGAGCGTGCCTCCCGGTCGAGCGAGCCGGCGATCTGAAGGTCCAGGTACAGAACGCCGTCGCGGCCGCGCTGCTGCGACAGCCGGAACGCGTCGCCGTGATTCCCGGACGCGATCTCGTAGCGTTGCGTCGTGTACTGGCCGAGATCGGGATCGTAGGCCGGCGGCAGGGGCCGCTTGACGTCGCGGGGCGAATTCTCCGGGAACTCTACGTCCACGTGCGCCTCGGCGAAGGTGGGCGTGTTATCGTTCTCGTCGAGCACCGTGACAACCACCCGCACGCTCGGCAGCGCGACCAGGCTGTACGACGGCCGGGTCTCGCGGTCCAGCGGCACCCGCGTCCTTATCTCGCCCGTCGCCGGCTCGACGATCAGGTCGGTCTCCACCGGCGAGCCCGGCACCAGCGCTATCAGATACGGCGGACTATCGATGTCGATGAAACCCACCCGGGTGCCCGGCCGCGCGTTCTCGGACACCTCCAGGTACTTGACGCGCTCGGGAAGCGCGCCCGGGGCGGGGGTCGCTCCCAGGACGAGGAACAGTAGCAGACGCCACATCCTGGGGCCTCCAACACCGCGCCACCTCGCCCACCTCGCCCTCCTCGACTCGCGATATTATCTCCTTTCCATTCTCCGCGCGGCCGCCGATCGCGTCGCGGGGGACGACCCCGAGTCCTCGTGCACCTTCCCGTCGCGCTTCTCGCCGCGCTTCTCCACCGGCACTATCCTCTCGTCACCCAACTTATAAACCTAACCTTGTAGCACCAACGCGACGAGCAACCACCAAATATCACTGTGTTTTACCCGTGAGCGGGTCTCTCGCGGATAAGATTCACTTCCACCGACCGTTACGTTCACACATACCAAGTACCAGCCTCCCTTCACTTTAAGCGAACTCTCGTGTTTCGAGTACCGCCGTAGCCGTAATTGTCTCACCGCGTCGTCAATTCGCACCAGCGGCCGCGCGAACCGCGTCTCGGTCTCGGTACCCTTAGCGAGGACATAGCGGCGTCCGGGAACCGAATTATTCGCGACGCTCCACTTTTCCCTAGAAAGAGCGACTCCTTTCCCGGTTTCTCCGCCAGGTTCCTTCAGCGGACTATCGACGGCGAGATGTAGGGCATTCCCGGCGTCAGATCCACGTCCCGATAAACCGGCCCAACCATGACCGCCGTGTTCCCGTCCCGTCGGACACCTCGCGAATCCGATCTCCGATCGCGCGTTTCGTCCCAGGACGTCACGGGCCGGTCGTTGCCGCTGTCATTTTCGCTGGTCAACCGCTTCGAGACGTCCGTCCACCAGTTCGCGCGTTGACGAATCGAGGTAGGAAACCGGGAGAAAAGCGGAAAAGTAGGTGGAACGACGATCGTCGAAAGAACACTCCGAACTGTCAATCGTACACCAGTCGATACGTGTGCGCGAAATCACAAAGTAGATGGATTAAACGACGCGCCCTTGCCCAACCTCGCGACGCGAGACGCGCCGAGTATCGCGGTATCGAGACGCGCGACTAGCCCCGCGTGCACGGAGGAGGAGAGACGCCCCGGTCGTCGTCCGACCGCACGTCTCCGCGCGGCCTCCTCTCGATCCCGAAGGGTCGGAGTCCCTCTCCTCGGTCGCGCACCGTTCTCTCCCGAACCGAACGAGATGGGATCGTGGCCCCGGTTCAACGGCAGCTACAGATCCGCAACAGGTAACAGGTACGCGAATCGCGGGGACCCAACGTCCGTTCCGCGCGGCTTCGAGGTTAGGCATGCACTGACATGGCGGCACCTGCGAGGCCTACCCTTCCCCTAACCCGACGTACTCGCCTGGCTCGGTCGGGGGGACTCACGGCTGGGCGGCTGGGCCCGACCAGCGGCGGCCATCTTGGAGAGGGGAGCCGCGCCGCGCCGCTCGGCGCTGGTACCGGGCCCCGGCATTCAACGCGCTTCGCGCGGCAGCAAGCAGCTAGACCATACCAAACTCTCTTACCTGCCTGCCTGCCTGCCTGCTCGCATGCCGCCTCTCTCCTTCTCGGCCTTCTCTCTTTCGCGCTCCTCTCGCTCTCGTCCCTTTCCCTCCTCATCTTCCATCTTCCTCCTTCCCCCCCCCCGCCCCTGCCGCGTGCTTCTTCCTCTACCTCTACCTACCCACCTGAGCGCCTCGGTATGCGAAAAACTGACTTACCGTCGGCGCTCATTCCGCGCCCGGCCCTTCGAGCTCGAGCCTCCTGTACCGAGAACCCTCTTCGTATATAGTTCGTACCAAAGGTCCCGGAATTTCGTGACGCGAAACGGGGAAAAGCGACAACGTAGGAAACGTGCCGTCTCCTAGAAACGCATGTTGTACGCGAGCCGGACCTGCGGGAGGGATATTATGCCCCTCGCAAAACGCAAAGACCCGAATGCGTCGCACGGATTGTCTAACGGCCTAAGGTAATCAAACCCGGCAGATCGTGAGGATCCTGGAATTTTGCGACCTGAGAAACGCTTGCCCCGAGGGACGTTTTTCCACAAACATTTTCCACGAAAGAGATTGCCTCGAACGATAGGCAATGTATCGCACGAATTGACTAATGACACAAGACCCTTTAGATGAGACACAAAGGTCCTGGATATTCGTGACGTGACGGGAAAAGCGGCTACGGGAACGTGCCGTTTCTTAGACATGCGTGTTACACGAATTGTGAGAGGAATGCTTATAAGATATAAAAACGCATTTTCAAAATGCTATATAGCGTCTAATAAATATGAATAGAGTAAGTTGCAATCTGAATTTAAATCGAAAGAGAAATTCTAAATTAATTCCCACGGGTATTACAGTACGACGAACAAGCTTCGAATCAGATTTACATCGTAAATTTGTACCTTTATGACTATATGATGTTTACGAATTACAATGTATTAGAAGTAAAAAAAAATTATTATAAACATATATTTCCAGCGTCATATTAATTCCGAAAAGAGTCACGGTGCGGTCTCGCTTCGCGTGTACTTCGCGCGAGACACTACCGTGTCTCTTGATAATCTGTTAAGATTAGGAAATCAAAGTTAGTATTAATTGCACAAATGTAATAAGATATATGTAATTAGTAGAGATGTGCGAATCAAGTATTTTTAATGTCAAATCGAATCAAATCGTATTAACAAAATTTCATCGGAATGGAATAAAGTAGAGTTAAATCCTTGAAATATAATTTTTAATTAACAATATAATTATTATTAGATTGACTTTTAACACGTAGATAATAAGAGAATATTTTGATGTGGAAAAATCATAGATATTGATTATAAATTCTTTTTAAGGCAAAAACATATTTAAATATTAATGTAAAACTAATCAAATACTTTAACTGCAATTATTAGACGAAAAATCATATAGATAAAGTATTAACCCTTATAAATGCCACACCTCTCAAGAATCTCGTAAATGACATGAGCCGGGGTCTAAAAGACCCCAGCATGAAAAATGTCTCCTTACTCCGTGATTTTTTTTATCTTTAGTTACGAAAATTTTTTTCAATGTTGTTCAAGGTTTAGAAAAGAGAATAAAATGCTTATATTGTTGGAATTTCAATTTCAACATAGTATAAAAATTGAAGTAAACTGAGTACTGCTAAGTGTACAAACGGGTAGGTCGCGCACTCAACTGTCATCAATGGGAGCACGAGCTCCATTTTTGGCAAGAACATTTGAAAACATTTTATTCTAAAGGGTCTGGGGTCCGCTGGATCCCACGGGGCACATTAATACTCTAATATAGTATCCAATAACTCTTTACCCAATTACGTACGTAATTAAATCAAATAACATAAATAATATAGTTTATTTTATTATGAATACTCATAGCTCACTATTTCTTACGTATATTCAAACTTTTACTTACAATTTGATAGTCACAGAGCATGTAAAAAATTAGGAATAAACTTTTTAGCTACTTAGTCGCTCCAAGCGGCTGTAATACTGAATGCACTCAATGAATGCAACTATTAACATGATCACATACTATTTTGCTTATTAACGGAAAATATGATTTTATAAAATTGACAATTATATATGATTCATATTCGAACTATCTAGATTTGGACTTTTGAAGAGTTCAAATTCGAATCATAGAAATTCGAATTCGAATCAAATCAAATCTCACCCGGTTCGATTCTTATTCGAATATAGAGTTCGCACATTTCTAGTAATTGGACAATATAGTATTTCGAACCATTTCACAAAGATTATAATGCACGCATATCGATTGGCAATAATTTATGCAGACGGACAATTCCCATCGGTAACAAATTTCTCACATATATAATCTGCAATATTATTGTTTTAAATGTCTTTATATAAGGCGAATTAGAGATATCAACGATATATGATATAAACACTTCCTTGTCGGGAGATCATAAGTACTCGATCGCTCCAAGTGCCAATATCTTTGTCAATCAATGTCATAGGACATCCTTAACAACTGCAATCACCGTAGCGTAAAAAAAGTGTAAGCACTGTCGTAAAATACGGAGCCCAAGGTATCGGGTTAACATTAGACTGTCGGCGTTTCCTCAATTGCGGGACATTCCTCTCCTCGCGGTTGTATAGCATTCGCCGGGCACGCAAACGCGCGCGTGGCGATCGAAAAGTTAGTATGTTTGCAGATGAGAGGTTTAACGAGGATTACGAGATGAGATAACGATCGGCGATCACCGTGGAACCGTCGCAAATCGGATCTCATTCGCACGTTACAACTATCCGCCAATACGCTCCGCTTCGAGAGACCCGTTGCTTGAGGAGGATGCGGCGCGCCGGTTTGTTACTTCGCGAGATGATAGGCGTTTGATAGATCACCGCACGATGCCGCCGGCCGCGCGAAATCAATCCAGAACGAAAGGAACATCCCCCTACTTTCCATCAGAGACGGTTTCCGACGGCGACGGCGACGGCGACGGCGGCAGCCGGTCGGTCGCCGAGCGGCGACGCGACGTGTCCCGGGGGTCGAGAACCCCTGAATCTCTCTCTTTCCCTCTCTTTCTCTCTCGTCTCTACCTGACTCTACCTGACTCTACGAGTAGGTAGATAAATCCGCCGCCTACTACTACCTCGCGCCGCGCGGTGCGGCGGACAATGCGCTCGGGACGGCGCATCATCGTCCGTATTGTTTGCTTGGCCAACGGGCGCACGGGGTGCACCGCCCGGCTTTTCTCGCAGGTGCTGGAAGCGGAGAAGAGCGGAGGAACGTGTCCGCGCGCACTTTAGCCATCACGTAACATGACGACGCGCGCGCGCTGGATATTTCCCGGAAATCAAGTCATTCAAGTCGCTCGCCCGCGGAAGCCGCTCCCCATAGTCCCCGTGTGTCCGCGTGGAAATGACGCGCGATTTCAGGATGCGCTCGTCGCGCATCGTGCCTGCCGCGCGCAAATTCCATAAAAATGGCCGGGATCGGCGATAGTTGGTTTTAATGACGTGGGAATGTGCGCATCGCGAGTTTCGGTGCGCAGCAATCTCGTCTCGCGAAGAGATTTGAGAAAGGGGAGGAGAGCTTTTCTCAGTAAGTCGTCAGCGCGTCTATGTATCCTGCATCGACAGACGGCGGGCAGCAAAAACCAAAAACGCTTCTTTGTAATAATAATGACTTCCATCTGCGCGACCAATGTGTATCATTTTTGGCATGATAGAAAGAAATGTTGCGTGTTGTCACGCTTGTTCGGCGTCCCTACCTACGTACGGCACCGCGGGTGAGAGAGAGATTGGCGCACCTGCGGACCTCGCACCGTCGCCGTCGTCGAGAGGAAAGCGACGGAGACCGTTCGGTACGATTCCTCATCATACGACTGTTCCCGGAACGAAGGGAGACTCGCTCTCTCTCCCGCTATCTCTTCTGCTCTCCTCTACTTATTACCTTTCCTCTCCTAATTCTCGTCGTTCTCCTTCGGCTCTGTTCGTCTTCGTTCTCGCCCAATTCTCTCTTCTTTCCCGTCGTTCCTTTTTCCCCCTTCTGAGGTCGCGGAGTGGAAGTGCCACCGTCACCGTCGCGCCCGATTCCCCTCTTTTTTAGACGACGACGTATATTTCCACGAAATCGTTCCGCCGTACACCAATTTCGGCGCGACGTGGTGGCACGGTCGCTAGAGGAAAATTACAGAGTTCGGGGAGAAAAGGTGGTAGCGGGGCAAAGGGCGAGAGGACGCAAAGAGGAGGAAGGAGCCCAAGTGGTCCCGTGAATACCGGGGGAAGAACCACTGCGCGCGATAATCTGAGACCGAAGAAAGGAAAGGACCGAGGTCTCGTCATTAAGCGAAATGATTGCCGCGTTCGCGGGGACCACCTACACCCGCAAAGAGGCGTCCCAAGGACGGTGGCACCCCAAGGATACTGGTACGACCGCGCGCCTTTACAAGCGCGTACGAATAGGAACCCCGCGGTTTTGTCGATCCACTTCCGGCGGAGCCAATCAGCCGACGTCGGCGGCCGCCCAAGCAAACGCTACTGTGCCGCGGAATAAGTATTTCGAAAGATCAAAAACGAGCCGTCGTGTCATTATTCTCGAAAGTAAGATAGATGCACCGGTAAATGGCTGTTTAAGGAATATCGTTAGGCGTTTTTAATCTCTATTCTGCATCCGCGAGAGTGAGACTCCCGCACTGGCTTTGTCGCAAGCGGTCGCTTTAACTTATTTTTTGCAACTCGGTCGCGAATAGATCTATCTTCAGTGCTGAAGAAATCGAATTATACAAAGTCGTGAGGATAGGGAAATGATGTGTGTGTGTGTGTGTGTGGCTTTGCGAGCGTAGGCCACGACGAAAAACGTTGCTAGGCGAAGTCAGCGCGCGATCGAGTTACGAGTTTCGAATGTCCGCCGGTCGTGACTGCTCGCTCAAATTTCGTAAAAAATGCTATTTGGAGGTGAGAAAACGAACGTCGGGGCCATACTAACATAAACTCCCCGATATATCGTGCGTTATGTCACACGCTAATTGTGTCTGCTATTTTATTCTTATTCATCCTTATTCTACTTGATAAAACCCAACGATAAAAAATTATACCGTTTCTTACTTTCATCCAACAGGCTTCCTCCAAAACTTCGTTTCTTCAAATTAAAATTGAGAGATTGAAAAATTATGGAAGGTGCATCAATATTTATTTATCTTTTTCATTTTGATTTGTTTTTAAAATTAAAGTCAGTAAACGTCGCATATATTTTCACGCTGCTTTTTTTATTTTGTTCGATAAATGGTTTACGGTGTATATTTGTTAACCCCTTGATGCACAATTTTTCCGTTGAACATATTTTGCTGAATTTTAGTATATGAGGATTTTTGGGGTTTTTTAATTGCAAATTTAAAATCGAAATTAATAAAAATGGCAGATTCAATAATATGGCAGCAAAATTGAAAAAAAGTTAACTATAATGGTTATTTACGTATAAAATTTTATACGTAAGAGTTTTTTTAAGCTTCTGATTTTAAATCTGCAATTAAAATGTATATAAATACAAAATGGCAGATCCGATATTGATGAAATTTTTGCTACTTTTTAACGAAAAAATCTCTTAGAATAATTCTCAAGAGTTTCAAATATAAATATATGCCGTAAATATGCATAAATAATTTTTAAAAATTCTTACAAGAGTATCTTGAAAAGTTTAAATTTCGATTGTAATGAAATTTTATTTTAGAAGTGATAGATGAATTTATAAATTATCAGTAATAGGATAAAAAAACAAAAAACGGAAAAATAATTAAATATTTATGTTATTCATGTACACATACAAGTTTTAGAAACATAACGATGCTAAATATGTTACACAAACCAATTATGAAATACGTTGCATAAAAAAAACTGCGAAGAAATAGATGTTCCCATATAAGGACACACTATACGACAAAGGGTTAAATAAATACCCCACTATGAAGAGGCAAGTATATAAGTGTTCCCGTAATTTGACATGGCAAACGGCGTCATGAAATACAAGGTAGTCCATTTCACAAAGATACTACGGTCAAAGAGATGAATAAGAGCATTTGCGGACGTCACAAATGCAATTTTTTCGCGTTTTATGACATATTTCTCTACAGAAGCTCTTTCTATTTCGTCCTGAAAAGAGTTAACAACCGTGGACATGTAACGCGCGTCGTGCGGCAGAGAGTGCGCGCGGATACTTTCTCACGACGACGTTTCACGCGACCCGCAGCGTAAACAAACAGGCGACGATGTCGCGGAGCGACGGCGTAGAATAGTAGCACCGTGGACGACCGGGCCCGGGCCCCCGGTGAGCGAAGAGACCGCGCGCGCACGTACGGCAGAAAAAGAAAAGAGCTAGGGCGGCGGCGGCGGTGGTGCCAGGGGGATTTGTCGAGCTCGCGCGCTGTGGAGGGGCACCGAAAATTGAGTACTGGTGGGGGGATGATGGGGACCAGCCGCATAATGACAGGGTGCCTCGCGCCAAGGCCCCGCTAACGAACCGGCCCACAGAACCCAAAGGGTCCGGGGCTAGGACACGACACTGTATTATTTTACCATTTCGGGGGTCGGGGGCATCATCAGAAATCATCGCCGAATCCATATAATCAGTAGACGGTTACGTGCAGCCATGATTTTAAGTGCTGCACAGTGCGATAGAGCGAGAGAGAGAGAGAGAGAGAGAGAGAGAGAGAGAGAGAGAGAGAGAGAGAGAGAGAGAGAGAGAGAGAGAGAGAGAGAGAGACGGACAGGGCGAAAGGAGTGGGAGATAAGGGGCTTAATCCGCTTAATAAGGCGAGCGATCGTAGGTGCCTCTACGGCGTCCTCGTTCTCGTTGTCCTTTCGAGCGACTCGCGGACTCTCCTCTCTCGAGGCGCGGATATCCGATATGAACTTGTAGGAACTCCGCCATGGCCGCCAATGACACGGACCCTATAAAAAGCAAGAGCACCCTCTTTTCGTGCCGCGATCTTTTTCCATCCTCGTCCTTAGCGGCGCCATTTTGGTACCGCGAAAGGAGGTCCTTAAAGTGTTCCAATGAGATTGCAAATGCAACGGCAGGATTCCCGCGGGGCGCGACGAAGGGAAGAGTGAGGAGAAGGGCACGAAACCCCTAGGAGTCGTGTGCGACCTCTGAGAATTGGCGAGCCGGGGAGTAAAAGATCCCCGAGCACTTTGCCAAAACGAAACACTTCTCGATATTTTTTCGCCCGTCTCCGTCCCGAGAGCGTGTCTCTCGATAATTGAAGACAAATTGCTTTGAAAGCCTGCAACTGCAAAAGTGTACACTCGGCAATGCCGAGAGACTTAATTGGTAATTTTTACTTCCGTTGAATGGATTTCGCAAGAAAATATGGGCGCGTCTTGAAAAAAGTACATTAGCGTAAAAAAGCGTGACTTTACAAGAATGCTTATTCACGCGAATAATGGACAATAATTGTCATTGCGCACGACGCCTAAGTGCCATAAGAATACATTGCACGCGTTCGCGAGTTAGCATTTTGCTATCTCATTCGTTCTTTACATAATATTATTTCTCCCCGGCTTTCCAATTCCAACGCGCTCGAAATCTCTTATTGTCGATTAAAAAGTCGTACTCGGGGGCCACATTTAATGACACATCGCTATCATTCGTTCGTTAGGGATCGATTGATATTTATTGTAATTTGTGAAAGCTCCGTAACGGTGGATCTAACGTGGATGTAACGGAGTGAAAAGCGAATTTATAACGTACGAGTTCAAGATATTGTATTCGCGCGAAAGTCCGCAGAGGTCGGAAGCAAAGTAACGAAGTGCAATGCGCGGAGTGCACACCGTGAAAGTTGATCGATAAAGATCTAAATGAAAGTCGCGGAGGGAATATAAAACGACTCTCCGGAGCGCAGCTACTTTGCGTAGGACCGACCGGTTTACCAGGGAAAGAGAGGAAAGACGTTTTGCACGTTACGTGTTCTACACTGATTGGGAACTTGCCGCCTATAAGTCACAGCTCGTCTCGAACGAAAATAAATAATTTAGCCGAGCTAGTCGTACCACGCAAACCATGCAACGTACACGCTCTTACGCATGTATCGACATGCGAACGTTTACAGCCGTCGCGGAATTGTTGAAAAACGACGGTCGTTGATCGTCGTCGTTCATCATCGGTGATTCTCATCGCATTGTTACTTTCGGATCTATTAGGTCTCAATTACAGCATCTCTCGCGTCCTATCTGCGACAAACAATGCGGACGATTTTAATTTACCTCGTGTCCGCGTTTGTCTTCGTGAAAAAGGTACGGGAACGGAATAATTTAGATCCGAAGGAACGCGCGGGATCCTGTTCTTGTGAGAGTGTAGGAAAAGATAGAGCTCGATCCAACACGTAGCCGGAGTATTAGGCACCGCGACACACACACACACACACACACACACACACACACACGCGCGCGCGCGCGTTATATCGATAATTAGGAGCTTTCTTCTTAGGACGAAGGTATCGATACTGCCTTCTCACGAAACTGGTCCGGGAATCCTACGGCCCTTGTACGCGGGTTTGGTCTACAGATAAGGCACGCCTGAATGATCCGACCGTTGTCTCTCCCGCGTCCTGGTTCAATCTATCTCCGATATATCGCAAGATCGTCTCTTCAGGAAGCTTTCCATCGTAATGACTTGCAGACGATTAAGATATAAATCTCACGAAACCGAAAACTTTTAACCCCAGAATGGACATCTAGAGTGATTTAACCTTAGCTAATAAGTAATCACTTATTTTTTCAAGTCCTTAACTACACTCCGGACCGCTCGACTTTGTCGCATTGTCATTTTCATTCTAATTAATATTTTTAATCTCGTAACGTAAAGGAATTAAAAATACAGAATTTGAATAAGATGTTTATAATAATATTAGGCCAAGAAAATAATTCGAGTTTAAACTAAACTTATTATAAGCAAATTAGAAAATTATGTTATTATGTGAAAACTAGAAAACGAAAAACAGCCGTCCACTGGACCGGAGTGTGGCGAGCAAGGCCCAGCAGTGTCGAAAAAGTGAAGCTCATGTCACAGTAATTGTTTTATTGATCAAGAATCCATATCTATACCTTTCACTTAAAAGTTCTAAACCTAACCTAATCCATATAATAGGAAAAATTTAGGACCTGTACCTTCATAGTACCTATTAAAACTTGCTGGGGTATAGGAATCAAGTGACTGTTTACGTTACAAAAATTAATAGTAAGTATAGTAAAAGTTTTGTATTATAAATTCGAAATAACAGTATTTGAATAAAGTTATGAAAACCTATATGTTTACAATAAATAAATAAATAATAATGTTATAACAGTTAACATAAAATAGAAAAAATAACAAAATTTAATGAAAACATATGTGTAAAAACTTAGAAAAAAGTAACAAGTAATAAAATAATTGTTGTAAATTTATCGAATGCGAAACATATTTTTGTTAATAAAAAATATGATATTTTCGATAAATTAATTATATTTCAATCCGATTAATATGTAACAGATTTTAGGAAGAATCAAGTTTTAATATAAATATTTATTTTTATGTAAAAATACTTTATGTAATTTATATTTATATATATAATATAATAAACAAATATCATAAAAATAAATCGTTTTTAATAATTCTGGACGAGCAAACACAGTATACATGATTTTATATGATAGCGTAAATAGCCTTATCATTTTAGATTACTATATAAAATAAATATGATATAATAATTTTCTTTTTTTTTCTAATAACTATTTTTTTACGAACTTTTAAATATGCAATTTCATCAAAAACCCATATAAAAGCGTTTTATTAATTAATATCTTCGTTTTTTTTTTAATACTGTCGTAATAAGCCGTTTAAAATGTGTGCTTCTTTTATTTTTTAAATACTATCATTTGGTTTTTTTTTATTTGAAGTAAATCTATACATATTATCCTCAAATACTATTAAATTATAGAACAATAAAAAAATATGCAATATGTACCTAAATAACAATGACTTTTATTAATAACAATGACTTTTTAATTGGAGTGTAAAACCCCAGGTGACCATTTATGAAAAAAAAGAAAATGAGGCCTGTTCTCTGGTTTAGTTGCATGATGCTTTTTCCTACTAGATATTTTAAATCAATTATCTTCGACAAGAAAAAAAACATGATCGTACAATTGTTTCACAATTTAACGAACTTACCGAATTCGATACGGTCTATCTTCGCTATGCTCACGTTTTCTCGGGTCGTATGTAAGTAAGCGCTGAAATTCTAGGGACGCCACGTTCAATCAACGACAAAGGAGGTCTGGCTGTGGGACTCTGAATACTTGATATCAACCACTTTACTCCGCGCACGCAGGAGTTATGGCCTTGATCCATACTGTGGGCAAGTTGCGCGGCACCTTCGCGTTACCGTCGCTGCGCCGCCGCCGCCGCCGTCGTCGTCGTCGCCGTCGTGCACACGGTAAATCGTGTGCGCCGCGTGCGCCGTGGTATACCCACAGGCACGAACACAATGCGCGGTAATTGAGTTACAGAGGCATAGCGCACGCACAGGCAACTCTTCAGAGCCCGTGAGCGATTCCACACACGTGGACGACACGATAGAATTGCAGGTCCGACCCGACCGCGTCCGGGCACATCCCTCGGAATGCGATATACCGATAGACGAGAATCCGTGCAACGATTTTTCCCGCTTTCAGAACGTCTTCCAGTGCTGCATCAGCAGCATATCCTATAGAGATATGAATCTGATCTCTCTGAAACCACAATATTACCGTGATGAACTTAACGACATCCTCATGACGAATAAATCATTTTAGGCGGACTATCAAGCAATTAAGTACGCGTTTTTTTTTATTTACTGTTTTAGTCAAAAGACTGTCGACGTCTTTTAACTAAATGATTTCAAAAAATATTAGGTAAAACGCTGAGTTTTGTGCATACCTATATTGTATATTCGCGATGAAACTAACAGATAGCAAAAAAGCATCTGTCTTCACGTTGGATCCGCGTGCAACTTTTTCATCTTCGCCAAGCGCTTTCTCTCCTCTTCATTTTTTCTACGCTCGTCGTCCCACGCACGCGCGCGTAACCCGGCATATACACGCGGCAACCGTGTCGCGAGGCAATATTTTTCACACCGCGACAATGGCGATCGATTATTTCTGATCCGAGTAATAATAAAATATGTGAATGAAATTGCTCCATCGTTTAGATTAGCTATTAATTGCTTCCCCCCTCGGTGTATTTCATGTGATGGGTGTCATATTTATAGCCGCGGCGCGTCGTTGCAGCGCGAGAGAAACAACTTGATACTGCCTCCGGCGCGATTGGTTGCGTCTCGCACCGCGGGCGTTCGCTAGTTTAATGTGCGCGTAATGTACGTGTGTCTACGATTCAGACGGGTCTTACCAGCTACAAAAGTTCGATCTTGCGATTGGGACGCGACCTTTCTATTCCGAGAAAGAGAGAGGACGATCCGAATCGAATTTGTCATTCGAGTATTTAACGTGAAGTCGAATCCAAAAATGAACGAGCGCGAACAAGGCCGAACCGTTCGTATACTTATTGAAGCGAGATTGCTTATTCGCGTAAGTCTAGTAACTACATATACACAAATACGTATTTAAGAGATCAAGAAAAATTGTCTAAAAAATGAGCAAATTTTAAACAGCTGTAACTTTGTTTTAAAAAATGGGAATCCAAATCTAACAGAAAAATTTTGAAGCTTGAAATCTCTACTTTCGAAAGGTCACAGCTGTTTTTCACTTTCTTCAATTATGGTAATTTTAACATAACACAGAAAATTACTAACTCGACGAAATAAGCTTGTCACTTTGTGGGCGTGTTACGTGTACAAAAAGGACCTAAAAAGTTTCTTGACCTTTTCATGTCAAAGCCTAGTTTCCCTTTTTTTTTTTAGATTTTAATTTCAATTTTTTCTTATCAAGTTATCGAGAAATGGAGAAAAAATAGGTATTTAGATTTTGATCGTTTATCTCTGTTAAAAATCATCGTTCAGCAATTCCAGAAATAGATGGAACTGAATTTTTGCTCTATAATATGGTATAATTGTAAAAATTCGCGATTTTTCTCTTTTTTATTTAAACCTCGGAAAAAATTATGCAAAATAACTGAAAAAATGTTATCGTTTAAACTTTTTGTGCCTCTTACAATTATAGTACTCCAAACTTGAAAAAAAATCATAAACTTGCTGTGATAATTTTTTTATAATGATCCGCACGTTTAAATGGATCGATGCATACAATGTATCATGTGGGAATACTTGATTTGCTTTGATAAAAAAATTTTAAAAATCCGTTGCAGAAAAATCTTTTCAGCATCCGCGTAACTGTTTAACTTTCCTCAGCATAAAATTAAAAAAATGCAAAATGTCTTTTTTAACTTCTCCCAAAACGCACCACGTACAAGTTGTACGGTCGGGTTTACGCTTCATTATGCGTGTTTATTTGAACGTGATGAACGGTTTAACGTCTCTTGCGAAACACGGAATTTCTCTCACGGGAGACTTCGTTTATTTCTCGTGCGGAGAGGTGCAGTTTAGAACATTAAAATTCCTGTGATTAATTGGACTCAAACCTGGTTTTTTGTGGTTACGAATCTGGCGCGCTTTACCATTAAACTAGGTCATAGGTCACCCCTTCGATAAAAATATTATCACAGCAAGTCTGTAACTTTTTTCAAGTTTGGAGTACTAAGAGGCACACAAATTTTAGATAAAATTTTTTTAATTACCTTACATAATCTTTTCCGAGGTTTAAATGAAAGAAAGAAAAATCGCGAATTTTTTACGTTATCTTCATCTTATTGTAACATGTCCACAAGTTTTTAAAAAATCAGCCATACCATTTCTGGAATTGTTGGACGATGATTTTTAACGGAGTTATGAAACAATCAAAGTCAAAGTGCCCATTTTTTCTCCATTTCTCGATAACTTGATAAGAAAAAAATGAAATTAAAATCTAGAAAAAAGACTTCTAGGGAAAAACTTCAGGTTTCAACATGAAAAGCTAAAAAATTTTGTTTAAGTCCTTTTCGTGTATAGTAGGCGTCATTAATCCCTTCCACCTGAAGCATAGTACATGTAACGTGCACTATAGAAATCTCAAGAACACAGCTAGGAAGGCATTAATGACGCCTTCTACATGACACGCCTACGAAGCGACAAGAAAATTTCTTATTTCGTCGAATTCGTAGTTTTCTACGTTAAAATTACCATAATTGAAGAAAGTGAAAAACAGCTGCGACCTTTCGAAAGCAGATTTAAAGCTTTGATATATATATATATAATATAATACGAATTCGACGAAATAAGAAATTTTCTTGTCGCTTCGTAGGCGTGTCATGTAGAAGGTATATTTGATATATATATATATATATATATATATATATATATATATATATATATATATATATATATATAAAATATATATATATAATATATATATATATATATATATATATATATATATATATATATATCAAATATATATATCAAATATATATATATATATTTAGATTCCCATTTTTTAAACAAGTTATAGCTTTAAAATTTGCTTATTTTTTAAGCCAATTTTTCTTGATTTCTTAATTATTTGGTGAAGTATATATACAGATGTATATATTATATATTATCGAAATAGAAAAGATAAGAAAAATTAAATATCTTATCGAGATCATCGAGATGAGCCTCAATATAATGCTATGTAATTCCATCTACAGCTACATAACGACAACCAAGAGACGCAGAAACGTTAAGGTGGCACTCTCTAACGATCGTTCTTTGCATTAACGGAGAAATGTTGGAGTTGGAAGTGTGAAATGGTGTGAGACATTGGAATGCAATCGCGAAAGAGGAGGCAATTGACGCTTCGGTAATGCTGTATTACGATTTATATATTATAAAAAAGAGTTTGGAAGTTTATTTTCAAAATATTCTTAAGTAAACATTAACTGCCAGAGCGCACTAGATTAACTAAGTTGTCCTAAGGTTTGAGAGGAATGTTGGGCCAGTATTGTGGATTCGCTGTATCTTCGTATCGCTCCACCGTACTCCGCAGAGCGGTTTCCATCGCCAATATCTTGGATCCGGCGTCGCCGTACAGCAGCTCTGCCTCCTTGTTTCTCACCTGGGTCTTCTCGGCGGCGCCGACGAAGGGCGTTTCCTCCGAATTCTCCTCGCGCGCGGCCCTGTCAAATCCGTCCTGTTGCCGCATCTCTCGCTTATGCCTCTCGCTCGTCTCAAAGAAGTTCAACATGTCCTCGGTCACATTGAACTCCAGGTCCTCATTATCCGTCCCGAGTTCCGCGTGGTTCTCGTCCCGCGTGTCGTCGTCATTGTTGCCCTCCGTGTGATAATCGTCTTGCCGAGTGTCACGATAGCCGCGATGCCGAGCTAAGAGTCTCACTCGGTCGCGCAGCAGTTTGTTCTCGTGCTCGAGGGCGACGCAACGCGATCTCCACCAGGTTATGCTGTGTCTGCAAATCGGCAAGATGCCTTTTGACGATCGACGATTCTCTTCGACCTTCTCTTCGACGTCTATTTCACTTGTGAACTCACCGTTTCTGCCATTCCTGGGCCACCGCGTAATTCTTCCAGAAAGCGTCGGCCTGCATCGTGCCCGTCGCTAGCGTCTCGCGTGCGTCGGTGACATACTCGGGGAAGACCTTCCAATGCCTTTCGGACCTAACCCTAACCTCACACTTGATCCGCTCGCGCATCCGCTGTTTCTTCAAGCGTCGCTTCCTTCTCTGCTTCCCGTGCCGTTTCGTTTTGACGGCAAATTCCATGCTCGGTCGAATTTTCTTTGTTACGAAAAATCAGCTGAGCATACCTGACAGCCGTATAAGTACGTCATTGTTTACATTCCCAATGCGCGAACCGTACACAAACGCCCATGACATCCACCGCGAAGCGACGGAACTTTTGAAGCAATATATAAATATTTTTATATTATAAAATGAATAAAAATCAGCGATAAAATATCGAAAAAATAATTTTTTAACAAATTGATATTTTTTATTCTATCATGGATCTCGATGTATTTTTTTCTTATCAATTAACAATAAGTTATGACAATTAAGACTTTTTTTAATCAACTCGAATGACTATCGTCGTTATAACAAATCGACCATTGATTTTGGTCCTTCCAAATTGTAATTTTGAATGGCTGGATTCTATCCTTGTTTTACACCTGATGGTAGAATGATGCAATAGCGCTAATAGCGCGCTCCTCGAACGCAAAGCATCATACTTAAGTAATTCATTGCGAAAAATAGCAAGTGATATACCACTTATTAGTAATGTAAAATTACCAATTTCATTCAATATATTTCCAGCTTTGATATAAAATTGCTTTTCAAAACAAAATACTAGTCAGCGCATAATTTAAAGCAAGATGTAAAATTCACCAAATTATTAAGCGCAGAAAAACCCCGCCTGATAATATCAATATTTATATTATGTGTTATACACATTTATCAACGTCAGTTGATATTTATTTGTTAGTGTATTTCTTACTAATTTTCCCCGTCTTTTAAATTATTTTATAGACACTAGACAGAATGACTATAAGAGGGAGAAAACAACACATCAGGAGTATATGAAAGATTAAATAGGTGATTTTTATTAGAAATGTACAGTAATATCGTGAAGCTTTATACAAATCTAGAAAAGAGACTGTAACTTAGGTGAAAGTTACGCGTATATAACACTTATCGAGGTCTGAGGGTGTCGTCTTTGTTATGTTTTCGTGCATCACAATCGTCGCGGGTCCTTTTTCGCGCTAAAATATCTGCACGGCTCTTGAACGCGCAGCGATTATAATCTGTTTCTTCCCTTCCATTTTTTTTCTGTACACGCAGTAAGTGTTATAAATATCTCAAAATTCAACACTACAATTAGTTACTTTTCGAAACTTATCGATTACATTCACATTCTACAGTTTAGAATTTCAATCTCAATCACAATCAATCAATCACAACGTTTAAAGCAAAAGAATTGCATCTACCGTCCAATTAAAAGAAATCTAATCGATATACGTTTAGGAACGTGCTTCCTATCGTTTATGCCTCGAAGCATCGATTTAATTTCGATGAAAGCTGCGTGAAAATTATTGTCAATAATATGTTTAAAATATAAGATAATATGTGAGCTCCCGTTTGCAGATGTAAAGATTGCAACAGATATATTATCCTCCGTTCGCGTAGACTCTCAATCAGTTTTCTGTTAGTGAATGATTATAAAGGTCCAGTCCTGACCTCACATATAGGACATGTTCAATCCGCGTTCAAACGATACCTCGTCATCTCCTAATTTAACATTGGCGCTGCCTGAACTATTTCTTCTCGAATCGCTACGAGGACCATTAGCTCGGACATTATTACTGGACGCTTCGTCATCGCTTCCATTCGTCGATGACGATTTATGCAATGGCTCCAATCCGATAATTACACGAACATCATCAGGAATCTGATGTTCCACGGACATCAGCTGATAGTAAATACCTTCTGCCTTAGAGACTGTCCAAGGCAACTCGATATGAAGTGACAAGTCGTTTATGTGCTGTAAACAGTAATATTACAACAGGATAGATCTCGACAAATTCGCGATTATATCGGGAAAATGCTTTGAGTTACCTTCAAAATTTCCGTAAATCCGTAATTGTTCTCTATTAAAATATTCTTCTCTGTGTCCAAAATAGCTGCACATATAAGCAAATGAAAGTTTTTGCAGGGTAGATCGGTCCATAGGATCTCCCATAATTTCAATATGTCGATCGCGCTAAATTCCCGCTTGAATAATACCAACAACCATCGAAAGCAAAAGAACATGTTGCCAGAATCGTGTCTATTCAGATAGTACGCTAATTGCGGTTCCGTGGTGCATAATAACGTGTACAATTGACACAATTGTGCTTTCATACCTTTCTGATCCATTTCAAAATTAGTGCTCTGTTTTAAAATAATAAAAGTTACTTGCAGGTATACGTACTGCGTATTATACTACGTATGTATGTAGAGAACATCACTCTTACCACTTTATCCATGAATCCAACAAAACACCAAAACGCATCTACTTCATTATCCATTAAAAACAAGATAGGGCTAAGAAGATCGCTCATACCCTGAACATATCCTAAATCGAAATTGTACATTACGTAGGTCATGAGTATGTCGTATAATTGCTCCAAGTGTGGATTATTATCCCCCGCATAATAAGGATGTGTTCTATCTGTCCTGTTAACATCCTTTTCTGAAATAACATTAGGAAATTCAATTTTTAATTCGAAACATAACTAGTCCTATAAAAATAACAATTTTACTACTTTACCTATCAAACTTTTTCGTTCTCTATAATCAGAAAACCGGCTCTCTTGCGCGGTCGTGAATGTACGCCATTGTAATTTCATCGTGAAATACTCGTCAGTCTTTTTCCTCTTAAGTTCTAATCTTTCGTTATGCGTCGATTTCCATGGGTAATAATTCAATAAAAATTTCCATACTTCAAAACGTAACGATGGACAAATACCCTAATGAATTATCATAAATATATCATAAAATTATGTTTTCACCATATAGAATACTTATTGATGAAAAAATATTTAGACGCATACCCCTCGAAAGATAATTTCTTTGACAGCTTTAGGATTAGTGATTCTTCCTTGTCGATCTTTACATTTCTCCCACTGTTCTTGTGTCAATGGCGCACCTGACAGAATTATAATTTTTATTTAAGCGTAACACACACACACACACGCACACGCGCGCACACACACACACACACGCGCACACACATATATGAAGCCATATATAGGGGTAAAAGCCATAGTGGTGTAAGTCAAATTTTTTAAGATATTGACTCGTGTGCATAGATGCAAACTATACAATATATAAATTGCAATATATAAATTGCTTATGGTTTTTACTCCTCCATATATACACAATTAAAAATGTTTATAAGCAAACATCCTATAATATAGTTATATCTGAATTTTTGAATGTATACAATAATGTATTATTACCACGTGGACATGGTGGTCGCGGAGGTAGGTCCACTCCAACTCCAATCACTTCGTACTCTTCTCCAGATCCTATAGACACAGATACATGCGGATGATGATCGATCGTAAGAGACTGATTTAATAAATCGGCGACTGCTTCTTCAACTGGTCGCTTTACTGGCTCTTTATACACTGTAACATTAGTAATATACGTATATGAAACTTTTACCGATGTAATGAAAATTAGGATCTATTTATTACTGACGAAGGATAGAGGAGAAGAACGATCAATGTCCATCCAGAGTAATTTCGAGAAAAATACAATTTTAAGTTTCAAGACACCAGATATCTTATATCTTGAAAATAGTACCGACAGTGCAAATATCAGAATGCGTAGTGTTTACCTAGTGTTTACATTGTATTCTGGACTTTAATGGTTCTACCTCACAAGCGCGCGGACTATGATCGTTTTCTCCCAGAGCGGTACATCTTTCGGCCTTATTTCCCATGAATTGTAACTGTTCTCGATCAAAACAGATAAGAACTATGAAAGTTCTTTGAAAATGTCACAAGATAGCATGATCAGATCAATTTCGATAAAAAGTGGACTTTGATCCTTCAGATGTATTCATTACAGATTACTAATCTGTCCTCTTACACCAGATATCTGCGAGTTTGCTGAATGCCTCCAGCGTTGTTTCATAGGGACGATTATGTAAGTTTTTCACAAACTTCCACACATAATCAGAAGCGTTCTCTTGAAACAGATCTAACTCGGCGAAGGATTTCTTCAATACAGTCTCAACTTCGTCCATCACCAGATATAAATTTTTGTCCGAGCGTGATTTTACAAATTTAATAAATCCCTTCAGCGAATTTACAAAACTTTCAGCGTTAGCCAGCTGAAAGAAGGCAACGTAGGTGGTACCGTCCCTCTGCATAAATATGAGCTGCTGTCCACCGTGATTCACGCGAAACGACTTCAAGTCGGAGAACAATATTTTAACGGTTCTCGTACGTCCGGAGTCCGGACCTTCTGAATTCGTGCGAGTCCTTCTCGTATGCGTATCCACTAAGGACCATTCTGGATCTTGATCTTGCCACTCCGATACCACGGAAACTTCGACAGGCTTCCATTCTATGCATTTGCCGAAACTCTGCGATGCAAAAATAAACAAGCTTCTTATGACAGGTTTGCGTATATATATATCTACATGTTTACATAACATGTAATAACAGAATCTTACATATTCCACGATATTGAGCGTTCCTGAACTGTGAACCTCGTCTTCTCTGGCATTTGCTCCACGAAGTACAACGCCCGTATGGATGCAGAGATCCTGGTATCAACAGAATTAATGATAAATCAAGGATTTGCAAGAAGCAATAGAGCTACCCAGGTAGTACATAAAACTCATAATGACATCATCAGGATGACGTCACCAGGACTTTATTCGTCACTTAAAAATCACTTAAACGCTATTTTAACGTCACTTTGATCTCATTATGACTCTGTTCTGCTTGGGTAGATACATCTCTGAAATGTAGAACTGCAGGTTCGGAAATTCGGAACATTATAACGCGAGTGCTGCTGCTGATGTAATCAAAGACAATGGCCAACAGTGAATTATAGATACTATTTGTAACCAAATAACGAAATATCAAATGTAAATTGTAGTCCTAAGCAAGAACCACCTGCGCGTCGATCGTTCGCGAGGTGCCGAGAGTCGAGTCGCGAACCTAACCTCTCTGGCCAAACAGAAAAAAAAACGCTCGGAGAGCGAGACCAAGCGAGACCGTCGATCGGATCGAACGCCGGGCGTTCGCGGTCACGGTCGATCGGTCGAGGACGCGGAACGCGGAACGTCGAAATTCCGCGCCCGCCGTCGAATCGCGCGACAGTTTCGCACACGGGTGTACGTACACGCGGGCGGGTGCACTCTCGACGAACGTGTCATCCCATCCCGCCCGTGCGATCGCACGCGCGGAACGCGAACACGTTACGAGCACAGCCCGGCGCTAAGCACGCGCCGTCCACGTTCACCCGCGCCACGTCGGGAGGAAGAAACGGGGCGTACCCGCGCTCACCTTTCCCTGCTCCGTGGGCTCGAACATCTCGGGCCTCGCACGATCAGCCGTCGTCCTCGTTGAATTCAGCTCCCTGCACTCGCTCTCATCGCAACTGTCCCACATCGCGGCACTGCCCTTCATCCCGCTTCCCCCTCCTTCGCAGTTCGCAGTCCCTCACTCTCTCTCTCTCTCTCTCTCTCTCTCTCTCTCTCTCTATCGCGCGCGCGTCCGAGGCACCCGTCTCGCTCGCTCGCGGGTCGCGGGCGCCCGGCCCGCCGTTTATTGCGCGGCTATGATCCCGCGTTGCCTCGCGAATTAAAGTAATAACGAGCGCGCTGCGAGGAGGGACCGGATGCTTTTCACCGAGTTGAAACTGCGGATCCTCCGCTTCTTGGGGCGAGCGGCGAACGTGACAGAGAACATTCCCGAACATTCCCACGCATAGTAAGGAGAATTGAAAAAAGAATTCTTTTTATAGTTTATATATATACATATATTAAAAACATAAATATAGATGAGAAGAAACAAAAATGTCTAGAGCAAAAGTTTTTAAATTTTTCATTTTCTTCTGCATTTCGCGCGTTTATACATATTCTCTTATATGGTTTCTTTATAAGTAAGCTCTTTTAATGCCATTTTCCGTTAAAAGAATTGATAAATAGTTCAGTCTTTCATTTCTCATTTTAGATCTGTACATACCTATACTCATAAGTATCATTATTCGGTATAATTGTCGTTGTTTAGGAGCCCTTTTCGTTAAAAGCCCTGATATGCTTAAACACATTGTAAGCTTCTATATAAGCTTCTATATAAATCCGTCCCTGACGTGAACACAAATATTTGAACAATTAGCTTGTAATGCAGTAGATATTAAATTCATGGTTTACTATTACTTTTACAAAATTCTTTCTTTGCTTAAGTGTTTAAATCCATACATTTTTATATTCTAAAATTTTATAATTTTTAATAAAAAAAGGAAGAAAGATACTGGATAATAGAAAAATATATAAAACAAAATTATTTATTTTGCTAGGAATGATATTATATACTTTACAGATCGTTGTTTTATAGTAAACATCATATTTTTAAAACATTGTTATTCTGAAGAATTTTAAAAGTAACTTACGACTGCACCCGTTGAAAGAACGAAGATCAATACACCACCGGCAAGTAAGAAACGGTTACTGCGCTTGCGTAACTTTCACTTCAAAACTTCTCTCGTGGATTATATTCTATGAGAAAGAAACATCTGTCGAATTTCTGTCGCCATTGAATCGATTACTTAATCGGCGACCGCATATAGTGTTAAATTGTGCAATTGTTTCAATTTCACGAAGGTATTTCATACCTTTTACGCAATTACATTAAATTACGGAATTATCTCAAATTGTAGAATGTTAATATTTTTGCTAGAGGAAAAGACGTAGGAAATATAGATATAAATATTTAATAGATCAACCAAATAGTGGGGATAAGCAAACCTTCGATTCTTTTATTTTCATTATATGTACTCTGATGCTAGCAGAGAGATGATCAGTGTCGTGGATAAATATTTCAGTCTCAACCGAACTTTTTTGCAGAGTGTTGGTTTATGGCCTTACCAAAAATCGAAACTTGCCCGACTACACTCATTTTGTTGCATTAGTATTATTGTAACGTTTATTATATTTCAGGTATGTTGATATTCTGATTGTATTATTTTATTTAATATACAGGACATTCTCGATATTTTCTTCGACTAATTTGGAGATGTTTCTTTAATAAAAACATAGATTGAGTGACAAATAATTGAGTATCTAAAATTCCTCTAAATTAAGCTACAAAGATGTTAACGAGTAATCAAATCTACGTTCTTTCAATAATATTAATAATTCTAAATAGATTGTTAAATATATGAGGCACTATCAAATAATCATAAATTATTGTTTTACATTTTACAATATTAAACAAAGTAGAATGGTCAATTATCGGCAAATAGAAAACAGATAGAAAGCAGCGCGAATTGTTTCAAGCGTTTGGCTCCAATAAATCAAACATTTTTACATCGTATGATTAGGCAGAATATACATAGATTACTTTGATAAGAGATAAAAATATGTATGTTTCTAACTTCTTTAGAAAATTATTGATTACAGTTTACAACATTTATAACTACTAAATGTACTACAGACCACATTATAAAGATTTTCGCTTTGTCTTCTGGTATCAGTGCCGCTGTAATAAAATACAACTCGTTTTGCGTTAACAGTAATACCGTAAGTTAATTATTTATTATATTTTTTTAAAATAAACTTTTATAATTCTACAAATATTATAATTTTTTTATTTTAAATTTTTACTAATTGTTTCTGCTTCAGCATACAGGCTGCGGAAACGCTTGCCGCTTCCGCGATTTGTGTGTAGGAGCTGTAAGAGATACAAAAATAACATAAGATCTTATTAAACAAACAGATAAAATATTTAATGGAGCAACTTCAGTGTATTTATGATGATTTAATGGACAAAAACGAAATTTCCATCATAGATAGATATGCGGACATCGCAAAACGTTATACGATTACATTATTTACAAGTAAGACAATATGTTTTATCTTTTATTCGTTTTATATCTAAACTATATCCAAAAGTTTGAAATTTTTATAACATAAGAAATATTTCAAATTCAGCAAAGCGCCATTTTTAATTTAAATTTATTTATAAATATATTAAAAGGTATAATAATGAAAACAGCAAGAATCAATTCTTAAAATTTTTTTAATTAAATAGTTTATTCTGTATTTTTTTTTCCAATAATTATATTTATGTGATTAAGAGATAAAATTATTTGTATATTCTTATTATAATAAAATGTATGTAATTTTATCAGATATCAAATGTCTTATAAAATACAATACAATATCTAACAATTGTGTGTAAAAAGCATTTCATTTTTTTAAAGTAACTTCAACTTTGTTTCTATAAACAAAACAATTTCCGTCGTCAGCGAATAATTCAAAATAAGTCGTTTTATTTTTTACTCAACTGGCCAATTGAAACAAGAATTCGGTCGAAACGTTGTGCAATCTTGTTTCAATTGGCCAGTTGGGTCGAAAATAAAACGACTTATTTTGTTTCTATATTTTAAGAAATATGATTGAGGTAAAATAATATACATATATATAGACATTGCACTAAAATGTAGAATAAGGGTGCATGATACTTCTCATAATTTTTTATAATGAGCAACAAATGTTAAAATAATGAATATTTTATTTGCTACGTAGATAAAAATAATTTAAGACATTAAAGACAATAAAGAAGAGACACATAGTAACTTGTATAATAAAGATTATCACCTATTTGTTTAAAATAAAAAGATTTGCGTATAAAATATTTTATGATGTTATATTTATAATTATAACAAGGAAAATTTTCAAGTCGTTAGTATATTTTATATTACCATCTTATAATGTTATTTAGTGATTATCGTTGCTGGTTTATTTATTTTTGTGGGTGCCCAAGTATGGCCAGATTTTATACACATTATATTATCTGCAAACGTATCTCGATCACGTAATCTGCAGATCTCCACTGAATATTTTATCGATCAAGAAAGATATTTTTTCTTATCGCTCTTCCATATAAATGCAGCTATGATCATAGGATGTTTCGTATTGACAGCGACAGGAACAATGCTAATTGCATATCTTCAACATGCCTGTGGAATGTTTAAAATTGCTAGGTAAGATAATGAATTTAAGAATAACCGAGAAATTGAATTTAGGAATTAGTTCCGTTTTCCATTAACATTCACATTTGAGAAACATTTTTTTAATGCAAATATTATGTCTTACTTTGTAAATAGAAGAATGCTAAATATAGGAACTCTAAATAATTGACATATTAAAATAATAATAATAAAATCTTGATTTTTTAATTATAAAATACAGTATATGTTAAATTACTTTTTAGTTTTCCGTTAAAAGTGCAATTTCGAATAAAATAAAGTATATTATATTTTTTTTATATTTCTGTTTATATTTTAAAATTTTTAATAGGGTTTACATAATATTACGAATATTGCAACTTTAATATGTTTGTATAAAATTTTTTTACTAATATTAACTCAACAATATCATAATCTGTTGCTTTTTTAAAATTATTGCCTATTTTTCCATAAAACTTTACATAATTATTAGTAACTAAATTATATATTTACAGTTACCGTATTGAGAGAGCGATACAGATTTATATACCAAAGAATATTAACATGCAGAACGAGATTATGGTTTATAAAGGCATAATTCGTGCTGTAGATATTCATCGAAAAGCTATGATGTTGGTATTTGCATGTTCTACATATAATATATGAATAATACTTGCAATAACACACTTTTGTTTTTAAAGATTCTCTAACTGTCTAAAATCTAAATTTGAAATATCATTCATGTTTTTAATCGCAGTCGGAGTGCTTAGTTTAAGTCTAAATATTTTTCGAGTAAGTTTTTGTTCTTACTCATAAATTCACATTTAATAATTTGAATGTTATTTCTTTATATTGCTTTATATTAATAATTTTATTATTGTTTTTTTACTAATAACAATTTTAATATCTTATATTAAGAATTTTAATATGACAATTGTAAAAAATGTTCTAAATTTTGGTTTTAATGCTATTAACATATCCAATGATTTAAATTTAAAATTATTTGACTTTAACATTTTTATGCAGATTCTAAAATTATTTAAAAAAATTTTTTTACATTTAATAAGAATAACAAGAGAATATGATAACTTTAATAGGCTACCTCACTCCGATTTTGATGAAATTTTATAAAAAAATAGGTATTTATAATAATTTCTAAATGTAGGTGTAGCCATTAGTACAGAGTTGCGGAAATGCCTTGTTTCCAAGAAATTATGATTTTAATTATTCGACTTAATTAACGTTTTTCAAGATTTTGATATAAGAAAATAAAAACGAATATCTCTAATTATAATTGAAATTTCTCGAAAACTAGGTATTTCCGTTACTTTATATTAGTGACTTCGACTACATTTAGTGTATGAATATATCATAAAATTTCATCAAAATCAAAAGAAAATAGCCTTCTAAAGTTGGTTCAAATATTAATTATAACAAGAAAAAAATTGCTATTAATTTTATAACTCCATTTACTATATATAACTTATTCAAAATATTTCAATAATGTGTGTAACAGGATTGTACAATATTAAAATTTACATGAAAAATAAATGTGATTTTATTAAATAATATTATAATATCCAAAAAAATTAGACATTTTATATAATAGTTATAAATGATAATTTATTAGTAAAATTATTAAAGGTCAATACATTAATTTATATAGTTAATTGCTATAAAATATTTATATTATGTTTCTATTAGGAGTTGATCTCAGTAGTATATTCGTGTGTATTAGGTCTTTCAGATTGTATTATTCGGATATAATTCTGAAGAATTTTTAATGAATCTTGTAATTGCATCTATCTGTTTTCTATACATGTTTATGGCCAATTTTATCGGACAACAAATTATAGATCACAATAACCGCGTATTTGCCACTGCGTAAGTAATATATTTACTTTATATCCTACATACATTTACAAATTTAACTACTATCATAAAAGAGAAAAATAAAGTAATAGATATTAATGTATATAGAGTACAGGTGTATAGGATATACATATGATGTAAAAACCCCATGTATATGTACTTATTTTTCCGCAATTTTTTTTATATTGTTATTACTTTTAGATACAAAGTTCGGTGGTACGCAACTCCTTTACACATACAAAGATTAATATTATTTCTGTTACAAAGAGGCAATAAGAATTTTGGCCTGTGTATCGGTGGATTGTTCATAGCATCTATAGAATGTTTTGCCACGGTACAAAATATTTTATATATCATGTTTTATACACCAATATACAAATATTTTATATATGATACAGTACCAATAATATTATATACAATATATACCTACAATAATTTTGTTTTATAATAAATTAGACATATTTTAATACAATGATATGAGAACAAATATAATTTGTTACAGCTAACCAATGCATCCATATCTTATTTTACTATCATGTATTCAATGCGATAATAACAATATAATGTCTCAATTAATATTATAATTATGAGAAGTTAACGAAAGACAGCATTCTATATATATATGAATACTGCGTGTTACATAAAGGATGCGAAAATGATAAATAGAAAATGATGTTTTTACAACGTAGGATACTTAACGTAAGAAAAGAAGTAATTAATATGTATTTGCCTTTACCTTAAATTTTTATAAATTATATGATAAAAATAAAATGAAACAATAATGACTATATTTTACATGTTATTTGTTTTCTCTAAATTACTAGTTTATGTTACTATTACAGTACTATTTTAGCATTTTTAGAAATTTTAATCTAATTTTATATTATATATTATTTAAATTTTTATTTTATTTCTTTTTTATACTTTGTGTTATGAAAATAGACATTATTTTAAGTTCTGCCACTGTTGTTTAATCTTTTGTTTAATATTTAAATTTATATTCTTTTATATTTTATAAAACAATATTTATATATGTATACATGTGTAATTTAGAAGAGTAGTTAGATATATGTATATAAACTATATATGTTATGTACATACATATATAGTACTCACAGTGTAGTCGACATAATACTTTCAAGGAATTCTCACTATTAAGGATCAAATGTAATGTACGAATGTACCTACATATCGAATTGAAGCATGTGGGAAGCATATAAGAGTCGCTCAGACATGACTACTGCGCATGTCGAATTTTTACATCGCAGGACTTTTCTCGTGAACAATATACTATGAGAAAAGAACATCTGTTGAATTTCTTTCGGCTATTGAATCGATTACTGAATTGGTGACTATGTCTCGACGATATAGTGTTAAATTGCGAGCATACAGTTCTAACAGCAATATTCCGTACTTTGCATTACAGTTGAACTAAATTAAGGAAAATAACTTAAACTGTAACATTACTAGTAATATTCAATTTTAATGTGTGTTGCAATTTAAGTTATTTTCCGTAATTTAGTTCACTAGAAGAAGAAATATAGCAAAAAATATATATGTATAATTGACCGACCGAAGGTGGTAGGGGGATACACAAGAAGAACTTCATCCACTTTATCCCCGTCATAAGTATTTTAGAGTTAGCAGAGAAATGATCATGGATAAACATTTTAGTTTAACTCGAACTCTTCTGTTAATAATTGGTCTATGGCCTTATAAAAAATCGAAATTTACTCAACTTCAGTATATTTGTATTCTTATTATTTTTACAACTGGAATTATATTTCAAGTATGTGTGTCAATATTCTAATAGCTATGCAATATTCTAATTCCCTTGCTACATGCATTACACAGAGTATATATATATATTAAATATATCAAATTGATTTATGCTTATAATTTTTTTAATAACAATTTACACAATTTACATTTTCTCAATTAGAATACCAATAAAATTATACGTGATTTAACATGAAAGATAACATTCTAGAAATTTAACTAGATAATGAGGATTTTTATTCGATATATTTATTTAAAAATAGACGTTTCTGATTTTATATTTATAATTTGTAGACGAAATATAAAATTATATGTAAAGGAATTTATACTATTCTAATTTCTTTAGAATATTATTATCAAGAGACACGGTAGTGTCTCGCGCCAAGTACACGCGGAGCGAGACCGACCCGTGACTCTTTTACGCGACGCGACGGGTTGCGAGTACCCGAGATGTTGAGATCTCGATAACGAGTGAACGAATCAAGTTCTAAGTAGGCTTGATCGATAGCTTGGGGTCCAATTAGGGGGGGGTTTCTCTCATAATATTCCGCTACGTGCCCTACGAGCGGAGATATTGCGACGCAAAGTCCAAATGCGAAAATTTTTTATTAAGATACTCAACGCAGACGTTATATGATGACGTCATAATCAGAAACGTTACTTTCACTTTTTCGACGCTGGCGGCGCAGGTATCGCCAGTTTCGATATCGCGCGCGTATTTCGAAATTAGGTCGATAGACTTATCTGTCAGGAGGAAGATTTCTATTTAGGTAAATTAGGTACATATATAACTTTTAAAAAAAAGGTAAAAAAAGGCGCCAAGTACACGTATAGTAGTGTATATGTTGTTACCTAAAAAAAAAAAGAAAGTGGTAGTATTATACCTCGAAAAAACCTAAGTAACAAGTGGTAGATCTTTATATCTCGAAAAATCTCGAAAAAATCTAAGCAGTAGTATCTTTATTTCCGAAAAATTATAACCCAAGTGTTACACGTCACAAAATTATGTTACCTTATCAAAAAGAAGAGTCGCGCTTCAAGTGATCCATTACAATTACAAAAAAGAAATGATATCTCTTTAAATTAGAGCGCCAATTACAGAGAGAACATGTATATTGCCTCAAAAAATAATTGTTGCACTACTTTGAAAAATCTTTACATTGTGTAAATTAGAAAAGAATGTATAATAACAATTTTATAAGATTAAAAAATTTTATTTAATAATACAAGATATTTAAATACAAAGTTATTTACATGTGTATTTTTTAATGGCCACAAATAATTACAGAGGTAACAGTACAAAATAAAAATATTTTATTAAAATACATAAATTTTTCTTGTAAAAAAACTTGGCGCTGCTAGACCTCGAAATTTTAAATTTTAAAAACCCCCCCTAATTGGACCCCAAGCTATCGATCAAGCCTACTTAGAACTTGATTCGTTCACTCGTTATCGAGATCTCAACATCTCGGGTACTCGCAACCCGTCGCGTCGCGTAAAAGAGTCACGGGTCGGTCTCGCTCCGCGTGTACTTGTCGCGAGACACTACCGTGTCTCTTGATATAGATGCTTTATAAATAAACATAATACTATTACGTTTACAATGCAATAATCAAGAGACACGGTAGTGTCTCGCGTTAAGTACACGCGGAGCGAGACCGACCGTGATCAAGAGACACGGTATATATATGACTATAATAGTCGTAAGAGCCTATATACGTTTCGTTCTCTGCCCTGATGCCTAACAAATTTTGCCGCACGTGTATCATTTCGCGCGTGGATCATTTTAGGATATTTGACTTTCATATCTTAATTCATTAAAATCAGAATTTTCGAGTTTGCTAATCTCAAAGTCATACACATCTAACACATCTTATAAGAAATGATCAAGATTACAGATGGGATATTTATTAAATTACAATTTATAATTTTTCAATTTTAATTTATAATTTTTATAATTTATGTAGTACCTCGAGTACCATAAAACAAGCTCGCAGTTCAAGCACTTCGCAAAAATGAAACCAATTGAACAATAAAAATCGATGTTAACTGAACTGTGGAAATTCATAGCAGAAGAGTGATCGGCGTGCATATCATTTAAAAATTCTATTACAGATCAGTGGTTATGCCATCAGACAGATATAATGTAATTACATATTTTAGCAAAATTTATCGCACGTAAACCAAGACAAACGGTGCGCACGTAACGTATTGTTTTAATATCATGAATAAAGGATAAATAAAATTGTACGAACGCGATGTTACGAAATTCTAGATGGAATTTTCCTTTGCTAGAAAAGTGGCATTTTAATTGAGAACTAGTCGAGATCTTCATCTTACAGTACTTTGAAGTTCCGAAAGCATCACGCGACACAGTTGTTGATCTACCGCTCGCTCGTTATGTCGTTCGCGTATAAATCTCATATGATAATATCGATATAGATAATCGCGCAGATAACCATGTGTACATGAGCAATAATTACATATCACTTGCTACTCGTGAAAAAAAAACGTCGCCGTGCTGCGCACCTACACAGCAAAATGCGCATTTGTCATTTTTCTATACAGAAATGTTTACGTTATAAATCTTTTCTTCTGCAAAAAGTCTTGAGTGAGACGTAGAAATGTCCAAACTCGACTTATATTAGGCATGTATACGCGCGAGATTATTACAACGGATATAAAACGCTGTTACAGATAAAACATCTGTCTGCCTCTTCTAGATAAAACAATGGAAACTTTCGTTTACGTAATTGTCAATATCGCGATGCAGTTGAATCGACAGTAATACGCGCGAGGAAGGACGGCCACGCCGAGGACGTACCCAGGACCTTTGTGTGTCTAAACTCTTTGAAATGGAGAACGCGTATACACTCCTTTCACGTACGCGGTCCAAGTGTCACGGCGAGTGCGGCTGCACCGAGTGCGATTGCACCGAGCGCGTACGACGCCCCGTTGTAGCTCACTCAACCTTGTCGGGACGCACGGGAGATTACTGGTCGATGATGGCTGGGGTATCCAGGTATCCAGGGTGGCGAGAATTCGAGAATGAGCGCCAGCGGGATTCGGCGATTCTTAAAATATGTAATGCCGAGAATATATGATTCTTAAGCAATGAAAAATTCTGGCACACGATACATGGGAATACTTACGACAGTCTCGGAAATATAAGCAATTCAAATTAATCGTTGGCGAGTAGAATTTATGCATTTAGAGCAATAAGACACATTAGACACTCTGTATCATTTTAGTAAGTTTCCTTTAGTTTAGCTGACGTTGATTTTTATGCGCAATTGATTTGTTTCTTCTTTATAGTATAACGTACGATATATTCAGATAAAACATAATGCAACATTTATGCCAATTTTCATAAGTTAGAATAATATATTAAAATTTTTAAAAACAAAGGATACAAAGAGATCTACGAACCAAGCAAAATGTACGTGCTTTAATAATGTATTTCAAATTTAAGTAAATATAACAAATGTTTCGACCTGTAACAGGGTTATCTTCAGTGCGATGTAACACAATAACCGTCACTTGAACTAAAATCGATGAAATGTGTGTGTGGTTAGATTACAATTCATTTTAATATTGTTATAGAGAAAATTTTTTCTCTGTAACTGACGGTTATTGTATATTATATCGCGCTGAAGATGAGACTTTGTTACAGATCGAAACGTTTGCTATATTTACTTTTTATAATACATTGTTAAGCACGTACACCTTGCTTGGTTCGTAAACCAATTGTATCCTTTGTTTTTAAAATTTCGAACCTTAAACTGGTTATGAAATTTTCAAGATCTGAAAATATCTAACTATACTGGTGAGGATAACGTCTTTTTCACAAATTTTTATATAATTTTAACAAAAAGTTTTTACAAAAGAAACAAAATGCCAAGTACATAACAAAACAAAATTAACCAAGTACGTAAATGTGTAGATGAAGTACACAATGTAAGTACATACACAATTATGTACTTGGTTAATTGTATTGATCTCATGTTCATCTTTGGAGCAAAATTAACTTAAAAAAAAAACAACTGTTACTTTTAAAGTCCACACATATACTAGTTGTTTTGTTATATACTTGGTTTTTTCTTTCTTTTGTAAAGACTTTTTAGGATTATATGAAAATTTGTGAAAAAGACGTTATCCTCGCAAGTATAGCAAGTTACGCATTAAAGTAAAAAATTTAAATATTATTCTAATTTATAAAAATTGGCATAATGTATGTCTTATCTCAGCTAATATATGTATAGTATCACGTTATATAAAGAAGAAACAAGATCAGTTGCGCTTGAAAATCAACGTCAGCCAAATTAAAAGAAAATTACTGGAATAGTGTCTTAACATATAATTATTGTCGCTTTGATTGTGTAAATTCTACTGGCAACGTTCTTAAAAAGGACGGGGAATGTCAAAATAAATCTGCCAGCTATAATGTGATGGCACTGAAATTTAAGTATTCATATAACTATAATGTATCGTATATAACACTATCATATAACTAATATTAAAATAAAATCATGAGAACAAAAGTTTTGAGAAATACAACCGCGGCAACACACACAAATGTGTCGTGGGATATTAACATTATTTTATTAGTTGTATGTAACTAACATAGTTATATATAAAACTATATATATATATATATAGTTTTATATAAAATACTATGATAATTATATTCTTTTCTTGGCAGGAAAAAAGTTTATATCTAATTATATGTATAATTATTAATTATATCATATTACATATAATTTCATACAATAAGATCTATTTATTTATTTAATTATATGTAATTATATATCAAGATATTTATAACTCCATTTCAAATTATACAACATTATATTAGAACTCTTTTTTGAATAAAAAGTAATTATATGTAATTATATCAAAATATTTATAACTATATCAAATTATGCAAAATTATTTCGAATTCTTTTTCGAGTTGAGATACATCAAATTATATGCAAATTTATTTGCGCTAAATTAGATATAATTATATGTATATACCTAATTTTTATATAATTTTATATATATATACATATATGTACGAGTGTGTGTGTGTGTAATAAATTTTATTTATTTTATTGAAAAATTTAAGCTATTTAACAAAGTTTTAGGCCGGTATTCATAGTCGAATCTTATATTTAAGACCATCTTAAGTACGATCTTAAGATATTATGAACCAATCACAGAGCCAAATTAGCATCTTAAGACATTACTTGAGACGGTCTTAAAATAAGAACCGACTATGAATACCGGCCTTTTAGACAAGTATTTTTTTTCTAAAAAATAAAAAATCAATCGTTTCATAATTGCCATCATGACATGTTTTTTGTATTAGTAATATATTTTTTTTGTTTCTAAATATATTCTTGCGTCTCCGGCAGAATCTTAAGCGGATTTCATCTCTCGTAAAACATGATACGAAGTTCGCAGTCGAGCAGATCAGTGCGAGGATAAGATAAATCTGTAATTTGTGAGTGTGTTTTCTCTTTATTATTTCACTAATTACAGATTTATCTCATTTCTACACCGAACTCTTCGATTATAATGCAGCTGGGTGGAGAACCAGTCTGACGAAAAGTCGATTAGTATATTTCTTCGCGATATGATTGCGCGTCACAGTTCCCGACGGTCATTTGTAATTCATAGTATAATATAATTCATGAATTAATAACGTCTCTCAGAGATACGTTTATTTGCCTCAGCCTTCGAGAGAATTAATTAATAGTCGCATATGACATATACGGCGGCACACAGTCGCTGGTTGAAGTTATATAAGGCTGCGCGTTCTACGATTTGCGATCGACGGTGCCGATTGAAGAAAATCGTTGCAGCGCATCTCTTCTTTCAGGTCTTTGTTCCTCGAGAAACTTCGTTCCTCGGAATCGAGTGAGAACGACGAGTTTGTGCGGCAGCTCGGCAAGTATTTCGAAGCGGAGGAGCATGCGGAGAGAGAAATAGGGAGGAGAGCATCTAAATAGAGGGAGCGAGGCGGCGGGGAGGCGCGAGGAGTCGAGAAAAGTGGTTCCGACTGCGTTTTCTCGGCGTAAGAGGCGTTGCTTCTTTGCACCGCAAATTGAAACCCTCGCTCTCGCGCCGCGAGTGGCTCGATTATTAGGAAGTAATTATATGGGGATACGTTTCGCGTTCCCGAGGAAACGCGTAATTCTCTCGGTCAATTACGGTGAACAGAAAAGTGGCCCCAAAAAAAAATTGGCATTCGAGATGCACGTGCCTTTCGCTCGGCCTCTCGCTGACAATATTGTGACAAAGGCAACAATTGTTCTAATTAAGTGCTTTATTTAATTATAATCGAGCTGCAAAATCGAGTTTACTGTACGCACGCTTTATTTTAGCAACGTAGAGGAAACGTTCGTATTTCATGAAAATGCGTTTTTGCATGCAATAATCTTTCTCTCGCCTTTGATTAATGCCATTTGCCGGCAATTAACTGCTCCGAGAAAATAGACGCAAGTAGGAGTTGACGAACGAGAAGTTATCCCGACTCTTTTAATTTCGGTGCATTTGATGTATTAGGGTTGCAGTTTACGCTTATTAAAATAATTTCTCCATTACTGAACGCTCAGACAAAGCTTTACGGTTCGCGGCAATCTCGTGGCATCTTGTGCGAGTCAATCTCGCTAAGCACGCACGTCGTTCAAGGTACTTACTTTACGCACCAGGACGAAGGTTTCCAATACGTACCACGTCCTTGGGAGACGTTAGTTGTTCAGGGAAAATGCGGGAGAAAAGAGAAATGAGCAATTGACGAACATCCCCCGCTTCTAACATAAAGTATTTTAAAGTGACTTGTATATTGGCTGAGGTAAAGACCAGGATAGGCGATATTTGCAGTTCGAAATTCGCGCTTGCAAATTTGGGTCGAAGTTATTTCCTCGGGAACTCGTCGCGGCAGGTTCCCACGTATTTTCTCTCGGTATTTTCACGCCACTTGAATTACGGGTAACGCATAGACGCGATATTTCGACGAGAATTTTTACGCGTGACTTCTCTAATAATAGCGACGGCCAGAAACGGACGGTTCGATTACATAAAAGCTTACGTACATCTGCTCGTAATTAAGCGATACTGTCTCTGGTGGCCCACCCACGCGAATGCGTTGTCCATTTCACGAAAGCGAGCGAATCGATTGCTTTCGAAGCGCGTTCGGAAGCGTAATCGCGGAAAGCCTTTCTATCTCTCCGATGTATAATGAGTGTCACGATTTCTACCGCGGACAAAGACGAGATACGCGCCGGAGCGTATCAAACATGCTGCGCTAGATCGAGGTCATTAGTCGTGAAATCTATCGGATAGAGACTATCATTGCTGCGAGTGCACGCGCACTTGGAACAGCCAACGATGACGCTTTCCGAGGATCGTCAGCGGAAATGTGCCTAAAAGAGAGAGGGGGGATCGCAGCGTGAACTTCAATCTCCCACCCATAATCCGGAATTTCCTATCTTGCGGAGACACATAAGGAATTAATTATACGTTATTCGGAACCAATTTGTGAGTCATCGCTTTACGAGAAATCACGTCGTTACTGGCATATTCCAGCCGAGCTTCTAGAAATACAGCATTAGCGAGCGTTAAAGAGACACGCTAAGAGTACAGATAATTCCTGGCACAAATAATTTCGGTAGCGCAAACAGAATGAAATACCGTTTACCGAAAACTTCTTATCTGAGTTTGTACTTCGTACTGCGACGATTCATGGTTGGAAAGAAATATATTTTGTTAAATATTTTGCGTTACATTGGAATATTTTGATTAAATTATTTTATTTCTCAATTGCAAACTTAAATAATATGAATTTTAAGGAAATTGTGCGTTTCTTCACAAAATACTTTTATCAGTCTTTGATAGTGCAGGCTTGATTATCATTATCATCATGATGTGTGTGAGTTTCCTTTCACTTGGCACAGCATTAAGGATGTTGAGACACAGTTGAGTATGTACGCAGTATTGTTAGGTATTGTTATAGCACAGGAATATCCACAATGGCTATCTCGACACGCGCATTTGTCATCCTTATCAAGAAAACACCTGAGGCTCTTAACGTGTGCATCCAATATTCGTGCGCAAGATAGCTTTATTGGCTCGCTCGGGGGATCCTTGAGCTAATACCCGGTTGTGAATAAAAAGAACTGTCGAACAATTTACAAAGATCCTCTTAACAAGTACCACAAAAAATCGGTTCAAACTGCAAACGCTTTTTATCTGCAACGTGCACGGCGTGTATCATTTTCTCGTAATCGCTCTTCTCTGTTAGATAAAAATTTTGAGCAAAAAGTTATATAATTATTGCAATTTTACGGATAAAATTAAGTAAGAACTATTAAAAGGTCGCTGAGTAAAATCCAAACGATACAAATCGCTTTGTGAAAAGCAGGAAAGTTCGTTAGTGTAGATTTTCCATCAAAAAACGCAAATTTGGAAAGTACATGTCTCACTGTCTTCCATTGGCCAGCAACAGTACGCAGTATCGACGGACTCAAGGTTACGTGATGAAGACAGGAGAACGGTATTCGTAACCGTACAGGTGCAAAGTTCGGTACAAAGGAAAGCGAATCTAAAATAGCGGAATGTTCCGCGCGCAGTTCGGAATAAAGAACGCCAACAACCATCCAAAGATCAATCTACATCATTACATCAATTAATCAATGCGATACAAAATCTGAAGTTCGAGAGTCCAAGCAGGATGTGTCGGATAATAAAATTCCAGGATTACGCGAGCTGAACGAATAAGCCGTGCTCCGGTGGGCCTTGCATTTTTCTTCTGCCATATAGAACAATCCACTTCTTTATTTCCCGGAAATATCGTCAGAGATTTTTCCAGCCGTGCGTTAATTCTCAACTATCACGTTTCGTGCAGAGGCGAAGTAATCATGGTAAAGTCCTAAGAGTGTTTTCCGCATTTTCTAGTTCTTTAATCCGCTAGAATGGACCCATTAGAACCAATAATAAATGGAATATAAGTTTTTTCTTAATGAAATTATTCAGGTAGCGATGATTCTCAAATCATAAAAAGAGAACCATCGCCGAATTGGTTCAAATATCCGAAATGGAATATGAAAAGAAACATGGAAAATTCGGTAAACCCATATATCCTGTCAGAATGCATTTCTCTCTCGGCGATCATTGTTCCAGCTGCTTATGATGCTTTCGAAACACCAAATTGAATGCACGAACAATGGAGCCCTAATTATTAATGAAGGAATGTGTTCTCTGCGTATATTCTACATTACTAACATACTTAATAAACAATGTATCGCGGCGTGGCTAAATGATACTTGCGTCATTCTGAAACCAAGAACCCGAATCCGAACTTCGATTCTCATTCACGAGTGCAGATGTCCGCCAAATGAACTTCAGCACTGGCTTGTGTGTGTGTACGGTCCTCTCTCTCTCTCTCTCTCTCTCTCTCTCTCTCTCTCTCTCTCTCCCTCCCTCCCTCCCTCTCTTACGAACCGGCCGTATCTCTTTGTCGCGCTTGTGAATGCCATGCAGGCGAACAGCCTTTGGTCCCGTCCTTTGGTGCAGTCGTACCCGGGGCCGGTGCAGCCGTACTCAATGAGTATCACCAGCGGGTTCAGTGCTAGAGTATCGACCCACGGCATGTGGTGGCTCATTCTCCTTTCTCCTTCGTTCCTTCCTTTCCTCCTCGCTCGCACGAGAAATTACAATTCCCTCTCCTATTTTCTATCATCGTTTCGCTCGGCTTTCCGCCTGCGCTCTTCGTCGTGCTCTCTCTAGAGTACTCCGCCGTCGCTACTTTAAGGTCGATACTCGCGTAAACGTGCACGGGAATTCCGCCAGTTTAGTGCGACCTCGCTTTGTTGTACATGCGCGGTGATCAACGATGTACGACGAGGAAGAGGCACCCCGTCCAGCGTCTTTAAAGAGCCGAGATCCTCGTCGAACGATAATTATTTCTATCTTATTTCTTTCTTATTGCTTCTCTCGGTAGCTTCTTTTCTTTGACTAATATCCAGCAACACATCGAGCATTGTAATCTTTTCTTTTTATTGCTTGAATTTAAGTAATATTTTACGGAATTTTTGTCGATTATTCTTATCTTGAACAATTAAAGCGATACCCACTTTTTTTAATGCAGCGGACAGTTACGTGAGCAAGCGATAGAAAATGACAAACTTGCGTGTGTCTTACTGAATTATTCTGAATCCCGATTATACCAGGAAACGCGTTACAGGAATTTTACAGCTACGTTCTCTCATACGTAAAGGAAATTCGTAGAAGCAACAATGTGCTCATATCAGTAATGTGATGACTAATGCGTCTAGCATGTAATATCGGAGACTGATGAAGACTAATATCGAGTCCTTGATTAAGCATACCACGAAGACCTTTGAAACTGGAAACTGTAAATTTATTTCTTTAAAACATACGCAATTAAGTAACCCATCTATACTACGATAAAACGTAACCGCTGTATGATTAAGTTAATTGCATGCGATAAAGTTCCAAAGTTCAATATTTGCCATGAATGTTTTAACAACAACCAGGACAAGGGCTATCCTTGACTTTAACACGTGATAACGATAAGCAAGATGCGACAGCTGTTAGAGCGAGATATAAATATTCTCGAGATCGAAGTAGAGATTTAGGAAATAGAGACAACGAAGAAAAATTAGAAATTTGTTTCTTCTCAAGAATAACAAGTTTGTGCGTGAAACATTGATAAACTGCGTTGCACATACTAAAAGGTATGAATAAGAAAATGCCGGAAAATGCTATCTTACGAATCTAGTTGCGGGACGAGGGAAGAAAATTGGATGACAAATTTTCCATGCCTCGTGTGTTTATAGTTTTCCTTATTTGCGCACACGACTCTTCCGCTCCTTTTATACGAGCCCGCACCAAATCGATTTTCCGTAAAGGAGAGAAAAAGCATGCAGTTGACATTAGGAACGAATAACTTTTCTCGTTCGCGCGGCCTAACAAACAACGACAAAAAGAAAAGAAGAAAGTTATGAGGCAGTAACGATCGCGCCATCGCATCGTCGCCGCCGTCCCTGGGACCCTACCGCTCACGAGCTCGGCTTACTCGGTCGTCGGTGGAGATGGTATGGAGGTGCACAAGAGCTCGACAGCTGATCGCGGTGGTGAGTCGCGGAGAGATCGGCGCTCTCCCTGCGTTCAGTCGCAGTGCGCGTTGTGGATCCGTTCGGTGCGTTTGCTCCGATCCTGGTTCGACCGGTCATCCGGAGAATCAGCTGCGTGAGTGCAAAGCGTTCGCGATCGATCGCTCCTGAACGTTCATCCGGAGTGTGCGTCCCCGAACGAATGCGGTGTTACGGACATAGTGGTGGCGGTGCATCAGTAATCAGACGACACGAGAGATTCGATACGTGGGGTGGAATCGCGGCTTGGTACCGTGGCGTATTCCTGATCGAGTGCGAGGACCAGAGTGGTGATCCCCTTTGTATACCCAGAGACACTTCTGTTCTTCCGCGGTCCACCCGAAGGTGTTTCGGACATCAGGCCGAAGATGCGGAGCGTCGTCGCCGTGGTATGAATTCGAACGTCGCGGCGGTAGCTGAACCCACTTTTGTCTGAGGGTGAGTTGTCTCCTTAACTTAACGTTGTCGATTAACGATGCGCGCGTGCAATGGGACGGGCGTGTAACTACATCGGTGCGGTTCTTCAGCCACCCTTATTGCTAGCTGTGCGTCATATAGACACCGCGGATCTGCCCCCTCGTCCACTAATGCGGCAATCAATTACGGGATAGAAGGAAGAATTAATTTATTCCCAAGTGCAGCGGTCATTCCGCTTTATCACCGATCCTTCAATTAACTAGCCTTCAATTAATTAGCCTCGCTATACGCAAAGCGACGATGTGAATGTATCGTGACGTGCCGCGAAATCAAGCTCCGCGTAACGATGTTAACGCACTAATCGCGTAGTAACGCACGGTCATCGACATATTACTCTTCAGTCTCTATCGTAAGTGCTTCTGCTTCCATTCGATCTTTTCGTCCTGCGATTGACGTCTTCATCTCTCGTCTTTGGCGATTTGGTGAACGGGAGAAGATCTGTGGCTCTCGTGAAACAGCCATCGTTATTTCGCTTGTTATTTTCGCGATACGATCATACGGCATTATTTGCAACATACGGAAGAATCTTCGATTAGAGATGCGCGACGGCATTTATATTAGCTGCGTTCGTTAAACGATTGTGATTTTGCTGTATAGCTTTTATAATTCTATTTAGAGATAATTTGTTAAATGAAGTTTCCAACATTATTATCGTGCCACGTAGGGCGGAACAAGAGATTCCTCTGTCTGATAAAGGCAGACTCAAACGTATCTGGAACTAGAATCAAGATCCGGGTTATTTAATAAATGCCTTGGAATCAACATCAATATAGGACAAATGTACGATAAGCGAATTGCATCGAGCACGTGTCATATATGTGCATAACATCGCATTTAACGAGAAGAATTTGCATATATCAATATGATCGATCGTACTTACGTTCAGAAAATTGTTGTCCATTGGCAGACAATATATTCATATATACATATTTTTTAGTAAAAATTTAGAAGATTCCAGTTATTTAAAAAAAGACCCGAGAGAGATTTCACTCAAAATATTCTGCACGAATATATATAAATTTAGAAATATATCAAATTATATTACGAAGAATTTTTGACTTATTATTCAATTTTTTATCTATACATTGAGTATATCCTGTTAAATGATTAAATTTAATTAATCATGCGAATAGGAAAGAGATCATAAATTTTATTCACAATTGTATTACTCCTTAAATAAATTGATAGAATAATTGTGCTTTTTTTACCATATCCGAATTGAAAGAATCGGAGTACTACCAGGATAAATTCATTAGTGCAATTGTCACCGCGATTAATATGGGAAAATAAATCTTACATGAGTTAAGTGCAGCTCGTCGGGAATCCCAAACTGAACTTTATCTCAGCGTTGCATTTAAAACTAAACGGGAATCGCTTTTCCGCGCACTCCATGGTAGTTCCGAGTTCCGAGGTACCTTATCAGACTTGCAGAATTGATTCTGTTGTGAGCAGAGCGCTTAATTAACGAAAATTCGGAACGATCGAGCGGCTATTGCCGCTCTGAGGCTGATCGGGACGTTTAGCTGTTCAAACAAAGAAGGTCGCCTGGCGGCCGACCGACCGATTCTGGAACGAGTCGTCCCGGAATAATAAAACCCGAACAATCTCATTTCGAATAGCGCCTAGCTGCGGGGGTTGCTGACACTGATGAACGTTGCGGCGGAAACAGTGGAAACGGCGCGCGGTGGGTACGCCGTTGTCGTCGTGTGCAATATGCAACTGCGCGCATCGTGCATCACAAACACGCGACCGGCGTAATTCCTGACACGTGCACGCCCTGCAAAAACAGAGATCTCGCCGCGGCGGTGATTTCCAACGGCCAAAATAGCCGCGAATTGATCTTCGATTTTCGAGATTCTGACGCGGGACTCGCGGGAGATACGCGGAAACAGCATCAGCAAGATATACTGTGTGCATACTGTGTGTTGTGTAAATGAGAGATATGCCCTGAATTTATAGCATAACGTACGCACAGTGCTGACTCAATCCCCTTTAGGATTATCGATGATGTTCGAACCCGAAGCCGGTCCTCTCTCTTCCCTCTCCTCCATTTTTATAATTAATGAGTAAGTAATTTTATTATCTATATTTTTAAGTATTCCGTTTGTATATTATTATTATTATTTTCAAATATATGTAGAGACGTTTCTCTTTGTTTAAAGCGAGAAAAACTCAATTTATTAAAAATATGCTTAAAATTTGAAACATTTTAGAATATTGAATCAGTTGCGCTAAACGAAGAATTAATCGCGTTTGCCCTTTTTTCTTAGGAATACATTATCTTGACATTACAAAGTAAATTTGGATTGTTCGGCATTTTCAATATTATGTTATTAAAATCTTTTTTTATTGTTCAGGTCAACTCCGTCAACTTATGACTCCCGAAACGTGTGTTTGTTCAGATTCTTACAAAATGTCAAACTCCTCAGAAATTCAAGGGAATAAATTAGAGAGGCTTCAGGTTTCGAGATTTACCTGTTCTGATAGCATCTGCAAGCAACGTTGATCAGAAATTTTTATAAATTAAAGATCGCCCATTCTATCTCGCAACATCGTCACGAGATTTGCTATACTACTTTTACAATTTCGCCGTGTGAAATTTGCTATTACTTTATGTTTCACTGAAAAGTAATTTTCTCTAATGAAATTCGCTTTTTACACGATGTGCAAAAAGCATACATTGCAAATATCGTGTACAAAGACTTTGCGTTCGAGAAATTAAACAATAGTTACATAAAAAATATTAGGCTGGACCCTTCAAGACACTCGGTAGTTTCTGAATATACCCTAAACTTACATCATACTTTCAACTGCGATAACATTAAAGTTCTTGATTTAAAAAAAAATTGTTCATATCAAAGAATGAAAACAATGGAATTAATTCTAATAAAAACACTGAGGCCGGTATTCATAATCAGTTCTTATTTCAAGACTGTCTTAAGTAATGTCTTAAGATGCTAATACGACTTTGTGATTGGTTCATGACGTCTTAAGATTGTACTTAAGACGGTCTTAAATATAAGAACCGACTATGAATACCAGCCTGAAAGTTTCTTGACAGCGTATATTTTGATATCCTTGACGAAATTTCTAACATCTCAGGTGTGAACATTGCAGATTCTTTCTTTTTTCTTTACTATGTTCATTAGTTGTAATTTTAATAAACTATATCTATCAATTTTTTGACATATAGGAGAGACCGGGGCAAACTCGACACTTTTTGCCAATTTAAATCTATCGTAGAAACTTGCCTTTCTTACTGTAAATGCGTCTTTATGTACCAGTATTATCAACGGAATTTGGTGACATTCTGAGTTATGGTGTAATTTTTAGCGCGACATAAGCGTTTTTGATGGTAAAAAGTAATTTTTCTGATCTCTCAAAAATTTCTATACTCTTTCATCGAACTTTACTCTTGCCGGAATCTATCGGTAGGTGACACAAAATTCGATGCTTTATACGAATCCGATAATAGTTTTGCATATTTTCAAAATTTCATGTTTTTGAAGTGACAAAAGTGAAAAACGAGGTTCGGGGCAAAGTCGACACCATGCCGTTTTATCGGCTCTTAATAACAAACGATGCTTGTCATACACCTATATGGCTTAAGACAAATGTGTGCGCCTGTCTAATCGCGAATTTACTTGCATAAATTGTTTTTCAGACATGAGTTTAGATGAAAATAATTGAAAATAATTGTTCAACAATTTTTGTTCTCATTATTTCCAATGATTGTTTTACTTAATTCCGAATTTCTGTACTTTCTAAATACACGATGAACAATGTATGTTTAGTTTCAGACAATAAAAAATAAGTTCCAGATCAACGTGTGTCGATCAGGCAAAGTGTCGAGTTTGCCCCGGCATTTTTAAATTTGAAAGCGTCACTTTTCTTTTCCTGGAGCAAAACTAAGCGACGTACAGCAAAATTTCCTTAAGCAATTTTTGTACCTGAAGGAACACTCTTTAAATGTGTACCATTAAATTTGCTTGATTAATTAATTGTTGAATATTGCCTTTGAAAAAATCGTGTCGAGTTTGCCCCGGTCTCCCGCCCTACCCTCAGATTACGCTTCGTGATAATAAGAGGCAAACGACAATTGGTTGGGCATACATCTTTTCTATTACTTCTTTACATTCCTATAAGTTTTAGTTTTTCATTAATTTTTTCTCTTAAAAAAAATGTATTAACCCTTCGCAGAAATTTATACCGTTATATATGCCTGATTCTTGTTTAGGATTTTTTTAATGAGTCCGTAAAGTCTCCGAAAAATTCGAAACTGAAATATTGACCGGGTCTTTAATGCCTTACTTGTTCTGCGAAGGGTTAAGAGAAGTGCAATTATCATGTTTATATCTTCAGGCTACTTCAATTTGGATTTCGGCAATTAGTCTTTGCATTCTTACTTTGAATTATACAGACTTTTTCTTTTTTTAATTGACTCAAATCTTACACCATCTGACTCGAATTTTCACGTGACATAATTCCTCTGGACACTTTGGACAAGCATATTTTCGCCTCTCAACGACGAATGCGTCAAATTTTATTTTAACTATTGAATTTACGACATAATAACTCGAACATTTGATTGTTAAACAACGTTACTTATAAAAAGATCATGTTATTTCTTTCTATTGTCGTGGCCTCTTATTTTTTGACCTTACATTCACATTTCTCACCTTTTTTTTATTATTTTTGGTAATTTTGACAATGTTACATATGATCAATGATAATATCGCCGTTTTAATTTTTTGTTATGATCATCTTTTATTTTAATTTATATTTTCAATATTGGTACTGAAGAAGATTAAGTCAAGTCGAAACGTACATATTAAATTTCGTTTCTTTTATATTTGTGTAAATAAACTATTTGTTAATAGAATATGTTTTTATTTAGCTCGTATTTAGCTCATTGGTCCGTTATCCCATTACTCTTTGCGTTGCATGTAACGAGCCTATCATTCTAATAATTTAAAAAATCATCTAATACTCAACACTTAAGGGGATCCTGGAGTGACGGCCGAATTCCGACGGGGTCGATAATTTTAACCGTTTTCTATGTTCCGGCCTATATATGTCCTCATTTAACGAGATATATTTGCGATATATCTGCCCTTGTCAGATTGCAACGCCATGCACACTGCGTGTGTGTACATGCATAAAATCAGTTGGGTGAAAAATCTTTCTTAGGCTTTCAATCTTAGTTTCAATGATGCCACGCTGTTCTTTGATCTAGTCCGAGGTGCGGGACATTTTCGATGTACGCGTAAGCTATATAATTTGTATATAAGCGAACGTTTCCTTGAAATGACAGCTCTAGGTACAAAAGGTGCAACACCAACTAGTATTAAATATATTTTTCTAAAGTTTTTAGTCTTAAATTGACTATTCCGCACATGATTTCTGTACGTACTTTAAACGTGTAAATGGGTTTTCCATTCTGTAAAGCCAGTTCGAAGAAAATTGATCTAACTGAAATGTCGGTAATTACCGTGACTCCAGGATCCCCTTAACGCAACCAGTTATTAGTTGGAGTTATTTTGCTACATATAAATATTCCATAATACAGAACTTCGAAATATAGAGCGATTGATAGGAAATATAAATTGGCACATATAATCATTTTCTTTTTGAGATAAGATAAATTCCAACAAAAGCACCTCAATAATTTCTATAATTCAAAACAAGAAATTTGAAATTAGTTATTTTGACGGGGTTGATTGTTGATTGTTCTAGTAAAGTGCGAAGTGTATAGTAATTTCCGTGTATCTTATTGTCTCTCCGATATTTGATTTGTTTCTTCGATTAAAGAACACTCTCCTTCTTTTGTTTTTCTTTCGGCCGGCAATAATACGTCGTCTATACGCGATACGGATAATCCGTTCTTATCAAAAAGAGCAAAATTCAAGTTCGCATTGTGGAAGTTATCTTTTTTCCCGGAGAGAAAAACGTCACTGTGTGGTAATCAACAGTAAGATTGCATCTGCCAATTTCCTGAAAAGAGAGTAAAGCCCTATTAGGAAACTCTGTTTGCCGTTATAATGACGCAAATACCGATTACACTTTCTCGTGCGTCGCAATGGATTTCTTTGTTCTACATCTACCGCTGACAATTCGAATAAAGTATATGTTGGTAGGTTTTAATGCTGACACGTTTACCACGCCGTATGTATGTTAGACGCATTACATCAGATATTAAGACAACCACTATTATTCCTTGGTGAAACCAAGCGATATTCTTCTTTCCGGTTGAAAGCGACGATTATTCAAACTTTGTTCGAAAAACGATAACAATGCGCGATCGCGATAACATATTATTTTTTCTTAATAATTTTGCAACTTTTGCAGCAACACAATGGATAAACACAGTTGCTATTTTTTTCGAGTGTTTTTCCGGTTACTCTCTGGATTGGTATTACGCAAGAAAACTCAATATGCACATTATTTTAATAGATGCGCGTTTGCGATTAGTACGATACGTTGTATACAATATATATTTTACTTTAATTATGAGTGGCGTGTATCAAAATTAATGAATTATATTATTTTGTTGTTCGTATTAAGTCTGCAAATACAAAAGAATGTTCTAATAAGTCTAATTGTAAGTTAAAACTTTTTTCCAAAAAGTAATTTTTATACTCTAAACTTAAATTTAAGTTTACAATATAGAAATTATTTTGTGCCTTTAATTTTTTGCATTCTTCTACACGAAATGGAAAATCTATCGAGTCACGCGTTTTAACAATTCACGGATTCACGCAACGAATCTTATCGACTTGAAAGAAGAGATGTTCATTTGGTTATCTCCAACATTTATATATACAGTATCTAATATTGTTGAATCGATGGGCTTCCTAGAGACCATTCTCAATCGACTGGTCGTAAATTATTAAAATTTTCCGTTTTGTCTTTTTTAAAAATTTTTCGATAATACAGCACTGAAATATACAGTACAGTTACGATATCGTGCGTCACGGCATGTTCAGCTAACCGCATGACAAAGACGAAACAGAAAATGTTGCTTCTGATGGAGACGCGACACGATTCTTACGCTGCAAAATGCCCCGACAGATCTGAGCCATTACTTTAAGTGCGCAGGATATCATAATGAAATTCCAAGTGTTGCACGCTGCCTGAGTACTCTCAACGGGTTGTACCTTTGACAACTTGGACTTGTCCACGCTTTCGAGTATCATTATTGTCTTGTCGGAATAAAAGTCGAGCGTAGAAATAAGTTTGTGTGTTGCTCGGTGTAATGAAAAGTTATTCTAACATGTAAATGTGCTTACAGCACGATTGGATGATGGCTGACCTGAAGAATCTCACCCTGGGCGGTGGCGGATCATCCAGGTACAGCGGCGATGAGCAGGTGCAGTTTATTCCAGGTGGGAGTCATCAGGTGACGATCAGATCACCCCCTCTCTCCTTACATTTGGAAAATCTAAACAATGTGGTCCACGGGTAAGAATTTATTATTGTTATACGTTTAATTATTATTTGTGCGTTGTTCGAAGTTTGGATTTCAATTTGAGGCCGCTAAATTAACGATAAATTGAAAGAAAATAAATTTTCTGCTATAAGTAAAAATTAAAATAGCAATAATTTATCGTTTTTAGTGCTTACGATCACTCGTAACAATCACTCGTAATGATCATAATAATCGTAATGATACTTATCGTAATGATAAGTAATCTATCTTTAAAAGAGCTGTGCAGTTGAATTGAATTTTATTGTTGCTTTTCTCCTGCGATGAGTTAAAAATAAAAATTATATTCAAACAATAAAAACGTCAGTTACGTAAAGATTAATGGAATCATTGATATATAAATGTACACGATAAACATAATTGTGATTTTGAACTTTACACGATGCTGTGTTCAGCTTCAAGGTAAAAAATCAAAATCAGTTAATAATAAAATAAAAGTCAACGGTAACGAGTTAGAAAAATTAATAACACGAAACACGAGAATGATCAAGGTGAATTATTTCAAAATAAATTTGTGAAATATATTTTTTGTATAATTTAACGGAAAATTTCGACGGATTATATATATATATATATATATATATATATATTCCATTAAAAATATTTAATATAATATTACATTAGTGTGTTAATAATTCAGTTTTTGTTATAATTGATATATTTTTTTTATAATAGAGAAATCTGTATATCATAAATAAGTGCCGTGCGCATAATGCGTTTTATACATAAAAATGAACACTATACATAAGTTCTATACATAAATGAGAAAAATAAAACACATGCAGCCAATCAAAACATCTTATTATAAGTAAACTGGCACCATTGAAGTAAGAGTTAAACTTTAGCCGAATGTATAGATTAGATGTTAAATTGTTAATTAATGAATAGCTGAAAATGCATTAAATTTCTTACGAAATTATACGGTAAAGGCAAAAGTACGGAGAAAAAATGAGGAATATATCGCACCTGATTACATAAAATTCTTTCCTTATGTAAACGATAAAAATTTGAAACACTATAATTAGGTAATATCAAAGCTATTATATATTTACTTGACTCATACAAGTATTGGTACTACAAAAAAATTTGATTGATGAAAGCAAAAATGATGGCTGATGGAATTGAAATAATAGAGATTGCGTTACTGTATAATAGAATAGAATTTATTTACTTCAGCTTTACAAAAATTAGCTAGGAAGGGACTTGGTTTATAATTAAATCTTATCCTCACTCATCCGTCCATACCATGCGTACACTCACTGCCATGCTCTCTTAAACTAACCTAACTACTTAAACCTAATCTATCACATCCTTATCTTTGGCTTAATTTATTTCCTTTCTCTTTTTAAATCCATTCTCCCTCTCCTTCCATAATTTCCGCAACATCTTACCCTTATCTAAATCTAGATCATCACTCCACAGCCTTTACCACTTCTCCGCCCCGTCATTACCTAAATCTTTAAACCATACACTTGCTCTCTGACATTCCTCTACATAGTGTTCCATACAGTCATTGCCATCGCCGCACAAAATACATTTTTTACAATCTTCTTCTAATCAATATTTGTTTGTTTCTTCCAAATTTCCGCATCTCAGTTTTATTAAAGCTCTCACATCATCACCTATCCTTACCCTTTTTAAATTATCCTTTTTTAAATATTCCGGACCTCCATTTAACTTATCTAACACTCTGTATCTTTTATTATACCTTGCCTCTAGGATTTTATTTCTTTCCCATTGTCTCTGATTATCCCTTTCCCTACTTATTATTTTATTCTCTAAATTTGTTCCCTCTCTTCTCAGTTCCTCCAGTATGTCTATTCCCCATCCATTCCTGTTGTAATATCTTTCTCTCTCAATACTATACACATCCTTCCTCCATAAGCTTCCTTTTCCTTCCAACAGTGCTTTACAATATCTCCTCCCATACCATTTAAAATTCTTTCTTTATATCTCATTGCCCTTATGCCCCATTCCACCTTTAATTTAACCATACCTAGTTCCCTTGATATCACATACCTTGGTGTACAAAATTCTATAGCAAATATCCAACGAATATAGTCCATCATTACTTTTTCCAACTTTACCTTCTCTTCTCATCTCCAAATTTCTACCCCATAAGCCATAACGCTCTGCACTAAATATTTAAACATCATCCACCTCCTTAAGAAATCCTCCCTACATATTCTTTCTCCTAGTCCCCAGACTTTTCTAACCATCCTACCTTTTTTCATCAATTCTCTAATGTGCGATAGTCCTTATAGTTACCCTTCTTGATAAATGTAAATCCTAAATATTTAAAAGTCTGTACCTCTTCTATATATTTTTCACCCCATTTCCATACCTCCTTGCCTTCTTTTCTTTTCCTATCAAACACTAAAATCTTTGTCTTATCTGTACATAGCTCTAATTTTCTTTCCTTTAGGAATCTTTTCAGTGTGCTCATCATATCTATCAATGCATCCCTATTTCTCGCTACCATACCATCACAATATCATCCGCATACTCTAAATTCCAAACCCTAATCTTATCTACCTCTATTCCTCCTATTCCTCTCTTTTCCATTACCTCAGTTAAATCCGCTATATACAGATTGAACAGAAGTGGACTCATTATGCGTTACTGTAATATAATTTATCTTGCTTGCTTGTGGTTATAGAGGGTTTTTAATGTTTTATAACTGCTATGTCTCTCTCTCTCTCTCTCTCTCTCATTAAAAGAGAGATTATTAAATAAATAAATCAAAATTGTTACTAATATATTATTAATAGCTGATGATCGTAAAAATAAAATAAAACTGTTGTGTTAAAGAAGAATTTTTACATTATTCACCTACACAATAGATGGAACAGTATGGAATAGTACTTAGAAAGAAGGTCTCCAGATTACCTCGAACTCTATCAGACAGCCTTCGTTTCTGGCCTTAAGAAAAGGGAATCTAGTTTCTTTGTTCGGCCTCGGGTTGAATATAAACCGCTTATGATTTACCGTTTAGAACTCTATAACACTTACTTACGATTACTTACTACGATTGTCGATTGATATCGATTTATACTATACGATGTTACTTCATGATTTTTTTATAGAAATGTTGTTTGATACAAATTTGTATCAGATAATACACATTTATATGTATTTGTATATAAATTAACATCGTCCATCCGCACTCACGACCGCACTAAGCTCTTATAATGTTCAATTAATCAAACAGTTCTAGAATCAGCATAAACTATTATTTAACATTAAATTGATTTTTTTCTCAATTAATTATGTTAAATCTGTTATATGTGATAAACGTTAAATTAATTTTTTATTTTATATAATAGTGCTATACTAAATTGCTTCAAGATGCAGCGAATTGTAACTAATGAATCTAATAATCATATGAAGATTAGTTTAGTTCGTTGTAAATTAACCTTTGTATCATAATCTCGAAGATCAAGCTATTATCAAGAATAGATTCATTCCGATGTACATAAGTCAGAATTTGGCCGTGCGTCATGAAGACTGTGAATGAGGGAGGGGAAGAATACAACCCTTGGATTACACGCAACCTTTTCCCTTAAATACTGAGGTCTAAAAGGGATTTCAAGGCTTTAGCTTCGATCGTGCTTTTCTCAAGGCTTGTCCTTAAACTTGGTTTTCGACCAAATTTAATCTATTACCGCTAAAAATAACGTTCAATTTGCATGCTAAAATACAGAGCTCCATTATAAAATGACGTAACCTATTCTGTCTATCTAGGTAACTTATTCCTAAATTGCGTATCATGCAAGTAAACTTGTTATTGTCAAAGCTAATGACAGTCGGAATGAAAATCCCCTGCGATATAAATCTTTTTCGCGTGCAAGAATAATTGAGACAAAAATAATAATTAAACATAATAATGCACAACTAATTAATCACGCTAGCTTTTTATCTCGTTTATTATCTCAAACGATAGGAAAACTCAATAATAAATCAATTTTTCTTAAAGTCAAACTAAAATTTACAGATAGAAAGAACAGCGATATAGTTCCGCAATATTCAAGGATATTCTGTATTGATAGATTATCGAAGAATTGCTTATTAGCATGACAATTGATTCTAATTTCAAGGCTCGTATTGACGATCACGGTCAAGGTTTTTGACCTCGCGGGAGCTTCGATTAACCATTTCTCGAACTTGAGCATTTCCCGAGACCGAGAAATGCACGAACTCATACTTTCATATACGTGTGTAGTTTAAGCTCTCAGTGCTCTCACTCGTAATTTCAATTGCAATTTCTTGAAAGTAAACATCGGTGTGTGTGTGTGTGTGTGTGTGTGTGTGTGTGTGTGTGTGTGTGTGTGTGTGTGTGTGTGTGTGTGTGTGTGTGTGTGTGTGTGTGTGTGTGTGTGTGTCGCGAGATACAGTCGGTATTCACGACTCTCTGACTCATCGTCGAGTGCACCCGTAACGCACCGGACAAAGACGCCTTTCCTTTGTGCGACTCTCTCGATGATTCCTGAGAGTCAGTCGAGCGAGTAAAAAGATACATCTTCATGTTACTGCGTTTCATCATATTTCGTACGATGAAGATGTAAACTAGTCCGAAGCAATATCTCTCTCCCCCCTTAAATAAATCCTAAAAAATATATATATATAATATTTTTTATGTCTTCTCTCTTTATTTTTTTGTATGAGCAATTTATACGATAAAAATCCTTTTGTATTTGAAAGAATTTCTATCTGTGTAGAAATTTTCATGGCAAATGTTTAACATACACTGGTGATAATGTAACATATTGCCATTGTGCTATTTTGACTTTTCTGCATTAAGTTAATAGTCAACGTAAAAATAACATAATTTATATGTAAATGCACGATTTCTTGGTGACATATTTTATAAATATTAATATGAGCACCTAAATTGTGTTACTTCCCTCTCTATAAGAGTCTCCATTTATTAAATCGACATTTTCTTATGTTATATATTATGATGTGCAAAATGGGTGTCCAAACCCATTTGAAATAAAAAATGCAAAATACTTGGTTGAAATCTTTTCATTTAAAAATGCAAAATACAAAATGCTTTTACAATTAGACAACTAAAATAGGAAATGGAAAATAGGCATTTTTAAAATGGTTTTTAAAATAAAAATGTTTTTTTTAATATTTGTTTTTATATTTATTTATATTTAAATTTTTATTTTTTATTATTTGTCCAGTCCAGATCGTAAGTGGCATTTTTCTCTCTAATTTTAATTGTATATCAACGGTTCTGTTTTACTTATTATTATTGTTTGTTATTTATATTTCTTACTATTATTTCTTATATATATACACTTGACTTTTAAATTCTTATTTCTTTTAATATAAATTTAAATTGCAAAAATTTAATTACAACTTCTCCAACACGTCACATATACTATTGTAGTTATAATGTGACAAAATACAATATATTGAAATAGTCTCCTTTTGCAATTTTAACTGCAAATTTCTCAAAATTGTGACGTGATAGAGCAATCAAGAGACACGGCAGTGTCTCGCACCAAGTATACGCGAAGCGAGACCGCACCGTGACTCTTTTACGCGAACGCACGATTTAATAAATGGGACCGTATTCAGCGTTAAAAAAATACGGGAAATGATTGTATTCTTGTTCGTGTGCCCTTTTTTTGTTAAACGGTGTTATTGATATCACGATTAATTTTTAGTTTTCAAGAAAAATGCATTTGAAATAGAAAATGGGTACTCTTAATAAAAACCATTTAAATGGACATATAAAAGTTTTTGAAAAAAATGTATTTTAAATGCAAAATACAAAATAGGCATTTTACACATTTTGTATTTCCGTTTCAAATACATCTATTTCAAATAATGCACATCTCTGTATTATAAAGAGATAACGCTGTCTTCTGTTTTTTTTTTGCAAGAAAAAGAGGAAAAAGAATAACATTCAATTTTTTTTAAATTAAATTTAACATTATAAATATGTTAATTTAAACTTTGCTTTCAGATAGCGTCTATGTGTTACAATTTTGTGCTAATTTTTTACACATTACCGTTATTTATTTACATATTTCCCTTTTATTAGATTAACATAAAAATGAGAATGGATAAATTGGGACATGTGAAATGTGTTAAATTTAACACGGAATTTTTTACTTGTAAGTACGGAATATAAAGTACTTCTTTCTTAAGTAGTTGAACGTAATTCAGTGCTATATTGTAAGATAGATTCTTTAATATTACGGAAAAATAGGAAGTTGGTACTTGGTATTTTAAATTTTTATAGTGTTATTACGTTTTAATATCATACATATGTATGAAAAATCGATAGACAACAAGGAGAACTTATAAGACGAAAGTTTGCAGAGGGCAAGGTTTTGTAAGACTTGGCTATACAAATGCAGACAGGCGTATAGAATCGAGTTGAAGTTTCGCACGCAATATTTCTATTACCTGATATTATCGTCAGCGAAAGTATCGAAGATTACGCATTCACATTTTGATCACGCTGTCTATTCGACTGACTCATTTGCCACGCGGTCAAAAATACAAAAATACGCACTTTGAAAAATACTCCATTAAATTTATTAAATTTGCAAAAAATCTGCGCATACTTCTCTCTGCAATTTATTAAAGTAACAAATTAAAATAAACTAGTAATTTTATATAATGTCATATATTTTGTAAAGCTAGATAATTTAAAAATAAATTAAACTAAATTTAAAAGTAGTTTAATTTACATGATAAAAGATAATAATAGCATTGTGCTCTTTTAAATTTATGGGTTCTGTGATGTCTTGGTTCAATATTTAAGTCATTGATTTTTAAATGCGTTTATTCATGATACGTAAAGCTTTTGAAAGTTAGTAATATCCGTCGGGGTGGCAAAATAAATGCATGAAGTTTTATTGATTCTACTTGAACTCCAAATCTTTACGAGACATTCCGATTACCCAACTGCCGAATAAGTGTGGCTATTTTCATTGGCGCTGTCCGTTGAGTGCAAGTTATTTGGTCTTTTTTTGCGAATTAATATCAACGTACTCTTGTTTCTTCGGGATTTACTTACCGCAACGTCAAACTTTACTTACCACTTTTATTGCGTTCCATTGAAAGTTTTTCCAACGCGCGCGATCACCGGACGATAGACGGATATACGCAATAAAATTGATCGCTTTGGCGAGTATAATAAAAAGGCGAGGAAAAATTTTCCCGTATATAAGTATGATCGATCCGCGATTCTCGCAAAAAATTAAATCACGATAGTGAATCATCCAAATGGTGATTAGTGACAGTCACAGAAATATTTATATCGATCATTTCAATACAGCAAAAGTTTCTTATTCATGCGTCTACCCGAGCGCAAAATAGTAAAAATAACTGATCCCGTGTTTTCGTCTTCCTTTAACGTTAGAAAATAGTAAACTTTCACGCGGGCCATAACCGCGGCAGAAATTGCAGAAAATTTACGTTTACAGCAGAAAACTCAGAGCACACGTAAAATCGTTATTAGCTACGAGACGTAATGATGCACCGTAACGATGTACGATACACAAATATAAGAGAAACGACTCCGAAGAGACGAACTGAATTTCTTCTACATGCTGGATTTATTACACGCGATTATAATACCATTGGATAAATTCGATATCGTATTTTATGCTCATTGGACATTGCGCGGTAATAAATTCTTCCTAAAGCACTTGCAAATTATAGTATAAATCGGAGAACCTAAATTTAATAAGATAGGAGGAGACATCACGTACGTACACCATTGTTCTTCGAATGCTGAAAGTGACCATGAACTAAATGTTCCGTGTTCCGCAATATTGCATCTATCTCACGTTCAACAACGCTCTACGTTTTCGAAGACAATCGGTCTCATTACTCAATGCTACGGATTAATTAATGGGATTGGCACTGCTTGTCACACACGCAAAATAAACGCGAATTGCGTTGAAACGTTGAAGAAGATGTGCGCTTAATATCCAATTGTTTTGCTTCATCCGATATCGTGTGCACAATAAGGCGAACTCATTTTTCAGTTAATTACAGTCTTATGGAGCATACTCCAAAAATTTCGTTGATTCGTAGTCCGCATTCAACGTAGCGAGGATCGCATATAGATAGCTATTTTTTAAAGTGTGCAACGGTTTCGCGCTTCTCAAGCAGGAGACATAACTGCAATACGTGGGCGTTATCATTGTACAACATATGTTTGGCAAGGTCACGCTAAGACACGTAAAAGTTCAGCGGATTTCTGCGATTTATAGAGCACCCTACGCTAAGCTCGTTATCGGTCGAATGCAGACATTCGGTGGGCGAAATTAACGAATGGACGTTTTGATTGTTGTTGCAGCTCGCAGAACAACCTTCACTGCAGTTGCAACGGCACCACGTCGAACGGGGCTGCGGCTACGGTGTGCACCGGTGGTGTTCTGGCCAGGAAGGTGCCGAATCACAGCGGCGCCAGTCCCGGACAGAGCAATAAGAGGCCGGCGGTAGCACTGACGCATCTCCCGAAAAGGCCGCCGGTCGACGTGGAGTTCAAGAACCTGGCCTACAGCGTGTCCGAGGGTAGAAAGAGAGGTGAGTCTCGAGGATGAGCGGCAATTGCAATTACACACGTCCAATTCCCAGCAGAAAGTCTAATTCGCGTTCTAGCAGCGCGCGTCGAGTTCGTTATATCAATCGTTAATCGCGCGATCGTTATCGCGAGAATGAAATAAAAAAGAAACCGAGGTGGGACGAACGAAGCCGCCTACTGTAATCAAATTAACTGATGCTTATGCCTCGGGATAACGTATCGGCACGGTGTATTTTCGACGCCGCGCGTATCGATTCAATAACGGCTCGCTGTGGAACGAAGACGTATAGATAATTCAAGAAGTTAGAGTGATCGGGTTGAAGTGGCGAATCGAATATGCGGGGTACCATGCGGTAGGCTTTTCGTCCCATCGCAACGTGTGTGAACGACCTGGCCGAAAAAATCGATAGAAATGTACGGGCATGCAGACGTTTCGGTGCAGTTGCATCGTCCGCGCGGTGCAACTGCACTAGCGATTAAGAGGTCAGCCAAGGGTTTTTGTCTGCCCGAGGGATATTCAATTCGAATGTATCTCTATATAATAATCTGGCGAACGTCATTGGCAAGATCGTAGCGAGAATGTTGGCAATCAGCTATCGCCAGAATTGGGTAGCGCGTTTAGATCTTTATTATAAAATACTAATTTATTTATTTTTGCTGGATATATTCGTCACTTCACGTTAATCAAAATCGAATAATGCCACTCATATTTAATGTATCTCTTCTATAACTGTACATAATAGTGATACACGCTTGGAAAGTCTCAATTTCTGAAACCTTTAAATTTTCTTAAAAATTTACGAATCTTTCTAGCGATATAATCCGCACTGCGGACAATATGTTTTAGATTATAGAGGAACATATTTCTCACGTATCCTCCATTTTTATTTATTATCTTCGATTTATATTGCAGGATACAAAACCATTCTAAAATGCGTGAACGGAAAATTCAGATCTGGAGAGCTGACGGCGATTATGGGACCGTCCGGCGCTGGAAAGAGCACGCTTATGAACGTTCTAGCAGGCTATAAGTAAGACCATTTCGACGGAAAATTAACGGCGCATTTGGGTTGAGCGAGAATTGTAATCGTTTTCCGATACCTTCTAGAACGTCGCACTTGAGCGGCTCGGTGCTGATAAATGGAAAGGACAGAAATCTCAGAAGATTTCGGAAGATGTCCTGCTATATCATGCAGGACGACCAGCTTCTACCTCACTTGACCGTTTACGAGGCGATGACCGTCTCGGCGAATCTGAAGTTGGGGAAGGACATCAGCCAAGATGCCAAGAAAGTAGTGGTACGAATAAACATGATTTCTCTCCTCTCGTGTCTCTCCTCGTGAGAGAGACATAAGTCAGACTATTTCAGCGAGTCTCATGCTTGAATTCTTTCCTTGTAATCAATTCGACAGATTGAGGAGATTATCGAAACGCTTGGCCTACGCGAAGCCAGCAACACGCAGACCCAGAGTCTCAGCGGTGGGCAGAGGAAGAGGCTGTCGATAGCGCTGGAGCTCGTCAACAATCCTCCGGTTATGTTCTTTGACGAGTCTACTTCCGGCTTGGATAGCTCTTCTTGTTTCCAGTGTCTAAATTTGCTCAAGTCCCTAAGCAGAGGAGGTAAAGTTTTATAAAGGAGTTTATAAAGGAGTCGTTACCGATACGTGCTGGTATCTCTTACAGGAAGGACGATCATATGTACAATCCATCAACCGAGTGCGCGACTGTTCGAGATGTTCGATCATCTGTACATACTTGCCGAAGGCCAGTGTATATATCAAGGCAACGTTGGTGGCCTAGTGCCCTTTTTGTCATCGATGGGTCTTGATTGCCCAAGTTACCATAATCCAGCAGATTACGGCAAGTATACTCGATGGAGTTTCCATCATCCTAATCGATCCAAATTTCAATTGTTGCTTCTATATATATATACAAGATTTTAAATTATGCTTTTTTTTTGTCAGATAAACTTTCAGGATAAGATTATAATTTCAATCTCGAGATTTTGAGCATCTTACAAAGATTAATACTCCTCGTCCAAGTTTCTTATGCGGTGCGTTAACCAAATTTTATCGTTTTAGTGATGGAGGTTGCCTGCGGAGAGCACGGCGAATGCGTTCACAAGCTCGTGATGGCCGTGAACAACGGCAAGTGCAACAATTATCAGCACCATCAGGGAGCCATCACCGCGGCGCAGACGGTGTCGAACGACATCGCCAAGGAGTCGCCGCAGGAGCAGACAAAACCGGAGGGAGCCGCTTTGATACCGAACGGAGTCGCGAAGCCACCGACTGGCGCGACGATGATCAACATGCCGGTTTCTTGCACGACGTCGTTGCTGGACAGCGCGGAAAGCATAGAGCAGAAGGTCGGCTTCCCGACGAACGGTTGGGTGCAATTCTGGATATTGCTCAAGAGGACATTTCTATCGCAGATACGAGATATGGTAAGCACGATGTACTTATACACAGAAATAAAAGAACTGTGTGTGTATGTGTGTGTGTGTCAAGTTAAAACTTACTTATACTCATATATACGCAACAATCTATAATCTTCTTATAAGAGTTTTAACTTTTTATTTCAACTTTTTTTCTTGGTTGAACTATATAAAACTTTGTTTAACTATATTCTTTTCTACCTTCTTTTCTAAAGAAAATGACATTACCACGTCAGAAGCTAATTGGAACCTAATTGGATAGCAGTTATGCAATAAGGAACTAAATGTCATTTTCGTAATTTTTAGTTCTGCATTGCAATTAAGTACACAGGACGGGAGATTTTCTAAAAACGTGTATAACACATGGAATTGTAATTGAAAACGATTATAGATCGGTCATTATATTAGAGATAACGTTAGCACAGAATTTCTAATATTTCGCGACTCTAGGAAAAGTAAGATTTTGGAGTTGGTTCCGCATTGCAAAACTGCGTCTAATTAATCTATCTATACTTGCATAAATGCGTAAGCATATGTATAAGAAAATGGATTGGTCTATTTTCTTATGCACACGTATATATGAACCAATCAATTTTCTTATGTTTATGTTTATGCGCTATGCAAAAGTTTGTCTGGACAGATCCTAAAAAATTGTTCAAATAATTGTATAGTCGTTGAATAGATGTGACATAATTTTTTATTGCAAAAGAAGATATAAGTTCTTTTATGGAAACTTTCTATATTGGTGACATAGACGCAACTTTAAGATACCTATCTGATTTTCGCCTTGTGTTTGTAGACATTAACAAGAGTAAGATTGATCTCGCACGTAATCGTCGGCTTCCTGATCGGCGCAATTTATTACGACATCGGCAACGAGGCCTCGGAGGTCATGAGCAATGCTGGATGTGTCTTCTTCACGGTGATGTTTCTTATGTTCACCGCCATGATGCCTACAATATGTACATGTAAGTGATTGACGCTGCGCCGTCGCAAAATGTATTATTCGCAGTGCTTTTATTGTCACTATATCACTTTTATCGCAGTTCCGATGGAAATGTCCGTGTTTGTAAGGGAGCACCTGAACTACTGGTACTCATTGAAAGCTTTTTACCTCGCGAGAACACTGGCGGACATCCCGTTCCAAGTGAGTACAAATTACGGTCCCCCATGCCCAATTAGAGCTAGACATATCGAGACGACTCACGCGATGGTAAATCATTGCAGATGGTGTACTCTATAGCTTATGTGATAATCGTTTACTTCCTTACGTCGCAACCATTGGAGGTGGAGCGTTTTCTTATGTACCTAAATATATGCATACTGACATCGCTGGTTGCGCAATCCCTCGGTCTGCTGATAGGAGCAGCAATGAGCGTGGAGGTAATGTCGATGATCGGCAAAATGTATTACCCATAAAGAACAACCTTCCTTCATTACATATACTTAAAACATGTGCACGACCAATTTCCTCCCAGCAAACACCAAGTAACATACGTAAGTTACGTGTTACTTGGTGTTTGCTGAGCTGTTTCCTCCAACGTTCTCTGTTATTCAGTCGATATTATCGTCCACAGAGCGGTGTGTTCATCGGACCCGTGATATCGGTCCCGATCATCCTGTTCTCTGGCTTCTTCGTTAATTTCAAAGCCATGCCGAAGTATCTAAAGTTCCTCTCGTACATGAGCTACGTGAGGTACGGCTTCGAGGGCACCATGATTTCCGTGTACGGCTACAATCGGGCGAAGCTCAAGTGTTCCGAGTACTACTGCCACTTCAAGAGCCCGACGAAATTTCTCGAACAGATGGCCATGGAGAATGCAGTCTACTGGGTGGACGTCGTCGCCCTGCTCGGCTTCCTGCTCGTTCTCAGAGTGATCGTTTACTTCGTGCTGAAGCTCAAGTTGCGATCCCTTCGTTAAATACTCTGACTAACAGGAGTCCAGGACAGACAATAATCGATCACGTCATGACTCTACGACCGCCATAAACCACGATCTGAATATCATCCAAGATCATACTTTTTCATACTTTCGTATGATCCGTAAAGAACCAACGACGAAGAAGAGGATCGGGAGGATTATTTCGATCTCGAGATTGAGAAAGGTAGAACACGTCGTTTTTGTCGTGATGACAAACGCCAGTGGCGAAGGAACGCAGTGTGAAAAAAGTATCCTACGAAAAGAATATACGCTTCGAATAGAGACATTGAGGTAATGCAGTAAATTATCTTTTGATTCGAACAATCGTTTGATATTTGCGAACTTTGATACGTGATTTAAGTCGTTAGAGATTTTTATTTAATTTTTCGTTTCTCTCTTTCTCTCTCTTTATCGAAGTTTATAACATTTTTTTTTATTATCTTAATCGTGTAGCGGTAACGCTTCGAAGGGTGCTTAATTGATCGTAGCGGTGTTTGCGATACCAAACCGAATGATCTCTGCCGTTGGCAAAAGAGGACACTCTATCGTACTTGGTTAATTCGAGTAAGAGTAAAGTAGCTACCGGGAGTTATATACCTCGACGAGAGGACTCGAATCTCTGATTAAAGACGAATCATAATCTTTTAGATAGGCATTTAAACAAATAGTCCAGGCAGGAGTTAGGCTATCTTCAATCGCGCATTAACAACAGTAGGCCGATTTGCGATATGGCAATACGTCGGGCTATCTGATATCGAATTGAAACTGCGAACGCGTTTATAGCCAATTACTACGAACTCGCCAGGAGCCTTAAGGCCCATTTGAGACTCCGTGTCCCTCCAACGAGCGCGTTTAAGCGCGAAAACGCGAAAATAGAGGTTTCTATAGGTAGGCAAGGTAGGACATATGCGGATCGTTAAGATAAGTCTTTCATTATTTCTCATCTTACATATTACACATAGTTGGCCACGTTTTCAATTAGGTACGATCGCGACGAGTATCACGGTGGTAAACGAATCGCACATTTAATCGTAATAGTGTGCCCGAACAAAAATTCGTCAACTCCGAGAGCAAACGCTCGTTCACAAATGGCGTTTTCGTATGAACGAGACGGTAGAAACGCGACATGTCTCGCATAATCACATAATCGCTCTTTCTTCATATCGTAATTTCGTCAACGATTTACCTAATAGCTAATAATAATTATCATAAGAGGGGAAAAGATGAGGAAGAGAAGTGTTTATTGTAAAAAGCTCACACTTGACCAATCACTAGCTGCCTGAGCGTTGCTTTTAAGTGCGAGTACTAAGTGTTGTTACACTTATCATAGTATAAAAAAATTACTCTTCAAATGATGGGAAAATTGTATAAACCTGTATAAAGGTGACATAAATGATGCGTCAATGAATAGGTTTCCTTTTTATAATAATGCGATTCGCGGCCTATGCTTGAGTATATTAATTCGGATTTATTTATTCAACGATTAACAAAGACAACAGTGATTAAAATCGTAGATATTATCAATTTATTTTGGACACAGTTGAGATTTGCTCGAAGGAAAAATATAAATTTGGGGAGAAAAACGATTTATGCAATATAGATATTGATTTCGCAGGTAATCTAGGGCGTCTTTTATTTTTAAGAGTTAACGAACAACGGTAATTGTTTGTATAATGTGCACAAAGCTACAGGTGTAAATAACAATGAATGTGTCCCATTTTTTTATTTGTATCAATGAGTAAATAACGATAATGATAGAACGACAAGGCAATAGAGTCTATCATAAAAGGAATAATTTCTTATATTTTACTTAATAATCTCTCTCGTGCAATGTTTTCTATTACAAGTGTAATTCTATTACATCGTGGTAATGGTACATTTTTTTTAGCCAATTGACGATTTCGTTATCCACATAAGTGATAGGAAAACAGTATTTATATTTTGATATTATTTTATTTTACACATACATTTATTTACTTTATTATTATAGATTACTGTAAATGCATGGCAATATGATAAGAATATTTGAGCTTAATTAAGTACGTAGATTTACTTATATATGAAATATTGCGATAGTTGAAATAATTTCTTTGAATCGAAGTTATTAATGCCTTATTTTGACTATGCAATATTTTTTCTTTCTTGCCATGTAACAATTTCATTTCCAGAACAATTTAGAACAGAATTTAGAACAATTTTTAGATGACGTTATAGCAGATATTAATTTTTAAGATACTAATTTGTTTATACAATTATAATCCACGCATTTGTAATTTGATAATTTTTATTTCATTTTATTTCAGAAATTATCAGTGTTAAATATATGTATATCACTGGAAATATTACTGAGATTTTTATATTATATAAATCTGGCTATTGCAAAATATATTTTCGCAGCATTAAAATGCGGAATCAAATGTCTCTTTTTTGCTAAAGAATTTGTGCGCGTGCTTTCCGCGTTGTATGATTCTGATATTAAGTGTATATATTAGAAGAAGACGTATGCATTAAGCCGTGGAAAATAAATTTGTATATTTTTAGAATTATATATCTTATAGGTTTCATTGATTATATTTGTACTTATTATTAAAGGAAAGGAGGTATAGATATAGCAAGGTATATATAATTATCACGATACAATGAGGAGCACAATTTTAGTAATTTTAGCAAATTTGCTGTAAATTATTATACGTATCTTTCTTATTGTATTATGAAACTTAATTTAATTTCTCTCTATGCCGATTATTTGCTGAATCGACAAATGAGTGGGTTATACATATATCATGCCAAAAACATATTGATTAATTAGCTTTCTGCGTTATTACGTAGAATGCCAATGATTTGATTAACCAAAAGAGAAGGCAGATGTTACATGACACTAGGTATAAAAAGAAGTTTGATCTGCTGTGATTAAAGTTCGTGTTTACAGTGGCATTTGTAAATGTATCGATATCCCAATGACAGTTTTACATGCACGCGTGCGATACGTGGTTAAAATGATAATTGTTATAACGCACTCAGACCTCGATGTGCTGCTCTGGAAAGTTTTATCCTGAAAAAACGCGCACGCTATCCTCATATAGCAATATTATATATAGTGTACTGTACAATTTTTCCCGATTTATATTCAGCCACACAATCGAGATCTGAACGTGCAGTACGCCGGCGTATCGATCGTCTTTTTTGATAATGAGCGGCTAATCCCGATTATGCTTGATTGTGATATTATTTCCTGTTGATCAAACTTCAACTTCGCATGACGCCGCGCAAGTCGCACTCTTGAGAGGTCGGAATAATGATCGTATTTGATCGTATCACGCGCTCTGTGTTCAAGACTTCACGAGCGTTATCGGTATAAAAGCGCGCGAATTCTTCATTGTAAACCCATAGATCAAGAGGGATCTCACTCGTGGATCAAGAGGGAAGCGCAAAATGTGTATAGGGAAGGGTTGCAGCATGTAAGAATCCATTCAAATCCATTTATCATGCGTCTGAACGCGTACACACACACACACACATCCCAACACACACCAACATACACCAACACACATCACACACACCAACACACCTACACACATCAACGCATACATACATACATTGATGTACAATGTTTAACGTTACACGACCTCCATTCCGAATACCGCAGTCTTTTTCCACTACCGTGATTTTATATGACGGAAAGAATGTGAATGCATTGTGTGATTGCGCGCACGCGAGTGTGTACATACATAGAGACACGAGCGTAGAAGAGATATCTCTTTTTTGAGATGATGAGAAAGAAACGGGGAGTGAACCTCGCCGGATTTCGGCGCTAATGTACTGCGTGTCTTGATTTTATCGAGGAACGTCACGTTTGTACTAAAGCACAAATGAATAAACGATTGTATCGATGAGCGAGTTGTTATTTCCTTGCCTGTGAAGCCTGATCATCAAAGTGTTTACGTTCGCCGCGGCGTCAAATTTCCGTCGCTGAAGTGCCGACCTCGCGAATTGACCAAAGCGGCTGCGGACAAAGTTTCGTAGAAGTGACGCAGAAATACTCTGTACAATAGCGTCACGCGTCTTAACGACAGATGTTTGCGACATTAGCTGAGTTGCAAGAGCGGCATCAAAATCACGTGCGCACGTACGATGTAGATGCGCATCACTCAATTATTTTAAACGCAACAGCGGCGCCAGTAGATTACCAATCTTGACTAAAAAAATCCTTGAGTGATTTTAAATAAATGTAATCTTTGTTCAGAAATAAAAAAAAAATCATTTATTATATTATTACGCGATCAACATATAGTTTCCTGCATTGTCCGCGCACTCTACTAAGTCTAAAAAACTTCTTAGCATCTTCATCTGGCACGTTCCGCTCTCTCTCTCTCTATCTTTCTCTCTTGGAACATTGTCAAGATGACATTTGATCTGCGTGCGGTTCTCGCGCGGTCCAAGTTGGTAGCGATCTGCACGCTGCACGTTCAGTGCAGCATTGCGACACGCACGAGAGAGCCGGTCTGCGTGTGCGATTGTGCGGTGAGATATAAGAAGCCGCGTATCGAGAGCATGGAGAAACCCATAGTGAGAGCGAGAGTGGTGAAGGTTCTCGGCAGAACGGGATCTCAGGGACAATGCACGCAGGTCAAAGTGGAATTCCTGAACGAGCAGAACAGGCAGCTTATCAGGAATGTCAAAGGTCCCGTGCGCGAAGGGGACATTCTGACGTTGCTGGAATCCGAACGAGAGGCCAGGAGACTCCGCTGAACCGGAGGAAACAATTCGTCGCGTGCTTGATGGAAGAAAACTGGTGTGACGCATCAAAAGAGCCGAAATTAAATATTGATGATATTCTGGTCGCAATAAGCACGTCGACGAAGACGAGGAAGAAGGAACTGCGACTGCATGGTTCTTGCGTTTCATCACGTCTATTTTTAAATTTTGAAACAATGTACCAAACAAAGAAAAAAACACACGTGTTCTATTTATGTTTGCGAAAAGTGGAATTTGCTTATTGTATCCTCTGTTTTGTCTTTCCACTTTTAGCATACCAATAAATTACACAGTTTATATATATCCACGTACAACGTACATGCTTCATTCTATTATTCTACGTGCCGTATATAGACACGTCCAAAATTACTCATATGTTTTCCGTAGATTTCCTAGAAAGGACTAAAAATAGTTAAAATAGTAGCATGCGCAGTTTGCTCGATGCATGCGTAGTTCTTCAGATATTCGCGATTAAATTTAGCCAAACCCAATGCGCCTCGTTCCGCCATCGCAAGATGGTGACACATCAGGTTTCTCAGAAATCTTCTTGTTATATGAACAGATTAATAATTATAAGCTTTCAAGGTGTTTATTCAAAGTGATATATATTAATCATTTATTTAAAAAAAATACTCCAAACAAAAATATGTTTTTGCTACGTATTTGATTTCCGATATGTCTAATATTTGCAAGAATCATGCATCGGTTTTTCAATGACGATCGAGCAGTTAGCGACCACACCGATGGTTGATAAAAAGTTCGGTTGCTGATTAGCAAGATGCCATCAATGATGACAACTTCTTTGTTGCTTTAGTGATAATCGGAAAAAAACAAGTTTTATATTAAGTTGAACGATATAATTTTTTATTCCTGATATAACTTTACTCCAAATCCAAAGAAACATCAATCTGATATATAGTAGGTATTCTGCTTCCTAACATTGGTAACAAGGTCCGATTTCAATTGTGTGTGTGTGTGTGTGTGTGTGTGTGTGTGTACGATCTACAAATCCGTATGTCCAACGTACATACACAAATATCTGTCGCGCATCACACATGCGTCATATAGCGTCAAGCCTCAGTCAGCTGACTCGCTGTCAAAGCGCGGCCGCCATGACCGAGCGCATACAAAAGTCATATGCCACTCATACACGCACGCGCGATTAAAGGCCGCGGTGCGTGAATGGCGAACGAACAACGCGGCGGCCGCTTGCGCTTGGCGGGGCCGGGAGAAGCGGCGAGTCGGGCGAGTGTCAAAGTTTGCCGACGCCGAAGGCTTTTATCGGCGACCAATCCGCTGCGCGAGATTTGCGAACGGGGACGCCGAGCCGAGGTCCGAGCCGATTAGAAGACGTAGCCGTCGTGCGATCGATCGGCGAGCTTAGTGCGATGTCGCGTCGCGAAATAGCACGCGCGTGAGAGTGCCGTTTGCCGCCGCGCTGCAGAGATAGCTCCGTCATTTGGATCCGATTCCATTTTCCATCGTTTCCTCGCCTAGGGCTGCAGCAGTAGGGCTCTGATTAGCTCGCGTCGCGCCGGCTAGCTCACGAAACTTGCAGACAGCAGAGTTGCGGCACATTTGGGTAACTATGTTAAATCTTCACTATTTCGACCATGTGCGACCAAGATATTTATACACTTCGCTAGTAACTCGATTGATAACTGCATTGATCATTGATCAATCGCCTTGGGACTAAGAAAATAGGTACATTATTGACGATTATTTGATACAAAATTGAGGTAAAGTTTACATTACTCGCGAAGCACATTTGCAGTATTGTATTGTTCTAGCTGAAATATATATATATACAAAAAGAAATTGATATGAAATATGCCAAGATGATTTTATATCAATTTCCTAAGTACCTAAGTACAAAAAATTGAAGGCGATAAATATTGAAGGCGTGGCTTATTTTAAGAAGAAAAGGTTCTATAAACATATGCCCTAAATTGCTTCGTTTTCAAAATGCAGGGTGTCAAAGGTGTGGAAAAAAAAAAAAAAAATGAAAACTTCGAAAATCTAGAAAACGTTTAAAAATATTTTATTTTGGTATGCGTACATGTGGTATTAAGAACCATTTTCCAGTACCGACAAAACATTTTTAGATCTATTATAGAAGCGCGTGCGTGCATCTTTGACACTCTGTATTTTGAAGTAGTTTAGGGCGTATATGTTTATAGGACCTTTCCTTCCTAAAATAAGCCACGGAAAATCGCCTTCAATTTTTTATACTTACTTAGAAAACACCCTGTATATGCAGAAATATATATACAAGTGTAACATTCCATCAGACAGCACGCATGTCTAAAATCGGGACATAAGACGTTTTAAAGACGTCTTATGGATATGATGCATGTCTAAAAGACGTCTTAATGACCTCTTTAACACGTCTTATGTCCCAATTTTGGACATGGTGCTGTCTGGAATGTGTATCTTAAACTTGCATTTGGTAAATTTGATTATTATTATGCGTGTATAATTATACAAATCAAGAGCCAAGTATACGCGACGCGAGATCGCATCGTATGTATCTTTACGCGACGCGACGAGTTGCGAATGCCCGAGATTTTGAGATCTCAATAACGGTGAACGAATCGAGTTCTAAGTAGGCTCAATCGATAGCTTGGGGTCGATTTATATAATAATATTTAGGTAGCACACAAAAATCGTATTTAGATACGTTTCTAATATTTATTCGAGGCACTTCAATTCAAAGTTATACCAATTGTTCGATATTTCACGTAATTGACTCATTGAACCCCTGTAATTGGATTTTTTTTGAAAGAAATTACATAACCGGCGTAAATGAAAGACACTGAATGAATTATTGAGATTTGAATATTGATATACATGGATATGTAACTTCTAAGTCACATGGCGTTGTAGAGAATGTGTAGAGGTTTAGAAACTAGATAAAAGTCTAGTTAAGAGCAATGTATTGTACTCTGACGAGCGTGTGAAATAAAGTTGCGCGAGATGCATCGCCGGCGTGTTTTGGCCATTATATATATTTATGCCAGGTGCAACGGTATCTATGTAGCGATTATCGTCATTCGCTGGGAGTGCGTTGCACGTGTACCGCGCCAAGAGAAACAGCCGGCTCGAAACTCGAAATATTTTCCCTAATTTACGATGAAACCACGTGCGTTGCATGTTGCCTGCACGTATATCGCTCGTTCTTTGAGGTGTGTTCTATATATACAGTTTCCCAATAAAATTCCGCGTTTTCGGCATACTCGCGCCACGAGCAGAGGAATTTTGATGAGGGGCGAGGGAGAGAGAAAGAGTACGAAGGATTTATAACTTCAAAAATCCCTCGCTCGTGTCGTGGAATCTGCGTAGGTACCGTTGAGAAGAAAAAAAAGAGGCAATCGGCATAGAACCGGTAATGTAAAGCGATTAAAATTTTTATCTCTTTTCTGGTTTTCCGAGCGAAGATAACGCGAGCGCGAATATTGATTCGTTAATGAATAATGTAAACATGCTAAACAGGAAGTATCCTTTGTTCACGGTGCCAACGAAAATTCCGCGAAAAATTCGAGAATCTGAAATATTACGGAACAACGCTTGAATTTCAGCGAAACACCAGTTATTTCGGTTGTTTGCGGGAACGAGCACGACGAAAAGGGTGGCGAAAGAAGGATATTATGAAACCCGCGTGTGTTTACCGCTACGTGGCGCATAACGTTGAGGATAACGAATCGCTCTGCGTTTCTTCATACATAATATCGTACCCGTGAACTCCACCGTAATCATCCGTAAATGAAGTTTGAATTTTACACGCGATCACAGTCGTTCGTGAATGTCGCTGGGTAACAACGTGCGCGCAATATATATTGTAAGGTGCAGTGTTTGCAAGTCTGCGGTGTTGAACATGAACTTCGTCTGTCAGTTGCATCAACCTTGATGAAGTAACTCCTATAATTAGAAAACGGTGAGCGATCGAAAGAGGAACATCGGGTTACAAATCAATTAACGGGCATCGATTAATTTGTATGCATTCTGATAAATCAGACCCGCGCGTGCCATTTACAATGTAAACCGTCTGTAAATTAATGACTCAAAATGATAACTATTATAAATAATTATTTATTGAATCTCTTAGGTTCCATATATATATATAAACATTCTAAATCCTTCCAATAATCCTTCCAATTTTAAATATAGCATGCATGAGATATTTTACCGTTTATTTTCTAAAATAACTATTGACTATCAAAGTTGAAAAAGTAAATTATTTAACAGTGATTATAAAGTACCTATTATATAACGAAAAATGCATTGATTACTTTTTGGCATATTTGCATGACTTCTGTGCTCATGTATATAATTATTCTTATTATCTAGAATTACACTCATTCTTGCGAGATCTGTTTTTCCAGTAGGTACAACGTTAGTATTTTCTTACAAGTGTTCAGCAGTGAATAAGTAATTTTTTACACGGTTGCAATTACCATAGACATTCTTACTTCCAGCGAATGTCCGCTGTAATGTGTCGATACATATAGCGGCCTTCCACATGTTCTCTTGCATTAATATTTTCTTTTTTTAATTTCAGTTCTGTGTCGTATGTATTGTAAGTCGAGCGTGTGTGGAGCAACGTAACTTCGACCATGGTGGAAGGCGGAAAGAATAGCATGCAGAACGGTCTGCTCAGTAATGGGATTAATGGGTGAGTTTTTGAAATTGCATATTTTTCTCTTATATTTTGCTACTTATATACTTTCCGAACGTATAACTTCTGAACATAGTTCGTAAGTTAAATAAGAAATAAAAAAAATCCCTCAAGCTTCATATCAGCGACGCGATTTAAATTACAATAAATTACGGCTAATAATGTGTAGTATATAATAAGGGAATTCAGGAAACGGCGCATTTACGAAAAGAATCTTCAAAATTTTGCAGCTTATGAGGACAATGCAATGCACTCACTTATAACGCTATTAAAACAACGCTGATGCAATATTGTTTTGTTATTATCGTGTTTGGCAGCGTTAATTCAGTGTTATCAGAATACCCTCGCTCGTCCATATGCTTAATAATGTTTTCATTTCCTTTTAACTAAACTATATTTTCGCATTTATGATGACGTTTTGGTATTCTAATCGCGTAATTACGTAATGCCTAAGATATTTCTAAAAAGAAAAATATCCAGTGGACTTTGTTGTTCAAGTACTTTGGAATTACCAATTTTTAATCATCGCAACTGATAGCAGAATTAAGAAAAGAAAATTTAAATAACAATTTAAGAAGTTATACGCTTTTGGCGTATGTATCAATTAAATATAACAAAATTATTATAATTTAACACATCGAAATAACGCACATTTGTTAAATCAGTTGAAAATAGTGAAACACCGTTACATTAATTAATCAATTAATTGATCTGATATACATATATATATATATATATATATATATATATATGATATATACCGGTAATATCTTGTTCTACCTCAAATTGAAAGCAGTTCAAACCTCACTGATACACTTAGCATTGTATACAAAATTTTTATGATACCCCTTAATCTTGGCTAAAGAGTTACGATTTTCATGCGATACAATCGATATCCGTCTGATGATATAGACGTGAACAGACTCAAGATATTCGGAATTTGAACTTTGTCGTCTTCGGCAATCTACTTAGGCCTTCAACCTGAAGTCTCAGGCTGCAAGGAATCGTTTCATATGTCCGCTATCGAATAATAATTATTAGATAACGAGTCTTGATACGTTCTTTTTGCTGTATTAGAGTAATTTCATTCTACTTTGCGCGCGCGTTCTGCGATAAATTATATACGTTCTAAATTACGCGGTGATTTAGAACGTGATAAAAAGCTACAATGTCATTTCCGTAGACAAGCGTTGACGGTAAAAAAAAGTTATGTTTTGACGATGTAAAGTGTCTTGATGAGTATTAGAAAAAATCCGATTTCTTCGCAAATTTTCTTGATTTCGATCTTTGATGCCAGGCCCTACACTTAAACGTGTTAGGAATGTGTTACGAAATTTAAATTGCTATGCTTATCGCGGCCGTGAGAAAAATTAACTGACAGTATGTTACGTTCTAATCTTGAAAACTTCAGCGTCTGTATCATTGACGCTTAGGGAACGATGAAGTGTCGCTAATGCTGCACGGTAGAGGACTTCGCACCTACTTGATACTTTGTTTCTTCTTATTATCAATTGTAGCGCATTGATCTTCGAACGAATACTAAGAGATATCATCAAGGTTTCTACGCAAGAGCAAGGCAAATAATGCGAATATTTATATCGTGATGTATAAGATTAAATACAATCCCCCCCTCAAAATAATATATTATTCTCGTCGCGATGAATTAAAATAAAATCTACGTTGGTTCCGGATCTACGCATCGGTTTCCTTTTATATTTTCAGTGAATCGACGATAAAATAATAACGTAATTACGAAGCGATGTAACCTTTTACATGACTCGCTTTATATTTCGGTAAAATAATAAGTTTCTGTCTGCCGTATTCATTTAGGCATTCTTGAGACAGCATTCTCGCACGTCAGAACCAGTTGACTCTATAGAACATCAGCGCCGAAGAACCATTTTCGATTGGCATTCGCAATCCTTCTTCTGAGGAGAAAAAAACGACAAGAATTTTCCTTTTTTTTTTCGCCATCGCATCATGCAAACCGGTTTATACTCAGATCAATGTGAGCACACACAGACAGTTTTCTTAACGAGATGTAGCTCGGCTCTGGCGAATCATTAAGGATGATTTTTTTGACATATATTTATGCGCAGCACAACATGCGATTTGCCAGCGTTGATTTACATAATTGCAATGACCTAGACAATGGGAACGCGTGCTTGACACGTGTGAAGAATCTCGCGTTCATCTTACGATACTTTGTCTCAAATTGTTATCGCGATTTCTCATTTTTCCACGCGTTTTATCTGACCCGACTAAAGTCCACTTTCTATCTTCAATACTTACACGCGCGCCGCGATCTTTACTTTAGTAGGCGGTTTACGAAAACAGTTGTGAAAAATGTAAATTAAAATTATCGCCAATTGGGTTCTCAAGTAAAATTTTTTTATTAAGCGGTATCCATAATTAATGTAGAGAATCTAAGCCGATTTTTAGTACTTTTTGAATTAAAAAAAAAAACCCAAATCTGAGAAAGTTATAGCTTTCTAGTCTTTAAAGTTTCTTTGATGACGGCAACTTCAAAAGATTTCGCAACAACATTATGACGTCACGCACATTTTCGTGTACTATATTTTCTTCAATTTTGAAGATATTGCAAAAATTCAAAAAGTTTACAAAGAAAGTATGCCATGATCTATCAAAATATACTGTTAGGTAAAAGTCGGTTGAAGACCGAATTAAACGTGCCACGAGCGCTCCATTTTGTTTTCTTTCTCTTTTAACAGTTTCGTGATTATCTTCTTACGTCACGAGAGAGCGATTTATCTGCACTTATTCGCCGAAATAATAAGTGAAATCCGTCCCGTTAACGTTTAGATACGCCGTATATGGGCGACGCTATTATCGTTTTAATTAACCCGCCAATGTCGCGATACGGGGGAACAAAGAGCGCGATGATTCCACGGTCGAGTAACTGCGCCAGCAAAATCTCTACCATTTTCTTGCGGCTGTTACACTGTTATCCCGCCCATTGGTGTTTCGTTCGAGCGGACTTTGCGCTTCTCTTTTTTACTCTACGAGTGACATTCGCTTTGGCCGCGGCAGCGTGCGCGTGAATCACTCGCAAAACGATTCTATCGATCGATAATCCACCGTGACGGAAATTTATTTTTCTGAAAATATATAATCTTTAAAGAGACTCGCTCGTATTTACTCGAACCGCACATTCGTTCGCTAAGATGTTTGTCTTATTTCATCATCAAGATTTGCGATCCATGTGTCGCGATCCTTATAAAAGTACGAAATTCTTCTGCTACATTTGATAAATCAGTTGAGAAAGTGGAGTGTTAGCAATTGCAAACATCCGGAGTAGTCAACGAGTTAATATAAACTTCTTTTTGTTTGTCGATAAATTGCGCTTATAATAAATTATTTATTTCGTTTGCATGAATTTATAAATTTTTCATTATATATAATTATTAATAATTTCCATATTGCAACGTGATAACGTCTGATATCTCGCTTCTACATCATTTTTATCGCTTTTGTTTTCGTTTTAGAATATTTTATTCAAGGCTGTTTTTTCTAATCGTGTAATTAAGTTATATATTATGATGTAATTGCACAGACCGCATCTTGTAATAATGGAAACGCATGCTTTGAGCGAAACATTTTTAATGGCTGCTGCACGCACGCTATAGCTAAGGCTAAATGTTTTGATTCTTTCCGTGTCTTAGAAAATATTTTGCCGCAAGATTTATTTAGAATGAGATTTTACTCCACAAACTCGCGGAAAAAAGAGAAGACAGCCTCTAAACTATTCTAAATTATTCAAAATAATTATTTAATCCATATTTATTAGAATTAAATAATTCTGCTAAATAAATTTCTCAGCATATATGACATTAATCATATTCGCATTTAATGACATATAATTGCGGTAAAATTACACTGCAATTAATGGCACTTATCAGCTTTATCGGAGCATTTATACGACAAAATAGCTCTTTCTGAAACTGTTATGCACAACCTACAGTTCTGTACTGCCGCTTTTCAGGAAACGCGAAGGAAATTACACTTTGTCTACGTTTCTAATTCCAATTATTTAATTTTCTTCACGGATTTTGTAATCCTTCGTGCTTTTCCGCGTATAATTCTATTCTAAGGTTTCCAGCACAAAAAAATCATCGGCAAAAGAGTCACGTTCACGACAGCGTGGCAGCGTGCTCAGCATTTCCGCTATTATGACACACTTTTAAATTTATCGAATTAAAGATCAAAACTTGTCGTCCATAGTTTCATGATTCTTTTCCTTCGAAATAAAAATCTTATTTTCGCGCGAACCAAAATAAAAAAATGATTGCACTTCGTGTGACTGTATATATAATACTTGAGGAAACGAGGAAGAGATTATCTCATAATTCTCATTGCGTGATGAGCTGTTATTATAGTTACGTAAACGCGAGAGACCAATAAAAGTACGATGGAATTGTATGCGATTGGCGATATAATATTTTATTGGAAGCTTTTTACTCGTTCCAATTTGTGAATATTTCGGGTATAAGAATATTTGAGAATAAAAAAAAGTAGCCCCCGTGCCGCGATATAGGTATGGCTGCATCTTACGCATTCAAATCACTTTGTATCGCACACGCGCATATACAATGACGTTAAACGGAAAGAATGCACGACAGTTTGACATGCGTCACCGAATTGCCTGACGGCGTCTTTCGGCAAGGCACCACTTCTGAAATGATGTAAATGTATGCGCATTTTACGCTCGCGATCAGATTTTAGCTTCGCGTTTTGTCGGCCAATTTGATAAACCTTTAAAATGATCAAGTGCGAGTGCAATCGTGTAATCATCGTAGTGATTTAAGAGGAAATTATTATTTCTTCTTCATTTTTCGATATTATTTTTTCTTTGTTTCTTTTTTATCATTTAGGAAAAAACTGTTATGCTTTATTATATGTTTTGCTGATTTGTTTATCCGTTTATTTTCCTTATTTGTTTTTTAAACGTAGGATATATTTTTGGATATTATGAGGATATTTAAAAAAAGCAACATTGTTTTTACGGTCTGTATTTAATATAAATTCAAATTTTTGTTCTCTCAATGTCTGAAGTATAATATTTGCATATTTTCCGGTTTCGGCGATACATTCTCTTCATTGTTAGTTTTCATTTTGCATGATTCTGCACGAGCGCAGTAACAAAATGTAGCGAAATACAGCCACAAATATGCCGAAATTTCGGTCTGTAGTAATATGACCTCAGGCAAATTATAGCCGATCAAACGCGCAAAAAATGTACAAGTTGCATTTAATTTAATGAGTGGAAACGCTTATTCGCGTGACGTATAAAGCAGAATTTTGCTGTCGAACCGCGTTCGATTTGCGAACGCGTCTCAATGCTTGACCGTTCAGTCTTCCGGTGATTGTATATTCATGCGAAGTACACACAGGTTTCAATTGACGTCAAACGAGTCTACGTCGAATTGTATGGCTGGTATCTTATTTTAACCTGATAGAAGATGCAGAGAAGTGATTATAAAGAGATTTTTGTAAAGAAAAATTGTCCTTTATGATTATTATTAACACATTATGTCATTATTGCGCACTGAAGTAGCAAGAGTTTTTCAACAACTACCGTAATAATGATTTAAAGGTATTGGAGAACAAAGAATCGTGATAATCGTAATTAATCCGTAGTGGTCTTTATAGATTCCTATTAAATCATTACGCACTTACGTCAATCGATTAATGGCTCGAGCCTTTAACGGCGCTACAATGGCCGCTCTACATCTCTTCTGCATTATGAATGAGTATATATGACGTGCAAACTAATTCCATACGTAGCTGTTAGGAAATTTTTTTCCAGAATGTCGTCTCGTCAAAATTACGAATAGTTATATGGGGCTTCAATGAGATTTAACTCTGTTACTGTCGCAATTATATGATACGTTACCTTGGATGCCTCAGCTCGTTAATAATCCAGTGGAAGCCTAAAGTAAAGAATGCCTTTAGGAGGCACACTTCATTGAAATTAAAAAAAGAAAAATAAAAAATTTTCCGATCGCGCATTTATAACTAATGTTGTAGCGCGCACGTCTAGTCCGTAATGTTGTATACATAAGTATACGCGTGCATAGCCTCGAAGGATGTTAATTAACCGCTTTCGACGATAAGCTCGCTTATGAAACATCGATACAGGTACACGTGGATAGTGCTGTTTCAGCAGCAATGGCTTGCGTAATGCATTATCAATCGGTATATTTCAGATGATTGACTGCAAATGAAATCGAGAAGGGTCATCGCTAGGTATTCGCATTATTGCTGAGCGCGTAACATACAAATCCTGATTCTAAACGTCGAAAACTTTGAGTTTGGGACAACTAAGCTCTTTCATGACGCGCTACAACCAACTGAGATATCCTTAACTAATGTATTTACGTCTTGTACTCCATTTTAGTGCACTCTTCGCAGTCTATTTATGTCTTCTAATTCGAAATAGGGATAAAGTTAGAAGTCTCGTTTTCTGTTTCCTCCTGTCTAAAAGTTGAAGAGTGAAACGCAAGTGTAATGGAAAGTGAAAATTGAGCCCGTGCCCTTCGAGTGATTCGCCACTTTTTGAGAAAGAGTAAAATTGCGTTCTATAAGTTGCAATAAAATTGCACTTCATTTGAGTGAAAGGGCACTCTTTTCGAGTGCAGTAGATCAATGTCCCTATAATAGGAGTGAATTATGTCCCAATTTTGAGTGGGAAATTTCACTCTGTTTGAATCATAAATCAGTCGATCTTTAGTGCATCGTCATTCACCATATACTAGTGACGAAACAATTCTATGAGATTTAGAGAGTCTGTTTCTTCTTCTGCGAACCATTGCGATGGATAAACATCTTTGTCTCTGAAACCATTTATACGCGAGTTTCCACGGTGGCAATTCAAGACGCGATCCATTTACGCCCTGCTCATTAAGAACGCAATATATTGTATAATCCAGTCCTAAAACTGACGGCAAGTGCATGATTAAAAAATAACTGTTATATTTAATTTTATTTTAAATTCGCTACATCTTAGACAACACGTATGTCCCAAATTAGGACATAAGGCGTCTTCAAGGCGTCTTATGATGATATAACATCTAAAAGACGTCTAAAAGACAATGTCACGATTTGGGACATTATATTCACTGGGATACAGCATGGACGGTGTTCCTTATCCGAGCACGATTCGTTAAAACGCGGTGAGAGATCGTTGGATTTTCGACGGAAGTCACATCCGCCTATATATAGCTTTCTAATTTTCCACCGCGATAACAAATTACGAAAAGATTGTGATAAGATCAAAGAGGATGGCTGACCTCCCGCGGCGCGGATATTACCAACATTACGTTAGTCATCGCCTTCTGCGCAGACTTTGATCCGTCGATATAGCGCGTTTGTTCCCATGTGCAACACTGTGAATGCCTTCTTCCTTGATCGGCACGGAATGGAAAAAGGGAAGGAAGGCCAGGGGAGCGAGACAAAAGGGACGCGTCACGGTGGCGGTCAACGGCGACGGACTTGCAGTAGGAGTAGACTCGTAGCTTTTTAGCTCAGTTGGTCTCGAGTCGTCGTCGTGGCGGCAAGCGGCAAGTGCATCGCGAGGGACAAGGTGCGAAGGCACGAAGCGCGCCGCTCCTCTCACTCTGTTACCCCACCGGATTCTTCCTGCCGCGGGCTTTGTTATCGGAGCGCATCCGGTGGGATTCTAAAAGCCGCGGTGAGTCGCGCACGCTCGGGAGTGCACCGCGACACGTGCAGCCGTGCGGATCGAGTGCGTCGCGTCGTCGTGTCTTACCATTCTTGATTGTCCACACATTTGTACTACTCGCGATCGTTTTGGGTCAAACTCCGGAGATGCGCCTCGTTATATCTCAGGGCTAGGCTTCGGCGTCCGCGGAGAGATTTCTCCAACGACGAAGATTTCTCAACGGCACACCGCCAAGTCGGACAGTGTAAGAGAATCAGTGCATCAAAATTATTCTCTTCTTTTCTCTTTTCCATGGAAGAGTATCTCATAAAGAGACATTCTCCATCCTGTGATTTTTGTCGTCAAGAAATGGAGTTTTCTTGAAATGATTTGCTGGAGTAGTACTATAGTATTACTTCATAAGAAAGATATAGATTAATTTTCTAAACGTTTCCACGAAGGTTGATTTGCGTGTAGTTCCCGCGAGAACCGAATGGTCTTTCCTGTTTCGCGGTGTTGTCACAACGCGATACGACGGGGCTCAAGTGTTTCTTACTGCATAAGTAAATATTTGGAAGGAATAAAGTTAAAGAAAAATTTTTAGCTTTGTGTGTGAAGCATGCGGGTAAATCGTAATCAACATCATAAAAAAAATTAGCGATTGATATGCGATGGCGATTAAAAATTGCTCGCGCTGTTTTATAAAACACTAATTTACAACAAGGTCAATTTTAGATCTTGTTTATTCCTCATTTTGTTTTATATAGATTTTTTATGGCATATAATCTTTCTGCGTGCAATCGATGTTCCATGTTATCATTATATTGAAATTACAGTTAAATTGCGTTTTTTAATAAGTACTCTAGTTAGTTTAAGTAGTTTGATGGAATAAATCTTTAATAATTCGTTAAAGTAACGTAAATTGCATAGTTAGTAGCCGCAATCGCATTAATTTTATGTCTCGTATGGTTGTACTGCGGTGAAACGGCCAATGCTAATGTTACAGTCATACTTCTGTTTGAAAAATAATGAAATAATTTATACAAATATATACAAATAACAGTTTTTCGATTATCGTGTGTCTTTGTACACTTATAATTTCTTTCTACCACAAACATGGTTTTTTGCAATCTTTCGTGAATGGGGTAAATCATCGTAAAGCAGGATTTAAAACTTTGACGCCTTGGTTGAGTTGAAAGAAGCGCAATATTTCTTACGGAAAAGATTGGCAAACTTAAGTAAATTCGAAATAAGTTGTCGCTCCGGATGTAACACGGATATAATATTCTCTTTCCCCTCGAAACAAAACGCTATCCCTAACATGGTCGGTTTGCAGAGTGCATTGCATCATATGGGCGCACGATATTGCAGGTTGTGAAAAATAAATCGCCGATTACGGAATATTTTCGCGTGTTACCCGCGCGAAGGTGATTCATCGATCTCTAAACGTTGCGAATACGCGCGCGGATCGGGACGAAAGTACAAAGAACAATCTCGCTGAAAGATGAAGCATGAGGGAAATTGCTCGACGGCGGAGGACTGCAATGGAATTTTGTTGCAAACTAGAAAAAGTTCGGCGGTGCGACTGCAGATCGTGCCGGCGCAGCCGAAAACGATCACGCATCTGCCGAAGAGGCCGCCGGTCGACTTGGCATTCACCGATCTCACGTATAAAGTTCGAGAAGGCCGCAAAAGCAGTAAGTACACTTTTATTCTTATACTTAATGTCGATTTGATCTCAATACGCGGTCGAATAACGTACACGTCCTTCAACGCCTTTTTGCCAATAATTAAGTCGTACATCGAATAATTTTCGTCAATAATTAAGACCCCGACGCGTTTTCACTTTTGATTCAGGCAAGGTGGATTAATACATATGGCGATATATTACAAAAGAATTGAGTGTTGCAAAAAAAGAGAAAATCGATATCGCTTAACTTTTACTAAATTGCTGTAACATCTCACAATATTTCCAAATGCGTTTCGCATGTTCGTGCGTTTTTACAATCTAACGCGCAGCACCAAGGGGCGTCTCATGGTGTTATCATATCTACCTTCGACACGATCTGGGGATCATGCGTATCTTTTCCCCTAGGACGGAAACGTAAAAAGTGAAAAGTTTATCTCTTTCTATTCAACAGCAATAAAAAGAGATAGTTACATAAAACTTTTTACTTTTCACGTTTCCGCTCTAAGGAAAAAGTTACATGATCGCTACCCTGAACTTAAGCTTCACGTTACAAATAGTTACATCATTTTTTAACAGACGACACACGCAACGTTAATGCGATGCCAATTAGCGTGCAATTTTTTTTCTTTACAAACATTCGAAGAATCAAGATGACTCTTCATTCCGTTCCTCGCACGTATTTGAATCATAAACTATAATATAATATTAATTCACCTACAACTCTTAGTATTCTACACGTGTGAAATGTCAGAACCAATTTCACACTTGATGGATATCGCCAAATTGCATAAAAATAGTATAGTAGATTTTTAATTAATTGTTGTATATTCTGTCAGTGTTGCAGTTTATAATGAATATTCTTTATTTAAATATCATCTGAGACTTTTGTAATCCAACATGCGCGCGGTCGGCATACCTCAGGTTTACAGTAATTGGATAAGGTTTGATTGGGCAAGCCGATACCATGGGACTTCAGTTAAAAAGTCGCGATTTAACTTGGTTGGAGGTGGAAAGACAAGCCAACGGTCAGAGCGTAACGTATAGCATTAATACCCAACCCCGATTAGGCATTAGCCGGACATGATAATACATTATTATAGTTGAATACGATGTAGTGTCATAGAAAAAAAAGTCGAGAAACTGTAAAAAGATTGTTTCGCAAATCATACCGTATGTGAACGTGCCGCGCCCTTGAACTGCATTCCACGTGTTACATTATACGATTATACGAATTCAGCATGACGAGTTTCTTTCTAAAAAGCACTCGCCTGATCCCTGGTCTATGTAATTACCATAATTGCTTAATAAACATACATAACTTATGGAAATCGGATAGCTTCCTATTGAACATCCAGAAACACTCGTGTTCCTCGCAAATATCACACATTATCGTACATTATCTACTTCTGCGTAATAATTTGATTTGCGTTATTTATTTAATTACGTAAAGTCCGCGATGATCCTGTATTTTTACACATGATACGCTGAAACTTGCATACAGACCGCAGATGTAAGCGAATAAATGTAACACAAGGAGTTGTCACAAGTTGTTTTTCGAAAAAGCATGCAAAAAAGTTCAATGTCAAATTAAATTACTTTATTATACGGTATTTTATTTTTATAAAAGGCAAAATTAAAATTTAAAATCTAACTTCCTGCTAGAGTTATAAATAAAGTCTGATGAATGTCGAAATTGTAATTTATTGATATTGTTACTTCGCATATATTTTATTGTAGCGCATGGGATGTTCGAACATAATGATTCACTATTGGGTCATTATAATTAGAAACGCAGATGGGAGCTTTATCTCTAGCAGCTCGAATGTTACTAATAACGAGCGACAATCAATCTTCCTATGCAATATAAATTATATTTTTTTTATTATTTAGGACGCGTATATAAAAATAATTCAACTATATTTTATTGTACTGGAAATATCCCAGTTAGCAAGCATACGCCAAATTTATTATTAACAAATATCAGTAATATATAATATTATTATAACACTATTATTATATATGTGTGTAATATTTTACATTATTAACACATAACGAAAAATAACGTTCGCAGTAATTACATTTCTGTCTCAAAAATGTTTTGTTTATCAATTTGTGGTGAGTTCAAGAGTGCAAGAACTTCAGGAGACAAAGGAGAATTCTTCTTCGAAGGCAATTACGTTGCTAAGAAAATTGCCTTCGAAGAAGATTTCTTCTTTGTCTCCTGAAGTTCTTGCACTCTTGAACTCAATAAATTGATAAACAAAACATTTTTGAGACAGAAATGTAATTACTGCGAAAATTATTTTTTGTTAAATGTGAATAATGATAAATATTACATAATCATATAATAATGTTATATATTACTGATATTAATAATAAAAGTATTTATAATAAAAGTAAATATACATATAATAATAAGTAATAAGTACCTATATGATTTTTCCCGCAATTAATATACTCCCTTGCCCCTCGATGTTTTTATCATTTCAAAGAAGGATGTCAAAAGAGGCCGATTTTCCGACTGTGGATGGAACCTCAAATTAGAGTTCCATAGATATCTATGAGTCGTATAAGAAGTGGAAATAACAGTCCTTTTTCCAAGAGACCTCGTGGAAAGGGCAGAAAATCGGCGTCAAATCTATTGAAAATTGCGTCATTCTTCTATCCGGAGACAATTAAAATCGGCGACATGGAAGAATTTTCAGTCAAACCAGCTTTCGGTTAAATACTTATCTAATAGTTTATGAGATGGCTAATAATGTTTCAATATCGAGATCCCGAAACTCAAAATGGCGGCCTCAAGATGGCGGACCCAATATGACGGACCAGAATATAAAAAATTGTGATTTTTGCATGTTTTGCACTACATATAAAAAATGGGCGCGAGTAGTCAAGTGACAGCTTTCAAAATCATTGATGCAATTCCTAGTGTTAGGATTTGAAATGTCGCCGATTCTAGTTGTCTCCAGATAGATAGAAAGAATGACGCAATTTTCAACAATTTTGACGGATTTTCTGCCCTTCCCACAGGTCTCCTGGAAAAGAGGGCTGTGATTTCCACTTCTTATATGGCTCATAGATATCCATGCAACTCGAAATTTAGGTTCCATCCATAGATAGTCAGAAAATCGGCCTTTTTTAACATCCTCCTTTGGTCACTGACTAAGCAAAACATTATTTTCCGTATATGTAATATATATATGTATGTAAAATTTTAGATGGATATTTATCTTGAATACATTTCAAATCCCGGTTTTTATTCATAAAATTGGGCGCTGCGCAACACTATAAATACCGGAATAGTTTTTTGCATCTGAATTGCTTTAGAGCCAGTTTCACCAACGTCAGTTAACTGTAACCTTCGATTAAACTCACTCAATCTTCATCTCTTTCTAACTGTCTCCCTAAAGCCAAGTCCAGACTTGTACCGTATCACCGTATATCGTATCGTGATATTTTTGTATCAAAATACGGATATGTTGGTTATAATGATACGCCAAGGCCTTTGTTTTCAATCCGTATATTTGTATCCCGTATCTTACAGGTTGAAAACAAAAAGCCTTGGCATATCATTATAAATTATAACCATCCTATCGATCATTATAACATATCCGTATTTTGATAAGAAAACATCATGGTACGATACGGTGATACGATACAAGTCTGAACCCGGCTTTGAAAAGAGACGAAGAGTGATTTAAACGAACTAAACGAAGGTTACAGTTAATCGGAGATGGTGAAACCGACCCTTAGGCGCACATCATTTTTGCGCGGAAAGTTCAATTTGCCTCATGTAAGTAACGCTTCAAACTTACGATGTAGACCAAAATTAACACAGTGTAACACAATGTATTACACGCTTTTTTATAAACTTTGTGTGGAATATTTTTTAATGCGGTAGCAGATAATTCCATTATTCAGGAACGTCCGTGAATGTATTACGGATCATTTGCACATACCCATGAGAAAGGACCCCTAAACCGAACTCCGGATTTCCCGGTTTTATATCCTCCGCACCTTCCCGTATGCAGGAACCAGCCGGCGTCAGATAAACGGTTGGAAACTGGTTTCCGATGACATTGACCGTCGAGTGAAAGTGCACCGTTCGCATGCCAAACACGTCGAAGAAATGCGTGTCTGAAGAAATGCGGCACGGTGTAACCGCGTGCAACGGGCGCCCGCGAATGCACTCTTGGATATTCTTATCATCGTGATACGGCATGCGAAAGATAAGGCGGTGCCGGAACGCGGTTCATAAAGGAAATATTCATAAATGATTCTCTTTCGTACTTTGAACAGGAAAAACCTAGGAAAACTCCATCCGATACGATCGATGCTGCGCGGTTTGCGGGCGCAGGCTAAGCAATACCACCTGTTGTGCTCGGTATCGGTATCAGGTGAACCGTTGTACCTGATGTGCACCAGATCGATATATTAATAATAGTGCTTGGAAGTCGTATCGTATACACATAAGCACGATTAATTTTCCGTAATGCCCTTTGTATCGCAGTCAGACTATATTCGCGATGTGTGACATTTCGCCGCATATTTTATGGCTATACACGTCATAGATTACGTTGTATATTCCGATTATTTATAGCCTGAGAACATGACGCACTCGTCTTGCCTCTTTCTCTTCTTATATAGCTCATATGAAAGTACTTCCGCAACGAATCAATCTTTGATGAATGTAAGGGTATTAACCGAGTATTAAAATCGATCGTTCACTCTGCTGCTTGTTATTATTGAAATTATAACGTTATAGAATCAGATCACTGGACGATTGCCTTCACCTCTTTATCCTTTATTAGCGTCAGCGCAAACCGATTTGAAAGTAACGTGAGCAACGTGCGTGTTTCTCCAAGTTTTCGATGAAGAATTCGTAATAAGAGGTGTAATTCGATGTTTGCTTTTCACGAATAGGATTAGCGACTGCAATTTTGCAAGAAGGCCGATTACGACATGGTATCTTAGAGATCTCCAAGGTATGTCGGCATGTAATTCTTGAGTGTACAAAGAAACACATGAATCTTGAGTTGAACTGTGTGCGTGTATCTTAAATACTTTGGAAAATATGTAAAAGTAAATATATTACCACGTTCGTATAATTATAAACAATATAAGAGGACAGGGTTAGCGAACAAAGCTGGATGTTGATGTTTAAAATATGTATCATAAATTAGTAACATTAAAAACAAACGTTTCAACCTTCAATATGGTCATCTTCAGTGCGTAATGGATATTACAAATTATTTCAACGGAAAAACGCAAATTAATAAGAGTTGTTGAATTCCAACGAAAAAACTTAATTTAATATTTCGCATTACAATAGAGCCGATATATTGTACATATATGGAGGGGTAAAAGCCATAGTGGTGTAAGTCAATATTTTAAAAAATTTGACTTACATCACTATGGCTTTTACCCCTTCATATGTATGAAAACCTCATAATTAGTGCCGAAAAAGATGTTCACCGTTCTGATGATTCTCATAATTGATGGTGTGTATATGAAACCTGTGCTATGAGAGATTTGATAAAAATACTGGTCAGAATATAAAAATCAACATATTCTAAGCACTAACATATATCCAGCTTTACTCGCTAGCCCTGTCCTCTTACATTTGAAAATATTTCGGGGAAATTTTTAGGGAATAGATGTGATTTTCTTGAAGAAACGAGAACGGAACACGTTTCTTTCTAGCTCGAAACGCATGGCACGCTTGAATCGACGTGTAGTCGACAGATAAACGTATAATAATAATATCGAGCGGTAAACATCATCGAAGAGTCTTTGTTCCGTCTTATCGTGGCTCTCGCGAGCGCGAAGTGAATCGCTTCACTTGTAACGCTAAAACTTCATTTTATTGGCATCACCCGCTGGTCATGATTCTACTTTGGATATTCTAGAACTTTAGACACTTTGATTATGGAATTGATTGGTAATGGATTTGAAGCATCCGAACGTGATACGTATATAGCAGATGGCGAAGATACGCGATATCGATCGATCGCGCGCCTTATCGTGAGATCGAATGTGAAAATCAAAATATCTTTTGCAATCCGCCGATAACGCATCATCTGGGAGTGCTGAAAATCATACTCTGGCGGCCTTGACGACCGCCATTTGGAGTCTATAAGTACAGCCGCGACCACGTAATTCAGGACGTAGTAGCATTATTACGTTATTCTAGTAATGCTATCTCTCTTTTGCGGAGAGACACCTCCGGTAATAATACTCATCTTCTTGTCGTGTATGGGCAATAATTAAGCACCGGACGATGATACGTCGTATATATTCGTTATTTTTCCCTTTTCCAGTGATAGACGTTACATGGCGCGCCGGCGCGGCGCGGCGAACATTTCGATGATCAATCGTTCGGATGCCATGCTTTCATAACTCGGAATAGAACTGATAGAACAAGAAATATCATTCGTTTAATGTGTAACATTATCAGAAGACTAATTGTTTGTTCGGGACCAAGAAAACGTGTATTACAAACGATAATTATTGTTATAGTCCAGATAAAAATACGAACGGCACTTCAATGTGTTAGATAATTCTTATCGCGGGACACATATGGTTGTAGGTGTGCATTCGTGGATGCAGGGACACTCGTACTTTGATGATCTTGTCTTTTATAAGGGTGTCTTATCGAAAATAAATAATAATGACGACTGTCATTAACACAACGAGATATGATATTTAATTATTGAAATATCAGGCTCGTTTTTTATGTAAAGATATAGGAGAAAATAATGGACCAACAATACTAGAGCTAAATTCAAGATACAATTACATTATTATAGGAATAAATTTTATTCCTAAATGCGTAATAAATATAAACGTTTCGACTTCACTTACAATTAATCTTCTTCAATACGAAAATAGAAGTAAATTCTATTTTAATACTGAAGAAGACTAAGTAAATTCGAAACGATTACCTTATATCCATTACATTTAGGAATAAAATTTATTTCTATTAATATAATATCTTGAATTAAGATATATATCATTTGCTCATCCGCCGTTAAGTCTACCCGTTTCATTATTACAAAGACGTTGCGCTATAGGGAAACATAATCGCGTGCCTCTGGTTTTCGATCGAGTAAATTTATTTATGTGCACGTACTTGACGAGCTCGGACGAATCTTTTATGTCACGGTGTATCACAGATAAACTGATATCAGCGCACAGATATCGCGGCACGCGGAAAGCACGAGCTGTGACTTCGGCTTACACTTATCGAATTCGTGTCTTGTAACGGCCATCGAGCGTGTTTTTTCGTTGATTTAGAGAGCAAGATGCATTTCGAGTAGCAGTAAAATCTACATCGCTCGCGTGGCTGAACGACACGTTTCGACGTGCGCAAAAAGTAAAGAAACCTGTTTCGTGCATGGAACAATACAACTTTGCATCCCATTACCGAGGCTCCCACTTTTTACGTTTTTATAACTTACTCTTAATTGCGATGCTGTCTTTAGCGGTTTTTATTACAATCTCTTTCCTCCCCCTTCTCCCTACGGAAATTCCTATGTCATTGTTTCATCAAGAACGCAGTATTCACATAATAAAACTTGACATACTAAGGTGACTCTCTCATCGAGCGTCCCTTATCAAATACCCTTGCTCGCAATTATCACTTTCCTTACGGTCGTTAAAATGTTTATCAATAATGTATAAGAATAGCGACGAGCCAAGGGGTCGAACGTCGGCGTCGTCTCGTGAGTAAACGCATATTTCAAGATTACGAAAAATTTGGAACAAATCCTGGACACTTTTCATTTCCCCACCACGAAATTATTATATTAATAAAAGACTCGATATTTTTTCTTCGGAGTAAGGAAAAAATGTCCACAGAATTTTTCGTTCTCTTCGAGATAATTGCGATTCTTCAGAGCAGCCTGCGAAGATGCCACGAGGAATAATTTCTATAGTATGTTGAGGATTTCTCGCGCGAGATTATCTCGTGTTGTCTTATGCAAATATTGTGTTGAAATTATCGGACGTGTGCGAATACTATTCAGATAGGATTGCTCGTCGCGGCTGATGGTCATACGATACACAATACATTTGTGAAATTAAGGTACAGCGCCTCGATGAAACGTACGTGAAGCGTTTTTGTGCTGTTGTATTCGCACAGTTGCAACATAAAATGAAGAAAGTTTAACGTGACGTCATGTTAACATGACGAAAAGACAGCTAGCCGGGCATGAGATTTTGAGATCTCGTCTGTCTCTCGTCTCTCTCTCCTCCTGCCTCTCTCTCTCTCTCTCTCTCTCTCTCTCTCTCTCTCTCTCTCTCTCTCTCTCTCTCTATATATATATATATATATATATATATATATATATATATATATATATCTTCTGCTTCTGTATTTATATACATTCAATGCATAAACGTATCCGCATGCACGTAGGTCGTAGAACATACAGCCTGAGCAATCGGAGTAATTTAAGCGTTGTAAACTGCCGTATGTCAAAGCGAGACTTTGCAATCCACGTTTTGCGCAATTCGCCTCATGCAGCCTCTTCCAGACTCGAAATTGGCAAACTCGATTCGCCTCTCTTTCTCTTTGCGAGTAAGTCCGAAGGCTCGTTCGTGTATGGTCGGCGATATTCTACGTACGTGATCAATCGACGGTAATGGTGCAATTAGTGGACGTTATTACAGACAGTAGATATTTACTTTATATTGTCACTGAGGAGCGGTAGTCATCTTGAAATTATTTGATTGAAGTCTAAAATATATTTTATTATTAAATAAAATGTATTAACTGTGATATTAATCAACTTTTAATATAATTTCACAACATTTAACGAGTTTGAATCCTCTTAAGGAGTAACTTTTACATTTTTTAAATATATTTTTGTGTGACGCAATCATTTTGGAAAGTTGCAACGATCGTAAAACGTATCGGTAATAGTGATCTAAAATGATAGTGCGGCACATATCAGAAACCTCCTGATCTAGATTGTCGGACGATCTTCGCCATGCACGATTCGTCGTATTTCATTCTCCATTTTTTTAAGCTTATGAAACAGTTGGTATATTAAAGACGCGGATCTTTCCACGAAGACACTTACTTCAATTACATTAATCGAGCACGTAGCTCTTTGCTACTTAGGAAAGCAGCCATCAGCGTGCATAGGTCATTGGCTTTCTTCGCTTTTCGAGGATCGAGGAACAGAGACCGGGTTAACAGCTAGTATTTGCACTTTGTATATTTTGCTTTTTCTTCAAACAAACCGCTCTCTATTCGAGCGATAACGAGGAACCCGCGTTCTGATTATAACACATGGCCGTGTTCTCATCAGTGTTCTGGAATACACAAAGGTTGAAGTCAGAAAACGTCGTAAAAATTATATACCGGTGATTTTAAAAGTAGAAACGTTAATTATATTTATGAGTCATTAACATTTGTATATATATACCGGGTGTGTCACTAACTATTTTCACATCCAATAACTTTGTAACTATTGTTACTATACAAAAATGAATTCACAAACGCAAATTAAAACATAACGAGAAAATTATAAGATGCACATATATAATTAAATGCTTGTGATTTGAACTAATTTTTCTAGCAACAAAATAGTTACAAAGTTATCGAATGTGAGAATAGTTAGTGACTCACTGTATGAGTATATATTTATATATATCTAGATATATCGGCATTATATACGAAATGTCCCTATTTAATTTTTAATCGATAATAATAGTTGTTATTTGGCCTAATTATAAGTGGCACGATAAATCCGAGTTAGGAGATAGGTTCATAATAATTTATCCGCGATATTCGCGCGTATAATGTCATATTTACATGTGTAGGGTATAACGTTGATTCATGAAAAAGCAATTATATAAGATCAACGTGTATATACGGTCATAGTAGTTACGATCATAATATTGTGCATTCGAGCAATAAACGTCATAGGTGATAAACTGTCACAGCGAAATTATCTTACGAGGCAATAAACGCCTCGCGTGTGTTAACTTTGCCAAGCATGTGGGGAGGGAATAATGTACAGGATATTCCAGAAATCGTATGTTTCCTGTTGATCACATTAAAAGCCATGCGAAGAGAACGCACAACGCCCACACATTATCGGATTTCCTAGAAACAGCAACAATGCCTGGTGAAGAGAGAGTGACACACGTTCCAGAGCGTTCCAGAGAGAACAATAGACGTATAGGCCGGTATTCATAGTCAGATCTTTTATTTAAGATTGTCTTAAGTTTATCTTTAGATAATGTTTGATTGGCTACGTAGTATCTAAAGATGAACTTAAAACGATCTTACATATAAGAACCGACTATGAATACTGGCCATAGTTAATAAAAGTTTAAAGCGAATTTATAGACTGGAAAAAAATTTATTATTTGCAAGAAAATAAATTTATTCGAATTTAGTTTCCTTAATTCAAAGAAGTATTAGGTAGATTTAATAAAACATTTTTCTGATTGCGAGTTTAAAATATTTTCTCGAATCTACCTAATACTTCTTTGAATTAAAGAAACTAAATTCAAAGAAACCTATTTTCTTGCAAATAATGATTTTTTAAGTGCAAATATTGCCAAATATAATGCGTGACAAATATAACAGACGCGCTTAAAGACAAAGATATATATTGATATAGACAATAAAGATATCTCATCGAAATTCGTACGCTATTTATTGCAAATTCAGAATGATTTGCGTTCGACATTATAAGAGATTTGCATGCGATCTGTTTCGTCACTAATATCACATCCTAGAACTCTCGGGCACTGTCTCGGCATGTATTATAAAAGTGGATTGGAACTGGTTCGCCTTGAATTGAAATCAAAATAGCATTTTAGTAGCTTGTGTCATTGCGATTTTATGCATCTTCACGTTCGATTCGCAAATATTTGCGCACGTAGCGAGCAACCGGGTGGCCAGGTGGAGGATACTCATATGAATGACGTACGTGACAACGGTGGCATTTATCTTCCTCAGGGAACGTTAAATTGCCACTTTGCGTGCATACGTAACGCCACCATCTTATGGCAAGACAACACGTGAATGTAATGCGGAGTGTGTCTTTAAGCGATTATTTCGTTGTTACTTTCGTACGAAATACCTCGTCCGGATGGTCAGATGAATGAAAATAGACAGTACTTCCTTGCCTTGGTAATTAACGGCTAACGATTAGCGAACGAAATATTTCTTGTGACGCTTTTAGACATCTCAGAGACTAAAACGTCCTTTAAACAATTTTTCGTTTATCAGATTTGGAGAAAAAGCGTGCCTATAAAATAAACTTTTAAAATGCAACATTACAATAGTTAAAAAGTATTCAATTTTTATTTTGTATATAGTAAAATTTGTGTGTGCATTTCTTATATATTTTATATTATATTATATATTTTTTGTTAAGAGTGTATATATATATATATATATATATATAATATATAATATAATATATAATGTATAATATATATATATATATATATATATATATATATATAATATAATTTATATACTTTTTTTATGTGCTTTTTCATAGTCTCTGCGAATGTATTAAAGTTTTAAAGTCGAAGAACAGATTCTGAGAAATCGTTCTGCCGAGCTTTTGTTCTGCAGAGCTCATTGTTTCACTGATTATGCAGTTCGTGACGTGAGAAAGAATATGCAAAGTTTTGCGGTCAACAATATACATTAACGTGCCCGATGTCTTTTTTCTTTGGGACAGACGTACGTACGTACGTTGCAATAGTAGCCTAACTTTAAATCAAAGTGTGTTCCTGTTAAGGGGACTGCGATTGCTAAAGCATCGTGTTCAGGCCATTATCCACTTCTCCACTTACGATTTTGAAATAAGAACACTAGTGAAATCGAGAGCTATAAAGTCGGGAGGTCAAGTTATACGACCCTATAGTAAGACAATCGTATCGTTATCGCTTCTGACGTATCAAGTCAGATTGATAAATTTTGTTCATGTTCATGCAGTCGAAGCAGATACTTTTTTCTCTTTCGCTTTGTAAATTCTTTTACCAATATTGGCAGAAATAGAAAAAAATTTTTTGCATACCGGAATTCAAACAAGATTACACTTGCTTTTGCGTTGAAAAGCAATAAGTTTTGTTTCTCCTTTTTGGCTGGTAAATAATAAAACGTGTTTTTCGATCGAATCGATATCGAATGGAACAATAATTTTACTGGCAGAAATAGAATGGGATTCCCGTATTTCAAGAATATTAAAATGTTTTTATGTTACTGGGAGTAAATAAATATTATTTATATTTATTACAACGCAAGAAAAATATTTGTCTGAAAATACGTGGATGAATTTCTTTTGTCATAATTTTGATTTAAAATTAAGATATTTATAGCCGTATTCATAGTACTTTCTTGAGTAAGGATTCCTTGTTCCTCATTTTTCACTTCATAAATTTTAAGGTTTTTTGATCGATCAAGGAAGGTTAATGAAATGTAGAATAACTAATAAGGAACAAGGAATCCCTTTATTCCTCAAGGAAGGCTATTATTAACGAATACAAAATGTAGAACAGGTATTACGCATTATTTATTCAACTAAGTAGTTGATAGTGATCAGATAAAATATAAAATAAAATGTATACAGTGATTCGCGTTTTCGATTTTTGAACATATTAAAACATAATAAGTAGAAACTGCGTCAAACCGAATCCTCATATAATTAACTACGAATTAAAAATATATACGTTATACATATCCGTTTAATTATTACCAAAAATTTTTATCACTCCTGATCGCTTTATTTCTTTTATTATTATATAAATCACTTAATGATCGCAATTAACAACACTGAGCCTGAAATAACGGAATAATTTAGCTTTCTACGTTGCAGCGAATTTATCAATTAAAATAGCTCTTTCGGCCTTGCGTCTATATATGAATCATACAAGCTGTACACGCGAATGCGATGTAATGTATAAGTTTATTTGTCTTGGACTTTGTCCTGTTCTCTTTGTCCGATATCCCTAAGATATGTATTAGTAGTCGTAAGTCATAAAAAGTAGAGATTACACTTGTGCCATCTCGGTACGACGGTCAACGGTTGACTGATTGTATAAAAAAAGAAATACTTAATTCTGATTAATCCATGAGCTCATCGAGAGTACCAATTATACTCAATTATTTGCCATTGCAAATACGTGCGTACCGTAAACTTGTTTTTCACGATACGCGCAAATATTTTAATCCGATAAGTCATTAGAAAATATACTTCATGTTCAAAAATAAATAAGCATAATCTATCCTTGTTCTTTATTATCTTAATTTGCATTAAAAAAAAAAATATTTGTTAAAAGATAATTATTTTAGAAAATCATTTCTTTATAATTCAAATCTGTCAATTAATGCAAATCTTTTAATGGTCTAGGTTATCGCCAATATTATTGGCAAACAGAAAATATTAAGATTTACTCTTAATTATCACGGATCTAAAAGTTTTATTCCATTTTCAGATGTGAAGACGATTCTCAAATCCGTCAGCGGCAGACTGCGGTCAAGCGAACTGACGGCTATTATGGGCCCTTCAGGCGCTGGAAAGTCAACGCTCCTAAATATCCTCACCGGATACAAGTGAGTCAGCTGCTTCCACATGATACAGTTATTGCCAGTAAAATAATACTGTAACGTCTGTAACGGCGCATTAAAATGGCGCGAAAAGGCGCACGCATATTTCGAATTAAATATATCTTGCGCAAATATTAATCGGTAGAACGAGATATAAACTCGCGCATACTTGTCGTCTTGTTATCGTAATAGTTTGCAACATGTTGCAATTAATGTATATTACCATATATACAAATAGGCTGGTAGTAGTAGCAGATGAAAAGTCATTTTATTCATTCTTTGCCGTTGAACAGCTTGATAGTGTTCCATGATTCACTCGAGTGTACGACTCTCGTTCTAATTATTCCCCCTACATTTTGTCACTAATTCTGTATTATTGAAAGTAAAGTTACTAAAAGAAAAATCGGGGAGACAAGAAATTCACTCGGGAATAATAAGCGACTTCGAAAAAGTCGATTTTAATTTATCATACAGAACAATCTCCATAAATTAGAATTCTTTTGCTCGCTATTTATTCATATTAAATCATATTAAATCATATTATTATATTATTCGATTACCTTGATATATTGCTACAAAATACTGCATATACTTTGCAAACTTCCATTTCTCAAAGACCAGTTGAAAAGAATATTGAAACAAAAAGAATATTCAAGCGGTTTGAATGTCGCCATCAGCGGCTTTTTATTCAGTTTCTCCGATCGCAGAACATTCGCAGTCTCTTCCAGCATCAAAGCGCGAAGCATTTCGTCGGACCTTTTTTTTAGAAAAGATATACGTCAGATTATTAACCGAAACGCCGAGTAACAGGTATTTCCTGTAAAAGAAATCCTCGCGTCTGTTGTTCATACGTCAATAAATAAATGCGACACCTATTGGGAAAACTGCAATCAGGAGAATAATGCGCGAACAGAGAATAACAACGTCTTTTTTTTCCGCAAAAATTGAGTATAAAGTTTAGTTTAGTCTAAAGTTTTAATTCATTACTGGACATTAGGGCATTCGTACAAATCTACACTGTTAAATATTAAAGGAAATTTAAAACCAATATCTTGAGTTGAATAACATTTTGTTATTTTTGATTATTATACGCGTCAGAATTTATTATTTTAACACAAAACAGTATTATTTTAACTTCATTAAGGCCATTGCACGTAACAAATTTTTAGTTATAATCGTAAGTCGATTATTCTCCTTGAGCTCGAAGAATAATCGAGTGTGCGTGGTCTATTTTCTTACGGCTTTATACGATTATGACTAAAACTTTGTTACGTGCAATGGCCTTTAGTTTAGTTAAATTAACGACATATTGAATAGGAGTAGCAGACCTATAGGAATAGTTAAAAATGACTCTATAGTTGAGTATAATTTAACACTACGAATTTAAGTGTATGCAGCGTACGGAAAGTAACGTGCGTCTCTTTGCGGAAAGATTTCGTCGCGTAATCTCTCGCCATGACCTCGTCGCCACGCACTTTCAGTTTTTTGTCCAAACGTTGTCCAAACGTTTCGCTTTCTTCGCCATGCTACGGTCTCGCTTTCTTCGGCGATATGTGTACGTTCTCACTTTCTTCGCATTTTGTACCGTTATGAAACTGCTACGGAACCGAAATATTCCGCCGTTGATATTTGAGATAATAAAAAATTTTGCTTATACGCGCGACAGGAATATCCATGCCCGCATATATCGCGCGACAATTTGTATACAGCCATGCGTATGTACAATTCAGCTGCGTATCGTATAGAAACCACTCCGCAAAAGCGTTCGGAATTATTTAATTTATAAAAAATTGACAACGCATTTGATATTTTCTACTTCATGCAATATGCTTCGACCGATTAACTTCTACCAAAACGTTCTGCTTGATGAAGCAGTTTACATTTGTACTTTTTCAAGAATACTCCAAAAGAACTATGTAAATTGTCAGAAAAATTTTTCTGGGTTCTTTCATTTAGCGTATTTTTTTAAAGCGCGATATATATTTTTTATTTATTGCATCGGAATATTAAGCTAATTAATGCTGCAATGCAAATAATACGATTATGCATCTATTTAAATAAATCAATGGATACCGAACTGACTTGTCCGAGAAATAAATTATCTTTCAAAATGTTACGAGCGTCGAGAGCTATCGCCTAGTCAGAGGTTGCCTACTTAGCATTCCGCATAGTAAAAAAAAGTTCCTTCTCATTTGCGTACAAATCGAATAGAGCAGTTGCGATGTCAAGGCGCGTTCCTGCCTCCGATTTTACGTAGAGATTGTAAGTACAACTGTCAAGCAAGAAACTATAGCGTGACAACGTGCGTTTTGCTGCCTCTAAATCGTATATGTACAAGGGCGTTGCAAATGACACCTTTCCGAGGAATGCTCTCAAATTGAACTGTTATTTGAACCGGTCTTCGATATTTTGTAGAAACCGGCACGCAGATCTCGGCCGCTAATTGCTCGATATAACGACGTTTCATGATCGCATTTCGATCGAGACAGTCAATTACGGTATAAAAAGCAATATATGCAATTATAATAAATTGTTTTGCTCAAAGTCGTCGACTTTGTACGTCGCGGTCTGTTTAAATGCATGAATATTCTGCGCATAATTTAAGTTAAAATTTAAAAAAATATATAATATATAAATATATAAAAGATATGAATAATTATATGAACACAAATGTGCGACACGAATACGACCGGTGATTTCTTCCGATCCACCCGATTTCACCTGCTTAATTGCGCCTCGAGATCGATCAGCTTTTCGATTCTGCTCCCCGCAATATTTGCACAGTGGTACACAGCTTGGCAGGCTCGATACAGTCTGCCTGCGAGCAACGTGACCTACGGTGTATTTGTTGGCACGTAAAAGTTGTTTCGCCGCTCGTTCGCTTCTTTTCCATCGCATTTTCCAAACCGGTTTCACAGTCAACCAGCGCGGTGAGTCGAATCGCGTTTCGCGCATCCGCGATTGAGAACCTTTTCACGATGCACGCACGACGATCTGACATTGAGCCTGTCTTTATGCGACGGAACGAAAAATCGTTGAGTCATTAATGACTGTATTTTTGGCCAACAGAACGGAGCGTCTACTACTGCCCTGGTGGAAAAATGTCTTAGAATTTTTTATAATATTAGTCAGAATGTCTATTAAAATTTTCAGACTTTTTCATCAGAATGCTCAGAATTTTTCAGATTTTTTTATACGAATTGGAACGTATTTCAGAAAAACTCAGACAAAATAAGAATAAAATATTTCAGATTTTTCCAATCAACATATCAACTTTGTAGAAATGTGAATAAATATGAGAAAATCTATGCAATTTATCAGAAATTTTCTATATGGATACTGATATATTTCGAAAATCCTCATCCAATTATTTCCGTAAAGTATCTGAGAAATTTTATTTTATTTTTTTTAATTTTTTACAAGTTCTCAATTTTTACAAAATTTCTGAGAAAATATGATAAATTTTTTCATCAGGGCAGCCTAAATTCTAATTTCTTCAGCGAACGTTTTACTGACGTAAAAAAGCATCGTTCTGACGTAAGAGCGGATAAAAGACGTTTTTATATTCGGACAATGAGACTGGCGAAGAGATATGCGTGTGCATAAATTTGCATCTTCTATAAATCGTCTTTATGATACAACATATGGATCTGCGGGGAATTGCTGGCAGCAAAATGTATCAAGATTGTTTTTTCCCCAATATTTAGAATTATTCATTAGAAATTTCTTATCAGGACGACAGGCGCGGAAGGCAGCGTCACGATGAACGGCCACGAAAGAAACCTCAGTGCCTTCAGGAAACTCTCCTGCTACATCATGCAGGATAATCAGCTTCACATGAATCTAACGGTCGCGGAAGCTATGAAGGTTGCAGCGAACCTCAAGCTCGGCTCACACGTTAGCCAAGCAGAGAAAGAAGAAGTGGTAAGTTAAATCTTCTTATTTAATCTTTTGCCTTTCGGACGAACTCTTCAAGGTGCATAACGGTTGAGTGAAATTGTTTATTCGTGTACAGATATGTAATACATATAAATTTTATCTTTTGCATTATAAAAATATTGCATATAGTGATAAATAGTAAAATTTATCGTTGTACTTGTTGCTTGTTTTATCTACTTTGGCGCTACGAAAAAATTATTATTTATTAAAAGGAAATCTGCGCAATTTTACAGCTAATTATCGGCATTATTTTAATTATATCAAATAAAAATGTAATGTATTCTTCAAACCGTTTTGCGACAACTTCCGCCTTTATCCTCAATTAAGGTCAATATGATTTTACATGCTATTCAGTTTATTGCCATGAATTTCGTCGATCCTTCCGCGTAGATCCAGGAAATCCTTGAGACTCTCGGCTTGTCTGAGCACCGCCGTACCATGACCTCGAACCTGAGCGGCGGTCAAAAGAAAAGGCTGTCCATCGCTCTGGAGTTAGTGAACAATCCCCCTATAATGTTTTTCGATGAACCAACTAGGTAAGTTTTAATTATTATGCAAAATACATAATTCAATATTTATGATCGTGTTCACATAAATTTGAAAGTGAATTTTGCCTTTAAAAATTAAAACTCTGACGCATTAACTCAGATAAACATGTTGCAGCTAGATAAAAATTACGATGTATTGATAAACTGTCCATAAGTGACGTATCACGTATTATAATTTTAATTCCCCATGTACACAACAATTTTAATTCAAGAACGAACTTTGTGATGTGATTTGTCAATGAAAATGAAGCATGAAAAGAGAATAAAGAAAGAGTATAGAATGCTTAAGAGCGTTTGATCGAATTGATCTCTATAGTCAATCAACCCACAGGAAATCTAGTATAACGATCTCTTTTGCTTTCTCTAAATAAGAGAAACTTCGCCTTTCCTCAATAATTTCCTTGATCTTCGAATGTCGATCTTGGGGCAATGGCACGGGCAATGGCACGAGCAATGCCATGGTATCTCTTATCTTTCTACAAGGTTGCAAGGAAACGAGCGAACTTTTTTTAAATTTTAATAAAACGTGTATAATTCAGGTTGAATTTCTCCTTGCAACTTTCAAGGAATATCGATGCAGCTATCAGCTATGTTAACGATAAATAATTACACGAACATTTTTTTTATTCTTGAAAACATCAAATCTGTCACCGGAAATTAAGTAACTTGAATTAATTTGGCTTTTGTGCTTTCTACTTAATATCGGTTGGAAACTAATCCACGCTTTAAATCACATATTGATATATGTAGAAAAATCATTAGATACACGAATACCGAGTGAATATCTGGAATCATCTCGCTTACGTTAGATAAAATGAGATACAAAAGGGTTTAACACGCAACGGGAGAAAGTAAACTCGGTTTTTGAAATGTTTTCTTTCTCGCCGACAACTTTCACTGAGGCGCCGTATGTATACCTACACCTACATTGGAATTTTTGCATTTACAATGGCGCCGCATCTTATTCCACGAATTATCGCGCGCAATGCTTTTGATAGATGATAAGTGCGACATAAATAATAAATTACTCATGCTGTTCAAAGTTTAAGTCCGGTAGTCAGTTTCCTGACCTATCGTATCACGCGTCTTCTCGAAACATTCTTTTGTCTCGCAACCGGTTCTGTAAGGATCGGATCGCTCGGTATATCACTTTCCTCCATGGACCATGATGACAGAACGCGACGTCACGCGGGTAAACCCGTGACCGGTCCTTTCAAGGCTTATACTTGAATCAAGAACTTTTGGTTCTCCTCTCTTTAAAAAGATTACTCTTATTTAGCGCCACCGGCGCCGTTTACACGTTAATATTGGAGATGGGGAGACTTTTAATAAGACTTAATTCTTATTTATTAGTGTTGATATATATATTAAAGGATATTACTGCACTTTTTTTACTGAATATGAAGAAGAAAGTATAAGTACACTGTAACGATACTGATTTATTCGGCTGTTTACACTTATAGCGGCCTGGATTCCTCGTCCTGTTTCCAATGTATCTCGTTACTCAAGACTCTGGCACGTGGGGGCAGAACGATAATATGCACCATTCATCAGCCCAGCGCGAGACTTTTCGAGATGTTCGATGCTCTCTACACATTGGCCGAGGGTCAATGCGTTTACCAAGGTTCTACATCGCAACTGGTGCCTTTCCTAAGGACAATTGGCCTTAATTGCCCGAGCTATCACAATCCGGCGTCGTTTAGTGAGTATTGTTAAATGATACTAATGCGCTCTCTAGCATTTTATAATAATAACTGTTTTATATATTAGAGCGATATATATTAAGGAAAATAGTTTCGAAAAAAATTATTTCTGTAAGATCTGCTTTTATTTATAATAGATTAGTAATTTTTTTTTATGCAAACATTTATGGCACGATTCCTGATCTGTTTTTCAGTCATTGAGGTGTCATGCGGCGAATACGGCGATAATATCAAGAACTTAATTAACGCGATAAACAACGGCAAATACGATATACGCGAAGGACACCCGTTCCCCGAGACGAAAGAGGGAATGAACAATTGCACCGCTGCGGCGGGTATTTTGAAGAACAGTGATAACTTGGACAAGTTGAAGATCAAAAACAAGAATGACATCAGTAATCTGGAGGAGAAATTCACGGAAGAGAAAACTAGCGAGATTAGTAATGGAAAACTCATTTCCGGATACGCTACAAACGACATTGCTAAACAAGGTATATAACACTTTTTTATATTGGTATAATGATGTCTGCGATATAATAACTTTTCAGTCGTTTATGTATAACTTCATATATGGTATATACCTCCGAGAAAAAGATTATATATCATATATATAAATATATATGATTATATATAATGCAATTATATATGAATTTTGTCTCTATATGATCATATATAATTATATATAATTATATCTAATTATATATGACTATATATAGTCAATTTAAAAAAGAACTGTTAACTTCGATAAGAATAAAGTATTGATAAATTAAGTGCATATTTTTTCAAAAGTTATAGAATCTTAAAAGTGTTAAATAATATATCCATTTCTATATATACAATACATGTTTATATATATATGTATATATATATATATATATATATATATATATATATATATATATACATGTAAATGGAATACATCATTTAAAATTAAATGGTAGATTTTATTCACTTATTATCAATCTGCCATTATATACATTCTGTTAGCAGAATCTGTTATATTTCTGCTGGCATTCTATCGGCAACATTTGCAGCAGATATTTTTCTGTTCTCGACTGATATACTTTGTATCAGTAATCTTCTTATAAGAATTTCAACTTTTTATTTCAAGTTTTTTTTCTTAATTAAACTATATAAAACTTCGTTTAACTATATAAATAATTTCATTCAAGCAAGTTTTCTTCATTTAATGCAATATATATAATCTCATTTAAGATTATATTCTTGCATATAGTATATAAGTCTCGATATAAGTATATCAGTGTTGATTTGACACTTTCTTTTTTTCTGTGTATGTGGACCTTGACACCACATAGGCTTCCTTCTGATTATATTACAGTTGCAATGTTTGAAAATAATATAAAGTAATGTATATATTAAAATTAATGTTTTAGCACTGGATGTGGCAATATCTATGGATCCGGATAAGAAGGACAATGCTAACATAGCCTTGCTCGACGACTCCATCGTAGTTACACCGGAAAGATATCCCACATCTGAATTAACGCAATTTTACATCATTCTGAAACGTGCTTTACTTTTCAGTCGTAGAGATTGGGTAGGTATTTGAAGAAACATTGTCTATTTGTAATTGCGAATTCTACGATACTTGCAACCTAAACAGTATGCATGTCCAAAATCGGTACATAAGACGTCTTAAAGACATTTAAGATATTTTTAAGACGTCGTATGATATGATTTATGTCCCAATTTTGAACACGGTGGTGTCTGGGAACTTTAATATAACCGCGACTACTTATAATGAAATATACCATTACTTCTCTAATATGTGTTTCTCAATTTTTAGATATTATCTAATTCTAATATTTCTTTATTATGTCTACAGACTCTCATGTATCTCCGACTCTTCGCTCATATTCTGGTGGCAGCGTTAATCAGCGCATTGTATTACGATATCGGAAATGACGGCGCTAAAGTACTTAGCAATCTGGGATTCTTGTTCTTCAACATGCTGTTCCTCATGTACACTTCCATGACAATCACAATTTTGTCTTGTAAGTCGTCTGCAACTTACACTTATCATACTTATTACTTTCGCAACCGCGAAAAACTATTTTCATGGATACATCGTGACATATCTATAAAACACTAATTTCTTTTTTATTTGTAGTCCCGCTGGAACTGCCTGTGCTTTTGAAAGAAAACTTTAACAGATGGTACTCTCTCAAGTCGTATTACTTAGCGATTACCGTTTCAGATCTACCGTTCCAGGTAAGATTCATCGATTAACGATATAAGCGAAACCCAGTAAGCAAAATGATAGCAGTCTGTCTGTAGATTGGTAACAGATTTGATCAAACATGTCAGCAGACTGACATCAATTGCATTCAGCTTGTGTTCTGCCAGCAGAGTCTGCTAACATAATCAGACAACAAATTGGTAGCAGAAACCGCGCGGAGCCTGAACGGTTTCAACAAAATCTGCTCAAGTTCTGCCGCCAATCTGCTGACTGATAATAAATAGATTCTGTTATACTTCTGTTGGGGTTCTGCCGACATTATGTGATATTTATATCAGAACAGGCATCAAATCTGTAGTCTTTTTGCCAATAAAATTTGTAGCAGATGCTTCAGCGAGATCTGCTTTCGACAGACTTAGCTGTCAATGTATATGTAACCGTTGTACGACGAATAAATGGTTACTCTCACGTCCTTTGCTTTTCAGACCATATTTTGCATATTGTACGTCACCGTCGTGTACTTCCTGACGAGTCAACCGGCGGATATAACGCGGTTCTCCATGTTCGTGGGCACCTGTCTACTGATTTCTTTCGTCGCGCAATCAGTGGGTCTCGTGGTCGGCGCGGCGATGAATGTGCAGAACGGTGTGTTCCTGGCGCCAGTGATGTCGGTGCCTTTCCTCCTCTTCTCAGGGTTCTTCGTCAGCTTCGACGCGATCCCGGTCTATCTACGATGGATCACGTACCTTAGTTATATCAGATACGGTTTCGAAGGCACCGCTTTGACCATTTACGGTTATGGCCGGCAGAAACTGAAATGTTTCCAGGTAGGTTTGGTGCCGCATCCGCATGACGTTAATACCCGCGGGCAAACAATGTTGCTAAATTTTCGTGTTTTTTTTTTTTTTTTTAGGTGTATTGTCACTTCAAGAATCCGGAGACGACCCTGGAGGAACTGGACATGCTCGACGCTGACTTTACTTTGGATATTCTCGCTCTCCTACTCATCTTCGTCGTGCTGCGAATTGCCGCGTATCTCTTCCTGCGTTGGAAGATCAAGACCGCCCGGTAGACTACCGGTGCGCTTAAGCATCTTGTAAAATCAGATGTGGTTGCGAGTGGACGAACAAGTTAGCACAAGTGTTATACTTTCACGTTTACCTTTTACCGCGTAGAACTGCGCAGACAACAACGGACGCATTTTTTTTGTAATCGGTAATCTCGTAATGATATTGTAAAATGGCGATATTGGCGATAAGAAAGACTCGCTTGCGGCGCCTCACAACATAGTCAAGACACAGGGAATTTTACGCGAATGATAGATTTCCGCAGCATTTCTCGGTGAGAACTCTCACGGTGACAACCATTCGCCGTCGAAGAGGTACGTCTCGAACGTACTACAAAATATGACTTACTTCTTTCGTGTTTTAGGGTTGCTTAGTTGATATATAGGACCAATACTAATGTAACTTATTTATATGATTTAGTTTAATATATCGACGACGGCTGGTAGTTAACGATATTGTAACATATTTATCCAGGGTACTATTCTATAGTATACACGTATAAATATCCAAAATATGTATCTTCCCTGTTTTACTGTACCCATTTTCGTTAGAACACAACCAAGCACACGCATCGATCTTGAGTTTATCGTCAAAATTCAAGCGTTTGTCAGCGCGATGCGATCGCAGAATGACTTCGAGACATTAAGTACGAATTACTTCTATATAATGAACGTCCAGAATTGTTTCGAATATTAGTCGAAATAAAAAAATGTTTGAAGTTATTTTGATGATCTTGAACGTTTTGAAAAAATTTTTTTCTTTAAACATTTTATGTTACTTTTATTAATTTCAATTATCCATTTCATAGACGAAAAATAATCTTATTTCTAAAAACTTTAAACGTTCAGATATTCGAACACCTCAAATGAGAGATTCTTTACAAATTCAAGAATTTCGAAACTTTCGAGATTTTTCAAGACTGAAGACTCTTCCAGTATCGAATAATATTTGAGGCAATTCGAATTTTTATACGCTTGAGTCATTTGAAAAATTTTTCAAAAGAAGAATTCAAACGGTTATCACTAAATTATGCGGCTCTACGGGAAGGCAAAGCGAGAGGATCAATTCACGCGTGATCCTTGGGAGGACTTATCAGTTGCCCTCGATCGGGTCTATAATACCCTTAATGGACGAATACGCGGCCTTAAACGATGACGTATTTCACGAACGATCACTCTATTCTATCCAATGGCTGTGAGTTTCATGATGCAAAAAAAAAGAAAGAGTTAGAAAAAATCAAATGTGAATGCTTGTGTTCTTAAAATTATATTCGGACCAAACAACGAACGTCCAAGGTGATTTATATAAGCGCACGAATTTCTACGTATCTTGCCAGATTAATTTTGTACTTTGAAGACCAGATGTTTTTGACGCTTTATAAAGAACAGCGGTTCCGATAAATAGACTATGTCGAAACAAGTGTTTACGCATTCCTGTAAAAGCTTATGAATATTCGCAGCCACATTTCGTCGCCAAAGATAACGGCGAGCAACTGTACGTAAGGATATTCCTTTGACAGCTCATCACGAATAATGACGAACTTTTCTACGCTACTCTACACTTGTATCAGTTCAGAAATCAAGTTTGTACAAATTTTCAAGAACAAATGATTAAATTATCAAGTTGATTTGTTTTTACTTATGAATTGTTACTATTTTTTATACACAGAATACGAGGTTATTCTTCTAAACAAGCGTGAACCCCGATCTTTCTAGTGTCAAGTATCAATTTCCTAGTAAGCAAAATGATAGCAGTCTGTAGATTGGTAACAGATTTGATCAGACATGTCAGCAGACTGACATCAACTTGCGTCCGCGTTCAGCTTGTGTTCTGCCAGCAGAGTCTGCTAACATAATCAGACAACAGATTGGTAGCAGAAACCGCGCAGCAGAGCTTACTGACAGGCAACGTGAGTAGATTGGCAACAGAAACCGCGCGGAGCCTGAACGGTTCCAGCAGAATCTGCTGTCTGATTATGTTAGCAGACTCTGTTATACTTCTATTGACGTTCTGCCGACATTATGTGATATATCAGATTCGGTATCAAATCTGTAGTCTTTCTATCGACAAAATTTATAGCAAATACTTGGCAAGATCTACTTTTGACAGACTTGGTTGTCTGGGTCGTTAAGTGACAAAAAAAATAACAGAAAACTTTTAAGGACGGGAGAGGAAAACAGCGATTTAAAAAACGATCTAATTGTAAATTAGTAAATAAAGTTCTTTGTATATTCTCATAATTCACCAAAGTTGAGAATTTGAATCGACGATTTACAAATGCAATTACATACTAATACGATCATGACGCTTAAACGGATAATGTAATTTTTACGATGCGATATGTGTATTTTTACCTAAAAATGAAATGAACAATAATCAATCGATAGCATATTCGATTGTTAATATAGATATACTTTTATAAAACAAGTTTTGTCGAGATGTGCACGTACCTGATTATGTCGGTTTGGCATGATCATTAATATATAGGTAATTAACTTTATGTTGTATGTATAATACGAATAAAATATGCTTTTCGTATTACGATAAATTTAAATTTTAATGATCTCTGTTATTATTATTTTTTTTAATCCTCATATACCAATATAATCACAATCGCTTCGAAATTTTTGCAAAATGAGACTTAAGTTTTCACATAGCAGTGCTGAAAATAGCCACCCTAAAAGTTATCATTAAAATGTAATTTGATTACATCCCTGCAAAACTGGCAATCTTTACTACGTTTACGCGAGCGTTACTTCTGTAGTAACTTACGATATATCACTCGTTTACGCGGAGTAAATTATCGTAAGTTACTACAAAATCCCGTTTACGCGAAGGAATTATCGTAAGTTACTACAGAAGTAACGCTCGCGTAAACGTAGTAATTACCTGGATAGGTAAGATGCCACTTGTAATGGAAGAAGACAATATAAATTTTGTGAGAGACATGCAGCACTCAATAAATGAAGTGCAATACGCGTACAAAAACATGCATAGATTTATTTTTAACAATAAACTGTTTAACCATTAGTTTAACAACTAGTAAACACACAATTTCAGAAAAATTGACATTTTTGTTTTAGATATACATTTTTTAGATATATATTTAGATATGCGAATATTATAGCGTTCACAATAATTTAAAAAATTAAAATATAAGAACACAAATATTTTATGTTAATATTTGTGTAAATAAAATAATCCGTCGCGCTAATAGGGTGAGTGCACCAGTGAATGAACAGTATCACGTTTTTCTCGAAGAAATAAGGTGTCAGCATAGTCTTTGGTTTCCGCACTTTTTTGAAGCGGAATTTATGTATCGTTATGTAGCAGCACCACTCGTCACATACGTGAAGTTCGCTCGTGAAGTAATATTATAAATTGTTTTCGACGAGAGTGTGCGGCCCATCGCGTGAAATTGATAAAAATAGTAAGTATGGCCGCTTCCCCTCATCTTCACTTATAGGTAATATTATTTACTTAAGAAGTGTCGAACAAATCGGTGGGCTCCCGGACTATGAGATGTTATTTGAATTAAAATGTTTTTTGATAATACTAATACCTATCAGAATTGAATTATTTTCGTTGCGGGGTACAGGAAATATCTAGTAAATACCTGATCATCATTTTTTTAGCATACTGACATTAGTCCACTTACCTACTAGACACCTACATATCACCGCTGTGCAAGAATAAAAGTATAAAATTATCAATAATAATTAAAGTTCCTAATTATTTGTTATATTACTTTTGTTATATCACTTTATTGAAAAATGTTTGATAATTATTACTGTTAAGACTGCAGATACCTACTTTATGTATAAAATCTTGCAAAATAAATGATACGTTATAATACCTATAACTATACTTTATTTGATAGTGTTCATTCACTGGATTGGTCTGTTCAATTACTGGTGCAGAGGCTGTTCATTGATTGGGTCCGAGTGTTCAATTACTGGGGGAACTGCTATTTTCACTTTCAATAGGGTTTTTTATATATATTTCTGTTCGAGTAATACGTTTTAACGATCTAATCCAAATATTTAGGATATAATATGTCGAATAGAATTGGTTTTGTCAGTCCATAACCATCCAGTACAAAGAAAACCTTTCCCAAAACTGACCGTGCGCTTAATCGTTCATTCACTGGTGCACTCACCCTAGTATTTTTCCTAAAGTGGCATTTTATCCCGATGACGAGGAGAAAATTCCACTTCTGACTCTTCATACACTAACGACTAACGTCATAAAAGAAATGGTTATTCAGGTCATGAGACAGTTATTTCACGTGGTTTCAAAATATGTTAAATAAATCCACTTTCAATAAAAAGAAACTATAAAAGATCTTAACAAAGAAGAGTATATAATATATTATATAAAGCCTATTCATTACTTGATTTAAACAGATCTACCCAGATTCTTCGGATACACAAGATAAAACTGGAGAAATTTGTATGTGTCTCCACTCGTTGTATGAATAACACACACAATCTCACGTTAATGACTAAAAAACATTACCATCTAACGGATAATGAATAAAATATTAACAAAGTGCAGGCATCTTTGACTTACTAGCATCTTCCCTCTTACTCTAACAATAAGTTTATTTTGTTAGATTTCTGTATTTCGATTTTTATTCTTTCATTTGATCTTTATGTAAGAGATTAATAATATATATCCTGTTAGATTTATGTGCGTTAAAAGAATATTTTAATCACAATAATTACATTTATAAAGATAATTCTTTCACAATTTTTTGGACTTTTGAACTTTTGACCAGATAAATCATTGCAAGGTCATATTTAATGATTTCTCGTTTGGCTGTTTTCTTATTCAACTCCATTATTTGGATTTTATTATCTACAATTTATCCAAGAACAATATAATACACTGATTGAAACATACACCGTGATAAAATATATTTGGTAATACGTTTACGTGATTATTAGTGATATGACTGAATGGCAGATCAAAGATCAAAGAACAAATATAAGATTTATATCTATATGGTGATGCATCAATTTCACAGAACGTTTATTTTAACTTTTTCGATTGAATTTACATGCTATAAAATCTACATTTTATAATTAATGTCGTTTTTTTTTAAATAAATTCGCGAATAAAAAATTATAGTAATTATAGTTCCGAGACAAATCGTAAATGCGGCGTTTTACATTGTTTGTTTTTTATGGCATGCATTTATAACTTATATATATAATCCCGGATGTATATAGCCAAATCTGTCGAGAGCAAATTATTTTGAAAGTGCCTGCTGCACAAGTTTCGTCGGTAGAATGTCAGCAGAAATGTAACAGAATCTGTTGACAGAACATAATGGCATATTGACTGTAGATGTAGGCATAAAGATATCTGGCTATATCTCAGATATATTTTGCTCAGATATATTATTTAAACATTTATGTTTAACTTTTGTTTGTGTTAAAATAACTTTAAGACGTGTTGACTTTTTAAAATAATTGTGTTTAAAAGAACTCAAAATAATATTTAATTTCTAAATGACATATACCTATAAAGTGTTAAATTATTACGTTGACATAAATGTGACACATAAAAATGTTAAGAAAAAAATAACAGCTGTATGTTAATTTTACATTAAAATAATAATCAAATCTTGGTGACACAAGAAAATTTTAACATATGGATCGCTAGTACACACGTTTTTTTACTGTGTACATTAGCGGCTTTAAAATTACTTGTATCTAACAATAAAAACGTAGAATTTCCGTCGTTCAATTAAAGGATGCAATGAAGATGTCGGAAACTATTATACCATTATGCAATCTTGAGTCAATTATTATTTTTTTAAGACGCGCGTGAATTGCAAACAGTAGCAAAAACCATTTCTGGAGATATTTAAAAAATCCCTGGGGAAAATGTACTTTAAATAACTTTAAAGTTCTTAAAAATAATTTTAAAAATTCAAGAGTTTACTTAAGAAATTTTTAGGTAAATTAAAGTGTGTACAAGGTTAATCTAAAGTAATTTAAGAAATTTAAAAGTATTTCAAAACTGACTGTCAAATAATCTTAGAAAACCAAAGGTTTTAAAAACTGACTTTAAAATAGCATTCTGATACTCTAAAGGAGTGGAAAAGTAGCTTTAAAGTAATTTTAATAAATCTTAGGTAATCATAAGAAATCATTAAACTTTAAAGTTTTTTTATGAATCTCGATCTTAACTTAAAAGTTACATGAAAGCAAACTTTTAAGAAGATTTATCTCATGTGGTTAAATCTTCAAGGTTTAGGGCCAGTTTCACAAGTGTCGGTTAACTTTTAATCGTAGATTAACTCACTCTTCGTCTTTTTCTAAGGTGGATGTTAGAAGGAGACGAAGAGTGAGTTAATCTACGATTAAAAGTTAACCGACACTTGTGTGAAACTGGGCCTTAAAGTTATAAAGTTAAAGTTATAAGTATTTTAAAGTTATAAGGTTTACAGTTATAGAAGATAACTCTTAAGTTATTTTTTTTTTATTATTATTTCTATATTGCATCTGGAATTTTTAATGTGTTTTTAAGTTTTAAAATAAAAAATAAATATTTATTTTCTTTTATATGTTTGTACTTATATTAGGAAGAGATAATTTATAAGATTTTCTTTAGTTTTTATAGTTTGTTTCTATTAAAACGAGTATAAAGAATAAAGGATTCGTATAAAGAATTCCAAGTAAAAAACAAAATTGTATTAAATTATCGTCAGGTTTGAATATATTAAGTAGCATGTTTTACAATAATTGCAGTATTTTAACAAATAGAGCCGCAAATTTCTAATGAGTCGGCACTGCATGGTTTCTGACATTCACCCGACATTAAGAAATATTATATCATATATGTTCAATTCAAAATTTTATTACTCTTTTTAAACTGAATTTGTTTCTTAAGATAATTTTTGAAAAATTATATATTTGCGCTGGGGTTATGACATGTAGACTATAACACTTTATATCAAATTAAGAAGTAGTCTACCACGTAAGGCAGTTAGCTCACGATACAGAGGTCCCGAGTTCTCGAATCCCACCAGGTAAGTGTTTTTCAAATACGAGAAAATATTTATAATCATAGACTGCATCTTAAGAAACAAATATTTAGTTATAAAATTGTAATTAAATAATAAAATTTAAAAAAAAATTTTTATTTTTAAAATATCTTCTTGAGACTATATATTTCAAAGGAAAATGCTCTAAAGTCAAGCGGGAGCCACTAAATAACAGAATATTTTTTTTTTAGTGTAAGTTATAAGATTACTTTAAACAATAGTTTTTTAAAGTGTCCAAAACCTTTAATTTTTTTTAAGTTTTTCTTTAAAGTAAGTTTTAAGATTTTTTTGAAAGATTTTTAATCTAGTCGGCATGCAGTTAAAAATTGGAAAATATGTAAAATAAAAATATAAATAAAACTTTCGCGCATCATTTACCGCTCTGGTTCTTAGTTAGCTCAGTTTCTACATTCGTGCGGATTTCCATTAAAACCTATACTTCGAAAATTTAAAAAATTTTGAGTTGTTTGACATACATGCAAAGTCTTCATTTTAATAATTTTTTATTGAAAGCTAACTTTGGGTAGGGATTGTATATGTAGAACATCCTTAAGTGTTTATTTTAACATATAAAATATATGTTAGCCAAGAATTCGTGCATTTACGCATATAAATTGTGTTATTTTAACTCTTATAGAAACCGCGAATATTAACTTAACGCAGAAAAGACAAAATAGTAACACAATAGCTATATATATGTTACATTAACATAAGTGTATGTTAACACAAAAGTTTAACACAAAAATTTCTACTAATAGAAATCCACTCAAATACAAAATATTTTTTACCGTTTATAGTACATTGTATACAATATATTTTTCTTTAATAGGCATTATGCTAAATAGTAAAATATTTTATTTGCAGGTAGTGTAAAAATAAAGTCCTTCATATTGCATTGTTTCAAAGTACTGTATTTTTAGTGATATAATCAATATTATTATTGTGTTTTGATACTTTGCAAATGAATCACAACTCAGATATTTAAATAATTAAAGAATGATTATTAAGTCAATGACATTAATTAATGTAAAAGAACAGCGATAAGATTCGACTACACGGACACAAGCGCTGATAATTTTTTTATAAAACTCTACGGCATAATCGATAGCGATATACTTATATCGAGGCTAATTATGAGTTCGTAACCATCAGTACCGTGTATCACTCTAGTATCACTTACTGGCATTAGTTAAAATAAATAACAAAAAGTATCGAGATTAATAAATACATCGTATTGCGAACGCGCGCGTGGAGAGAGCAACGCACATGTTATACCTTTACCGGAAAACGCTGTTATCGTTGTCCTAGATTATCATATGTTATGTTTAACACCAATTTGCCGTGGAGATTCGCGCCATAAAGATCGACTGTCAATTTCTCATTCAACGCGATGATCTGTCGCCGAATCTTCGCGATTTCTTAAAAAGATTTTATAATAACCCCGATCGATCGATCGATAGAGAGAAGTGCGCGGTGACTACTTAAACGTAAGTATAATAGTCACTGATTACGTACGAATCAATCGTTATCACGCGAAAATTTCGATAATTGATTTGCGACGTACATTCTGAAGTGCGATCAACGCACGATCAGTTTGAGTTTATTATATGTGTGATACGATGAATAATTCAATCAGATAACTATAAATATACAAATTAGATAAGCTCTAAATAGACCGATGAAGCGATGAATAAGCGTCATAAACATTTTTTTTACATGACTGATCTCCGCAAAAGGAGTAAATGAGATTCCTTCGGTATAATCATTGTAGAATTATGAAAAGATAAAGATCAGCAATAACTCTTTAACCAGCTTTTACGAGCTTACTTAAACGCTTGTTTATACATCAGTATTTAATAATTTTAAATACGTAATGTTGATGACGGTTACTCAAATTTTATTAATGAAAAGCGGACAAGTTATTTCGAATACTAAACTTCATCGATAATGTATACAAAAATGTAAAACAGAAGGCCGGGAGAGGGGAGAGGTCACCCTGAGGTGTTTAAAAATAATTTTATTCTCTCCGGAAAGTTCTCCGGTAAGAGACTGAAAACACGCAATTTTTTTAATTATCACGCATTTTTTTAATTACTAGACACTACAGACGCGCGTTTCGCGCGCGCTATTTAGCTTTAACAATATGCTATTACTATTACACTATTAACCCTTGATACACACAACTGTCAAAATATACAATGACAGCTGCAAATGAAGTAAGCGCAGCAAGAGAACCAATCGGCATCGCGGAAAAGTGACAACAATACCTACGACATGCCCTTTTTAGAAGAGGAGTCACTATAATTACCTATCTCCTATCTCCGATCCGCTGATATTTCGCGTGGCATTTCGATCCTTGCGTGACGCGACCGAAATTCAGAATTAAACGATTTTATATTTATAATAATGATGAGAGATCACATTAATAATAATATTAACCTCGCGAGATAGCCAATCACTCAGTTAACACGCCTTTTTTTAAAGTGGAATCTCATTAAGATAACGTACAGCAAAAAAGTTCCTCCAAATAATATATATGTATTATATATATACTGCTATATGTGGTTATCGCTCGCAGATGATATAAATGTTATCAGCGAATAAACTTGTTTTTCATTCAATGGAACAATAAAGCTTATTCATTAAATTTCGGTAAAGTGTTAGTATGTAGGATGAGCAAAGCTCGAATAGATAATAATGAGATATATCAATTTTCTTTCTTTCCCCCTCTCGTTTTTATCCAACAGCCATCGCACGATAAATACACACTATGCATGTAGGTTCCCTTTGATTTTTTTTTTTTTATACAAATTAAAAATTAAAGCCGATTAGAGCCATTAGTGAGAACAGGCCACGCGATGCAAAATTGATCTCACCCCGAAACAGACGACTCCAACAACCGGTTTAAATTTCGTAGAAGGCAAAAATTGGCGGGGATGCGACTACAAAAGAAATCGATATACGCGCAATGGCGCCAAACCAACCAGAACTCGGAAGCCGCCGTTTCGTCCGCGCTAAAAGGCATCACGTTTGTTCCCGCCCATGGAACCCGGCCGATCTACGTCAAAAATGCTGCGACATCCGCGCCTCGTTCGGCCTCATCCCGTATTTTGATCGCGCAAACTACGACGCTGATCATCTTCATGACACCCACCACCCACCACAGTACCACACCGCGTGCGACGGTCTCTATACAGCGTAACGAGGAGCGCCCGTTGCGAGGCTCATGCCGTACATATAAGTACACCAACGGGAGAGATATAGCTCGTGCGGGAGCTAGCCAACGTTATTTCCGAGTCAGTCTACGGCCGTTGCTGGTTGCGGTACGCCGACGTGTTCTGCAACGTTCTGCCGCCACTGCGGTTCCTCCGTCACCCAGCAGTGTGATCGTGCAGATTGACGAACCGCGGGTTCGACAACGTGAGTTATTCGCGTATAACTTCGATAACATACCGTAATTTTCCAGCAATAGTGAAAAATCGGAGCAAAATTGAAGCATTATTCCAGCAAGACGTCGGGACCGTTAAACGTTAAATCGATCATTCGCGATGCAGAATCATCGGGCCACTTCCGGAGCGTTCTTATCTACGGACTTTGGCATTCAGTTCCGCAATATATTTATCTTAAAATGCTTGTGAGTGCGAGCCAGTAATTTTCCAGTCGCAAATAATCCAAGTTCTGAGAATTTGAGAAACTACATTTCGGACATTGCAAGTGAATAACTATTTTTTTTTCAACTTCAACTGAATTCGAACAGAATTTAAGAGCTAGTTGGGAAGACAAAGTTGAAATTTAATGCGCGAAAAGACAAAGGAATTAAAGAATTTGCAGGCAAAGGAAGGAGTGTAAAACTTGTGGAACCTTGCATCTTTTGCGCAATGCAAATTTTGATAAACAATTAAAAAATATTGTAAATAAAAAAAACAAGATAATGTGCGGTCGTGCATAGGATACGTTACGAAAACAACGAACTTTGTGCTGACTGTTGATTAACGTTTTCATTTCTTATTTTTCCTTCTTACCCACGCTCTTCTTACGTTTTACTTATTGCTTATCTTAATACTAATTTTGCACACGCAACTCGTAATGAATAAAGAAAATGTGTCAAAACGAGTGTGAAATTCAGTATTGTTAAAAGGAAAAGTGGTCCGGAATGGCGTTCGAATTTAACCCTAGCTCGCCACATTCCGGTCCAGTGGATCGCCGAACGTTTTTCGGTTTTCTAGTTTTCACCAAATAACATAATTTTCTAGTTTCCTTACAATAAGTTCAGTTTAAATTCAAATCATTTTCTTGACCTGATATTATCACATAAACATTTTATTTAGAGCCTGTATTTCCAATTTCAAGCTACAATACAAGCTTAAAAATATTAATTAGAATGAAAATGACAATGCAGACCGGAGTGTGAAGAATTAAGAACTCGAAAATATAAGTTTGGCTGGTTATGGTTAAAAACGTAGAAAAAATCGTGAAGGAATTTGAAGCGCAGTTCCACGAAATATGCTGCCGCACGTCAGACGTCGAAAACGCGTGCACCAACAATTCTTCACGACGCCGCCGTGTGATTTTCGCGTGCACGTGCGTTACGCGGAAACAGACTTTCCTGAAACCGCACAATGCGCGGCGGTAAAACCGGAAGAGAGCACGGTCGTTGCAGCCGGCAGGGTTGCGGCCGCGACACGGGATCGGGAGGACGACGACGTCACGTCGTTGCCCTCGCCGGTCATAGCGGATCGTAAATAAATCAGGCCCTTTGATCGCGGTGCGTGACTAAGCCTGACAGTGGAATAAACTCGGCGGAAGGCCGAGTTATTCAACGCGGCTCGTAAAACACAGTCGTATTGTACACCCGTCGAGATAATTCTCGCATCCGGTGTATAGGGCTGTTGCTCTTCGACAGCTTCGAAGCTTCGAAATTAACTTCGAACCTTCGAAGTTTAAGCAAGTATCTTCGAAGCTTCGAAGTTTTGAAAAATATATTCGACAAGCGACATATAATTGCATAAATTTTATTCAGATTTGGTCATATAATTTTATAAATTTTATGTGTGTTTATTGTAGTACTATTACGATTTTGATTCTACGAAGCTATGAAATTTCGATCTTCGAAGATTTTAATGCGCATGTCAAACTTTCAAATCTCTGAGGCTTCGAGTATCGAAGCCTTCGAAGCAAATCACCAGCCCTAATTCGGAGTGCGGAATAAAAACGGGACGGAAAAAACACGATCTCGTGAACATTTTTATAAATGTCCATTTCCATCAATGCAGATTAATTTTGGTGGATTTTTATCTTTTTTTCTGGTTCTAAGAATTAAAAAAGAAGGTAAAAAGTAAGTTCGAGATTAGAGTTAATCTAGATTGCTAGAAGTGAATCCACATTATCGAGCCAAACCGCGAACCGAGTCCCGAACCGAATCTCGAGCAGAACTTGCAGACGAACCTCAAATCGAACTCCATCGTGAACCGCGAACATGAGTTAAAATTTTTTCAAGTTAAATCTCGTATTGAAATTTATAATAAAATTTATATAAATTCTTAATACATGTATGCAAAATGCATATTTATATTTACAATCGTATTTTTTAACATTGCAATATATATATTATAAATTTATTGCGTATTTATCACAGGTTTAGAGTATGTTTATGCAATATTAATTCTAAATTTTGTTTTATGGTTTAAAAAGAAATTAAATTTTGAATACAGAAAAATAATAAAAGCACATATACATATATTCACTCACCCCTTTTCCTGTTTCCATACTTTTTTTATTTTTGCTTTTTTTTTTTGCAGAGATGCCAATATAATGTCGTCATCTATTTGTCACTATCACATGTCACTATCACATTCGAGTTCTTTACTTATTTCTTCTTATAAAAAAAGTATGAAAACAGGAAAAGACGACTAAATATGTGTATACATATGCGTGCTTTTATTATTTTCTTGTATTCAAAGCTTAATTCCTTTTCAAACCATAAAACTATATATTTAGAGTGGTTACAACTATATTTAATATTGCATAAACACATACTCTAAATCTATGATAAATACGCAATAAATTTATAATATATATTGCAACGTTAAAAATACGATTGTAAATATAAATATGCATTTTTTTAATTGTTATAATGTTCGGGATTTTTAGCGTCCCGTATATAATAATCTTCTATTTATCATAATCACTAATTAATTTTAAACATTTTTTATCAGACCATTCCATTTTGTCTATCAGTAGACGTGTAGACTGCACATACGTGGATAGAATCAAATACAGCGACTGGGCAATTACTCACGTTATCTTTCATCGTTCATTTTTTGTTTTTTGTCATTATTTGTCTAGCTCGAAGCTTAACTACCAGTCTACCACCCGACAAAGCGTGTAATCTGATCATAAATAGCTATTATATAATAGCTATTTATATAGCTATTTATGATCAGATTACACGCTTTGTCGGGTGGTAGACTGGTAGTTATGCTTCGAGCTATACAAATAATCACAATAAACAAAAAATGGATTATAAAAGTTAACGTTAGTTATTGCCCAGTCGCAGTATGGGATTCTATCCACGTAGGTGCAGTCTACACATCTACTGATAGACAAAATGGAATGGTCTGATAAAAAATGTTTAAAATTAATTAGTGATTATGATAAATAGAAGATTATTATATACGGGACGCTAAAAATCCCGAACATTATAACAATTAAAAAAATGCATATTTATATTTACAATCGTATTTTTAACGTTGCAATATATATTATAAATTTATTGCGTATTTATCATAGATTTAGAGTATGTGTTTATGCAATATTAAATATAGTTGTAACCACTCTAAATATATAGTTTTATGGTTTGAAAAGGAATTAAGCTTTGAATACAAGAAAATAATAAAAGCACGCATATGTATACACATATTTAGTCGTCTTTTCCTGTTTTCATACTTTTTTTATAAGAAGAAATAAGTAAAGAACTCGAATGTGATAGTGACATGTGATAGTGACAAATAGATGACGACATTATATTGGCATCTCTGCAAAAAGAAAAAGCAAAAATAAAAAAAGTATGGAAACAGGAAAAGAGGTGAGTGAATATATGTATATGTGCTTTTATTATTTTTCTGTATTCAAAACTTAATTCTTTTCAAACCAGTAAAACAAAATTTAGAATTAATATTGCATAAACACATACTCTAAACCTGTGATAAATACGCAATAAATTTATAATATATATATTGCAATGTTAAAAAATACGATTGTAAATATAAATATGCATTTTGCATACATGTATTAAGAATTTATATAAATTTTATTATAAATTTCAATACGAGATTTAACTCCAAAAAATTTTAACTCATGTTCGCGGTTCGCGATGAAGTTCGATTTGAGGTTCGTCTGCAAGTTCTGCTCGAGATTCGGTTCGGGACTCGGTTCGCGGTTTGGCTCGATAATGTGGACCCTCCTTTAGACGCACAATTTCGTAATTGCGTCGTACACAACGTCGTACGCGAGGCGACTACGTCACCGAATGTCGGCGTCGGTGTCCCATATAAATAAGTTGTACCGATTTTGTAAGGGATAGAAGAAAATAAGTTTTATGTCAGGAGCGTCTTCCAAGAGCCAATTATTCGACGTCTCCTTGACCTTCATTTCTAAATCCAGCTAGACACATTATCGTCTCTGACGAGAGCGCGAGGGCACGCGCGCGCGCGCATTCTCGTATGTGTGTTTATTAGTCGTAATTCACCGACGGACGTCGCGGATGCTCGATCGAACATCGAACACTCACACGGCTGAAGTTCAATGCGCCGCATAAGATTTCCGTAGTGGCGCATCGCGCATGCGTGTCATGTAAAATTCTGGAACGACTATCGTTCACCTTGGTTGTTTATTACGTACGTTCTATAATACACGTGGCGATTCACACGTGGCGATTCACGTCTAAGGGCCACGTGTAATCGTCGTCGGAGATTTCAAAAGAAATGCAAAAAAGATGAGAAAAAAATAGAGAAGAAAAAAACGGTCTGTTTCCTTTATGAAAGAAGACTTCCAGGAACATTCTAAATGCTGTAAAACACACATGTTGTCATAACTCGCGAATATGACGAAACGCAGAGCTACGAACAATTCTTTTGACCTATCAAAAGAAGAACATATTAAGATACCTAGACAGCACGCATGTCTAAAATCGAAATATATAAGACTTGAAGATATTTTAAAGATGTCTTAAAGATGCTCTCCGGATATTTGCAAGTGTCATTTTTTTCTGCACAATGTAAAATTGGTAACCACGCTTTCGAGCGCGCGAAACTTCATTGTCCTCTTTTCTTCTTCTTTGAATTTACGTTGACACTTATTTTTCTGTTCGTTTGCTTTCAGTTAAAATCATTTCTTTCCGCCCGCATCGTTTCCCCGTCGATGCCGAACGACTCGTTGTACCGCAAAAAAAGTATCGCGTGATGACAGCTGCCAGCTGAAGATAAACGTTCTCGAGAACTCCGGTGTGGGAAAATCGTCATGGACCTTACTCCAGAAAACAACCTAAATGGAACCGATAACGGCGTCCACGAGAGTGCGAAAGATGCCTTCAACAATGGCAACGGCACTACATGTATGTCGTATCTCTCCAAAATGGCTGCGGTGGATATTGAATTCAATGATGTGACATTTTCAGTGCCGAGCTCTCGGAAAGGTAATAAATCTTTTTTTCTAAAGGGGATGCTGGATTGACGGCCGAACTTTCTCGATGTCGATAATGTCAACATTTCTAATTTTGTTTTTTCTATAACTGTCTTTGTCTAACGAAATGACATCTGTCCTTGTTCGATTGCTGCGCCATCTCTCGCTACACGCAACTTTTTGGACCATTTTTGTAATAATGTGAGAACAGATGTGCAAAGAGATGTACAAAGCCGCGCGTTTTCAGTTCAAACTTCATAAGAAAAAGTATAAAGAGTATCGAAAAGTTGCTCTTTAAATATGTATATATTGTATATGCAAAGCTGAGTATTTAATGGTTAAGCCAGAATAGTTTCGTATAAGTTTCGTTACGTGCGGAATAGTCAATAGCCAACGCGGTATAGTCTTCTTTTTTTAGGAATCCAGTAATCAATCACGTTTCAAGATTAATACATGATTGGCATGATTAATGCTGAAGGTCTTACGTTATTTACTTTATAAGGTTGAATTTTTTTTGCATGCGCGAAATCTTTATATTTTCATAACGCAATATACTCTTCTTTTTTGGAATTTGATAACCAATCACACTTTAAAAATATCGTAAACTAATAGATAGATTTATTGAATTTCAGCTATACAAAGCCATGAAATAAACTTGGTTTACAATATACCTTAAACACACTCATACCAACTTTTTTAACTTAACGCGTAACACTGTTAATTCCTTAATCTATACTTTTTTAATTTTTTCTGAAAAAACCACCCCTTAAACCCTACACGCCTAAACCCATTATTTGCACGTTAAACTCACAACTTAAACTCATGCAGTAATACTTGATCTAGTCCGCTTCGGCAGTATCAAGCCAAGAAACGAATATTATTCACCTATACACACACACACACATACCTTCTTACCGCAACGCGCAACACTAATATTCCCTATATTTCTTTTATTTCGAAATTCTTCCCAAATCTCCTTTAGACTCATATCTCGCTTTGTCTCTAAAATAACATTCCTTACATCCTAAAACTTATAAAACTTGAATTCTAAATCAATGCATATTTTCTATAAACTTAATAATCCAAAACCTAATTCTCTCTTTTTCTTTATCCTTACCTTTACCTTAATATTACGACCATTTTCCTGTTTTTCAATCACATCTTAATATATTAATAATTATTTACCTTTACCTTCAAATATTAACGTAACTCTCTCATCTTACAATACATATAATAAACTTGACTAATAACAAATCTCTTGCTACCTAACTAATGCTATCCTATGTCCCCAGCTTTTCCAAACTTATCACACCTCCCTATATGCACCTACCCCTCCTCTTCTTTTTCTTCCAATATATTATCTTCTTAATCTTCCTGATCTTTTAGATTCATTTCTAATTTAACTCGAATCACTTCTATGCCCTCGGATCGCTCCATTCCTCTTCCTTATTTGCCAAATTTTTCGACACTGCTCCTCCTTCACTCCTAGTAAATTGCCTCCCAGCTCTTCTTCTCTCGTTCCCACCGAAGCAACATTTATTTCCTTCTCGCATGCGCGTTCTCTAGTTATCTTCCCATGCCTCCTATCTACCGTTGCATAATTAATATACCTGAATTCGCCTCCGTGTCATCCAAAGATTCTAATATTTCCAGAAAACTGCTGCGTCCTTTCAACTGTAACGTTCATACCTCCTAATTTTTTCTCCTTCCGCATTTCCTCTTCTCTTCTTCTTCTCTTCTTCTTCTTCCTTTCCATATCTCACTAAGCCTTGCGTGTCCTTTTAACTAATTTTCCTATTTCCATCTTCTTTTACCTTTTCTTTCCTACAACGCAGACAAGCTTCGCCAATCCTTGTTCCAGGAATACGCCAATAGCTTTCCTATAACTTTCTTTTTTTCATCTCATCTCTTCTTCATCGTTGGCTTAACCTTTCCTCAGCTATGCTTATCTTCTTTTACTTTCCATTTCCTAGAACACCTCTAGGCCCGCCCATCCTTGTGTCCTAGCTTTATTTTACCTTTCTTCTTTCTATCTCCATTGACCCGGAACTCGAGATTTTTGACTGCTTTTACTTCTTCCTTCTTCAATAATCCTCTTCACATTTAATCCTCCCTTGTTTCGTATAGCTTCTTCTATAACAGCGCTTTTTTCACCTACCTCTTGTCCTCTCCTCTGTTTTCTATCCTCTATCTCTTCTATCTCTTATTCTTATTCTTGATCCTATATTTCCTAGTCTAAAATTTGTCCCAATCTAAGATTTACATGTGTTCTGAGTTCAACCTGTCATCTTTTCAACTATCTTCTTAACCTATACTTAATTTACGGTCGAAGGCTCCTTAGCTAATCATTTACCATACAACCCTTATGAAAAAGTAGTACTAGTTTTAATACTGGAAAAAGTATTGGTGAAAGTACTGAAAACATAAGTACTCAAAGTACTACTAAATTTGACCATACTGACTTTGTCAGTACTCCTTCCCAGTACTCATTCAGTACTCATCCAATACTCATTTAGTACTTCCTCCAGTACTTTCTCCAGTACTCCCCCAGTACTCCCTGCAGTACTTTCTTCAGTACTCCCCCAGTACTCCCCCCAATACTCTCTCCAGTACTCTTTTAGTACCCATTGAATACTCGTGGAATACTAACGTATGGCACAGGCGCAGTACTTGCGCAGTACTTTCCAAGTAAAACAGAAAGTTAAGATTGTAGGCTTAGAGTTTAGGAACTCTTGCCTTAGGCGACTAGCGCCCGAAAATATCTGATTTGGTCCCGTAGGGGGTCTCCTCTTATACAAATCGGTGCAGAATCTTGAACTCGAGAGAATGCTTGGGCGAGGCGACGCCTAGCGGCGTCGAAGCGAACTGCCCATTTTACTAGTGTTGCCGCGCGGGCGTGTATCACTGGTGGCGTGACCGCCACACAGATAATATCAAAATAACGTCATATTGACAGTTTAGTGTGTTAATTTAGTATTTTATTAATTTAGTATTTTTAAGATACGTGTTACGAAAAAGTAGTACTAGCAATCAGTATCTGAGTGATCAGTACTCGTAGTATTGACAGTATTAGTATATTAATACTCATGAATATTGCAGAATGGTCAGTACTGTGCCTATTACTTCTAACAGTACTGGCAGTACTATCATGATAATACTCCGAATATTAATCTGATAAAGTACTGACCACTTCAATACTTTGAAGTACTAATAAGTATTATTGCTTGTAGTACTGCCAATACTGTAAGCACTGACAGACACAGTACTGACCATTTTGCAGTATTCATGAGTATTAACATACTAATACTCTCAATACTACAAGTACGGATCACTCAGTACTGAGTACTGATTGCTAGTACTACTTTTTCGTAAGGGAATCTTCTTTACAATCATCGATCGAAACCTTCCTTATTTTACCTACATTACCTTTACCGCCTTTTCCGCCTAACTGATTCGTCACCATAACCTCTTCCTACCACGTTCGCTAAACATTTCTATACTACTTTTTTCTACTTGCATTCTACTATCTCTCTTCATTCTCATCGCATCCCCTACTTACACCCTATCTTTCCATTATCCCTACTTGCTACATACTAATCTTTAAACCCAGAAACAAAGCTAAAATCGCACAACGCACTTTCACCGCTACCATTCACACACGCGCCATCTAACCAAGTCCTCGTAAACTAATACATATTTAGTAGATAATTAATAAATAGATAATTAAAGATCTTAAATTATTTAATACTTGATAAGAATTGTTTCTTGTCTGCGGGATAAATAGTTTCGCGACGCGGCATAGTTTTTTTTTCTGGGAATCTGGTAATCACCGATTATATTCCTACAATTACTGATAAAATAAAAAGTAAATTTCAAGAGATAAATAACACATGACAATGCGTTATGCAATATAGGTAAAAGAAAATTGTTGCAAAGTATTGTTTTGCGCAAAGGTATTTATTCTGTACCCTAAAGCAATCTCAGATTGCGATTTATATACCACAGACAATAATAATCGAAACATTCGATTGCATTCATTATATCATTAGAACAATTATTTCTAATAAGAGTGTACTAATTATAAGAAACGCTGACGGCCATACTTCCCGAAGTGATATGCTTCATATTAATATAAACATTTATATATATATATATATAAAAACGGCAATCTATTCTAATTAAAGAATAGCATCTCGCAATTCATGCACTTTACAGCAACATTTCAGGCATGCAGTATTTGTTTTATATTTGCCAAATTGCTATTATCTCGCGTTGTATATTTTTTTGTAAATTGCAATTGCTTAAAACTATGTTTCGCAACTCGTGTACGAATCATCGCGTCACAATTGTAATAATAAAATATCACTACTTATTACTTTGTTTTTTATCAGGAAAAATGAACTGAATGTCATTGTTTTCGATAATATGATGATTGAAATGTATGAGAGATATGTAATCGGGAGATATTGCGTAGCAAGTATTACATAGTATTATCAAACTATATAATTACAGATAGCTGCCTGTCAATTAATTGATGAATGATTTGCCTGAACAAAGTACAGCGCAATTTTCAATTTGCAATAAAAAAGAATTTTCATGCTCTACATCGGCGAGCACGTCTAGTTTTAGCAATTTTTTCAAAATCAATATTGCAATATTTCTTAATTATTAATTAAACATTGGCGAGAATATTAAAGAATAAATGTAATTTTCTGCAGAATATAAACTTAAACTCCTTTGCCGCAAGTTTAAATTATTTCAAAAAATAACCCTTCTGCAATGATGGACATATAAATAATTACCTGAAAATTCTTACTGTCCTGTTACTGTCTATGAATTAATGCTATGATAGATTAACGCGTTTCGATAATCCATTTCGAATATTTAAAAATATAGAATTCTCGATCAATGTCATAACTGAAAAAGAAAAGCAAAAACAAGTACGCACATTGAATTGCCACGTTAGCTTGATTATAATTTCAAAGGTCGCCAGAACAAAAGTCAAGTCAGTCGTTTCAATAAAGACGCCGGCAGGTGAACAAACGGCATCCTTGATAAAGTGAGATAGACAATCATAATTTACATTGTAAATGTATTTTAGGTCATGTATCGCATAAGGAACGCACATTGCTTGCGTCACGGCGATGCTTGATTTTTTTTTAACAAAACAATAAACTTCGTGTGTTACAAAAAGTATAATAAAGAGGTATAGGAGCATACAAGTCAACCATGTCGAAAAAAAGGAATGCGTAAGTTTTACAATCTGTTTTTAATGTTAGTTTCAGACTCTACACGTGGTGCTTTTACCTATTAGAAGTTAGCCCTCCACTTTTAGAATTAACATATTTTCACGGTTGTGCTGAATTGTGCTAGGTTTGTGCTATATTGTGCTCGAATATTATAACCATAATATGAAAAATACAAAAGAAAATTTTAAAAAACGAATTTTTAGGTCAGCCCCCTACTTTTTGTTTTTTTCAATTTTTTCGATTGTGCTGAGTTGTGCTAACACACATTGTGCTAAAATATTATTTAAAAAAAATAATAACAAAAAAAGTTACGATAAAAAAATCAGCCCCCCACTTTTCGTTTTTTTCAATTTTTTTGATTGTGCTGAGTTGTGCTAAGTTGTGCTAACATTGTGCTAAAATATTATTAAAAAAAAAATAATAACAAAAAAAGTTACAATAAAAAAATCATTTTTGGATATAATTTATTTTTTTATCGTAACTCTTTCTGTTATTATTTTTTTAAAATAATATTTTAGCACAATGTGTTAGCACAACTTAGCACAGCTCAGCACAATCGAAAAAATTGAAAAAAAACGAAAAGTTGGGGGCTGACCTAAAAGTTCGTTTTTTTTAATTTTCTTTCGTATTTTTCATATTATGGTTATAATATTCCAGTACAATATAGCACAAACCTAGCACAATTCAGCACAACCGTGAAAATATGTTAATTCTAAAAGTGGGGGGCTAACTTCTAATAGGTGGCGCTTTTACTATCGTATATTACTATAGAAGAACGCAATTTGATCTTTAATCGCATTTTTGTTCCAAACTCATAAAAAATACTTCAGTTGTTCAGTTGAGTTATGCTAACAATAAATAGCCAAGTTAATTGCATTTTTTGCTACCATTCTTTTATTAGATTTTTTGCGATATCGTAATTCGATTACTTGTTTACAATCGGATTCGTGTCCTGATATAATCGCAGATCGTGTAAATTTAGCTGCATTGGACATCATTAACTTAAAGATATGACATACAGTAGCCCAATGGAGATACAACAGCTCGATTAGGTTAAAGTGGCGGTCTATCGAAATTCAATATTAATTTAATATTAATTCAGTATTATATATATATATATATATATATATATATATATATAAATTCATTTCTCTCAGATTCAGTATTCGATTCATTTCCCTCAGATTAATTGATAGAAATGACTGATTGAAGTTATTTTTAATCGCGGCGTTTATATAGCGCGTACATTGTACAAAATTATCTCTAAGCATATCACTAACAAGACAAGAAGTTAACTTTTCCGTTAGAATATTAAGTCGTTAAATCGCGTGCGATTTATCGCAACTTGCGCAAGAAAAGGAATTGCAGCCTTGAGATACTTCCATTATGTTGTTATGCATCTAAACCGTTCATTTTCTGACGATTACATCATATCATATACCTAAAACTTAGTCAGTCAAAAGAAGACCAATTAAAACGAATCATCTCCTTGACCGCGTTATTTTCAAATCCGCGGTTGGATAAAATTTTCAAACCAATCTAATCGAATTTAACCCACGCGAAGAAAAGTAATAGGAAAAATAATAAGATACTTATTTTTTTTCTTAGATGTCTTTTCCTATATCACATTGCAGTCAATTAAACCATCTGATATAAAATTTTCAATTCTCCCACTTCATTTCGCTCAGCCATTTTACCGAATCTCATTATTTATAGATTGATTTTGTGCTTATATTTTTTTGGCTTCTGTTTACATTCGTTTATTTTTACGTTCACTATATTACGATCTGTCAATTTAAGTTCTCTTTTTTTTTCCTATCCACCTTCCGATTAAACTGTTTTTATATTTTTTTTCCACAGCAGCTTTGCTGGCGTCTCATTCTTTTTATGTTTACAGATTTTCCATTTTTTTTAATGCTCTTGGTAATTATCCGGAATCAAGTCTCATCATATGTAACTTAGTTGTATTAAAAAATATATATGTTTTTTCCAAGCAGCTACACGTCGAGTAGTTAACTATGCAGACTTTGTTGAGGGGGATCGACTTGAAAGATATCACATTAGATATGTTGTAAAATCAAGACACGTACCACTACGTGGTTTCGTCGGTATTCCGCTTGCTCGAGTGAAGAATGTAAATTTTCATTTGTTTTCCATTCAACTCTTGCTCTCAAGAGTTTCTTGTTCCTCTCCTGAAGATTCCACGTTTTTCAGAAAAAGCGTGGTAAAGTCGATGCCTACAGGCACTTCATTGACGCCCCTTTTCCGCGATGCTGATTTATTCTTTCACCGTAGGCTACACTTACCGCTACACCCCACGTACATGTTTACGTATGATGTAATTTATGTCAAGATCATTTCACGCGGAAAATATTCTTGCCGTAATACAGGTATCTTCGCGCAACGAGGCGTGTAATGGAGTAGGTCATATGCGTTAAGTAACATATAGCACGGGCGTGCATTTCAATGATGTTGAATCGATATTTATCTGCATCGACAATTCTCTGGACGGGATGTATCTTAAGGCAATGACTCCTTACTCTCTCGACGTCTAATTAGATATCACGCGAGAACAACCGCGAGCAATGCCATAACTGACGAGTAAAAAATTACTTCGCGTTCGCAGTACAGAGAAATGAATCTATTACTTTAATGACAAAGATATATTGATTCACACTTGCGTCTGTGGCAACCTTTCAACTCGTAAATTTGAGACGTAGGAATTACAGGGAATCTTTTTCGCCCTAAAAATCACATTCGTATGCGATAAAATCGGATTCGTAAAAATGTTGCGAAGATATTATGATATATAGTTTTTCCTTTTGTAAGAAATTCCGCACAACGGTGAGACGTCGCGCCGATTGCGCCGATTGCGGTCTATAATAAAAATCCGTAATGCGATTATAATTTGTAACATTTCGCTTTCTATACAGACGTAATATTCCCGACGTTTCTCTCACAGATATGGTAACCTTCACTTGATCTGCTGTCAATGTAAGATAGCTTTATTAACGAAATATATTATTGCTACAAAAAATGTCATAATATGTCATTACAGCATAATGATTGATTTCAGAAAAAAACATTTGTCTAAATCTTGTTGGAAGAATATAATGTCATAATCTTTTAAAGCAGGGGGTGTAAAAGTTTGTGCCGTAAACGGAAATCTATAAAATATGCTTTGCTACCTTATTTGAGGTTGAAAGAAAAACTTTATACAAGGTTATATATTGTTTTATATAGGATTAGATTAGGTCTGAAAAGTCCCGAGACAGCGAAATATCTTGAAAAATATATATAATTTTTTCAGACAAAAGTAGTAAAACTTAAAAAGATCTATTTACTGGCCTTATGAGTTTGACTTTGGATGGTGTCGCCAAGATCAGTTCGAGATTATCATAAATTTTTTAAACGGGACTCCTTATTTTTTATCATATATTTTTATAGCTCCTCACGAGACCTTTTCAACACAAATTTTAGGATCTACCGTTTCGATGTTATTGAGCTTTTTTATGGTAATATTACGGTGATTGTGTGTGTGTAACTAATAAAAATATAGAATAAAGAAGAAAATAAGTTATAAAGAATATATAGAACAAAATAATAAAAGTTAAATAATAAAGAACAAAAACAAAATTAAGAACCTCGACCTTGGAAGTGCCATCTAAAGTCAAATTTATAAGACTAGTAAATAAACCTTTTTAAACCTTACAACTTTTGTCTAAGAAAATTTTCTATACAACTTATATTTCTCAAGATATTTCGCCGTCCCGGGACGTTTTGGACACCCTGTATAACTATGTATTTAGTATACTGTATAACTTTATACAATTATGTATATCAGGATGGGTGGTAATTTGTAGTACAACCGAGAACAAGGTGATTCTTCGTGCCAAAATAAGTCAAAATTGTACAATAATTTTTTTTCGTACGAGGCTTTGTTTTCGAAATAAACAACTTTGAAAATCTATGAAGTATACACGCACTTAACTATATATCTCGACTAACGGATCTTGCTACAGACTTCTATTCAAGATTTATTAAATCAACGAATTATGGATTGGCCGCGGAAGAGTATCTTTTAGTCCCTAAAATCGTCGGATCTACTCCGCTCGATTTTTATTTACGGTCATGTCAAAAGTTTAATTTACGCCATAAATAGTCAAAATATTGTTGCTCACTTAAGAGAACAAATTGTAGTAGCATTTCAAAAATTACAAGCTCAACCCACCTTGGCAAAAATGCATGAGTCTGTGATTAAAAGAGCACAGCTTTGTATTCAACAAGAAGGCCAACAGTTTCAACAGTTTCTTAAATGAATTTTAAAGTAAGAAATTAAAAGATTTTTTATTATTACCGGTGTCCCCAAACAAAAACACGAACAGAAATAGTAGTATATATAGCAAGACGAACTTCCTTGAATTCTTCCTTAAATCCTTTGGAGCGCTCCGGGAAAGCGCGACGTACGAGTGATCATTGTTCTCGGCGAAGAGCCAGAGGACACATCTCCGTCGCGTTAAAATCTCTCGAAAAATTGTAGAGCAAAGTTCGACGCTCGGTGATACGTTGTGCTATCGAGCGACTATGTATATCTATCGTTAAAACTTTATATTCATAATAATAATGTAAGAAAAAAAAACAAGAATTCTCCAAAGTGATAGTTGCGCGGTTAGTATATCCTACTGATTAGTCTCATGTACTTGATATAATATCTCTAGGCAGTATATAAAGTTTTGCGGGAGTTCTTCTAGAATATAGATAATAAAAATTATTTGAAACTTTAGAGACCAAAGTTATCGCGTAGAAATAGATAATTCTATATATCCTTGTCCGTTTTCGTCATGTTATTCTGCGATTCTCGTCAGTGAAAATACGTATTCCCAAAACGACCGAGTCAGAATCGTCATCCGATCTCTTTTTAGAAAAACGACCGGATGGAATAAGTAGTTGCTTATGTAGTAGTTAGAAGTCGAATTTCTAAAAATCCCTTCTTAGTGGGTGCGTCATGGAAGGAATATACTCCCCGAATTTCATGTTTCTAGGTTTAAGGATTTGGGCTGGGCGTTTGATGAGTCAGTCGGAACATTCGATTATATATATATATATATATATAGATATAGATATAGATAGATAGATAGATAGATAGATAGATGATTAAGGCAAAATCTTGAATTATGTTTTTAAGCACTTGTATGGGTAACCTTTGTAAGCAAAAACCAAGTCGATATCTCATCGGGCCCAAGAGATATTGAGAAAGTCGTGAAAACTCATTTTACCCCTTTTCACCCCCTTAGGAGTCGAATTTCTAAAAATCCCTTCTTAGTGAGTGCTTACGCCATGGAAAAAATATACTCCTCGAATTTCATGTTTCTAGGTTTAGAGGTTTGGGCTGGGCGTTGATGAGTCAATCGGGACATTGAATTATATATATAGGAGATATAATCTCGTACTTACTTATTCGCATTTCCGTTAACACAATATCATATATCATAAAAATACAGATGAGATGTAATTATCTAAAAAACAACGTAATATCTGTTAGAAGATTTTCATAACTTGCAATTAATAACACATTTTTATCGACTGGTTTATTAGAAATAATATCTCTTTCGCAAAAGTTCGAGATATAAACATTGTTAAAAATCATTAAGGAAAATTAGTAATTTAAGATTTACAACGTTATAATTGTTATATTCGAGATAATCGTGAATTGCAAATAGCAATAACAGTATAGATCGCAGTATTTCTCATTATAATCTACATATGTTTTTTACTGATTTAATTGTGAAATGAAAGATAACATAAGTTAAAGATAATACAAAGAGTCAAAGTACCGATAAACTGCATTATGTTAATTATTCGCTAATTGCGCATCTACATAATGAAGCGTCAACAAACATTTTTTTAATCTATACTTCTCTCATTAGTGTTCAGGCGAAGAAGAATAACTGTCAGCTCGTAAATAATTACAATCAATTCCTTTAATACCAATCATTCCTTATGAAGGAGGAAAAGATACTTTAAAACAGAATCGCTAGTGTTCCTTCTTTTTCGCAATTTCATACACATAAGACTTTGGCAATCAAAGCCGTTAATAAAAACAAGTTACGTAGCTCCTACAATCACAGGCACATAGATTTAATATAAGCGATTATCATGAAAACCAAGTGATCAGTGATGTGTAATTATACCGAGAATATCCGGTCAGCTTTTCCACATGCAAATTCCTTCTGTCGAGGAAAATAACGGAAAAATATTGCTGTTTGCAGTATTCTGTTACAGCGAATAAAAACGAGCTGATGATAATTGAATGCGACGCGGATAAAATATAACGCAATGTCGCGTTCGCCAGAGAGATATGTCACGCGCCTTAATTACAAATTTCCTCACGCAATTGCGTGGCAATGATTCACGGACATCTGTTTCACGCTTATACGGCGCGTGTACCAATTGGACCCGAACGATTATCGCTTCCTGCCATCGCGTCGCGATGCACACTATTCGCTCGTGCAGATTGAAAAAACATTTTCGTCGAAAATTACATCGAACGTATCTCAATCTTAGAGAAAAAAAAATTGTCACTATTTCATGTTCAAGTATTCAGCAAAGGACAGTTACTTTAATGAACTAGTGACAGTAAACGTAGTTCTAATACGTTGTTGGTTGCGGCACAGTTGTTACTGTGCCCGTCTGATTTTTATTATATTGGCAATTTTTTCTAATTTTATTATGTTCTTCAATCTTTTCTACCCCTATTTCATATATAATTTTTTAAAGTTTAGTTGATTAGTTCTTGAATTATATATAAGCGAAAGAAATGTGCAAATTTCTAATTTGTACACTTTTTCCTATTACGTTAGCAATTTTTTCTAATTCTATTACATTCTTCAATCTTTTCTACCCCTATTTCATATATAATTCTTTAAAATTGATTAATTCTTGAATTACATACGTTAGAATTTGCTAGGAATACGTAAATACATAGAAGCCTAATACCAAATCTTAAAGTATTATATATGAAATAGGGGTAGAAAAGACTGAAGAATATAATGGAATTAGAAAAGTTGCCAATAATTAATAATAAGCTACCTAATGACGTATTAATCATTACTCTATGATTACTAGTTTCGAAGATATAAGATAACTTCAAAACGTAACGATAGCGCGGTGCGAGGGCGTCTGAAAGCGACATGTACATTTTTCATGATCTCGGTGCGCATCGCTTTACTTGCGGTTGATGCATGAGTCGGCAGTTTCAGGTCAAGAAACCTTCTTTGTGATTCTGCAAAGGATAACGATTGAAGCGTGACTCACGTTTTCGCGAGACGTGTTAGATGCATCGATGGGAACACACGCGCGAGTCGCGGTCGCTTTTTCTTCTGCGCGGAGACAAAGCGAGGGAATGATAGATGGATGCTGACATACTGCCAGTTAAATATGACAGCGCGTGACAAACAAAGAAGAATAGCCGTCTTGTAAAAATCACGCGCAAATTGTATAATTCGATCACGGTCAGCTGCTGCATAATGCAACCGCGTTTGCTGTTTGTGCAGCTCTTCGTGGAGAAGCTAAGACCTTGGACAAACTCACGTGAAATGCTCAAAAATAAAGATAATGAGAGCTTAGCGGTATACATATCGTTATTTCAACTATTTAATAGAGCAACCTGCCGAGGGAAATGACATAAATGAGGCAAATTACTTGAATGCCGACTGCCGACAGTAGAAGAATACATTCATCTGAAGTAAATCAAGCAGAACATTTTTACTGCTTATTTTAGTTTGAAACATATTACACTCATATTATTATTTTTACGTTAATATAAATTACTTTATTTTTATATACAATTATAAATTATCGCACTACGCAAAAACGTAAATATTTCCTCAGTGTTTTCGTTAATCTAATCATATTTACTACAATCAAAGCGCAAGTATACACGTTACAAGTATTTGTGCGTGTGTGTTATGTAGCAGAAAACGATAAGAGAATGACACTTGAGAAATATATGCTAATTTTGTGTTCTTGTTGCGTAACTCAGTTGTTCCGATAACGTCAATAACAAGTAAGACCGTGAACTCGATTATATACGATTAAACGCACAAAGTATACACTGAGAAAAAAGAATACTTGGGCCGATGTTCATTATAGTCGGATCTTATAATATTTCAGACTGTCTTAGTTACAATCTTAAGATATCATTAACCAATCACAGAGCCGTATATTAGCATCTTAAGATATTACTTAAGACGATCTTGAAATAAGATCTATAAATACCGGCTTTAAAAATTTATTTGTGGAATATAAGGTTTATATTTCACAGAAATAAATCTCTTATTTAAATACGGTGAAATATTTTATTTCTAATAAATAAACCATATATTTTATTTTTTTTAATAAGTATTATTTATTGTACATTTCCTCGGCATAAAAATTATTTAATTGCAAATATCGAACTTTTTAAATTTATATAAATCGAGATATTTCTAATTATAATAAATTATATATGTTTATAAAAATACATTATTAGACATAAAAAGATCTAAATGACATGTAATTTTATATGATTATGTACAATAAACATTAGTTTTAAGAGATTTTTATACACGATATGATATAGTCACTGTTTTAATGATCAATCAGCACGAATAAATTATCCAAAGTTGAGTTCTTTATTGCTTGTAATAAAGAATTCCGGTAATATATGCCTATAAAAAGAGAATGTGTCTTCGTGACCGAGTGATACAGATGGTATCGCTAATGAGCTCAAGGAGATGCGCAAAGGTCTCTTTTTCGCTTACCTCATACATCTTATGTAAAGTCAGAGCGATGACACTATAATAGCTTCATCACCTATACATCGCCTTACTAATAAAGTCTATCGACAATTAACTTTTATAGTCGTTTATTAAAATAAGGTTGTTATGGTAATTATCTCCATCCGGCAGTGCGTTGCCTTGCACATCAAATGTTTCCGATACTTTAATCACAAAAAATCGTTGTTATTTGCGTAAAATACCGCTTAACTTTCTGTTAAATTTATAGAATCGAAGATGCTTTTGAGGGGACTCAGCGGACAATTCAAGTCGGGCGAGCTGACGGCGATTCTGGGTCCATCCGGTGCTGGGAAATCGACGCTACTCAACGTTCTCGCGGGATACAAGTCAGTATAATAATCGCAATTTTAATAATTATTTAATCGGATAGCAAATTAAATTGGTTACTGATAATAAAGTTGATAATAAAATTGAGTATAATTGCATGATTAAAAAATTATAGTCGGGATATGCATTTTTATAGTGAATTCTCTTGTAATACTAAGTAATATAAACTAATAATATAAAATACTATAAATTATATTGTAATTATAGAATTTTCAACTATATTTTTTAATCGGTGTAGTCTTATTATTTTTTCCAGTGATCTAACGATCAGGATTTTGTCAATGTAAATGTCAGAATAGTATAACATTGTTTTGGTTTTACATTTTCATTCGGATATAATATTCTTCTCAGATTCATTTACCGGAGATTATACTAACCGGGATTAGTTGTCTATGTCAGCATTCATGCGAGGTTTCATCGGATAAACACTACAGTCTGCAAAAAAACTTTTTTACTAAACTTCAATAATTGTTGACCTTGTTGAATCGACCTGTGACATATCGATTGAATAATCAATGATATTAAAATTAATGCAATGCGTTACTACAAACTGTATCCTAATACAAAAGAAGTGACAAGCGGCAAAAAGTTTTCCAGCGTTTCACAAAAAACGTGCGACGTTTTTCCTTTTCTCTTTCAATATATGTATATGCAAATAAAGTGAAAAAAATCTGCTCCGGTTACAGATGCACGGACATAGGTGGCTCGATAAGTATAAATGGACAACTGCGGGATATGCATGAATTCAAGAAGATGTCGTGTTACATCATGCAAAACGATCTCGTACAACCAAATCTCACAGTTTATGAGGCTATGTCCTTCGCCGCCGACTTAAAGCTCGGCAAAAGGAAATCGAAATGCGACGCTGTAAGTAGAGATCTCGGCCTTTTATATCACAGCTAGGATACTGGAAGACGAACGAATTGAGAAAACGCAATTTAATAACGCAATGCGTCAGACTATTGTAAAACTAAAAGTGGCAAGCGACGACAAATTTTCGGCATGCCATAAAATCATACGATTTTTTTTCTACAGCAATAAAATGGTTTAAAATTCGAAGACAACACGAGAAAGTAATACACAGCGAAATTGCACACAAGTTAATGACGTGTGGATAGATAATTCTTAAAATAAAATAACATATCAGCTATTTTTTATGCAACTCGTGTATAATCATCTCTCCCTCTATCTTCTGCGATTAAGTTTTTTCTTGCAATACTGCTGCGTAATTCTGTGCTGATAATAATGTAGTTTAATTTCAATAATTCGCTCAAAGAAATTTAACCTGAAATGCTAATCCCATGCATTGGAGAACCAATAAACTATTGTTAGCCATATCGTTAAACGTACATCCCACAACTCGTAAAATAACGTATTTTACACTCGTAAACAAAATTTCGATAGAATCGCAATCAGTAAAGGAAAAGAAGCCAAAAAATTTTCCACAAGTCAAATTCGGGAGTGAATCGTAGTATTTGATTACTTTATAAATGTTCTTTTTTTTACGCCTTTACGAGTAAAATTGCGTAACGTCCGGCAGTTCAGTATGTTTTTATGTGTAACATTGAGTGATCAAAAGCGCTTTTTTTTTACGGCGCAAATTGCACGCAAAATAAATCACGAAGATACATTTCGCATAATATCAATAATTGGTTTCAGATAGAGGAAATCTTAAGTACTCTCAGATTAACCGGAACGCGAAATACAATCACAGACAGGCTCTCCGGTGGTGAAAGAAAGAGGCTGTCAATCGCACTAGAGCTCGTAAATAATCCGCCTATCATTTTCCTCGACGAACCGACCACGTAAGTATTAATCGCAATTAGAACTGATTATCTTAATTTCCTAGTTACATATATACCTCAATAACTTATACCATTCATAAGAGGATCATATATGTCAGTTCGTATCATAATAGCTGTCAATATATTATGCGAATATATGATTGATAGATTAAATATCCGACAAATACAGTTCGTATCTGTTGACGCAGTTTCAAACTCTCTACACGGAGATAATTTTCTGTTATATTTTACTGTTAAATTCACTATAAACTTGGGACAATTTGGCAACAAAGGAATTTTTGAAATATACAAAAAATATTTTACAAACAACGTGATAAAAATTACCAAGCAGATTGGTAATTTTTGAAAAATTATTAAAATTTCCTACATATATTTTAGTAAAATTAATCAAACATATTTTATATTTTAATGTAACAAATATTAATATTTTTTATTATGGTAGATATTAATCAGAATAACGCATAAAATTTTTCGTCGTAATATGTTGTCCCACAACTACCATAATCTCAGGGTAAATTCTAAGAAAAAATTATCTCCGTCTATGATTACTTCGAAAAATAAAAGCAATACTTCAAGTATACTCAAACCTGGACGAAATGGATTCCAACCCTTCATGAGTATCTCGAAAAACAAAAGTGTTACCCAAATAGACCTCGAACCTGGATCAAATATGTTATTCGAACCTTTTATGAGTACTTTACTAGAAATTTAATGTGTGAAGCGTAATGTGTGTGTATACACACAAATATCTCTTTATTAGGGGAAAGGGGGCATGAAAGAGCTAGTATTTTTCAAAATATTTAAAAAAAAATATTTAACCTGGCGTTAATGAAATAAAACCGCTTTCTAACTTGAGCGTATTTATTTATCTATAAGATAAATTTAATAAAAATATTATATTTAGTTATTAACAGATTTTTGTCACCTTTTTTTTAAATAGAGAATTTGGCTCTTTCAACAGTTTCAACACAACATGGCTTTGAAAAAGGCATCACCTGTTTCGAGAGAGCCGGGTACTATAAATTACTTAAAAAATATCTGAAAGATAGAAAATATAACATTTCTAATCAAAAACACTTATTAGAAAAAAAAAAATGAAAATTTTCCGTATTGCTATATATGAGTTACGAACTCAACCAGTCAACTTGCACTGACAGCAGTCTTCATTTATCTTACAGAATAATCTTTTGAATGGACACAGCAGTTATATTGTCGTTCTCTCAACACCGGCTCTTTCATAACATTATGTGTCAAAAATCTAACCACAAAATATCTAATAAACCAAAACAAACAAAAGAATTGTAGGTAACTATACGTTTTTAGTTAGGTTAAGTTAGTGTGCATAGCATTCGACTAAAAAAATACTTTTCTCCTAAAAGCTAATCGCAAATAAATATAAAAGACATGAAAATTTAACTCAAAAACTTATCTTTTGTCGTAATAATCTTTCACCTCTCACTATACGGCAATGCCGTTTTGACGTTGACTTGACTGTCAAATGTCTATATATGGATGACGTAGTTTCAGTGTTGCTCAAATTAAAATATTTTAAAATTTTTTGCTACATTCAGTTACTGTGAATGTATAGTCAAATATGCGATGGTTCTTTTAAAACATGGTTCTTTGGTCAGTATTCATGGTCGGATATTATTTCACGATCGTATTTAAAACGGTCTTAAATATAAGATCCGACTATGAATACCGGTCTTTCATACCACTCTCCCCTTACAATTTTACATTATAATTATGATAATATATTCGAATACTACTTATAAAAAATTCTAATTTTTACGATAGAAACTGCTTACAACTTACAAGTACATTTTGAATTCTGCAGGCACTTATTCTAAAATTCGAAACTAACTAATCGGGATTTGATTACTTCATTACATATATATATGTATATACATATGTATACAAGGTGTCCGTCATTAATGTCCAAGCAAATATCTCGAAAAATATGGAAGATATGGAAAAACACTTTAGACCAAAAGAAAATAAGACCAAACAAAATAAAACCAATTTTCAAAAGAATTAATTTTTTAAGGTCACATAAAGATCATTGCCATTTTAAAAAATGGAATTATATGATTTTTTTCATAACATGATTTTTCTAATTACTTTACATATTTATATAAAAGTATTAAAAGGTACATTTACCAAAAAATTGATGGTTTACGAGATATTTCATGTTTTATTCTGGCACATTTTGACATCTATACTATTATTATAAAGCAACAGAGTTTGTAGCTTTTTTTTTGTTTGCTATGATCTCGAAAACCAATGGACCGAATTTTTACTAAAAGTATATGAAATAGGGGTAGAATTTCCCGAGGAGTGTTATAGAGTGTATAGTTTTTTGTTACCGATTTTCTGGAAACCGGTTTTTTTAATTCTTCTAATTTTTTGAGAAATAATTGACCGAATTTTAAAAAATTGTATATGAAACAAGAGTAGAATTTTCCGGGAAGTGCCATAAAGTGTATAATTTTTCGTTACCGATCTTTTTGGAAACCGGTATCAGAAGTTTTTCGAATTTTTTGGGAAATATTTGATAGAATTTTAAAGAATTGTATATAAAACAGGGGTAGAATTTCCCGGGGAGTGCTATAAACTGTATAGTTTTTTGTTACCCATCTTTTTGGGAACCGGTATCTTTTTGGAAATCGATTACGAAATTTTTCTATACTATCTTTACTATTATCTTTACTATTATAATAAAGAGGCAGAGTTTGTTTGTTTGCTTTGATCTCGAAAACCATTTGACCGAATTTTTACCAAAAGTATATAAAATAGGAGTAGAATTTTCCGAGGAGTGTTATAGTTTTTCGTTACCGATCTTTTTGGGAATCGGTATCCAAAATTTTTTTAATTTTTCGGAAATAATTGACCGAATTTTCTTGTGATGTTATTTTTTGACCCGGTATTTATTATTTTTAAGTAGAGACTAAATAAGTTGTTAAATTCATATGTTAAACATTAATAAATTAATCAATATTGAAAGTCGCTTTCGAGAAACAATTGACCAAATTTTCCTGTAATGTTATTTTTTGACCCGGTATATTTATTCGTTTTGAGTAGAGACTAAATAGCAAAAGCTATATACGCATATGAGAGCCATGCATATGAAGTTGCGAGCGAAGCCGCGGGGCATGCTAGTAAAACATAAAGTATCTCGTAAACTATTCATTTTTAGTAACTGTACCTTAACACTTTTAGGTACAGAATAATAAGATGCAATTAATATGTTTTCTTTACAGTAATTGATTCATCTTATTATTCTGTACCTAAAAGTGTTAAGGTACAATTACTAAAAATACATATATATATATATATATATATATATATATGTATACAATGCGCGCGCGCGCGTGTGTGTGTGTGTGTGTGTGTGTGTGTGTGCGTGCGTGCGTGTGCGTGTGTGCGTGTGTGTAAATAACGATAAAAACTGATAAGATAGATAGAGAAACAAATGAATCATACTTCTACTTCCTAAATTCTATCTTGTTGCTGTTCCATCAAGGATTTATTACTCTTTTCTATCATCACGCGAGTGTAATAAATAAGAGAAATTTTGGAGCTATTGTTTTAATTAAACAATGGTTACATATATAACAAAAATCACTGTACAATTGCGAAATGTGTAATGTCACAGTGATGCCTCGGTACCTCGACAACGCGAATATCTGCAACTGCAAAAATCTAAAATGCAGGAGAGAATCGATAATTTATTCTAAATCTATTGTCTAAATACGTATTATTATTCGCTGAATTATTATATCCATTTTTATTGCTATTCAATTATCTACTAATTGCTAATCGGGAATTAAATTTCGATTATGCTAAGATCATTCTGTCGTCTTAACTCTGCTTCGTTGAACTATAAATGCATTCGAAGAAGAAGAAGTAAAAACTGATCTCAAGAGACCGCCTATTTGTCATGAAGCAAAAATTGAAGAATATAAATACATAAATGTTTTATTATTCATCCCATCACGTCTCTCTAACAAGGTTTAAAAAAGCGTCTCGTACGTCAATAGAAATCCGTCGAAAAGCGTTAAAAATCACAAAATCATTAAAATGAATTTTAAAAATCGATTGCAGATAGGATCATCGATTCTCCTTCTTGTAGTTACGGCATGCATGCTAGATGGACGGAACCATGCAGGCGCATAAATATAAGCACACACGCGCATAAAAGAAAATTATTTTACAATAAACGTTCGAGACAGCAAACATTTGCTCGCGGTAAATATTTTTACATCTCACTCGGACTATGTTGATCGCAGATACTAATTATGCACTTTTAACGACGACATCAAAGAAGTCTCGCGTGGAGAGACTCCGCCATCAGATTATTCAGCGATTCATCCGCTCTCGAAGCGTATTGTCATCACAGAAGTGTCAAAAAGAGATATTTTTTTCTTTCTTTCAGTGGACTGGACGAGATCGCTTCTGCCCAGTGCGTTGATGTTCTCCAGAGGTTGGCGCATTTCGGGCGGACTGTCGTGTGCTCGGTGCATACGCCTAGCGCGAGCGCGTTTCAGAAATTCGACCACGTTTACGTCATGACCGACGGACAATGCGTTTACAGGGACACCGCGAGCAACCTAGTGCCTTTCTTGCGAAATGTAGGCCTAGAATGCCCGACACATTACAATCCAGCGGACTTTAGTGAGTTAATTATACACTACTGCAGAGAATTTTCTCTTAGAGTTTACCCTGAAAATCATGATACATAGTTATGGGATAATATCTATGTATTACGAAGAATTTTATGTGCAAACTATTCTGATTAATATCTACCCTAATAAAAATATTATTTATTACAATAAAATATAAAATATGTTTGATTAATTTTACTAAAATATGTAGTAAAATTTCAATAATTTTTCAAAAATTACCAATCTGCTTGGTCATTTTTATTACGTTGTTTGTAAAATTTCTTTTGTATATTTAAAAAATTTCTATCGTTATACACCGATAATATTTGATTGGTTGCCAATTGTCCCAAGTTTGTAGTGAATTTAACGGTAAAATATAACGAAAAATTTTCTCCATATAATCTCGCATAACCACGCATAACTCGAAAACTCTGTCGCCTATGCAATCGCGTTTCTCGCTTCGCGAAGCCACACGTGTGAGATAATGATGGACATCTGAAGGATGAAACTGTAGCCCCATTGGCTAGGCTTTAAATTATACTTCTAAGATTTACAATTTATGATATTATAGTTTTATTATAGTTTTATTTGCATCATTGAGTAAAATGTAGGCGAAAAAAGCATTATCTAAAACTCCGAGACCTCTTTTCATAAATAATGCAAAGAGAAGGATTATAAAAATTAAGAATTAATAATTTAATTTTAAAAAATTAGGAATTAATTAATTATGGATTTATATGTAGTTCGATTTCGATCAAAAACGATTTAATTCCATCGAGCTCCGAAATCTCTTTTCATAAATAATGCAAAGAAGATTATAAGAATAAAAAATTAATAATCTATATATTAATTTTTAGGAATTAGGGATTAATTAATTAAAAATACATAGTTTGATTTGGATAAAAACAATTATGTTAACAAAATTACATTAACGTCGAATATTCATTTCAGTAATAGAGATCGCGTCGGGTGAATATGGTTTCAATTGGATCGACCGGATGGTTACATGTGTCAAGACGAAGCAACCGCTACTTCCGATTCCTCGATCGAAGAGCGAGTTAGACCTCGTCCAAAAGATCCCGAAAATCTCGTGGATCTATCAATTCGGCACGCTAGTGAGGAGAATGATGCTGCAGCTTTATCGAAACAAAGTAAGATCGGCGTATTTTACATATCTCTCCAGAAGCGGGATTCTGTAACTCCTTAACGACAGTTTCAGTATAGTTGCACAGCTTTTTTATCACATATAATACCTGACAGAATCCCGCTACAGGTAGTAAAATCTGTCGAAAATAAATTTTGCAAAGTGTCTGCTATAAATTTTGTCGGTAAAATGTCAGCAGAAATATTATAAAAAGAATCTCTGTCATTTCGCAATGATATATATATTTAAATACGGCTGCTTTATATCCATTTAAATGATAGATTCTGTTTGGTTTCTATTGGCAATCTATTATCAAATTATATTGACTAATAGTAGAACATGAGCTTAATGTAAACGCAATGTGATGCCAATTTGCATCGCAACATTTTATTCAAATCTGCTATAGCAAACTATACTAGCATATTAATTGCTATCATTTTGTTTACTAAGATTAGTAGTATGCTAAGTATCAAGTGATTTGTATTATGAGAGAATCCACTAACGTAAGAAACGATACTGAGTGATCTCGAAGCTATTTTGTAAATGAAAAGAATAAAGTAGACATACACATAGTATATCCGATAAGATATACTTATTGGTCAGAAAATCTCCTCTGAAGACGCGCATAAAGAACAGGTTTCTTTGTGTTCACAGAATTATATATACCTGAAGATATCGCTCCACATCTTTTTGGGGCTAGTGATCGGCGGATTATTTTTTAATATGGGCAACGACGGCTCCAAGGCCCTCTTCAATTACGGCTTTTGCTTCGCGTGCATCATAGTTTTTCTGTACTTACCTATGCTACCGGTGCTGCTGCAGTGTAAGGAAAAATTCTCTGCGCGTAGAAAATTAGAAACGGTGCATAAAAAAAAAATAAAAATCAATGTTCTGACTGATCGGAAATTTTACCTATCAATTTTATGTTCGCGGATATTCCTTTGATACGGAAATCTCGTCATAAGAAAGCACGTTTGTCGTACAATCGAAAAGCATAACACGATTTTATGATATTTGTTTGTCGTATAAAATTGCCATAATTATATTCAAAAATTAAATCTCTTTTTTTTTTTAAAGGCACGATTCGTAAAGACACAGAAACGATTAAAGACATTACTTTTCAAGACATCAGCTCAAAATTGTATTTTATCTCGTTATTTTCTCATTGCAGTTCCTTCAGAAATCCAGATGATGAAACGGGAACACTTCAACAGATGGTACAATTTTAGCGCATATTATTGGGCTTTAACAGTAGTCAGTATACCTTCACAGGTTGGTCTTCTGTAAATTATATAATTTGTCTTTTATATGGTATGGATATTTTATATATCTTCGATGGCGTCCGAATAAAAAATTTTAACTTCCTGGAGAAAAATTGTCCCACGTGAACTATAGCTTCTGGTTTCGTCAATTGTAATTTTTATGGAAAGAATTTAAACTCTCCTTAGCAAAGAGAATTACATCTCATTTTTACTTTAAATCTTGATCCTAATCTGTTTATCTATCCAAACGTTTTAAAAATTATTCTTGGTCTTTTCCCAGATATTTTTCGCTGTTTTATATCTCTCAATGGTTTATCTTATCACGGGGCAACCCTTGGAGTTGCAGAGAACTTCCATGTTTTTCGGCACTTGCTTCGTGTGTGCCTTCATCGCGGAGAGCATAGGACACAACATTGCCAGCGTGTTTAATATCAAGGTACGTTCAAAATTGCAAAAAGAAAGGAGAAACTCTCCTAAGATCCATTGTCCTTTTACAGAATAGTGTATTCACTGGACCCGCGTTAAGTTGTCCCTTGATGCTAATTGCGGTGCAAGATTTTGGTGAGTCAATCGTTCCTCGACCGATCTACCGAACAATTCTAATGTATATGAGTTATATCCGGTACGCATTGGAGGCTCTCACAGCGGCCATATACGGTTTCAATAGACAGAGACTACCTTGTCCAGTGGAAGAAGTTTACTGTCATTTCAGCTCGCCTACAGAACTCATGCGAATCATAGGTAAGAACCTACTGATCGGTTTAGTCGCTCTGGTACCCGTTTTAGGAGGCATTACGCACATCACGCGTTATTTCGATGCTAATCTGTAAATATCCAAAGTGTTTAAGTAAATTTGTCTGTGTTCCAGGTATGAAGACAGTTCCGAATTTCTGGTTGGATTTATCCGCCCTTTTCGTCATCTTATTTATTTCTAAGGGAATCTTATATTATTTGCTGAGGCAAAGGGTGCAACCAAACAAAACTTTCCAGATGCTCCACTTAATAGGAAAATTAATCAAAAGCCATTTCAACATGTGATGCTTAGTTACACATATGTTTCATTTTCGCTCGTATCATGATGTGTCGACATTATACGCGTGCTCTCTAAGTAAATAAAACGCATTCTAGAAATGTGATCTTGAAATGTATTTGCTACGAAGCATAGGTACAAAATTGTCGATACAACGATATGTCGAACGTGATATTAATTATGACTAAAATGAAAAATTAAAGCTAAAATTATAAAAGACAGAAAATAATATAATAGTATAATTTGTAAAAATAAAATAAACAATTATACAATTTTTGCTAAATAAAAAGAAAATAAATTATGTGCTCTTATTTTTGTCATCATACCGTCAAAGCTAGAATATTTCATAAGAATCGCCTCAAGGTAAGTTTTTAGATAAGGTTTTTTTTTATACAAAAATATATAACTATTACAACGTCGAATTCGATTTTGCATAAGACACGTAGAGTTTGCGTTAGAATACCGGTCTAAAATATAGAAAAATTATTCTTTCACTGTAAACGATTATTATAAGAGATCATGATAAGAGATAGCAATGCCATCTAATACCGTTGCTATCAATTGCTATTGCGCATATTCGATTACACGTTTACAAGAATTTGTCTAAGCATCTAGCTTGGCACAATGATAATATGACTATTACTTATCATTAGACACACGTCACATACGTCATACGTCGTAGAGCAATAAGAAAAACGTCTGGCGATAAATATAAATAAACGATGTTAGAAGATCTGACGTGTAGTCATAATCTACGGCCGTTTAATTTAATTCCAGCAAGCTTTCGCGCGTACACTCTTTTATTATTATATACACTATAATTTTAACAATATTTTAAATAGAATGTAATAATATTCTCAATTATAAATGCACTCTTTGAATTAGCGGTAATTACTTCTCAAATTAGAAGCAATTATATCTTAATTGTTTAAATAATAAGAAATGATTATTATTACTTAGATATTTAACGCAATTCATAAAAAGATTATAAAAAGATACATCACAATCACAAAAGTTATTTCTCTAAAATTTATTGTACCAAGCTTAAATTATTTTTTACAAATTATATATATATATATATATATATATATATATATTTTGTATAATATTACATAAATAAACACAAAAATGTTTAGTGTAACGCTTGTGGTTAAGAATATGCACTTTATTAGAAACATTCACGTGGCAGTGGTAAATACAGGTGCGCTTTCATAATGCGGCCGCTCGAAGAACCAGCGACAAGATCAGGTAGAAAATACTGCTGTCCGAACAGACAATGTAAAGAACGGTAAAGATGGTGGTGGTAGTGAAAAAGGTGGGAGCGTTAAGTGCCTTTAATTCCGTTGCTCCCTCGGGTCAGTCTCCACTCTCTCTCTCTCTCTTCGCATAGAACAATTTCTCGCTTCCCAACAGAATGCGCAAGTACAGCATAGCGTCGTGTATTGTCTTGCTTTATCTACTGTGCATCACGCATGGGTGAGTAAAACGATGTATGTACATCTATGATGAAGGCGTCAAAATAAATTGTTTGAAATATTGTGTAAATATCATGTGGCTCATTGGGTCAACACGTTAATTGAAGATAAAGTACATTTGCGTTAGCACCTGCAAACGTACGCACGCAAGTGTCAACAAGTGTTACTAACGCATTTTTCAAAGAATTCTACCGATATCTATCGATATCTACCGATATTCTATTGATATAGCGCACATATCTATAACTTTCAATTATTTTAAATAAGTCACACGCGAGACAAGCTATTCTTTGGCTCAATCAAGAGATCACGTAAGCGTTCTAATTGACCCATTGGACTTTCCTGGTATGCAAGATCTAAATCAATATATATATATATATATATATATATATATATATATATAGATATATAGATAATTTTCAATTTTTAAATATAATTCTAATGATTTAAATTTTAAATAACATTCTACGAATAATTGTATTTGTATAAATTGTAATTTATAATGTACGACTTTTATTTATCTTTAATAGGAAATACTTTAATACAAGAGGGTACAGAAAACAAACGTCCAATGAATTTGACGTCCTGATATTTACTCAGCAATGGCCGTTGACAGCTTGTTTCGTATGGAAAAATAAATCCGACACACGCAGCTGCTCGTTACCCAGGCACGACGAGTGGACCATCCATGGAATTTGGCCCACGAAATATAACACATTAGGCCCACAGTTTTGTAACAAGTCGTTGGAATTTAATCCAAGCGCTATAGCGCCTATAGAAAGTGAATTAAAAGAAAATTGGCTCGATATCCATAAAGGGTCTAAACCTTATTCGTTCTGGAAACACGAATGGGATAAACACGGCACTTGTGCAGTCACGGTAAAAGCTTTAAATAACGAATTTAATTATTTCGAAGCGGGACTAAAATTATTCGACAAGTACAATATGATGGACGTACTTGCGAAAGCAAATATCTTGCCGGGTAACAAATATATGGTACAAGATATGTTGAAAGGAATTCAAAAGATATTGAATACAAGAGGACAAATAATGTGTGTGACTGACGACGTAAGTCCAAAAATTATTTCAAGATAAACGTCGTTTAAATCGTTTTTTTTTCTTTTGTCGGATATAAAAAAAATATAGATATATATAAAAAAATTAACATAATAGTTTTTACTTCAAATGTATACTTTTTTTCCAGAAAACGCATGAGTCATATGTGATCGAGATGAGGCTTTGTTTTGACAAAACATTACAATTGGTAAACTGCGATGGTATATATCATTTCCCTACGAACTGTAGATCCAAAGAGATAATCTATCCTAGTCATGTACCACATTATTATGTGACGCAGACATAACGGTAATATTAAAATCATTATTTATGCATGTGTGTGTGTGTGTGTGTGTGTGTGTGTGTGTGTGTGTGTGTGTGTGTGTGTGTGTGTGTGTGTGTGTGTGTGTGTGTGTGCCTGTGTGTGCCAGCGAGATAAAATTTAATAGAATTATATCACATATACACAATATACAGATCATTTCAAATTTTATGATATAAAAAAATCAACACTAAATCTTTATAGAAGTTAAATAGTATGATTCGAGTTTTTAATCCAAGTTTTAATCAATACACGGAGAGAATTTTTCGTTATATTTTATCGTTAAATTCACTACAAACTTAAGACAACTTGGCAACCAAGAAATTTCTGAAATATACAACAGACATTTTACAAACAATGTGATAAAAATTACCAAGCAGATTGGTAATTTTTGAAAAATTATTAAAATTTCCTAGATATATTTTAGTAAAATTAAACACATTTTATATTTTAATGTAATAGATATTAATATTTTTTATTATGGTAGATATTAATCAAAATAACTCGCATAAAATTCTTCGTAATACATGTTGTCCCACAACTACCATGATTTTCAAGGTAAATTCTAAGAGAAAATTCTCTCTGTGTAGTATTAAAAAAATAACATCGGAAATATAGTTCAGATCGAGATGTTATCATAATTTCTAGATTAAATAATGTTTGTAAGATTTTCAAAGAAACGTGAAAACAAGAAATAGTAGAAACAGAAGGTAGTATCGTTGAAAATTATAAATATTAATACAAGTCTCAAATGTTTCATTATTTAATTTTTAATCGTAACGTTATTTTTTCAATTGCGATAAATTTATAATTTTTGTTAAGAAAAAGCAGACTACAAAGAAATCAGTTTCAGAAATCGAAAAGATTCGTATATCACACACAATGAGTTTGAATCTATCGTTTATAATAAAGAATATCATTATATTAGATTATCATTATCTTATAATTAATCTGTATGATAATATACATTAGTATTTTTTGCTTACAAATTAGGGCATTACTGGCTACATCATTCCACCTTCTTTTGAACGATCACGACTGCTGAGGGTACTAGGCCTGTAAATAAAACAAGAATATACTTTATGCAGTTTCCAGGAAAAATACTTATATATATGATAAATACGCACATCGTAATTACAACCGATACAATTGCTGATACAGTTACAACTTGATGTTATCACATTACGGTTGATAAAATTGCATAAATAATTAAGGGAGGTTACATCCCTTCAAACTAGGTCAAAATTAACGAATTTTTATTGTGGGTAAAATTATGTTTTATTAACACTGCGCGGACACCGTGGGTCTTTTAAGGCGATTTTCACAGTCAATTTTTCATTTATGATTCCTACAAGAATGGCTTCAAAGCACGTATTTTCGGAATAGATGCCGATCGGAATTATTCCGTTTTCCCTAGAAAACACAATAGAAATCTAGGAAATAACTAAACAATTCGGAATCCATTCCGAAAAGTTTGGTACTTTGCATGGTATTTTGGAATACCATCCCCGATAGCACCAATATCCTATAAATATTCATATAACGTCCATAGGCATTCTGGACATAATATGGACATCCATAGGATATTGTGTGCTGTCTGGGATGTATAAGAATTTTCAACGTGTCATTTCTCGCTTCTGATGTTACGATTCCAACATGGCCGCGGCGAGTATCCAGGAGCCTTAAATATCAGTACCAGAAATATCTCAGAAATTAGTGATTTATATAAAGATTTTTTCGATTAAGAACCTCAGCACTCTCGTATGATAACGTAGCGCAACGTAACGTGGGTCAACGCAGGAGAAACGTATCGGTTACAATGTTATACGTTTCTTATGCGTAGACCTACGTTACGTTACGTTACCATATGATAGCCTTGTGCGGAGGCTCTTATTTATTCCTTAGTTTTTTTTATAAATAAAAGAAAACCGATTATTATATAGAATCACATTTTTTGCTACAAATTGTTGCCATTTTTCAAAAAATAAACATTTTCAAAATCGGCTATGACAAAAACTAGTTTTATTCATCTAGTTTAACGGAAATTTTTGTTTTTTGTTTCACATGAAAGAAAACGGAGGTTTCTCTAGTACCGCAAACGCCATTTTTACAAACACCATTCGGAAAAATAGTTGCCAGGACTCAATTTATGATGTTTTTTAATTGAAATTTTCGGGAGATATTCTTTAAAGACCACTCTACAAAACATATATTTTTATTTTTTAATAAAACAATTTTACTCACAATAAAAATACGTTAATTTCTACCTACTTTTAGGCCTGCCAAAGGTATGTAACCCATTAATAGAATTCGTTGCACCGATAAATAATAATAATTATCGCGTATATATGTATATATATGAATATAATAACTAATGTGTGTATATATATATATATATATATATATATATATATACACACACATTAGTTATTATATGTATATATGTATATATATATATATATATATATATATATATATAAAAGAATAAATTATCAATATACAGCATACCTAACACGTCCAATGGCGTATCGTAATCCTCATCTGTAAAGACTTTTTTGGGAAATGTGGTCATTAACTGGAAGGGACCATTACCATCTGTCCTATTCATTTCAATAAACAGTCTTACTGCAGACAATTGTTCCTTACTTCCGAAGCTTTGTGTCAAGGTTTGCCCGTTGGTAAGCCTAAGCTAAATTGCAACTGTTTGAAGAAAACATGGTCTACATATTTTTACATTTCATTCATTATATTTATATTAATACCTGAAGCCTGGTTTCAGTGTAATCCTTCCTATGATGCGCAGACGCAGATGAAGATATTGCGGGTAATGGGGTCGAAATAGTATTAACTGATTGAGCACTGCTTTCAGCAGCTGCTTTAGCTCGCCTTGCTGCTTTGTCGGCTTCGATTTGTGCTCGAACTCTTTGCCTAGCTTCCTTCTCCTCCGCCTTCTCCCGTTTTCTTTGCTCCAGGAGCTTCTGCATCTCTAACTCTTCCAATCTGTTACATATATATATATACACATACGTATATATATGTATATAAATATATAAAATATAGAATTTGCATACAATCTCTGTTATCAATTTCATTATTTTGTCCCTTACTTCTTTCTGGCTTCAGACATCTCCTTTCCCGATCGTATCCTATTCTTTTCCCTTTCAAATGCATTTTTCTTTTCCTGCTCCTCTCTCTCCTTCCTCTTCTGCCTCAACTTCTCCTCCAGCATCTTCAGCTGCTCCCGCTTCTCTTCCTCACTGAGTGGCTTCTTCTCTTCCGTGCTTTCCGAAAATCTATCGTGCCCGGACTTTGTGGCATGGTACTCAACTTCCAAGTTAGATTTGAATAGCTTTCCACATCTGTAAAGATAGTTTTGGAAAAAGACATGTATGCACTCTGGCAAAATTCAGCGATATTCCATAGAAGAGCGTAACGTGTCAATGTCGACGCTTAAGCAAGCGTTCATATTCCACCGTTTAGGAGTCTTATCCTTGCAATTCAACGTACACGTCGCACTTCATAGACTTGGCCGTTTCAGTCGTAGATACCGATTGGCTGCTAGCACCAGCGACGTTGTCCTGTATCGGTGCATCGGCAGGCAACGCCGGGGCACTCTCGCCTACGACGGGTTCTGGCGTGGACTCGGCCTCGTCCGAGTGGGCCAGCAGCCTAAAATGAAAAATCGATAGCGTCACAACGCGACGAGAGTCGTAGCAGCAACGTTCGCGTACCATTCCATCGCCGGCTCCACGCCTTTGTTGCCGGTGATCTCCAAAGCCTTCTCGCTGCAACAAAAACGACGTCGAAACGTCAACGTAGGTTAGGCCCCGACGGCGCGACGTTTATCTACGAACTTACGCCTTGGACATGCTGAAACCCATGTCCACGAGGATGTCTATCACGCCCGACGACATTTCGCGTTGCTCGCTGCCACGTTCGGCGAATGTACCACCTCGAAAAAGCCGTTCACCGCGGAGCACCGCCGTCCAAAAGTTAAATGTCACGTCGAATCGACGCGCTACTTAAAACGCTATGAGACATCAACGCAGGCCCGGAGTCGTTTGCGAGATGGCGACAGTAGATTCAAGAGCACCGATTTCGAATTCGCGATCCGGGCAAATATTGTGAGACTTTTTTGAATCTCGATCGGAATCGTTCAGTCCTTCGTCCTTTCCTAGATTTCTATCGTGTTTTCCCAGAAAAACGGAAAAACTCCGATTTACTGTTCATTCCGAACATTTTCTTCGTACACACTTGGGCAACGGGATTGTTCGGTAACATTTCGCAAGTAACAAACGATACGAAATTGTAATATTGATCAATAACTTTTCGTGAATATCATGGTAGACAATAAAATCCACTCATTTATGACTATTGCTGTATCACAAATGTACAAAAGGATATCTCACAGTAGATGGAACATGAAATGTCGAAAGTTCAAAGAGATCTTTCTACAACGAAGTTTTATTTATATCTAAAACTGGGATTATACACACCTGCGAACTGAACTTCAAGTAAGGACGCAATGCTATTTATTTTTGCTTAAATATCGTTTACATTCAACAAAAACATTCAAGCGCTTTCGCAATACATCTTCGAATCTTCATTGTTAATAAAATACCGGAGAATCAAAATAAACGAGAAGCTAAAGATAAAAAAAATAAAGAAAAATATATGCAGAAAGAATATAATTGTAACAATAGTTTTTAAATAATATAATTGTATCATAAATACATCACACATGTATGAACAAAACAGTCACAATTAATAGTATGGTCTTCGAGAGAGGAATTTACGATTCCGTTCAGCACTGTAACATCTTTAACCAAAACACAATTATCAAATACATTTCGTCAAGCAGCAATTATACTTTCAACAGTATCAAGGACAGACGCGTCAGAGAGCGTGAATCTAGCTCAAATATCTCCATAAAAATACAATGAAAATTCTTGCGAGTGGTCGTGATTAAAAAAAAAAAAGAAAGGAAAAAAACGTTCGCAGATTTGAATTCGTGAAAACGATGGACTAACAAAGAAACCAACGTGACAATGTAACGCGTTTGTTATCAACCTCCGCATTTTTTATCTTCAGAACCGTATAATCAGTCCTATCATACGAGTTTATAAGGACATTCGTTTCTTTTACCCCGGTTTCACGAAACAAAGGCATCTCTCTATAAGAGTTACGGTTAAAATTATAAACGTGTGATAATCTAATATTCCTGCGACGCTTTGTCGCCCTTTCCGGAGCCGCCGGAGCCGGTCTTCTTCGGCAGCAGGACCGCTTGGATGTTAGGCAGGACTCCACCTTGAGCAATGGTCACTCCGGACAACAATTTGTTCAGCTCCTCGTCATTACGAATGGCCAATTGCAAGTGGCGTGGGATTATCCTGTGGAAAAAATAGGCATTTATACACAATTTCAACTTGATACATATTAAATAAACATTAAATACAAAAAAAAGCAACAACGTTACAAGGTATCGCGAGTCAAGATGATATTCATGCTAGCTATTGATATAATCTACAAATTGTTCCATATTCCTATATAATAATAAGGAAAGAACGAGCCTTTTTATTTGTTTATGTTCGAATAAGCTAGGCAATCCACGTTGGCGAAGGTTAAACACAAAATATGCCAACGTCGATCACACAATTTGCAAAAATTCAAACGCAAAGGCAGACTAATAAATAAATATATAGAATTTACGAAAGAGACAATACAGATTCCTTCGAAAACAAACGAGCGTGATATAACGGTCGCGCTTGCGAGCGCATACCGATTCAAGATGAATAACGCCGAAAACGACTCGAGAAGTAATTTTCTTAAAATGAGTCAGTTAACGGCGGTGGATCTACACTCCCTCTGAAATATAGATTCTCGGCCTGGAGCCGAGGCCCGAGGGTGCGAAGAAAACCGAGCGAGACGCAGACACGAGATAGAAACAGGAAGTCGCGATGAGTGAGAGAGACGGAGCGAGAAAGCGCGCCGCGCGCGCGCGCGCGCGACAGAGAAAGAGAGAGCGCGAGAATGAAGAAGAGGAAGGGCTTGCCTAGTCTTTTTGTTGTCCCTGGCGGCATTTCCAGCCAGCTCGAGCACCTCCGCCGCCAGATATTCCATGACGGCGGCGAGATAGACCGGCGCACCGGCGCCGACGCGTTCCGCGTAGTTGCCTTTCCTGAGGAGACGGTGGATCCTCCCCACGGGGAACTGCAGCCCGGCCCTGCTGCTGCGGGTCTTCGCCTTCCCCTTGGTTTTACCTGGAAAAGGGACACACGTCGAGGAATGTCGTCGCCGTCGCCCGGCGTGGCGCGACGCGACGCGGCGCGAGACTCTCCTCCCTTTTCCGGCTTCCCTTTTTGTCGCTTTTCGTCTTTACTTACCGCCTTTGCCGCGTCCAGACATGTCTCGCCGTTAAGTCAAGTCGAGCGCGTTTCCTATTTCCTTAATCCTTGCACGACTGCACGAGGGAGGAACGAGGGAGGGAGCGCGAGATAGTCAGATAGACAGAATGATCAGAATGATGCACGGGACCGCACGCCGACACGTAGACACCGAGCGCTGAAAGCCGAATGAAGCGGCGCGGCCCGCGCAACCGTGACGCTCGTGCGCATGCACGCATGCACGTCGGATATTTTGGCGCTCATTTGCGCGGGAACGGCCGCGCCGACGGCGCCGGCCGCGCGCCGAGCGCCGATCGCGCGCGACGCGACACACTCCCACGTCCCGCCCGAAAGTCCCTGCCTCGCCTAATTGGTTATCTCACTTATCTCGCATCACTAGACACAAACGAGAAATGACGAATGGACGAGAATTCGGCGCGAGTCTGAGAACTCCGGACAGATATATATTCGCGTGAACGCTTCGCCAGAGGTTTCTCTCTGGCTTCGCGAAACATCCCTCTCGGCGCACTAAAGGCGATCGAACTACGATTAATATATCAAGTATAACGCTTATATTTTACTAACATTTTATTTAAATCACCAATTTTTTTTATCATCAGAGAACGACTTTGATCAAACTTTGATTTTAATTCAATCGCGGCATAAATTTAAAGTGAAATTTCTAGCTTATACAGGATGACGCAGGAAATACTTGTACATAAACTTTTGAAACTGAAGTTCTTCACACATAAACAAGAAAAAAATATCATGTATACATATATATATGTCCGGAAATGCCTTATATGAGTTATAATCGGAAGCGCCCAGTCTATCTTTATTGCTCATTACATGTTGAAAAAAGATGGAATATGATGCTTTCAGCACGAAAGCACCCAAAGCGAACGTACGCAGCCTTAATGATGACACATTCGACAAAAACTGACAGAATACATCTACAATAGACGATTTTTGGCGTGACTCTGATATAATTGCAACGTACCAAAGTCAAAAGTGTACCAAATTGCACACCAGCACAAAAATAGCAATTTTGGTATATGTACCAATTAAACCATACCAAACAATCACCAAAAATCGCCTAATAACACATGATTATCCAGACAACACGCATGTCTCAAATCGGGACATATGACGTCTTAGAGAGGTCGATTTGAGACATGCGTGTTATCTGGGTAATGTAATCTTTAGTTCGATTGTTTATCTACTTATAATTCACAACAAATGCTCAAAATGTCTTCCACCTGGTTCAATGCACGTATGAACACGTACGTCGGATCACGGACTGTCGCATCCTTTCAAAGATCTCATGACGGTTGCTGATGGTTTCGCAGGCATCTATGATGCGTTGGTAATAAAAGCATCTCTTTATTTGTAATTCCAGCATAAACTAGGACTTTTAAGTGTCTCCACAGACGAAAATCTAAAATGGATTTAGGTCAGGCAAATGTGCAGGCCTGAAATGTAAATCTTTCGATTATAACTCATAAACCAGGCATTTCTGGACATTATATGACATTTTTTTCTTGTTTATGTGTGAAGAACTCACTCCCAAAGTTTGTACAAGTATTTCTGAATCATCCTGTATAAGGTGGTAATCTCTTAATAATCTTCTTTTCTACACGAAACGACAAAAGAGTGATTCCAGACAACACGCATATGTCTCAAATCGAGAGATATGACATCTTAAAGACGTCATTAAGACGTCTTATCTCCCGATTTGAGACATTATGTTCACTGGGATAATTTTCTTCCCGTTGACAAGGTAATTATTAGGTATTACTTGACTTGAGTATTACTTAGGTATTAATTGCCAGTTAACTTATCTTGTTTGCGACAACATTTCTACCTATATAATTCTTTCTGTGTACCAAACAAGGAATAAATAATTTTAGCCGTGTTAATAGAATGATACAAGAATTACTGAGCAAATGTAATCGCTGGTCGAGTTAATCGGAGCTTGATCGAAGTCGCTCCAACACGTGAGAAGAAAAGCTTAGATTATGGATGACGATTTGTACAATTTTACCGATTGAATTAGTCGCCAATTAATTTAATTCAAGTTTGGTCAAAGTCGCTCGTTTTTTTTTTTTTTAATATACATCTTATCGCTTACGTAAGGATAATTTGTAAATTTCTTACTCGAGTGCTCTACTGCTCTACTACTACGTTTACGCAAGCGTTACCTCTGTAGTAACTTACGATAATTTCACTCGTTTACGCGAAGGAATTATCGTAAGTTACTACAGAAATAACGCTCGCGTAAACGTAGTATATGTAGAGTATAACAAGAACAAGGAAAGGATATTTTAGAGTAGAGAAAACATTTGATTCTCCGACGAGCTTGGAATAAAGGAGATCAAATATACATTTTCAGATGTGTATAAACGTCAATTATTGCGAAATCTGATTTAATCTTGTCCTTGATTGGACACAATCGTAGATTATACATTTAGACAATTGAGTCGGTATAGAATCGAATTAAAAAAATATATATGTGTACAGTTGTCTACAGCGTATAGCATCGAGTCCCTAGCTAAACTAAGATTTATGCAAGACTAGTTAAGAGTCTACAACAGTCCCAGTTTGTATTTATCTGTCCAATTGTCTTATTTTATTATTATTATTTTTTTTTTTAAGATCACGCATGGAACAGCCATTTCCAGAGAAATCTGTCTTTGGCTGTCACGAAGTTAAAGACGACGTTAACGCAAGTAATATTAATTCGTTCCGACAAATTTATATTCAAATCTGTGTGACACAAGGTAACTATTTTAATAGAGTATGACTGTTATAATGCAATCTATCATAATAGTTTAGCTTATGCAGTTAATTACCGGTTTTAAACTGCTACTATCGTTTGCATCTTGCAAATCTCGGAACTTGTAAAACTTATTTGCATTGTCGTGATTATTGGCGTTGCACTTACGCTAGTAGCTTAACAATAACCGTTAACATATTTCGTTTCTTGTCGAAAGTTAGAACCTCCAATCCCATGGCACACAAAGAACGCCGTCGCTCATAACGGAGTAATAATGAGTAACCCAGAGCATGACGCCCTCGAGCGATGGTGCCAGATCCTTTTTGTGCAGAAGTAGTCGTTCGCAGCACTGTATCATCAGATCCGGAGTAATGCTGTCGTCTTTGTTAAGAGCAGCTAAACCTAATTCCGCGATGGTCTTACGATGAAGTTCTCGCTCCACGTGCTTTATGCTACAAATAATAAGGGCACAAATAATAATAAAGTTCTATATTGATCTAAGTCCAATCAGAAATCTAAGATGTCTTACTTATTATAGTGATATAGTCTTTTCATAGCCTCCTCTAAGTTCTCCGTAATAAAATTTACCAAGAGAAAGCTTGGGCACGACGATGGCACGATGAATTGTCCGGTCGGTGATAACATCAAAGGACCTGCCTCGCTTTAAGATATCATAAAACGCGTTGATCTACTTGCACAAGATTTAAAATCATCCACAAGCAGCAATATTTATACTAACGCTTCGATGACAATTTCGTAAGTTGATAGACTAGCCGGCCAAGAACTCGGATACTTTCTTTTGCCACGATAATCAGAGAGCGTAGTCGTGAGTTGTCGCAGCTGTTGTTCATACTGGCCGACCATTACCTTAGGCATGAATTTCCTGCACATATAGAGCACCCTGAGCCTTACCATAACTCAAATAATATGATGTATTACGCACCGTCGACCAACTTTAATGTCGAGAAGTACTTGGGACACTGCTTTTTCAAACGCCGGCAATTTCAACAATACGGCATCATGCTTTCTTACATTCTTTATTAGCTGTAAAAGACGAAGGAGTTTAATATATGTGGAGGTATCGATAGAGATAAGCTATTTTCAACTCACGTCGAGCCAATTGTGCCTGACTTCCCCAGAATTAAGTATAACATTGCCTTCTAAACTGATACCAGTGTCGTTTGCGAACACGAGAGTGCGATTTCTCAATACCTCCATCGATTCCGGATGATGCTCGGCTAACGCTTGAAAGGCTAATAAACAGCCACGATAATGGGCGATATTCCAACCACAGTCCCATATGATATCCTTCAGACCCAACTCGCTGCACAGTACTTTCTCCAATTTCTCCACCTCCTCTCTTACTGGTCTACATGCCTCCAGTTTAACATGTACTTCATTGATGTGTTTGTCCAGATATGCCCTAATCAAAAACATATATAAGAATATAATAGTAATACTTTTGATAGCAATATTTTAAGCATATCCCAATGTTATATTTACTTCAGCGTATCTGGCTCTGCATTAATCTTGCGTTTCATAATAATCGAAGCATAAATAGGATCGTCTTCCAATTCCGAAAAGTCCATCTTTTCTCCAGAATATGCGCGTTGCCAAAATCTGGATTTGTGCTTTGTGACAGGAGGCTTCTGCTCCTTGATTTTGTCGACAAACGTCGTAGGTAGATCGCATGTTTTTAAAATGGAAAGTATCGCTTGTCTCAGATCCTTTTCTTTCAATTGTATTTTAACAAGCGTAAATTTACCAGCCTTTACATCTTTCTCATCTTTCGATCGTAGGTAAAAGGGCAAAGTGGTCGGCCGTATAGGTTGCTTCTGTTGCAGGGTTTCTAAGATTGAACTTAATTGCTTCAGAGAGTTTTCGTTCACTGTCTGTAAATAATAAATTATAGTCAATCACGTGGACAAATACAAATAATACTTTTAATATACTGTTTGCATTAACATATGTAATTAAGGATGGAGATAAGAAAATAATAGTAACAATATATCTGTAGTATGATAGTAAAGTTCGTGAACTCTTGTAACTCACGGTATAATTGCTATATAAAAAAGTCATACCGGATTTGACCCCGTGTGACTTTTTTATTCCCAAAAATAAAGGAAGCATTGAAAGGAACACATTTTGATGACAAATGACATTAAGAGTAACACAACGGTAGCTCTGGAGGCCATTTCACAACAACAGTTCCAAAACTCCTTTGAAAGGTGGACAAGGCATCGGTGTGTATAGCTTTCTGAAGGGACTACTTTGAAGAGAATCACAGTGGTAATTGGCAATAAGATATGTAGCAATTGTACCGTGACGAGTTCGCGAAATTTATTGTAACATTTGGCCAAACTGTTTCCCATGAATCGTATTCATGAGAAAATGCGGTACAAACATCCAAATATTATCTGACATTGTTCGAATATGATAACGGATTGATCACAATCGAATACCGAAGGATAACGATAAGACGTACTAATTTGATTTTCAACTACAAGCATTCAGATTCTTGTTTTGCTATAGGGATAGACTTTGATCAAGTCCTTTTATCTTCTTCGATAAACAATTGTCATTAACAATTGACTTAAGTAATTATCTTGGGGAAACGGAGTGTATAGTATAAAAATATTTCTATTGATATCCATGCTATTTGAAAACGCTACAACTCGAGAAGAAACTGTTTACGAATCTGCATTCACATGATGTTCTTTCGTCAATTCTAATAGAATATGTTAATAAAAGTTAGCTAAGCATTTAAAAAAATATTTTGTGCAAAGAGATATAAACCTACCTAAAAAAAGAATTACAATAACTCATATATAGTTTTAAAAATATCCGCAGTTTTTTACAGAACTCTCCGAGTTCTGATTTAAATTTCTTCTCGCATTTGATAAAAAAAAATTCTCGCGGTTAATGGTTTGTCAGAATTAAATTGTCACTATTGTTACACTCAAAAATATTTACATGTGAGCTATAAGCCGTAATCAACATATTAATTAATCAGACGCGCGCAGGGCTGAGTTTATCGCGTTTAATCGTCCAATTTCCGAAATAGCGTTGGTATACGGAATAAAATACGATTTTAATTTAATTTACACAGAAAGATTAAAGCTGTTGTTAAAGTTGTACAAAATAGTCTGCATTTTATGAATATAAAAATGTTCTCAATCCAATCTGCCATAAGCAAACATCGCGATGATAATAAACACATCGAGACTCAAGAAAATAGGCTTCGCGAGAAAAAACAAATGTTCCGCTCCGCTACTTTTAATTGCAGTTCTCCACCAATTGTTCTAGGTATCCTTTCTCGAACAGGTAGATCTGACAATGAGATACTGAACGTTACTACGTTTTCGTGACGTATATATACGTACGTTTTGCTATCTCTCGATGCGGCCCTGCTCGCGCGCAAACAATTATCGCTTGATAAACGACACAAACATCTGACTGCGTGGCGGCCGCGGCAGGAAATTTATTCCGATTCGAGCAACCTTGCAGTCCTTGCACACAGCACACGCACGTGCGCGTGTCCAATAAAGATCGCCGCACTATTCCGCCATGGACGGGACAGCGCGCGTCGCGCGTTTTCACGCGTCTAAAAATAATGCCGTTCACCGCATTCGCTCGCGCGCTCGCTATCACGCCACGATGACGGTGCTTACCGGAGTATACCGATCGGTTTGTGCGGCGCGACGCTTTTGACAACGGTCACGCGTGCATCTTGCATGTCTCGTGCCCTTGAAGAGAAATGGATGGTCGACGTAACTCGCGGTAAAAGAGAACGCAAAGCAAATAAAAATGTAATAAACATTGGGCGCAAAAGCCATGCCATTCTTTTCCTTTTAGTTATATTTCTGGCAGACGTGTTATCTCTTTAGGTACTCTCTTCCTCTCTCCAATAAGGTGCAGGACAAAAGCCGTGTGGGTGCAGGACAAAAGCTTTCTAAATGTTCGGGAAAGTGTACGATAGCTCGATTGTCTCTCTGGCCGTCTCTTACATCTTATAGATTTTACATTTTAAAAAATATATATAAATGCACGTTCGCGCAGACTCCGATAGAAAGAGAAAGACTGTATGGAATGAATGTGAATGAACTCAGACAGCGTCTTAAGCATCTTAAGGCATTAAGATGCTAAACAGATACGAGATTCTATTTGCTTCTCAGACAGCACGCATGTCCAAAATTAGGACGTAAGACGTCTTTTAGCCATCGTTTCGTAAGATGCTAAGGGCCATTGCACGTAACAAAATTTTAGTCATAATCGTAAAGGCCGTAAGAAAATAGACCACGCACAGTCGATTATTCTCCTTGAGCTCGAAGAATAATCGAGTGTGATATTGGTCTATTTTCTTACGGCCTTACGATTGTGAATAAAACTTTGTTACGTGCAATGGCCTTAATACTCTGTGATTGGTTTAAAAATGACATTTTAAGATTGTACTTAAGATGATCTTAAATATAAGAACCGACTATGAATACCGGCCTACTGCGATGATATCGCGATCTATCCCGATTTCACACAACACTCGTTCTAAAGTAGGGACGTGTGCTTATTTGGATTCGGGCCGATCCTTACTCTTTGCGTGGGATACTGGCCGAATAGGTCGGGATGAACGGTGAAGTAAAACGGCCGCAGCGCGGTGGACACCTCGCCGGTGCTCAGGGCCCTCACTGCGTCCCTCCTGCAAAAGCTGTCAGAAAGAGCTGTCAGTAACGTCAGTTTCCCGGACGGGCTGCCGACGTTTACCACGGTGAGAGGTAAACGCCAGAATTCCGTGGAGTAAATTCCAATTTTTGGGTTTTCCTTACCATCTCCCGAGCGTCGTGCAGTACATCATTCACTCGCTTGCACCCTCCCTCGTCGTCCACGTCGCCGTCGCCGTCGCCGTCGCCGTCGCCGTCGCCCCGGCAGTTATATCGTCGTCGGTGTGTGCGGCTCTCATGTCACGCGGCTGATCACGCAGCGGACGTGAGACTCGTCACGTCACAGATCCTCTCTCTCCCTTTTACCGTTCTTTCCTCTCACCCCTCTCGGTTGATGCTTTCACACGGGTAGATACCTCGCGACGCCTCGCGTTGCTCCGAGAATTTTTTTTTTTTTTTTCCCCCTCAAAACGTAGGAACCGTTCGACGTCAACGGGTGGACGAGCGGGTCGACGAAGACACATTTATAGCACGCACGAGTACGCATTGGTACGCACCAACGCGCACTGGCCGCACTGACTGCGACGCGCCGAGCGCCGACCACGACCGCCGATAATATACAAAAATAATGCGCGCTGCACGACGCCCCCGATGATAAACTCCGGAGTTGCTCCGGACGGACACTCCGGACGGAATTATACACGTTCGGCCTGTGAAATTGTCGATAAGTTAGCCTGAGAATAATAAAGACTTTTTTTATATTAATTATTTGAATATTACTCCTTCAAAAATTTCCTCGACGTACTCCCAATCGTGAAAAGAATTAAGCCACAATAACAAAAATTAAATTAGCGAAATCAAATGCGGATGGTTTTCATATGTATAAAAAAAAAAAATCCACAAGGTAAATGTTTTAAAATTTAAATTTTAAATCTGAATATATATATTTTTATGTTTTACGTTATTCCACTAGTTTGATTGTAGAAGTATATAGGTAGACGATGAAACCAGAGTTGGACGCGCGCACATTTACGCGTAAAATATATGTATAATAATAATTTACATCCGTGTTATCTGTTATGTAATTCATGGATTATCGAACATTCACATTTCGTCAAAAATATCAAAAATTTATATTTTGTTTGCAATTTTATTTTCAGTTATTGTATAATTCGGACACAGTTTTTAGCACGCCGTGAAGAATTAACAAATCAGATCAGCGCAAATAAATAATATTTCTATATTAGTGTAGTTATGTATCTTTTATGTGTGTCACTGTACATTATATAAATAAATTGTAAGTGAAATGCATCTAATATTTAACCTATACTCTAAAACTGTTTATTATTATTTTTTTTTAACTGAAAATATTTATTTAAAAAAATCAGTTAATTAATTAGTTCATTTATAATTTATAATAATTTAATTTATAATAATTTACATTATGCTCATATTGTCTACATGAAAAAGGTACGCGTAAACATATAATATAAACAATACCAATTAACGAATATAGACGGCGAGCACTGACGACCCAGACAGCACGCGTGTCTAAAAAAGATATCTTTAAAATATCTTTACAACGTCTTTTTTAGACAAGCGCGTGCTGTCTAGGGAGCAGCTGTCCTTCTATGCCTGTAAATATAGACTGCGGTCCACTTGACGCTACAAATGCTTTGGAGCGTTCTTCTTTTCTTTCTTTCTTTATTGAAAGAATCAAGAGAAGAGGAATGCTTCGAAGCATTTGTAGCGTCAAGTGGACCGCAGCCATAATTATCCATGTGTAGATGTATGTACGTACATACTCGATGTATAATCTTGAAATTTACTTTTACGTGGCAATAGTAACAAGAGTAAAAGTAATTAATAGCAATAATTGGTATAATTTAATTGTAATGTGTGACTTAATAGTTATATAATTGATAAAACTTTTATATCAAAATGGTGAAGGACTCTTATCGCTTATCGGTGAAGGGAGAGATCTAATCTCGGAGGCCGATTCTATGAAATATAGAATGATACACTATACTTACTATCTCGCGCTGCCCACTCCGTGATTATCGCCTCTCGACGGATTATCAATTTTATCGTCGCGGTTGCGGATTTGCCGAGCGCGCCGCCGCTACGGCAGAGCTGCCCGTGGCCTCACTCGCAAGGTAAAGCTCGTCTACCGACGTGTATGTACATACATACACACCAGAGCTTCTCTCTGTACACACGTATGTATGTACCAACTACCAACATAGACTGACACAGGTCACAGCTGTCCCAGCTAGACAGCGCGTGAGCACCGTCCCAAGCATCTTCGTCAGGATCTTCCGCCTCCTTCTTCCTTGGCTCGTCCTTCGGGCGGACCGCCGCGCCGCGGCGATCTCACGTGGCTCGATCAACGGACGACGGGACGGACCTCGAGGTCCTCGAGTTTAGTCTCCGCGTGAAGGGGCACCGAGGGGTACCGTGCCACCGTGTCGCTTCCCGTTTGTCATGATGGTAAGTAACCTGCGCCGCGCGCCCGCGGTATCTCGTCGACGTCCGTCCCGCGGAAACCTAACCCGCGGGCGGACTCGGGCTCGTCGCCGACGTGGAGAGCCAGTCGCTCGAACATCCGCTTGAAGCTTGAAGAAGAAAAAGGAAAAAAAAAAAAAACGTTTACTTTCAGCGCGGCTCGCGCGCCGCCGTCGCCGTCGTCGTCGATCGCCGTTGAGATTACTCTCTTCCGCCTGTGGCAATGTAGCCCCCGGTCCGTCGTATCCACGTGTGATGCAAATAATTGCCATGACTCATACGGGTCGTACGAGCGACGCGGGACACGACGCTTCCATATGACTTGCGATAACGAGGACCCTCCGGATCGCGGATATGATCGCGACGCCCCTGTAAGTAAAAACGCCTCCGCGCATCGCACCACGACGGTGCGACCGGGGATATACGCTATACCCTGTGTTCCTAACGGCCGTTGCAATTTCACAGAAGGAACGATACTTGGACGACACGTTTAGGAATCCATGTGTAACAAATATGTACTGACGTGCGCCGCAACGTGTGGAAACCCCGTTGGTATCCGTTCGCTCTGTTCTCCGCCGCTCCGCGTACCTCGCCCACCCGCTCTCCCATTTACAGCAATATTCTTCATGTTGCAGTTAAGGTGACACTTGGTTTTGTCATGCGGAATAGATCAGTCAGTATCATCTTTGGGTCCCTTATCTTATGGGCTGTGGCTACATACTTTTTATTTTTGGATCAACAATCAGTCGGCAAGGATCAGGATAAGGTGAGAAGATCCTTGTGATAAATTACGATCCGTCGTGCGAAGATTTAAGACCATAACTGTAATTGTATCCTTGTTTTTAGGACAAGGACAAGCTATCGAATCAAATAAGCAGGTTGGAGAAGCAAGTAAAACAGCAGATAATCATAAACCAGGAGCTTCTGGAAGGAATCAAGGAGAGCAAACGTCTTAAGAGTAAGATCAGTTGAAATGAGTTTATGTTGTGTCGCACATTTGAGAGAACAGATAAATCAAGTGTAATATATAATTTGTCGTTTTAGAAGAATACGATAGATTAAGCGCTGCCCAATTGCCAATAGATGATACAGAGAAAGATAAACACAAAAAACATGAAACTAATAAGAAGAGTATATTATTGCAAAAAATCGAAAACAATAATAAGTGGAAGGTGTCTCAAAATGAACAGGGGCCGACACAGGATACTATCTTATCTGTAATATATTAATCCATATAACAATTTTATTTGATCGTCTTATTAACTTCAATGATTTGTTAAATATATATAATTTATGAATATATAATCTTTATTTAACTTTTATTTAACTTGTAGTCTCAACAATATCTCGCGTTTTCAATTTTTTCTATTTTCCAATCTCTCGGTAGACTGAGGCAACACACGGTACTCCTTCAAGGCAAAAGCTTCCCGATGGATCTCCAATAATAGCTATTTTGGTCGTTTCTTGTAATCGTATTACAGTAGAGCGGTGTTTAAACCAATTAATTAAGTTAAGACCTAGTAAAGAACAGTTTCCAATAATTGTATCGCAAGACTGTGATCATCGACAAACTGCTGATGTCATAGCGAGATATGGAAACCAGCTGCTACATATAAAGGTAATTTTAGCGTATTGTTATTGATCGTTATCTATATGAATTCTTGACTCTTTCAATTTCTTTTAATGAGATTACGCAATAACTTGTATTCTTATGGTGGAATTATTACAATCTTTATCATTTCAGCAACCTGATCAATCCGATATTGAAATACCACCTAAAGAGAAAAAATTCAGAGGATACTTCAAAATCGCGCGCCATTATAAATGGGCGTTGAATCAAGTATTTCTAAAGCTTGGTTATAATACAGCAATTATAGTTGAAGGTACGATTAGCGCGGCCAAATCTTTATAAGCACAAGCATTACATAACAAATGCGACCCATCTCTACGGGATGTAAAATTTGATTAAAATTTCTTATGATTTTTATATATACGTAGACGACTTGGACGTCGCACCAGACTTTTATGAGTACTTCCTGGGGACTTACCCCCTATTAGTGAACGATAGCTCTCTATGGTGTGTATCAGCGTGGAATGATAATGGTAAAGCTGGCTTGGTGGACGAACACGCGCCACATTTACTTTATAGGACAGATTTCTTTCCTGGCTTAGGTTGGATGCTCACGCGCGACTTATGGTTGGAGCTTGCACCAAAATGGCCCAAATCGTAAGTCTGACTTTATATTTCACTGTAGTTATATTTTATATTATCAATCTGTAAAATATCTGTGTTTTTAATAACACATCTGCTCGTGTAGATATTGGGACGATTGGATAAGACAACCGGAACAGCGCAAGAATAGAGCTTGCATCCGCCCGGAAATCTCGCGAACCAGAACATTCGGCAAACTTGGAGTCAGCAAGTACTTATCCGTATTTTTTATTTGTATATTATTTAAGATTTAAAGATACTGCAGATAGATGTTGTAACTCGAGACTAATCAAATAGTTTGAGTAAATTTAATCAGCACCAAAATTTGTTTTGTTATTTCTAGCGGCTTATTCTTTGAAAAACACTTGAAGTACATCAAGCTGAATGAACAATTTGTGCCTTTCACCAAAATGAATCTATCCTATTTACTAAAAGTAAGGGAGCAAATGTCAGACTTAATCCATTGGCAAGTACAAATATTGAATGCAACGTGTATTTGTAATTGTCGCATCCATTTCCAGGATAATTATGATATAGCTTTCGTCAACCAAGTGTATCAGTCGACAGTGGTTAGTTATTCAGAATTGAAGAGTGGGAATATAGTTGCCCCTGGTCCAGTACGGATACCGTACTACACTCGTCAATCGTTTAAAAATACCACCAAATTGCTTGGTTTAATGGACGATTTCAGAGTAATGTATCTTTTTCATTAATATTCTCGTAATTTATCTTAAACTGTAGTATCCTAAAGTTCCATAATACGGTGTTACAGAGCGGTGTGCCGAGATCAGGATATCGCGGAGTCGTGACATTTTTCTATAATAGAAGACGCGTGCATTTAGCACCGAGTGCAAACTGGAGCGGTTATGATATAACATGGAGCTAACACATGATCATGCTCTACAAAGACTTATAGATTGCACGATATTGCGTGTATTTCTTCTTTGGTATTCAACAGACTATGTGAATACTAAAACAATTGCAAGCTGACAGTGAAATCTGTATTTATGTCTACAGTGTACGGCTATGCTCTGTAGAATTAAGTAGAAGCCGGTATTACATTCCTCATGTAAACGGTTTTGAACGTGATCTTTTCTCGCAGAAACACGTCAGATATATTTCAATAAGTTTACATGTACTTGATTTATGTGTAAATGAATGTTACATGTATATATTCATTTACATACATCACGTATTGTATATCTGCGTTTCTAAAAATTACATTCGTCGTTTTTTAGTATATAAACTTAAATAATTGCTGAAATTGATCGTATCTCATGTACATAAAATGCCGTAGTAATATTGATAAAGCAATACTCTTGATTAATTATCATGTATCTTCCAAAACGCGAATGTGTTGATATATTTTTGCTCATATGCTGCTTTTGAGAATTAATTTTGTTATGAAGTCATGTGACAAATGAAGTATATAATTTTATCGAAAAACCCAATCAAACTCTGCATCTGCATTATTTATCCTACATGAGCTATATATTTCTTAACTCTTTGCCAAAGATCTCTATCTTAATCTAAACTGATTTTTTAACTTATTTTTACAATGTTTATAAATAAAATATTTTCCAGAGTTTAATAATATATTAATGCTTGTATTTTAATATATAGATAATTATATGGATTTTGACATTAAACGTTATGTACAATTAAGGTGGATAAACAATGAGTATATTTTGTATGTTCCGTATTTATATTTGTACAAGGTATAACAACAAGCAAATTATCACTTATTTTGTCGTTAATATGTTTATATTCACAGAACATGTACAATTCTGTTTTCATATGAGAGGAACGTTTCTACGTTGTGCGTGCGTTCAGTGCGCGCACTGAAAATTGCACACGCTCGTTTCCCTATAATTGTCTAGTTACCTGACGCGTCCCGAATCTCAAAAACATATAATCTTTGCAGCACAATCAAAGTACTATAGCAACGTTCGTTGAGAGATTTAGGATTTATACCACAAGCGATTGCTATATTTCGATTTCTCACGTGGTGTGTCGGCTGACAGTCCAGGAGTTGGATCTGGAAACACCGTAGGCTCCTCTTTCGGCGGCCGCGGCCTCGATGTGTTATGCACTTTGGCCTCGCAAAAGTATCCGAAGGGCGGACGTTCTATATTCAAATTCTTGCGAACACATTCGTCCAAGGCAGCTTGCGTCAGTCGGCATCTAAGTGACAGTCATATTATATGATCATTGTCGTAATTAATACAAAGTATCAGACGAGGAATTAACACGGTAGGATATAAAGTAATATATAAACGTACGGCTCTAATTCCAATTTTCCCGTTGACCTCTCAAGGCAGGACATATAGGCGTTAAAATCTTCTAGGCAGTGTTTCTTCATATTTTTAAGAACTTTCATTGCGCAAGCGGTCACGGCTTTTCCCTCATCGATACAGCGACGTGGGTCACGCTCTTCATGTCTGCACAACATAAAGTCCTGCAGAAGAAATAAATCTCTTGCAATTCGAAAGCGACCAATTTAAACCCAACAACAACTCAATTAAAAACTTACTAACTTATCCTACAAGGTGTTTTAAATAACATCAGATGAGAATTTTTCAAGTTATTTAATATCAATTATTAATATATATATTAACAGTTAATAGATATTATAGTTATTAATTAAAGATATATTATTAGCAATTTATTTTTATCATTATTATTTACATAGGGCGCGCATACACGTTAAACGTTATTTATTGCAGAGATTCCGAGCATTATGTAACCCCTTGGAGGGGGACGACTCGACGCGCAATGAACACAGTACTTAGGGACCAGGGGGATTGTTCCGCTGTCACGCAGACTTCTAACTCACATTGTTGTACCATTCACAGGCCTTGCCGATATAAACGGACGCGGTTTGCAACACCGGCCAGCTGACGTTCAGCTCCTGAACGGTTAGCTCGCTCTCCTCCGGCAGTACCGTCTTCGCTGTCGCGGCCATGTTTCCTTTAAAGCAGCACTTCGTCGGGACGACCTGTCATTTACGATCGGGGCCGTCGATCATGAGAGACGTCTCGGCGCGAAACTTCCCCGGTAACTTACAAATCGCAAAGCGCGTTAATGCACACGCGATCATGTAACGTGACAACGTGACGGTAACCTAACCTCAATGACGACTTCGTTATCGGATCGATATTCAATAGCGAACCTTTCGCTAATCGCTCTATCTCGACATTCGATTCACGATTTCGATTGTTGCGACTTCTCAAGTCGATGGTAAAAAGGTTGATGGCAGAGACCCGCGGAGCTCAATTTTTGAATTTATTCGCAAGAAGAACGAGACGTAAGCGCTTACATCTGTTGTGGATGTAAGGTAAGAGCCTGAGCAGAATGGTTGACTTATAATTTTAGAACAACGTTTCATGCTTTAAATTTTCGTTTTTAGTAACGTACAAGATCTGTCTCAAGTGTTACAAATGTTGACATTTCGTACACACGTTCAAGACTTATTGAAACACAAGACATATAATTGTGCGTTACTAAAAACAAAGACTTAAAGTATAAAACAATATGTCTTAAAATTATAAGTCAGCCATTCTGCTCAGGTCCTATAAAGGCAAAGAAAAACGCAAGTCCGTAACAGGCTATTGTATATTATACTTATTATATATATTATAGTCTTTTTTTTTACGCGTCTTACATTTCTCTCTGCTTTATTACTTTACGTCCACAGTTACGACAGACGTCTCGTTCTCTGTCATCAGCCGAAGAAAATGAAAAGACACCGCGTATATAAAATATGAAGATATAAAATATCGCCTACTAAGAGAAATTATATTACTAAAGAATTTTGAATGTTATAATTTTGCTCAAATTACAAAAAAGATGTAATAACATCTAAGCTCTTTTATTTACTCATTTTTTGTTCCAGATTTCCTTTGTAGTCGCAGATGATTATCATAAATCATAATAATCAATCCGAATCTTGAAACAAAAGAAAAATGGAAATATACGAACGCGAAAATATGGAATAATTGCCCCAGATAGCACCGTATATCTAAAATCAGGACATAAGATGTCTTTAAGGCATCTTTACGAAATGATGCCATCGTAGCTCATTATAGTGTCGGTAAAATCAGTCCTCATCCCCTATATTTCGAAAATAGTTTAAAATTATGAAAAATCACGAAATACGTGTTGATCATTTCGAAGGGCTATATTTATTTAAAAGGTTGTCCCACCCACACAAGGAAATGCCCTAAAGAAACCCCAACTTTCAAATAAAAACCCCCATATTATTGTAGCATATCGTTTGAAGAGGCATAAAAAAAAAATTTTTTTGGCGTAAACCAGAGATCGTTGATCAATTCAGGAGTTATTTAGGATAAAAAATAGATATTTTCGAACTTTGATCTTAAATAACTTTTGAACGGATCAGCGTATCGATCTCTGGTTTGCGCCAAAAATTTTCTTTTTTTACGCCCTTTCAAACGATATGCTACAATATGGGAGGTTTTATTTGAAAGCTGGGGTTTCTCTGGGGAATTCCCTTGGGTGGGACAACTCCCGCACCTTTTAATTAAATAAATAGCCCTTCAAAATAATCAAACACGTATTTCGCAATTTTTCATAATTTTAAACTATTTCCGAAATATAGGGGATAAGGACTGACTTTACAGACACTATATATTGTGCTACGATGGCATAATTTCTTAAGACGTCTAAAAGATATCTTAAAGATGTCTTCAAGACATCTTATGTCCTGATTTTGGACATACAGTGCTGTATGAGGCAATTATTTCATATTTTGCCCTTTTAAATGATATGCTATAATATGGACGATTCCATTTGAAATTTTTCAGTGTCTCAGGGAAACGGGAACGTAACTCGATCCTCCTCTTTTGGGGGGACGTAACTCCTCCAATTTTCTTAAATGGAGCTTCTAAAAATGATCGAACACATATTTCGCGATTTTTCATAATTTTGAACCATTTCCGAAATATATAGGGGATGAAGACTGACTTTATAGACACCCTGTATGTCAAAATACCTATAACATTAATAAGGTAAAATTTCTTTATTTAACTTATCAAAATATATTTTTAAGTCAGTTTTACGACTGCATTTTGATGTCATACTTTTGCTCTTTTTTCAAATTTCGTTTCTTTCAATTTCACAGATCCACTATTTTTCTCGATTATAAAAAAAAACCTAGACGTGATAGAACGAAACGGTTTACGAATTCGGATTCAGTGACCCAAAATCTATAAGAAATACCTACTCCTGATCGTCTATTCTCAGTTGATTTTCAAACAAATTTTTTTTGTAGTCCTGTGTAATCGTTAAAAACCGATTCGAATCTTGAAACAAAATAATTCCATCATGAGAGAAACGAATAAACGAATTGATGCGAATGCATTTCACGATCCAGTCAAATAATGCGCTTATATATATATATATTTTTTTTTATGGATGAGGCATTATTGATATGAATATATACGTGACATTAACATCAATTGCGACTCCGCTCGTTTGCATTACGTTATTATTATCAGTCATGCTGTCCCATCGTGTAATCACAATAATATTTATATTACATCATCTGTAATCTCAACACTTAATAATACACTTAACATTACATATATAACACCGCATCATAACGTTGCAACATGTATTGTACATTCACAAATCTCGCTCTTAAAGATCTCGTTTGATAATTATAATTGACTATGTTTAAACCATACCCGCGAGTATGTTTTCAAGCGCCGACGAAAGGACAAAGCTTTTTATCATCTTCATCGTAGCACATTAAAAAGTCTACCGTTTCGCTGCCCTATTCTAACAAGATGTATTTTACAAGCGCATTTTCTCATTCAATTATCTCGCTCAAACACGATGATCTTATATGAAATACGTTTAAGTCGGTGTCTTATTGATAAAAGCAAAAAATATCATAAATTATCTTTGAATCTTTGTTACAATTAATCTTATCGACTGCATTCTATTTTGTTGTTGCATTTGTCGCATATTACCTTTGCTGGCTGCAAAATTCTATGTACATAAAATACTCATGTGGAATTGTACTTACAGCGTGTTGCTGTTCATTCGTGCAATAGATTATTTTTTTATTCTTCGTACATTTTTAGTATTACCCTGTACATTACACCGCATTCAACTTCGACTAGATATGTTTCGTGCAAAACAAGTAAGGATGATTTTATGAAGTATCAAGATCTTATATGTAATGAAGATCGTGATATCGCAATCAACGGTATAAAAACGGACCGAGCCAGCGAGCGCGAATAAGCACGAACAATTAAACGACTTACTTTAATTTCGCCGGTACAGCGGCACCGTTCGCCTTCATTGATTTATTCATTCGCGCTTGCTCGTTTGGCTTGGATCCGTTAAAAAAAAAAAGAGATTGATTATGATATCCGTTCGAAATACCACGCTTGTCGCGCTTCTCGTCTTTTTCGGCGATCGCGACAGAAATCGTATTATTGTAACGATGCACCATTCACACATCACACGACGCACACGACGCGCGATAAATGAACACATTGACCAAGCTAAATTTGTACCCTAGACATCCATTCGACAATAATCTTATATGCGCACATTGTTCGCATAATCTGCTATAGCTGTGCGAAAACAAGTGTCGCAAACGATCTGTGATCGATCGATGATATGTAAGTTCATGTAACTCGCATACGTGTGACAAAATTAAGCTGACTGGGATAAGAACAATAGCGCTGTCTTATTTTTTTCTGTTTTAACAATAACGAACAAGGTTGCATTTTTGTGACTATTGATATACGAATAATATCGATCTTTCCTGCGTCTCTGGACTAGTATACTATTTCATGTGAATAAAACGTACGTCACTTAAAAGTAAGCGTTGACGTAACATTTTCCAAGCAAATCGATCTCGAAGTTCAAAGTGTTCGGAAAAATTTAGAAAACTTAATTATAAATACCCATCAGACAGCACTATGTTCAAAATCGGGACAAGACATTTTTTAGACATATCATAAGACGTCTTAAAGATGTCTTAATGATGCCTTGAAAATGTCTTTAAGATGTCTCGTGTCCCAATTTTATATAGACATGCTGTCTGGATTATTATTTCAAATTTATAGAACTTTATTGTAAATATAGGTAGTCTAAAATAAAGCGCGCTCCAAAGAAACTGACGCGAAACGCATCGTGTTTATGTTACTCAGCGATTAATATCGATCGTCGTCAGAGCGATGCAGGACAGTCGGACAGTGAGCTGCAAGCGTCAGATATGTGGTTGTTTGTGATGCGCCGTCGACGTCGCCTTCCGATTGCCGTCGTTGGAGCGACATTTCAGAACTCCGAATGAGGTCGTTGGGACAGCCAGTCGGCGATCGCTGAAATTTCGTGCACTCGCTTCTTCAGGCCGCGTAACGCCGGGTAATTCTCCAAGGCGGTCGCACCGAAAATGTTCTCAAAGTTCTCTAACGCCACCGTGAACACGAAGTCCGCCCACGTGGTCTGCAAAGCAACGAGCAACTTATCATCGAGACGGAAATTTTTAACTTATCGCGATTCTAAAAGGAGCTGCCTTACTTGAAAGATATACGCGACACTCGACATCTGAGCGTTCAAAGCTCCTATATATGTCGGTCTATTCGACTTCAACGACGAGAGAACATCGAACAAATAAAAATACACGGCAAATAATATTCTATTTTCACTCATTTTATATTTCTCTACTCTCTCTAAATCTCACAGAGAGGTTTCGCCACTAATATATATTAAATTGCAATAGTTACTTCAAAAGAGAGAGTTGTCACTTTTATTTGAGTAAATGTGGGCATTCATAAGGTAGGAGTAAATTTTTTACTCAAATTTTTAGAGCGGCTACTCTACCGGAGTGATACACTGATACGATCTCTAAAGCTATAGTGAATCATGATTCACTAAGCTCGACTAACAAATCGCTCTAACAGAGTAAAATTTTTCAAAATTGTAGAGTGAATTGCGTAGAGACATAATTCACTCCTATAAACACTGATCTACTGCACTCGAAAAGAGTGCCTTTTCACTCAAATGCATGGAGTGTGATTTTATTCCAATTTATTGAACGCAATTTTACTCTTAGAGTGGTGAATCACTTGAAGTGCACAGGGTCAATTTTCACTTTTCGTTACACTTGCATTTCACTCATTTCGAGTGATATTTCACTCTTCGACTTTTAGAAAGTAATTAAACAAACTTGTGTGAAGATCGTTACTGAGACATTCTCTTTACCGTGGAACCGACCGCGTAACCACCGTTCTCGGCAACAGTCTGCTCGAACTTATTCAGGTAGAACGGTATTGTTTCCTTCAGGAGCTTCGCCTTCTTCTCCTCCTTCTTAAAATGATCTTCCTCCGTGCGATATTGAAAGATAACTGGAAAACAAATTGTACGCATGCTTTAGTGGCTCATCCCCATCGTGTAAGCTTACGTCAAAGTGACACATCGCGACATTAAAGCGTTCGTCGTCGTATACGCTCCGTGAATATCCGAATATTCTCAAGTGCTGTTTATCGAGTGACCGGAATATATCAGGTTTCCCAAATCTCCGATATCGCGAACAACCCCGCAATCTAGAATGTCTCGTTATAGCGTCTAATTGGAGTCGCGCGTGTTATTACTCGCGGGGATTACATGCTGGCGGCGATCCAATTGCGCGCAAACGCACCACCGTCACGTCAGATTTCGCGAGGAACGCTTTTCCGGGACTATAGCCCTCCGCTCGATTATGTTACGACCTCGGGGAGAGCCTGGAAATATAGGTCGCGCGAGATCGCGCGTGTCTTTCAGAGGAGCAAAAGCTAATTTATGTTTAGCCTCGGTCGCGCCCGCGTCGCGCACTTTTCTCTCTATCTCGGGCAGCATCTTCGCTGGACCGTCTCATTTTCGATAGTACGATCTTCTACGTCTCTTCGAACTCGAGCTGCTCGAGCATCATCGATCGCTATCGACTGACGCTCGCGCGAACTTACTAAAAGTCCTTTGACGGGATTTGATTAAATTGCACGGCAACATCGAACATCGAACGACATTCGAAAACTTTTGTCGCTGGGTGGTGGCAATCCTTCGGTATAACGGAAATCGCGACCTGAAGGCGGATTCGCGGCCGAAAAGGAATATCGATTAGAGATGGAGAGGGTGGAGAGGGGCTGACGGCCGTAAGCGGCTTTCCGGAACCGTTATGGATTGCACCGGGCATATGTATCACTTACATTGTTTCAGGTCTCCCAAGGTATCGACCAGCACGTCGCACAGCATCGATTCCCATTCGTCCTTGCCCGCGAGATTATGCTCGCGGGCCAGGTAACGCGCCACGGCGTTGCTCTGCGCTATCGGCTTGCCGTCTATCTCCAGAACTGGCAGCATCCCGTAAGGCATCGCTGGGAACAAGAGAGAGCAATCGGCAGGTCGTGCTTAAGAGCTTAAGTGGCAGCGAAGGACTCGGAGCAATTTGTTTTCGCTCGAGTTAAAAATTAAAAATGTTGCTGCGTACGCAATATGCCTCCGATTAATTTTAGGTTGTTACGTTGCACAATTATTTCGTGTTTTTAGTCGGGTATATTTGTTTTGTTATACTTGGAATATTTTATGTTAAATGTAAATTTAATTTTCAATTACAATTAAATTAGAATTAAATCTCCTGCGTGAAGTTTAACCAGGATTTGCGTTGCATTATTTTACATGTTGCGCGAACAAGTTAAGTATTTTATAACTTTATTTCTGGCACTTACACTTTTTAAGCTCAGGCCAGCGGTCGTTGGAGATCCTCTCGTCGATATAATCGATGCCCGCATAGGCGAATATGTAGCGAATATGCTCGGCACGACCTCGTGCATTAAAGTAGATCAATTTGTACCTCGGCTGTTCCTCAGCCATCTCTCTTACTTGCGATCTGAAAACTTCCGAAGGTGTCAGAAAAAAAAGTTACGACTTCAATTTCAAGTTAATTATCGCCGTTAAATTATTTTTAACGCAGCAAGTAGTAATGGCTTCGATATGGTCAGACAGAGCTAACGTAACGAAATTCGTACAATAGAACAAGACGAGACATTTCGCTCGGCCAGCATTAATAAAAAGTATCGTAATTTCAGGGAATTTGAATTGTAATCATTCCTCGATATTGTTTCGTACTATCAGAGTCCGGCTCAAACAACCGGACTTTTTTTAATTTCGGCCGAAACCGAAACCAAAATCGAAACTTTTATAGAAATCCTAAGAAAGCCTACGCGTGCACATATATAGTATACTTTTTCTTTATAAATATCAATTCAATTATTAAAATAATAATTAGATATACCTATTATCATACAATCCTATTATTACAATTCTATTATTCCAATCTGTATAGCTGTATATTATATAATACTATCCATAACAGTATCACAATCATATTATTTCAATAATAATAAAATTTCTACACATAAAATGAAAATATTTTTTAAACAAGTTTTGGGAAAATCTGTGGAAAATACAGTTTCGGCTACATCGCCGAAACTGCCTTTCAATTTCGGCCGAAACCGAAATCCAGGAACTCCGATTTGTATAGCCGAAACTGGCCGAAACCGAAACTGAAATCAAATTTTCGGTCGGACTCTATCATACTATATATTTAAAACTTTCATCCAAGCATTTAAAGTCTCGTAATTTCCCACAAAAACCCACAATAAAGATACAAATAATTCCTTGAAAGGCATGACAGTGTATTTTGTGTGCTCGCGGTATTGCACGCCTGATACCGCTGATTTTCGTTTCAACCTTTATCGCGCCCAAAACGAAGACGATTTATCTTTGTGGGCGATCTACGTGGTAATTCACATCAGTATTGCCTATAGATCCCGGCCGTTTCCGTGAGGATGCTATATATGATCTATCTGGAGTATCTTCACCGCGGGCGGTCGACTTGTTTCGGGGAATAAACGATAGGGTTGCGTGATTACGTGCGTGTGAACGGCGGGGTTTTATCAAATTTCGGGGATCGGGGGCTCGCCCGCCGGATTAGATAAGCCGCGGCAGAACTGACAAACGCGAGCGTACTTCCTGTGAGTTTCCTCGGCGAAATCGCGGAATTTCGTGCGTCACGCGTATATGCATGTATACGTGTTTACATATGCCAATATGTGTGCACATCGGAGCATATTATGCGCGCGCGCGCGCGCGCCCTATCTAAACGTTATTTACCTATCCTATGCGTATACATATGCACATTTATATTTTACATGTCAACCACTTAATTGGCGTTCTCGTTACCACCTCCGAAGTTCACACTTTCCTTAGCCACATCTTAAAGAATCTATGAAGACTCACGGTGCATTTGACTACGATAATTCAAACAATTTTTTTAATATTTTAAACAAAATGTTTAGTGGCATAATTTTTTATATAAGACACTGAATAACCAAATATAACATAAATTAGTAAAAATATTTTTCTTACTTTATGTATATAGCTTAATAAAAAATAAAATGTCCATCAATGGCCAAGTAATGGGACATGGCCCGTCATTGGTACTTTTGTCGCGATAACCGCCGTATCCATCGCCGTAATTATCGGTTCCGGTCCGCGAGTCCAAGTCCGGGCGGAATTACGTAATTTAACGGACGCGACGCGATCCCGAGGTAACGCTACATAATTCATGTTACGCGTAAGTCGCCCTCGCGACTCGAGTGACTCGAAATGAGAAAATAAAACTTCGCAAGAATTTGCCGGTCACGCAGCGGTGGCGTACATATACCTCTCCGCGCATGTATATCTCCGCGGGGAGAGAGCTCTCCGCGGCGATAATTATTTGATAATTCGACTTTAATTATATCCATTTTTTTCTATCTCTCGCAGCGGAGAATTATTCCCTCTGATGAAATTGATTTCCGAACCGTTTGAGTGGAGAACCGCAAATAAGCGTTCTTGGGCGAAGTTCAAACTAGCCATCATCGTTATCGTGTAAAAGAACAAAATAATATTATTCAGCAAAGAGCGCGGGTATATTCAATTAAAGTTGTTCCTTTCGACGGTGTGTTCTCTTACGGTTCGGAAATTGCCTCTAATCCGATTACTTCCGATCGCAGGAAAGGTCATTTTCATTCGAGAGGCAAAGCTTTCATTTCTCACGCGTGCAAATGTGCAAACGTGTAAGAAACGGCCTGTAGGGAATTACACGATACTCGCAATTAAACATCAAGGACCGCTAAATAAGAAACGCTAAATGTAGATCGCGAAGGAGGGCTTTGAGGAGAAAACTCCGTTTCCCGGGATTCGACCATTTAATTCTGTTTCTTTCTATACCTTCTCCCCGAAATAAACGCGGGCTGCTTGACCCAATTTTGCGTCTCTCGACAATAACAACCCCCCGTGAGAGGGGAGTTTTTAAAGAATGGATCCATCTAATTAACGGGTAACACGGGTAACATAATTTACAGTTCCACGGAACTGGGGGATTTGTGCGTACAAACGATGCGTTTATTGATTATCGCTTGGATGGAATGCTCCATGCCCGACGGTTTCCACCCACCGATCGAGAGAAACACGTGACGAGCGACGTTGTTGCGCGAGGTGTGCAACGTGTCCATTGCAGAGAGCGGATACAATCTACCGCATTAATTCAATGGATGCAGGCGCGTTTGAACGTGCGCGAATCGAGTGGATGTAATCTCTCAGGGCGATTGAATCCTGCATTTATACCATTCGACTCCGTTCTCAATTAATATTTGCTCTTATTTTTTTTTCTTTTTGCTTTCCGGAATCGAAATGAAGAATATTCAACTAGTTTCTGTTCTCCTGCCGAAGAAAAACATAATAAGAATCCTAGACAGCACGCATGTCCAAAATCGGGACGTAAGACGTCTTAAAGACATTTTTAAGACGTCTTTAAGATTTTGGATACGGTGTTGTCTGGGATGTCTGCGATAAAAATATTACTTTAGCAGTTGTTTTTCGTTATACAAGTGATGATGAGAAAGGACTCGCTTTCACTCTTCAAACCGCGGCGCGGGCGTAAACTCCATCGAGATCGGACGATTTTCCCAACGACGCCTGTCCTAATTTGGCGTCCGAGATAGCCAGCGATTTAGCGCCGTAATATGTGGCGAACAGACAATTCGAGTCGAATGTCGGCGTAGGTCGCGCCGATAGCCGAACTCCGCTAACCATATTTGACGTAAAATCAATGGCCCGTATCTGCGGAAACATTAATTTGGCGCGTGGGCAGACAACTGGAATGATATAAGGTACCGTACAAAGGCTGAAGGAGTATTAATGTTGACGTTGTGCCGACTCCCCGGCGGGACCGTCGCGTCCGCGTCGCCCCGCTTTTTCCGCGCGGGGGTTCGGGGTTCGGGGGTTCGCGCGCGGCGAAAGTTCGCCCCGGCGCGGCGCGAATTCATTAGTCATGCCGGGCCATTTCGACGCGGACGTTCGAGTTTCGGGTGAAAGCGAGATTATATAAAAAGCTCTCCGTGAAATTATCTCGACAGGAATATCGACCTGATACGGTGCCCTCCATCCTTCCCTTGGGCCGGCTTTATCCGGAAGGCAGTCATTTAGCGATCATATTCGCCGGAAAATCCGGCGAAATAAAAATATGTCTGCCTCAGAGTTTTCGCGCCACCACACGACGTTCGAGATGCACAACGTGATCTATATATATTGACACTCTCGCGAATCGAAATCTGCTCGCGGTATTTTTCACCGTGTCATCTCGCCCGCGGCCTTGTAATCCTTTCAGTTTATTAAAAAGCGCGATATAATCATATAACAGTCGGTAAACGTGCGTCGGCTAAGACCCGACCAAAATTAACGCGTAAAAGAAAACTCTGTTGTTGCACGAGAATCGAACGTTTAACGTCGGGAAAAGATGGACTGAACGAAATAAGAGAAACTGCTCGACCGTATATGCACGTACATGCGAGAGGATTGTGAATAAACAATGAGATATAAATATGTATCGCGGGATTTTAGTTCTATATCTGAAAATTTTATATTCCGTGCACGAAGGGACGCGAGAGCGGTGCGTGATAAATTTATATTGATCCATAAAGTTATTTAAATTAATTGAAATTAGAAACTATATAGATATAATTATGAATGTAATAAACTTATAGTTAAGGAAGATAACTATTATTTAACAATGTAAAAGTTAAATATTCACTTGCTAATATAAATGACATCTTGACATCTTCTACTCGCGTTGAACATTCTATATTACGCGTCAAGCGAAGCATATGAAAATAAATTCACTAACAAATGACGAACTGCAATGTGACGAATCGTTTATATTATCGTGGTTTTCTTTTGGATTTTAGGTGCGGTGAGGTATAAATAGGCGCCGCGCGAGAATTATACGTTGAATCACTCGGTCGTCGCGTTGAACGAATTTCAAACTCACCCCGGCGTTCTCGTACGATCCCGCTACCACCCCGAGTATAAGGTGCACTCGTGCGCCGAACACGGGGCCGCGACTCGCGACTGAGCCGTCGTACCGGAATCCTGCGCGGCAGAGGACCACCGGTTTCCTTCGGCACCACTTGCGCTCTGCTTCGTGCTTGGGCACTACTGCGAGTTTCAGGTTCCGACGAGCACGATGCGCAACCTCAGAAAATTTATACCACCCGCCAGATTCTCCACCCCCTTCGCGAGCTGCACAGGCGGGGGTGACCTGGAAACTCTGGCCATTCTTGGACTCCTCGACCGGATGATTTTTACGGTGAAAATCTCGCTCGTGGAAATTGTTCGCGCGGAAAAAGGCGTCGGTAGAATCAAAATCGAATGCGTTTGACAACTCTTGTCGGATCGCAGGTAAATGCTTCCGAGGTGGTCGCGCGATAACGGATCCCTCTGCTTCTACTTTCAGTGAAATTTGTAGCTTTATAGTCAGACGTGCTGGCCAGAATTGCGGTATAATGTAGCAGGAATAGTGCCGAAGGATTCGCAAATTGGATTCGCCAGACAGAGATACGATGTTACCTTGAGCGCGCGCCGAAGAAAGTGAAGACGTATAGCAATAAATTACGCGCTAGCGTATCTTCATATCTTATATAACGTTTACATTGAATAATAAAATGTTGTATGACTTTAACGTCAATATTGTGAAATATCATTAATTGCTCCGCGCGGTTGATTTGTAAAGTAATCTTTTTTCGCAGTGAATTTTCATATAATCCCAGACGCGCGCACATACACACACACGCGCGCGCGCGCGTACGCACGCACATGCACACACATGTAAACAGTCACGTGAACAGGCGACTGTACGTCAAATGTTATGTCGTGCTTGGGTCAGTTAATTGGTCAGACCAAGCTAGTTAGTTTCATTACGTTATCTCCATCTTCGTGAGTTTCACACAATAGACGCCTCTTCCAATATCGGGGTCACTAGGTTTGCTCGCGTAGCTTAAATCCTCTTTATCGTAATGCTTACTGTTATCACAGTCAAGACAAAAAAAAGATTTCAATGTCGAGGAATCGAGGAAATTTTCCAGCAGATTTTCGAGCAAATTATACGAATGACATTCAAACCGCGGCGCACAAAAATATTATATCTTTACGACAAAGCGATAAGGTAAAATATCCAAGATTCTCATAAGTTGATCAAATGCTTTGAAAATTTGGAAAATTATTTAGATATATCGCACCCCGACAAAAATATTGTCAAAACTTAAAAAATTTCAATTTTGAGTTAAATCGATAAAAAGTTGTGCCTATAAGGTGTTCCCTACATGTTATAATATATACTCTCCAAAAGTCAAAGAGTGAAATATCACTCAAAACGAGCAAGTGTAACGAGTAACAAAAAGTGAAAGTTGAGCCTGTGCACTTCGAGTGATTCGCCACTTTAAGGCCGGTATTCATAGTCGATTCTTATTTCATGATCGTCTTAAGTAACGTCTTAAGATGATAATGCGGCTCTGTGATTTAATTTGTGACATCTTAAGATTGTATTTAAGATGGTCTTAAATGTAAGATCTGATTATGAATACTGACCTAAGGAAGAGTATAAAATTGCGCTCCATTTGAGTGAAAGAGCACTCTTTTCGAGTAGAAGTAGATCAGTGTCTATATAGGAGTGAATTATGTCACTCTACAGTTTTGAGAGGAAAATTTCACTTTGTGTTAGAGTCATTTATCAGTCGATCTTTAATGAATCATATGATTCACTATAGCTTTAGAGTGAGATCATATCATTCCGGTAGAGTAGCCGCTCTAAGGAAAAAATTCATTCCTACCTTATGAGTTCCCGCATTTACTCAAATTAGAGTAACAACCTTCTCTTTTGGAGTAACTATAGCAATCACTCTAATATATTAGCGGCGAAACTACTCTCTATGAGATTTAGAGAGTATATAATATAATCACACAAGTCTATGCAAAATCCGCTGCACGAGGCAGAAGCATCGTTATTTTTTTTAAACCGGTTATACTGCAGTTTTCTGGATGAATATAGTGTTATAAGTAAATTGATAAGTAATCTACAGCGGATTTTTTTAAAAAACAGTATAAGTTTTATTATAACAAAATATCGTAATTGTAATTACGTTAAATATCTCGTAATTTTTAAAAATTGAACTAAATCTGTGTTTTCTCTCTCCTGAAAATTGTGTATTTTTTATTTGCAAGAGTATTCTTCTCGGGATGCAATATGTTATCGCATATAGAGATTTACCTCTTGCATTTTTTGTAAAATAAAAGCAATTTTGCGACTTTACTTTGTGATAAAATCTGAAAAAAAAAATCCGTTTTCACTTTGTTGAAGTCTCTTTCTAATTTAAATATTCAAAGAAAATCCAAGGATCGTTAATTTGGGAAAATATCAGAGGCAGAGGAAAAATTAAAGGGGAAAAGTCAGATAGAACCGACGTAGAATTGGTGCGTTACTTCTCTCGCGGCGGATTACGTAAATCCGACGTTTCTACAGAAGAATAACTGGGGGCATCGTTAATGGGTCGCGGTAAAGTGGCAAAGAATTGCCGGCCGTGAGTGCCGCGCGTGCCCTGATGAATTCCGGCAGGGCCTCTAAAACGCGTTCCACCCAGCTCGCTCGCGAGTATTTTGTTATCGTGGCGAACGCGAATTAAATGACAGAGTTTAGTGCAAGGCTAGCCGGCGATGAGCGAAGCTGACAACAGTGGGGCTCTCGTCCGCACGTTCTCCACGGCCAAAGACGACGCTGTCTTGAAAGCACGCTGTCTTGACGTAAGTGTATCGACGATCGATCAGCTGTCTGAAGAAAATCAGTGCGATTCTATTTTTTTCGCGTTCGCGCGACCGCGTATCCCGGTGAAACTTTTTCCTCCTGAAACGCAGATTTACGACGTGCGATAAGGAAGTAAGCGTGCTAGTGACTCGAGAAAATGTATATTTAGCACGCGGATGATGTCTCGGGGAAAAGCTCCGTGTTTATTTCCACGATAAACCCCACGACGAATTTGGGGCTTATCATCTCTTAGCAATTAAGCCTCGAATATCATGCAGGATGCAGTGAGATTTGCTTGAATTTAATTTAAACGGACAATAGCTCCCGTCATTCGGTCGCATTTTAGAATCTCTGCCCGTTTATAAAGCGTAACGTTTTGCGCCAGGTATATTATTCTCGAATGGATTTGACGCGCGCGGCTCGTTGAAAACGCGTGCAAATTGCAATTTCACGGGACATCCGTTACCGTGACAACCGAGCGGTATTTTTCTTGTTTTTTCCTCGCGCGGAACTGTTTCACATCTGCGCACTCGCGACAATAACAAATTAAATTACTGTTTGTACAAATCATCAATATGGTATCTTCGAGATGTATAATTTATCGATTGTTTCGTCGTGTATTTTTAATTAAAAACGCAAAAAACCGTTAAAAATCAAAGGTTTCGCTTACTATCGATTGGAATGACAAAGTAGATAGAAAAGACTAATTATTTCCTTCTAACTGAATTTTGACGTGGGCGCGCTTACTCGCACGCGCGTATGTGTGGCTTATAATTTTCCATTCCTCAATTCTCGTTGTTGTATTCTTAATTACTGCTTTATCAGGATGTGCTTAAAGCACAGGCTTAATTAAAATCTTTATGACTACATTTTTGTCGACAATTCTCGCGTGTGATATGATGCATTTTTGTAATAAACGCGTGATAACATCCTAAGCGCCAGTCATAATTTCTTCCCGCCACTTGTGTCTTATCTCGCTATTTATAGAAAATACGGAAATGTACGATACAATAAAACCACTATTAATCACTTAATCCAAATAAAACGCGATATTAGTGAATGCTTACACCACTTTACATACTCTCTAAATCTCATAGATTGGTTTCGCCACTAATATATTAGAGTGATTGCGATAGTCACTCCAAAAGAGAGAGTCACTCTAATTTGAGTAAATACGGGCACTCATAAGGTATTAGGAGTGAATTTTTCACTCAAATTTGAAGATTAGAGCGGTTACTCTATACCGGAGCTTTAGAGTGATACGATCTCACTCTAAAGCTATAATCACAATTTACTAAAGATCGACTGATAAGTGACTCTAACAGAATGAAATTTTCCACTCAAAATTGTAGAGTGATATAATTTACTCCTATATATATACGAACACTGATCTACTGCCATGCACTCGAAAAGAATGCCCTTTTACTCAAATGAAGTACGATTTCACTCCAACTAATAGAGCGCAATTTTACCCTTTTTTTAAAGAGGCGAATCACTCGAAGTGCACAGGCTTAATCTTCACTTTTCGTTACACTTGTATTTCACTCGTTATTTTGAGTGATATTTCACTCTTCGACTTTTAGAGAGTAACATTTCGCATTTACATGCGCACAGTAATATTCATGTCTGTATAAATTGAAATGAGTTTTTTGAAAAACTTGGAAACTTTTCAACTCAACTATATGCATCATCGTTCTTGTGACATTTACGTACAAATTGTCGAGATATCAAAGTTAATAAAATACTTTCGAAGCCTGACGTCAATACGTTCGTTGAACAAAACTTACGATCGTGGCGAAATAGAGTGAGATTAATTGCAATCGGCACGTAAAGTGCGACGAAGAGTATGAAGATCATAATCATTCTAGAAAATTCGCTAAACTACGTCGTTCTAATAACTAGAACAGTGGTTAAAGAAGATTTTCTAATATATCCGGGAATTATATATTAAGATGCCGTTTGATACACGAGCGTTCGTTTAATTAAAACAGCATAATTTTGAAATTATAAACCATGATACGCCCCAGATGTGACTCGGAATTTTCTCGTGGAATAATTTTGGAAACCCCGGGTAGAGATTTTTCCTCTTCCTTTCCGCGTCTCAGTGTCTTGCGTATTTCACCGGTCGATCGGGACGGGAAGTGGACGGGGGAGGGTGAAGGGTAAGTAGGATAAATTGAGAAGATTAATCGCAATCTCCACGTAGCTCGGGTTGCACCATTGTCCGACGAACGCTCGTGTGCCTCATCCTCCCTCCTGAACTTCTGAAACTAGGTTGCATAACGGTTCGAAACGGCCGAGAGCTATACGTGTCACGCCAGGTAGTTAGCCTGGAATCGCAGCCTCGGCAGCATCGAAATGCAGGCATCTATCTGTCGATTCTGCCGGGGAAAATATGCGCCTAATCGGATTCGCGCCGCGTTTTCGCGCGCTTAACGCCGCGGCGCGGAGAAACGCCCGTCGCCCGCGCGTGGCGCGAGAGAGCGACGTGTATCATCAAGCGCGCTCTCGGGACATCACGCTGAAGAATTCTTCGTGTGAATGCCACTTGATTTCCTCCCTCATTCGATTTTCATTCGGCTGCCTGCCTGAGTCCCTGAACCCGCGCGCGAATCACGGCCGTTGCAGCTAACTTCGAAATATACGATCGTCGATCAGTCCAATCTCGTCAGATTAGTCGAACGAATATCGTCAGTTTCTTCCTGTATTCTTCTCTTTTCTCTTCCGTCTCTTCCACAGATCTCGCGTCTCGTGAGCTTGGAAAAAGAAGATATAATGTAAATAGAATAAATCCGGTTTCCGCGCCTCGCATTTCGTCAGAAATTCTCGCAACTTTCGCTACGTCAATTTCGCTTGCGAGAAACGTCGTTTGTTTACGGGAAGATGATGTTGCTCCGGCGATTAATTTTCGTCAGCGGAACATTGTATAAATATTTTGCTATTGCTAGCAAACTGCTCCGAGCGCCGGAGCATCTGTTGCCGCATTCATATTCACGTTGTCGTCGTCGTCGTCGTCGTCGTCGTCGTCATCGTCGTCGTCATCATCGTCGTTGTAGTCGTCGTCCGTCGGGAGAAACTCGCGCTAAATTATAATGGATTAACGGGATGGAGATCGACGATGTGTGTAGTTACCGGCGTTAATGAGCGACACGATTAAAACTTCGCTGAGCACGATACAATTCTGCCATCCTCCCGTCAAACGCTGTCTGCCACCCTTTAACTACCCCGAAAACGTCGTTGATGCGTAATTAAGCTGAGCTCTACAGCTCAGCGAGGACCGTTCTCTCATCGACCGTATCGTTGCCTCCGTCTCTATCATCCCGGATATATCCCTCTTCTCTTTCCGTGAAGCAGAAATTTTCAACACTTACACTTGATTATAAAAAACACTGAAAAAAATATTTATTAGTTTATATTAAAAAATCGGAGTAATTATATTAATGGAATTCTTATTACGTTGTGTTGTTGTGTAAACGTATTTACCGAATACATTAATATTATTTTCTAATATGAATCGAATTAAAACTGAGCGAATATTAAAAAGTTAAGCGAGCAAAATATGAAGCTGAAGACTTCGTTGATTTTTACTGGAAAAAACTCTATAATCTTTTTGTATTCGACTAATCTGTTTTGTGCTCCGCGATAAAATTACAAGTACTTTTGTTTCATAAACTACGCGCTTGTAACAATTAATATATAATAAAAATGTTTATCGAAATGTGTGTGTTGGGACAATTTTAGATTCAAACGTATTCACGCATCGCTGGGTTACGAAGTATCTGTGCGCTCTCGATATTTGTATTCGTGCTATCTCCATATTTTACAGAAACGCTCGATAAACACCCGAGAGGAGGACTACGGTGCAAACAAAGCTGCTATACTCTCAATCGGATCTCTTTTTATCATATCGCGATCGTGCGAACATTTATTATCTGTTTATTCGGTGAGACGTCAACTACAAGCTATGTGCGAATCAAGGATTTTTGATGTCGAATTATCGAATCGAATCGAGTCGACAATATTTCATTCGAATCGAAGCGAATCGAATATTTTCAAATTGAATCAAAATATAATTTTTAATTAACAATATAATTATTATTAGATTGAATTTTAATACGCAGATAACAAGAGAATATTTTAATGTGGAAAAATAATAATTTTAATTATATTCTTTTTAAAGTAAAAAACATATTTAAATGTTTAATATGAAACTAATAAAATATACTTTATTTATAATGTTGCATTAACTGAAATAATTAGGCAAAAAATCATAGATAAATTATTAAAATATTTTTATGTAATATCAATATCCAATAACATTATCCAATTACATATACAAGGTGTTTCAGCGACAGGTGGATAGGAAGATTAGAAAGAGGCGGGCCTGGTGCCTGGCCAGCGCGTTTGCCGGACTTGACGTGCCTTGATTTTTTCTTATAGGGGCATGTTAAAAGTTTACTGTACACGACCCCTGTCGATATCCAAAATGAGTTCATTGACGGGATAATGAACGCGTATGTGATGTGATTCGCAATACTCCTGGAATTTTCCATAGGGTGCATCAATGCACCGTAGATGCAATATGCTTGTATTGAGATTGCTGGTGGCCATTTTAAACATTTGTTGTAATAAAATAAACAAAATAAAATTAAAAACCATATGATTTTTTTAAATTCTAATCTAACCATACAAAAATCAAACAGTGTTCAACAAGGCTAAAAACGACGCTTGGATTAATTAACAAAAATTGTTCAATTTACCAAGATCTAACACCCCTTTAAGTTTATCGCAAATGTTCGGAAATATCTTGTATAGAAATTAAAATAAAATAATATAGTTTATTTTTTATCAAGAGACACGGTAGTGTCTCGCGCTAAGTACACGGATAGCACGAGATCGTCGTGTATATCTTTACGCGAGCCGACGAGTTGCAAGTACCCGAGATTTTGAGATCTCAATAACGAGTGAATGGATTAAGTTCTAAGTAGGCTCAATCGATAGCTTGGAATCGATTTATATGAGAAAAGTAATTTCTTTTCCTCTACGTGCCTTACGAGCGGAGATATTACAATGCAAAGTCCAAAATGTAAATATTTCGTTTACGATACGTTATCAATACTCATAGCTTATACGATTTTTTTTACATATATTCAAACTTTTACTTATAATTTGATAGGGTCACGGAGCATGAAAAAATTAGAAATAAACTTTTGACTACTACTTATAGTCGCTCAGTGAACGGTTATAATACTGAATTAACATAATCGTACTTTTGCTTATTAACAGAAAATATAATTTTATAAAATTGACAATGTATATTCCTCACAGCAATAATATCATATATATCTATAGAATATACTAAAGATGCACTTAATATACTGAGAACATCCTTATAATATCTTACACTTTATGATATTCTCTGAACATTTTCAGAATATACATTTGCTGTTAGAGATGATTCGAATTCTATCTATCTAGATTCAAATTTTTGATTAGTTCGAATTCGAATATATATATGTATAGTTTGCACATCTCTAGCGTCGACGGTTTGGAGCATGTTCGGTAAACGCGAATAAAAAAAATTCGTGCCAGAGGCCCGAAATTAGGCAACGGAAATTCGTAAATATCGCCTTGAACGGACCTACTCGCTTATCGGCTGTCCTATTAAAATCGATCGTCCCGACATTCGCTAGCCTCCGGAGAGGCTATAAACGATTCGATTCCGAGAGCAGAGACGATCGTTCGATTTCCGCCCGGCGACGTCGGCCACTCGGTGGCAAATTAAAAAGCGCTTAAACTTACTTTAGCGGTGTCGGGCGATCGTCCACTCGGCGGAAATCGATCGATTGCCGTCTATCGCTTAAATTGACGTCAATCTTTAGACGCCGTCCATGAAGCTTCCGTTCCGCATTTAAATAGCGACCTTTGCGCTACCTTCGACATTCGAACACGCGTGAATTGCACGCGCAAAAATGATTCGCACGAATCGTTCCGAATAAGGACAGCTGTCGTGCCGTTGACAGAGGATGCGATACAATTGTCAGGACCGGTCAGGACTGTTGGCCGGGGAAGAAGACACAGCGATGCAAAACCGCGATAATGCACGCGCGGTTGACAGTCACCGAGCGATATTCGCGACGCGGACGGAAATAAAGTTATTTCACGCATCGATAATTATGCGGCAAACCAAGCGTGATCGGCGCGATTTGCCCCCGTTACATTTTCATCGCGTAATTAAAGATGAAGAATAAATAACACTTTCTCATTGTATTTGGGTTCAGTCAACGATCCTAGACAGGCAGATAGCACGAATGTCCAAAATTGGGACATCTTTAAGACATCTTATAAATATAATGTCTAAAAGGCGTCTTAATGACACGTCTTTAAGACATCTTATATGGCTTTATTCAAGTACTTTGCTCCAAAATTTTCAGAAAATCCACCATGTTTGTGCAACTGTTTTCGCAAGTTTACACATTCGATTTATACCCGGTCGGAATCACCGATTGTGTGTTCCCTATAAATTGGCTGAAGCTCTCGGTGGCACGTGAAACGAAATAAATGAAGACGATCTTCTCGAATGTCTCTTGCACGACCGGGTGCATTATCACGTCAGGTTCTTCAGATCGATGTCGTTTCCGTGAGTTTCGGTGATCATGCGAAGATTCAGAAAGCATTTCTCGGACATGAGAGATGGAAACGAGCCGAGCATCCGCGTGACGCGGCTTTTGTGTTTCGGCAAACAACGGCCCAATCTCGGCTGCCGAGGCCATGATTTTTCCGCGGCCTGATTTCTCTCGTAGCATCCCCCAAGCGTCGTCCTATTCGTCGTCCGCCCCCTTCGTCCGATTGAAAATATAGCGACGGAAGAGAAAAAATTGGGGCGTACAAAAGATAATCGATCGGACGGCCGGAGGTACATATACATGCGTCCGCTGTCACGTGTCCCGATGTTTTCATTTTGCGGGGGATACTGACGTCGGAAATACAATGCCGATGTCGAAACGCAAAATATTATTGTCGAGGGTGCGGGACGGTAACCGTTACGTAGATAAATAAGCGCTTTCGAAATTATTGATATTATTATAGTTATCTCGTGCTTGTTATATTAAGTCATTGTTGTACCAGCGGGGACGTCAATTTCAATCGACGAACGTCATTAATTTCAATTGAACGTTTGCACGGATGTTATCGTCCTTGTCGCGCGTGTAGCTGCTAAAGTAGACAATATGCGAATCCTTTGCATCGCAGTTTATAATCCGTCCGAGCCGCACCGCCGGATCTCTCTCTTTTCTACTAAATTCCTCGTTAAGGCTGTCAGAGATTCGCAAAAGTGGACGGTTAATTTCCACGAATGTCTCTTCTACATTTCGCGGAGAGATCCGCGCTGAACGAAGCGAGACACGGTGGAGCAGCGATTCGCAGTCGCGTCATTTTGTGCATGCATGTTGTGTCAAGACGACGAGCGATCGAGAGAAAAGATTCGATCAGCCGTGAATAATCGCCAAGATACATCTGTATCTCGAATCGTAACGTCGCGAGGTGTAACGCGACCGATTTATCTAGGATTTTTCGCGTCTCGCAGGTGCGTCTATGGCTAGACGCATGACTAGGCAACTATTACGTGAATTGCGAATAAATAAATGTGAATTTATGAATATGCGAATTAATATATATATATACGAGAGCGCGGAGGAGGTGTGTCCGCGGCAATCAGTCTATATTAGGTTAAGAACCAATGTGGCTATAGTTCTCAAAAATCGGTCATAATGAGGTCACATATATTAATTACCATTTACAATTGTATTTTCTATTGTCTACATTATTTCAACGATATATTAAAACGACATAAATATTTTGGAAACCAAAGGACGCTTTTATCTATAATTAGCGTACAATTTCTTTTTTCATTTTTATATCATTTTTGCGTCATTTTTTATCAGTGACTTTTAAGAGACAAATAAAGTCATGATATGATATCCTAATGATATCATTATGACTTCTATGTTCTACCTGGGTAATCGTTGCACGTGGCAGCCCGGCTCCCCTTTTTTTGCTTCATAGTACGTCTGCTACATCTATCAGTTTCATCGGCTCTATTGCATGAACCAGTTCTATTTATCAGTTTTATCATATCCATTAGTTCGTTACGCAATAGTCGATAAAAAAATTACGAAGATTCGATTATTTTAAATTGGTGAGAAGTTTGTATCTGTTTCTTGTTCTCGCCGGATTTTTTCCGGCATTAATACAGAAACTGGGTACAAAAGTTATAGTTATACTTTAAAATACTTGTATATATACTAAATATACAAAACCATATACTTGCATGTACCGAAGTTATTGTTATACTTCGGCATATACTAAAATTAGAACAAAGTATATAAATAAGAATAGCACTACCTCTGTGCAAGGATGACCCCTAACAGCATTAATATCCTGTACATCTATGGAATATACTAAGGATGTCAATATACTGACAACATCCTTATAAATATCTTATACTTTATGATATCCCCTGAACATTCTCAGAATATACATTTGCTGTTAGGGACAGGGAAAATCGTGAACCATTTCATACAAAAGATGATAAAACAGTTATTATAATCAACCTATTGACCAAGACAATAAAAAAGGAAACAATTCTTAGAGTATTTTTGTTGAGTGAGAACGCATGGTGTGTTCAAAAGAAATTCGCGTAGACTCGAGAGGAACGTTTTTTTTCCGCGTACGTGTCGATCGATCCGCGATTCCTGAAACAACCGGCCTTCCCGCGTCCCGACGGAGAAGCCGGAGTTGTCGCGATTTTTATCAAAAGTTGCCTATGACGCAGATGCATCGTGATTTACTTCGGCGTACGCGGCGGCGGAAAACGCACAATTCGCGGTTTGCTCGTTGGAGGGGGAGCAAAAAAATATATCTATATCGACGTCTCTTATTTTAATGACAAAACTGCATTGCGATTTCTCTCTTCTGTTATTATTAACACGTTGACTGCCAAGTACGAGTTAATTCGTATTTGGCGATTTTGCCTAGGACGCCACATACGAGTTAACTCATACTGGCCTGACTTGCAATTAAATCGCAGTTACGAAGAGATTCGTAGGAAATAAAATTGACAGTGAGCTTCTGAGGTAAGAATGAAAACTTAATTATATAGTGTCAAAAAACGAAAAATATAACTTTTCCCAAATATAGCTTGGCAACGTTAATTTGAATTGACGGAATTGACGTTAATTTGAATTGAGGAAAGCTTCATTTGTGAACGACGAAGTTTCTCGAGCCTTCCTGCATGCATTCGTTAGACGATTTAGCTGGCGTCAAAGTGAAACCGCAACCTTTCGCAACCGTCTCGGGGAAACAAACTTCCTCTTCACGAAGAGAATCTTCTTCCTCGTGAAAATTACCGCATTGGCCGGCGAACGCTCGTAAGAGCTATCGATCGGGTGTTTACCTGACAAACTGACGCCGAGCTGCCGTTTGACGATTTCGATTCACTCCTCGCGTTCTCACCGTGAATCACGTTTCCGCGATACACGAGATTCTTGCCCTTGACAGGCCGCTTAATGAATTATTGATGATGCATTTGAATTCATTTGAATGCGATGGCACGAAATTGCCCAGAAATCCTCGGTTTTGCGACAAAATGACGGCATCCCGGTTGGCAAAATGAGACCATACTTAAAAGTTCGGTTCGCGCGTGAAAGAGAAAAAGAGAAATATATATATATATACATATATTTTTCTATTTGGTTTTCTATGCATTTTCACATCCATATATCTTGATACAACTCGACAAAGAAATAGAACTAAACCAAGATGTGTGTGTGTGTGTGTGTGTATGTGTGTTTGATTTTGAAAAATAGTTTTATATGTGGATTTTAAGAGACGCAATTTCATCTACATATAGCAAAATATATTTTAATTATTTATTGAATAACATTTTGGTCAAGTTTTTCTATCTGTTTTCGTTGAAAAACTGTGTGTGCAAAAATACTCGCAATCCAGTAATGATTTTGATAGCATCAAGATTACACATCAATAAAAAATATTCATTGACAGCTCTGAAATATCATTGTACCTATTACTTTCTGGTCTGATGAGCATTTTCACGAACATCACGTCAGGAAATACAATAAATACGTAATATGTATAGCGACGAAACATTTGCGATTGTAAAAAATGTTAATTGGATAGCTATTAGGTAATAGTGAGCTTTTTATCATAGCATACTTTAAAGTGGTTTCTTTTATGCTCCAACGTGTTACAAAGGCAAGAAAATTATTATCTCATTTATTATCGTATCATTTATTATTATATGAATTGTTTGTAATCATAGTCATTATAACATTATCTCATATCGTTTATTATAAAAGTCGTGTAAAAACATAAATCTATAAAGTAGGTAAAATATAACAGAATATAAATCTCTCATGTTAAAAAAGAGCGAGAGAATTATTATCATTTATCATCGCACACTGAGAGAAAAATGCTTGGTATTTGCAATTATAATTGCATAGTAAAATAATTATGATTGGCGTTCTTATTTTTATAATTATTATTGCTATAGGGGAAAGTAGGGGAATAGGACGCAGTGGGTGAGTGGGTAATAGTGCGCACCTCAAGTTTGAGACTGTGACGATAGCTCGCGACACGTGAATGGCAAAATTTCAAACCTATCGTCAATTCTAGATAATATAGATACATTTTATCTCAGCTCAAAGCTTCATTTGAACAGAAGAAGCGAAAAAGAAAACGCGCCCGTTTACCATTTTGAAGCGACAGAAGTTAAGCTTGTAAGTGGGCAATTTTTATTTGCTACTGTTATTGGTATAACATAGTAAAATACGATCCCTTGGGAACCTTTTGCCGCGTTGGTCCCATAATTTTATTTGCGGTTTTCGCGAGTAACTGACAAAATTGTCCCAAAATAACAAATCGGGGAATAACGCGCGGCTTTTATTTATGTTAATTTTATATATATAGTTTATTTATATTTGAATTTATATATATTTATGTCGAATTAATCGTGTGTTGAAGCCATAAATCAGTTCTACTCGCAAAAAAATTTTTTTTTAATATCTTTTTATTTTTAAAGTTTTGCGTTTAATTTTTGATTATTTATCATCACTTATCATTAATTATACGTAAAACTAATGATTTAAGCAGAAAAGTTCGAAATTTATCCGCTGCAGACGGTCGCCAGACACAAATTGGCAATTTCCAACTGCGCACTATTACACGCCACTTTCATTTTTATCTGATTTTGCATCGTCCTAAATATCGCTCAATAAATATTCAACAACAAAATTATTATCAAGTATGAGTTCACATACTTGTAGACAAACGTTTAAAGGTTCCATAGCTGCATTTAAATTAATTGTAACTATATAAAAGCCATTTTGTATTAACAGATTTACTTTAGGTGCGTACTATTATCTCACTTTCCCCTAATATTAATAAAAATAATTTTATATGCATAAATCTTTCAATTATAGTCATTTTTATCATATTTATAGTATATACGATTATAGTACTTGCTATACATAAATCACAGGTTATAGCGTATAAAATCATGTATAATGTATGATTGAAATAAACGTTCGAAAGTTATGACAACAATAATGTAGAATTGAGTCATAATTCGCATTGTTAAAATAACTATAAAAATATAGTTGGCATTAAAAATAACTAAAAATTATAGCGAAATTGTGATAACTGCAACTATTTCTTTTGCTCGTTGTATTATTTATTATATCATCTGAGTTGTTTATAATTCTAATCGTTATAACATTATCTTATGTCATATTTATTATTATATAAGCTATATAAGATTGTAAATCTATAATCTCTCACAAGTCGATCATCTCTAACATTAAAAACAAAAGAAAGAAAACAGATGAGGTACCCTGTGACATAATACCGAAAGTAGCTGTTATGTTCAGGCAGTTCAAGCAATATGCTGGCGATGAAACAATCGATTCAGTTTTTCAGACCAAGTAGATTCTATCTATTATCGATTAAACCACCCGAGCGTGACCGCATTGACATTTCCAAGGACTTCCTAAAGGAGTGAACTAAAGGAGTAGGAGCGAGGATTAGATTAGGTCACGTGGAACGTGCGACTGTCGCTAAAAATAAGAAAATAATCCACACTATTATCGATCGGACAGAAGAGCTTCACGTCTAGAGACGTTAATTAGTCTGAATAATGACGCCTTCGAAATGTTCTCTGAAAAGTAACACGTGCTTCCGCCATGCTTGTCGGAACGTGTGTCGATACAACTCAGAAGATTATCATGCCATATATAGAAATTTAATAATAATACGCGTCAGCGCGCTCGACAAAAACGCCAAGGAGAAACTCGGATGCTCGGCAAATATCGCGGATCACGTGCCAGTCAGAGCGCTTTGGTATAATTAAGATCGGAAAATTTTCTTAAAATCTTCGAGTGTCAGAGATAAATAACGACGTGGAATAAAACTGACCACCTTCGAGACCACGTTCGATCGATATCTCGATGAAAAGATGTTTCATGTTTAGCCGATTTTGCATACTCCGGGCGGCACTCCGAAATAGACTGTCGTCAACGACGATCGTATCTTAAAAATGTTAATTAGCGCTTTGCTGCGAGGCATGTGTCGCCGAGCTTATAAAATTAAGATAACGCCGCGGTGTGCAAATTCGTTTCTTCCGTGAGTGCACGGCAACAACGTACGGCTTTTTTAAGCGCGTTCGCGCCAACTGCGTTGCATTTTATTTGTAAAGGCACATGGTTCTGCGATATGTTTCCTAGATTCGGTAAAAAAGTAAAGTACTTCCATGTAAAAGATCGCGCGCGCCTTTATTCCGATCGATCCGAACGATGGCTGACATTGACTTTAATCGTTAATGTGTATGCGAATGTGTTTGTACTTCATTGCGCTGCTATTCCTGATTTTTTTACACGGCAACAGATGAAAACACTCGATCTCGAACGTGCGATTTTGAACTTCTGATGCAAAAAATTATAGAAGAAAGATTAACGTTAATTTATTTTACAAGGAAATTTAATTTTATTTCATTTAAGATAAATTAAGATAAATAAATTATATATTTCATTTAGTTGTTTCATACGGATATAAATTCTTCATTTTCGAAATCAAATATTTTTGGATTTATCTATATCTATTTTAATTGCTGTGAAAATTAAATACTTTTTAATACCATAAGCCAACTGTTATTCGTTTTAATTTGGTTTCTAAAGAAAACTCGGTTTTCTTGGCGTTCTATCCGCCGCGATGGATTATGTTTGTTCTGTTCGTTATGTTAATTAATGTGTGCCAGTACTTTGCGGAATGTTATGGATGCCATCTCCGCGTAATGGAATTTTTTAATACTCCAGGGCAAAATTAATTACATACTGTCATTCCGCACAAAGACCGTCTTGTATTGTTGCTATCTAAATCCGCTAATAAATTATGGTTTACTTGTCTGCTTGTTAATTGCTTTCCTCGCGGCGGGTTAAGCCGAAAATGCCATTGTTGAACGAATTAATAATCAGAAACGACCACACCGTCGTTGTAAATTATACACGTGGATCAAGTGAAATCTCGATCAAATCTTTGATACACAATGCATCCTTGCCTGATAGTAATTATAACGCTCTCTTTCTCGAGCGCTGTTCATTACGGCTTTTATATAAGATGCGTTTTTATATATAATACATGTATAGTCATATATCATAAACAAGCTCTTAATGTATGGCATAGCGAGCAACGTTGCTCCACGCGTGATAAGAACGAAAGTGTTTTAAGACGACGCGTCGCACTTTGAGTAAATAGTCAAATAAAACAGATCGACAGATAAGAAAATAAATTATGCCAAAGTCTTTACATGACCGACTATAGTTAACCTCGATCTAATTTTTTGCCAGCGATTATATGTTAATATTTTTATCTGAAGACTGAAACGCGTCGGTGGCCTTACTGACAAATGCGAATTTTGTCCGCATGTCGGGCATCAACACAATGATCATTTATTTCAGACTAGCTTTTTCGCTCGCGCTTCGCGCAGGCTCAAAACTCTTCCTTTTGAGATATAGGTAGGGTTACCCGGGGCTTCGCCCAGGCGTCTTTTTTTTTTTAACGACTTTATTTATGTTATTACGTTTGTGTTCTAGCTAATCTTATCCACTAATGTATGATTCATAAACACATATTTTCAATAGCTTTCCACGTCACCCATAAGGTACTATTATTAACGCGTTTTTTTTTTACTGGTCAATACCCCAACCTTCCTTTAACAATACTCTATATAAAATTACATGGTATAGCTCATACACTTTTTAAGCAGAAATCGGTAACCCTTTCATCGATCCTCGGCAAATTCAATAACAACCTTCCTTAAATGATTACTGTATCCATCAAATAATTTATACATTGTTTAGGCAGAAATCGGTAACGCCTTCACCGATCCTCGCCAAATTCAAAACACAACCTTCCTTTAATGATACTCTATATAAGATGACAAATATAACATGTATAATTTATACACTTTTTAGGCAAAAATCAGCAACCCTTTCACCGATTTTCGCCAAATTCAATACCAATCTACTTTTAATGATACTCTATCCATAAAAAAATTAACTCAATATCTCAAAATATGTATATATACTTTACTATTATCGAAAATATTGAAGAGGATTTTTCAATGGCAGATATTTTTCGATAAATATAAGTGTAAGACTCGCTTCTGTGAACTTTATTAAAGTGGACTTCCTCGCATTTTGTTAAAATAGCAAGGCTAATTAACGTCAACTTCCGAAGGTGCGACCGCAAGAAAAATGAACGGGCGTCCGATTTTCTGCCACGCGCCAGTTTATCGATCTTTAACGATATATTCGAAAAGCGTAAGATTCGAAACATCATTAGACAGCAAAGTTCGAGCATGCGTACATTCTTCCTGCCCGTTCAAACTGTTAAGGAGCATCATTGTCGTTTTGGTATACTTGAACCCGATAAGAAGTTGCCTGAGGATTTGCAGCTCGGCGATTTACAACTTCACAGAAGCCCGCGAGCGAATTTCTCGTAGCCGCGTCTTTATCTTCGAGAGGCAATTATGACAACGCATATTTCAGCTTATATTGCTTACCGTTTTAATGTATTTCAAATCAACAAAAAGTGAATAAAAAAACTTTATTTTCAGTTTTCGCTATTTTTAGCGATGACCGCCTGCCGCGTGCATGTTTTCACTGTATGGTACTAAACTTCCGCTTGTAATGACCCCCCCCCCCCAAATTCATAGTCAAATCCATCATTCGGCAAACAGTTATAGAAAAGTATTACTGGTTGGTCAGTAATTTATTACTGAGTCTAGTAATTTTTTACTAGCGATTAATATTTTATTCATGTATTTCAGTAGTTTAACTACTGGCAAATGAGTAATGTATGAGTAATATCTAGTAGTATTAGTAGTTTTTCCGGGATTTAAAATACTGATACAAGTACTTCAGTATTTGCTTATATAGTAAAAAAGTACTGAAGTATTGGAGAATCTAGTAGTTGAGCTTAGACGTGAAATACTGATTATAGAATGAGTAAGTATAGTTTTCCTAGTAATTCATTACTTGGTCTAGTACTTAAGTACTGGTATAGATGAGATTCAACTACTGGGGCGGCAAACGGCGCCTAAATGCATATGTTTTATATCTGGAGTAAAAAGGAACCTAATATATAAAATAAGTAATTAAATGTAATTAATCAAGCTGATCCATTGATCAATTATATGTTTTGCAACTATGGTCAAAGGCTAAAAGATAGACAAGGTTTTACAAATTTTTTACATAAACATAAAATTTATTTCTTTCATTTGCTTTAGTCTTTCTCTAAGGAATTTACTAGAGGATATATACACACACAGTTTCCTATTGTATGACATTATAATAATACATTTACATTCTATCATTTCGGGATAAATAGCCACACATTCCGGAGTCATTTCCATAATGTTGTAAAAAATATCCGAGGAGACATATTAACTAAGGAATTTTGACAAATAGTCTCTTTTGTTAAATAAAGACGTGTACTTAATAAAATGCATTTCATATTGTTGGATCCAAGAATCCTAATCTCAGGAGACATTGATGTTGTCAATCGCAATTAATATTAGCTAAATGAAACGTTTTAATAAATAATTAATGAAAATGATAGTGAGACATTTTAAAATTGAAGAATTTTATTATGTTGTAAAAATACAAAAGTTATGTGTTATATTAATAACCAGTTTTTAAACTGATCTTGTTTCTTAAGATGATTTTTGAAAAATTATACATTTACGCTGGTTATGACATATGTAGACTATATATAACACTTACATCAAATTAAGAAGTAGTCTACCACGTCAGGCAGTTAGCTCACGATCTAGAGGTCCCGAGTTTGAATCCCATCAAGGTAAGTGTTTTTATGTAACACGTGCATGGAAAATGGCCCATTGCGCACGCTACGCGTGCGTGATAGACCACTTTCCACGCATTTGCAACATAAAATAAGGTATGCAAGTCGTGCGTAAAGATGAAAATTCCCGGGTGCGGAGTTGACGCACGAGCCGAAGTGCGAATGACCGCATTCGCCTTCGGCTCGTGCGTCAACTCCGCACCCGAGAATTTTCATCTTACAGCACTTGTTGCACAAATAACTATTTCAAGTACGAGAAAATATTTATAATTATAGTCTGCATCTTAAGAAACAAATTTAGTTATAAAATAGTAATAAAATTTCAAAAAAAAAAATTTTTTTAATGTCGGGTGATTATCGGAAATTGGAAATTTTTGATTGAGTAATTCAATACTAAGCACCAGTAGTTCTGTGTAATAAATTACTACCAGTAATGCCCAGTACTTTTAAAGTACTCGCCAAAATATTATTGCCAGTATTTGCAGTAATTTATTACTGTGTACTTTTAGTACTTTTTTTCTGTAAGAGGAGTAAATAAGTAGAGATATGTGCATGGATAAAATGATTTATTTTGTGCACGTTCACTATTGTTGTTCACTATTCGGCAAATGTCAACCATTGATAAAAAATTTTTAGGATTTTCTCTTACTATACTTTACTACCGACAGTTACTCGCGTCGTTCGTTTGCATCTTTATTTCGTATCTGACACGCTTCCGATATGCTGTCGTAATACTCTATCGCAACCTATACTGTCGTTTCTCGTGTCGATTTTATCATGTCCTTGCTTAACAGCTCGTTAGATTCATATACGTTTTATGCAATTATTACAATTTTCAAGGACGATGCCACGCGAGAGTTCTATCGTACAACATTCTCGCGGCGATCACATTTGAGCAGAGCAGCGCTGAAATTAATATCGTCCGTGTCAATTTAATTGTTTCGAACCGACAATGCTTGCGGCGCCAAAATCATTTAATTTTTATTGTCATAATACAGATCAATTTAAATATCGTATCGCTATTGTCGCGCACGCGATTTCTCAACGCTGATTTTATCACTCTAATCGATCTATCATTTTAGTGTGATAAATATCGCTGTCAAAACTGAATTGAATGTCATTGATTAGCGCTTAGACGATTATGAAATACTTTATCGGTTTGCATCAAAAGAATTTGCGAAAGCCTATTATGTTATAGCAAAATGCGACTAACAATAAGCTAGAGCTCTACAAAGTTATTTTAAATTTTATAACGAAATCTTTGAGACGCTAATGTATGTGCATGCTAGAAGCGTGAATTGGCATTATTTACTAATTTTTTATTTAAATAACAAAAAATTAAAGAATAAAAATGTATTCATAATTTTTCTTTTAATTGAATGATGAATAAAAATTTATTCGTTATTCTTTTTTCATTAAATAATAAATAAAAATTTATTTGTTATTCTACCTTTCCATTAAATGACGAATAAAAATGTATTCGTTATTTGGCCACTTTTGTGAATGATGAATATCTACAAATTTCTTTGTCATTCACACAAGTGGCCAAATAAGAAATAAATTTTTATTTATGATTCAATTAAAACGCGAATTATAAATACAATTTCATTTATCAATCACCAATCATGGAATGTCTTTCCTGACTAGAAGTAATAACATTCTTAGTGAAGTTTTAATTTAAAAGACAAATTAAAATTCAGTTATAAATATTTAACATCAGTTTTGGAAGTGAGTTTATCATTGAATAAGGTGTTGTCGATCGACGCAATTCGTAATTCTCTATGCTACGATGAAACAAACTGCATGCATCGAGATATGTGACGTGCGTGCGCGATGACATTTAGGAAAAGAAAAGAAGGCCAGGATTCCCGTGACGTCGCGTACGCTCCGCAAGTATTTTCTCTCCGCCGTTCCTCGAATTTTTCCTTCATGCACAAGCAAGAACTCGCGCGTTTTCCTCAGTCTTGCGAGACGATGACGCTCGGGCATTCCTTCTCCGCGACGCCGCGCCGCGTAGCTGCTCTTCCACCGTAACGTCGTCGTTCGCGTTCGTCAACCGGTTTCGTCCCGTATCCCGCGTCCGGCCTTACCTTTCGTCGTCTTTCTCGACATCTCCACCTCGGTATTTCGTCCGAACCGGCGTTCTATTCCGGTTATATCGGGTTTTCCCTGCGCATGTGCCATCAATCAAGGTCGTCATCTTCGGGTCTGGAGCACTCTGCGAGAACTCACGACGCATCGTCGTCGGAAGTTCAGGCACCGTCGCTGATCGATTATATTTATGCACTGCGTACGCAATTCACCTTTTGGCGAATGTTCGACGTCGTTCGTGACTTTCGGATTGAAATAATTCAAATCCACGATTTTTTAACCAAATAATTCCCTCCTTTCGCCATCGCGATCGTTTTGCTTAATATTATCCCGTAAATTCGATATTTATCGAAAAATTTTAGGAAGAGTCTTCGCATTTTGTCAAGAAATCAGGTTTTGCCTTTAAGATAAATATATTCGGAGCGTTTAGACTATAAAACAGAAGCGAGAAAAGACGCATTTATTATAGGTATCATAGAAGAAAGAGCTTTATCATGTTTTCATTATATTATCATGAGCTTATCATTGATGTGACGACGTGTTGTTCATTTTATGTTTATATTTTTATGTTTTTTGGATAATCTCTAAAAATCCCCCGCAAACAGATTTGCGTTTGCGTGAACCATAGTTGCGCCATCGCCATCCGCGCATTTGCCTGATGGATGATAGTAAAGCCTGATCTACAATGTGTTCTTTGCTTTCTGTTTCTGCTCTTACCTCTTTGCGACTATCTCGCATTTCGCAATTCCGCCGCGTACTTAATGCGATGTTTTTTGTTCTCTGTCGCCGAAGATAAAAATTGACGAACTTCAGAAGAGACAAGAAACATCACGTTACGCGACGGAATTGCGAAATACGAGATAGTCGCAAAGAGGTAAGAGCAGAAAACAGGAAGCAAAAAACACATTGTAGATCAGGCTTAAGTTATCCCAGTTTGGATGTCATTGTTCGCAAATTACTGTATTGTGAATCTCTTTGAGAGTACCCCGTACGATGATACATATAATATTTATTCGAGCTTCTTTTATGAATGACAAGTTTCCTCATGATTCACGTATTAGTTTTTCCTTTTTTTTTCTCGTACAACGAGATTAGTGACGCACGTTTTTCTAATTATAATTGATACTTGACTTGTTAATTTCCGCATACATTATGAGTTGTTAGTCCAAATTAGCGAAACTTATAACAGATAATTTAAGAGAAAAAGACGCTCGAAGAGGAAATATTCTCCACCTAATTAAATTATATTGACGTTTAATTGAATATTGTGCGATTGAACAAGTACTATAAATCATTGAAACTGAATTGCTTGATACGCAGTTAATTTTTCATATTATTTAGGCATTATAAATTGTTCTTGAATTAAAATATTACCAGATTAATAATATCGATCAAAAATAGATAAAAGCAGTGTTTTGTATCAATGATTTCTCAACCTATGTAATTCTCCGATATTTGCCGAACGAGATATTGAAACCTTGCCGAAACACATGATTAAACAAAACATTTTCACATATTTTTCGACTTTAATATTATGACTAATTACATCCTAATTAAATCATTAATATAGCATTACTATAAATTAATGACTTATTAGGTTAGGTTTAGATTTCTTCAGATGTATTTAATATAATTACAAAAATTATAAAGAAGAAAAAATAAACTAATTACTAAATGTTATTGCAATAAAATAAAAATTTTAAGGTTTTATTTGGCATCTCCGAGGCCGGGGTCGACTGACCGGAAGAGACACAGATCAAAGTAAGTATTTTATAATAGATAAACTTGACCGTTTATGAAAATAACGACGTAAATATTTTACTTGAAAAGGTTCTAGATTTCTTAATCTTATCGGAGATCGGAGATTCGATATTACTTGGATCATCGAAGAGTTAAGGCCTGTCCTACTGGCCGGAAGATAAACATGGTTATTTTATTTGAAAATATGTATGTATAGGTATAATCTTTTATGATACTCTCTAAAACTCAAAGAGTGAAATATCACTCAAAACGAGTGAAATGTAAGTCTAACGAAAAGTGAAAAGTGAGCCTGTGCACTTCGAGTGATTTGCCACTCCAAGAAAAAATAAAATTGCGATCTATACGTTGGAGCGAAATCGCACCCCATTTGAGTGAAAGGGCACTCTTTTCAAGTGCAGAAGATCAGTGTCCATAAGAGTGAATTATGTCATTCTACAATTTTGAGTGGAAAATTTGATAAATATGCATAAAACTGGTGCTACCCCAAAAAATATAGCAGTTATTTTGAGTATTGAAAAAAGGCGAATTTAATTCTACACCGCCAAGTGTAGGGCGGTGGAGATAAAGCCTCCTACATTGGGTTAGGTTAGGTTAATTTTTTGGGGGTGGGGGCGCAAGGGAAAGGACTCCGTCCCTCTCCCGCCCACGCATTCAATAAATAATATTTACAATTATAATTATATAATTTTATGGTAAAGCAGAGAATACTTATTTGTATTCTTGCAATTATATATGTATATACAATATTCTATACATATACTTCGATTTCTATATCCTACCAACTATTCTCTGCTTTAACAAAACAACTGTTCAATGTCTGCTTTAAATGACTTTTTTTTGTTTATACATGTGCTATTTTCACATATACATATTAGTCATTTATGCCTTTCAATATTCAAAATAACTGCTATATTTTTCAAACCTCTTTTGTTAATAACTTTTTAATAAAAAAACGATCGCGGACAGCTAAAATCTTTTGAAGGTTACTCAGGAGGGTGACCTTGACAACGTATGTCAAGGTCAAAGTCATTGGCGGTGGCACCAGTTTTATGCATATTTACCGAAAATTTCTCTCTGTCACTCTATAGCTTTTAGACTGACAATGAGATCGTATCACTCCGGTAGAGTAGTCACTCTAAGGTTTGATTGAAAAATTAACTCCTACCATATGAGTGAGTGCCCGCATTTATTCAAATTAGAATGACAATTAATCCTCTCTTTTAGAGTGACTATCGTAATGACTCGAATATACAATATTAGTGACAAAACCATTCTATGAAATTTAGAAAGTAGGTAGAAAAATCTTAATCTTTTTGGCGACTCGACGTCGCGTATTGGATCTTTTCAAGCGTCGAGAGATTTCGTTCCTTCGGACTTCGGACGAAGTGAACGCAGAGAGTCACGCATTCGCACTCTTCCTGCGCTCTTTATATCGGTGCACTCACCTGCGCGCAAGACTCGCGCAAAAGGTTGCGGTTTGCCGCGCCGCGGAGGAAAGCGATGACGTTCGTGAAACGAGTGCGTACGCGATCAGAGAAGATCGCTTGTGCGTGCAGGAACGCGGTACAAAAAAAATCGCGAAATCCCCGTTCTCGCGCGTGCGTGCTCCAGTGACGTCACGGAAAGCGCGTACCTTCCCCGTGCGCCTACAGATCGCGTTTAATGCGTTTATCCGAGCCGCCCGGTGTCTACCGGTCGCTACGGGTCCCATCAAGGTGGGGAAGCGCGTGGTTTTCTGTATCTGTAGTGGAAGACTATAAAGCCCCACCAATCAGTTATGCTGCCGACAGTCCGCGCGCTTCTCGAAACGAGACGATGTAGTGCGTGAAAAGGTCTGAAAGATATCGATTCGCGGCGATCTATCAGAAAATCGAGATTTCCTCGACGCCTTCTTCGCGTAATCGTGTGATCGATCGAAAGAGAAATATTTATATACTTTGTTCGAGCGTTCCAAATATCTGTTTTCCAAATTAATTAAAAGACGGCGATACGAGTCAAGCGCGGTACGTGGTGCGCAACTATTAGAGAATTAATAGTTACATCTGTTTTCCGTTTTACTTCTTATGACCTTTGTAAAGTGGATCTTTGTTTTGTGGATTATTAATAATTACCTTTGTGCGCGCCATCGTGACTCTTTACCTTGTTCTCCACTTGAGAAGAATCAATAATAGGTAAACAAATGTTCTCGTCTGTCTCTTATAATTTCAATCGTGCCATCAGATATTTTTTCCTTTTTTCTTTTTCAAATAATGTGGAATGATTTTGAGACAAATGTGGGAAAATTTTTTTATCTTTTTTTTTCGCCAAAACGGATAAAACTGAATGCAATGAAGCTACAATAAGAAGTTTCACAAAATCTAACACTTTGTGGAAATAACTGACGTGTCGTTCTTTTATTTTCTGAATTTGTAATTTTCTGATTTTCACATCATTACTTAATTGCGTGAAGACTGTGAAGTACTAAACGTTCATGCTTACATTGCTATATGAAATTTCCTATTTCTGTTACAAGAAAATATCACACGTCGCAGAATTCACGGTTGATAGATCATCCAAAACGGAACAAGTATTGATTCAGTGGATAAAAGCGGATAGAAGGAATAATGGAATTAAGCTGAATTAACGAGGAAAGATATTACAGATTGATAAGCGAGATAGGGTGGTAATTAGATCTGATTAAATCAGTGGAGAGACGGCAATGGATTATTAATATAATTAACAAGACTGCGTTGCTTTTGCGAATTCGCTGATATTGTTTACCTTCTTTTTGTTTGGTTCCATTATTCCGCAGTGCAAATTATAATTTCTACTAAAGGCAATCCCCGCAAGTATATATCGCACTTTATGAATATCTGATCAGATTATTAGCGCTGATGACTTACCGGCAGCGTTTTTTTTTTTTTCGTTACGTATATATCGTCGAGGACGGTATATAATTGCTCAGTGTAATTACTTCTGTACTGAACTAATGCGTCGGTTCAAGCAACATCGTTTCGATATCTTGTAAATTTTCAACGATATATATCTGTTATGATTACATGAACGTTCGTGGCACGTGACGGAATTATTTATATTCGTATATAAAGCTACGTAAAGGCACATATTTTTCCGAATTCGCTCTTCGAAGAAAGCGTTGCAGGATTACGAGCGAGGAACATATCCAAGTCGCGCGCTCCTGTCACTTTTAAAAACAACGTCCCGATTCTCAAGGAAAATAAGAAGTGAAGGGATGAGGTGCCGATCGATTCTGCGATTTTCGCAAAGATATACCCAGGTAGCACATACACGTTTCAAACAGGTTTTTTAAACGTTTTTCCGAAAAGTTTTATAACCAATTTCTAGAAACGTTTCTCATGAGTAAAAAATGTCCATTCAAAAAACGTTCGATGGAACATTTCTTTTCCGATAAAATAACGTTTAAAAAACTATTATAGAAACGTTATATTTTAATGATAAAGACATTTTAAATAAAGACATTTTAGATAAAGACATTTTAAATAAAGACATTTTAGATAAAGACATTTTAGATAAAGACATTTTAGATAAAGACATTTTAGATAAAGACATTTTAGATAAAGACATTAAAAATTCCTATTTTTCACGTCTTTTGTACGTGTTTATGACGTCCTTGAGACATGCATGAAAATGTTCTAGAAGCTTTATGCATATACCATCTATGACAATTTTTTCGAAGAAATTCCTGAACTGGTGCACATTCGTGCAATAAGTTTAAGTAAAACAAAATATACTTGTCTCACTCTAACTTAATTGCATTACTGATGTGCACCAGTTCAGGAAGTTCTTCAAAACGGAACACACGTATATATAAATGTTTTTTCAATGGCCACGTTCAGCAGAACGTTTATTTTGCAACTGTTGGAAGTTTTTTAAGCTCAGATTTGTCCGATAACAAATAGATTAAGACCGGTAAGACAAAATTAATTTAAGTAAATAAGTGGGTATGTGTGCATGAATAAAATGATTTATTTTGTGCAATAATTAGTGCAATATAAATTTAAATGTTTCAAAAAAAGCTATTAAAGCTATTATATATATAGATAAAGCAAATTATAATTTTGAAAGAAAAAATTTAACAAATATAGGTATATTTTTATTAACTGTAGAAACGTAAAAAAATACGTTTCTTAAATCATGGTTTCAAAAATATTTTTATTCAAACGTTTTTTAATAGTTCTTTACGGTTATGAAACTATGTATGTATACGTTCAAAAAACGTATATAAAACTAATATGTGCTACCTGGGTATAACCGACGCAGAGCCGGTAGAAATTACGGATCTGAACGAGATTCGAGAAGCGAGTACTAGAGAAAACATTCCTTAATATTTATTTGTTTTAATATTGCGTCACCTACTTTTTGTTTATGTTGACGTATGTATAATAATCTTACATGACCTTTCACGGTCCCTTGATTACCATACTCGATATTCGGCCAACTATTTGTTCCGCCTTAACAGTCAGAAAATTCCCTTATTCTAAATAATATACAACTCTGACGTTCGGTCAGTTTAGTGCTTAATGTAAAAATATTGTAATTAATGAAAAAGACCAGTTACACGCGTTGTTGCGTTCGCTATATGCCATAATAACAGTCTTTCATTTATTCCTATTAGCTTCCTCTTTCCGTACGCTCGTCGTCATTTACGGAGATCCGCTCGGCTCATTAGCGGTATAATGATACCGAGGCGTCTCGCCTCGTTATCGCATTATGTATTTCGTTCTTTGTTCCCGCATACCCGTTGTCTCACATACCAGCGAACGGGACCGCACGTCCACGTGTATATACCGAGTATACCGACGATACTCGACGAGCTTTTTTCGCCGTTATATAGTCGCGATAAACGTTCATTAAGAGAATCACAGGCATTTTTCGTTATTCTTTTCAGATATCACGATGACGGTCATGGTCGAGTCCACGAAAGTCGAGGAAGGCAACGGTCCCGCGAAGATCGAAACCTTCGACGATATTCTGCCCTACGTCGGCGAGGCGAGCAGATACCAGTGGTTCCTGTTCATCCTCCTCCTTCCGTTCACCTTTGTTTACGCCTTTTTGTATTTTACGCAATTTTTCATCACACTCGTGCCTGCTGAGCATTGGTGCACCATATCGGAGTTGAATCATTACAATCTCACGGATTACGAGAAGTAAGCTTGAAGCCTTTTGATACTCTCGATACTTTATACACTCTTAAATCAAAATAACAGATAAATAATATTTCACATTTAGATAATTGTGACAAATAAAAAAAATGAAGTAATGAGACATTTAAATAATTAACACGAAGTAATTTCCGCGGATCTGTAAGATATTTTTGTGCGAGCGGGATCAAAAAACAAAAAATTTCCGAGATTTGTAAGTTTAATAAGTAATGTCTGAGACAGTTTTGCAATGACAAAAAGTGAGAAGATAGCGAAATTCCTTTCATCTTTATTTCATAACGACAGTTCAAGTCCAGTCGGTTCGAGCTGACCGAGACCTTGGGCCATGGTCGGCTTGGCTTATATATAGATTCACCCTTGCGTGTTGGATTTTTTGCCTATACGTTTCATCGTCTTTACAAGAACGACGATAATTTTTAGATTGTTAACGTTTGTGAAATTTTTTATGAATCAACTTTCTTTTGAGAAAGTATTATTTGAAGATATTTTGAAACTGTTGCAATTAAATTTTTTCCAAATTTTAATACAATAATTGAATCGAAAATGCCAGAGAATATGTGAGCTATTTACATATCTCTTATTTATTTTCCAGAATAAAATTTTATTATTCACATACATAAAAGCTCCTAATGTTTCATTTAGTGCGATCTTAGTTTTTACTTCGCTTGAAGCAAAAAATAAATTGTTGCCAGCGGCGTTCCTGTTGGGATTTCCCGAAGTTGAATACATGATGTTTAAAATAAAAGGTAGGATTAATAAGGAGTTATTTTGTGGTTGCTCAAAAAAAAAATGTAGGAGACGACAAAGATAGATCTCTTCTTCCGCGTTAAACATATGACTTAATTCACGTCCAAATAATTTTCGTTCTTGTCCCACAAAAAGAACATTTTTCTAAAGCTAGAAATATAATTACGTCTAATTACGTTACATTTCTTGTAGGCTTTCCGCCGTAAGCGTGTTACACAAATAGAAGTGCATAATTAATACGTTAATTATACGTTTTTCTTTTTTTTCCTTAAGTGGCGGAACATAAATTTTTCGCGTCAATGAAAATTGCGAACAGACGTGCGAGACCATTCATTTGACAAACGTATAATTTCTAAATTCTGGTTTTTCGTTGAAATATTTCGTTGACTACGATTTTTGGTGTGGTTTCAAGCAATTCGGAATAATTTAATCGTATACAGTGTTTTTACCCAAGTGTCGCGTGTCGAGCGGAAATAATTGTGCCAGACGTTTCCTGCATGACTGTCACATAGGAAAATCCGTCATTGCGGTTGTATATACGTGATTCAGATTGTTCGATCAGTGGTTTCTCATCGTATATCCAAAGTTACAGAAAACCAGTTTGGTTGTCGACCTCGAAGGGATTCCACGGGGGGGGGAGAGAGAGAGAGAGATAGAGAGAGAGAGAGAGAGAGAGAGAGAGAGAGAGAGAGAGAGAGAGAGAGAGAGAGAGAGAGAATGAGAGAGAGAATGAGAGAATGAGAGAGATGGAAAAATCTTTTTCTTATTCTTTGAAAGACTATCTTATAGGAATGGACTTTTTCCTCCCTCATCTTCGAGAAACCGCCGAGTTCTTTGGAAAATTCGAAGCATCATTAAAATTAGCCGCGACATGACTTAAAATGATAATCTCCGTTGAGAATAAAAGGCCGCACGAAATATAAATACTCCGGGGACTAGTAGAAACGCGCGCCTATCTCTTTAGGATAAAATTGTCATTTTCTCTGTCTTTTTGGATTTATGAACCGTATAGAACGCGTAATCGCATTCCTCGGACAAAAATGGCACGTCCCCGAAGGATCGGAGAACCCATCTGCTGTCATATACTAGCGTGACTCGCGCATAACGCCGCGCGCCGTAGATTTCAACGAGTATGCCATTTCTTCGACGCGCGTCACTCTTATCTTTTGTTACTTGCGATATATAGTGAATGAAAGATATTTGAGATATAAAAAATCATATAAATTTGTTTTCCTAACGATTTTGTTTGCGTCTGGGTTATGACAGGATCGCGGTAGGGATACCCCCGGCCACTGACGAGGAATTGAGGCTGGAGAGCGCCACGTCATTCTCGAGATGCTACATGTACGACGTGAATTACACTGAACTCTTGGAACAAGGTGTCAGGCAGGCCAATTTGTCGTGGCCGATCGTCCGATGCAAGGAAGGATGGACCTTCAATTACACGATGATACCGTACGCCTCAATCGCCGCCGAGGTATCTAAAACGCGCCATTACCACTCGCCATGAATCACTGTCGCCGCAGATAATTGATTAATAAATTTGCCGACTGACGCGCTCAGCGAAACGTCAACCGACTTTTTATTCTTTTCTTCTTCTTGCAAAGCGCGCAGCTTCATTGTCATCTTCTTACGAAGCGAAAGAGAAACCGGTACCGAAAATACGGTCCACGCACCGGTATTTTTTTGGTATTGCGTAATATCCGAGATAAAAACCGATTAACGTACTGGTCACATCGTCGAGCAACGTTTATTAATACTTGTCACCAATATAAAGTAGCGTAAGCTTCGGTTGTATATATATCATCAATATTTGATGCTATTTGACGTCCGATGCAATTCAAGCTCCTCAGCATTGCAATATTATAAGGCTAAAGATAATAGAAATTATTTATAAAAATAATTACTTCAGTCGCGGCATATCCATATACAAAAGATGCTAACAAATTAACGTCATCGATGACAATATTATAATAATAATAATAATAATAACCTCTTCGCAATTATAACAATGTGCACTAATTTTGCCAGCTCGAATGGGTTTGCGAGAAGACCTTTCTCGGTTCCGCAGCCCAGTCGGCCTTCTTCGTCGGCAGCATGATCGGCGGCCTGATATTCGGCTACATAGCCGATCACTACGGCAGAATCCCGGCATTGGTATCTTGCAATGCCGTAGGATTCTTTGCCTCTATCGCAACCGCCTTCTGCAACAACTTTTGGTCCTTTTGCGTTGCAAGGCTGATCGTCGGTTCGTCGTTTGACAATTGCTTCAACGTACTCTTCATTATAGGTACGTATCGTTACGATCAAATAAAAAAAATCACCAAGGACCTAAATAAATTTTCTGTCCGAATAAAGCAGCTTATTAAGGAGATACAAATAGGTATTTTTGTTCTTAATAATCGCAGTAGTTTCAATTAAAAGTAAAGTATTGAATTCTGAAATAGAATTCTAACGCGATTATAATGGAATTATTATATTGCGACATCTCAGTCGTCGTTACTGACGATAACTTTGGTCGTAGTGATCGAATACGTTGGTCCGAAGTATCGAACTCTGGTGGCGAATATGTCCTTCGGGATTTACTTTGCCGTCGCCGCTAGTCTCCTACCGTGGATCGCATATTGGATCGCAGATTGGAGAATTTTAAGCGTCGTCACCGCATTCCCGATGATCGTCGCTTTCCTCGGTCCGTGGCTTGTCCCAGAAAGTGCACGGTATTTAACTTCATTCTTATTGTCTCGTATCCAATTTGTAATATAAATTACCCAGTGAACAAAGTGATATAACAGTCTGTCGGCAGATTGGTAACAGATTTGATCAGATATGTCAGCATTGTGTTCTTCCAGCAAAGTCTGCTAACATAATCAGATTGGTAGCAAAAATCGTGCAAACAGAGCTTATTGACAGGCAATGTGAGATTGGCAACAGAAACCACGTAGAACCTGAACGGTTCCAGCAGGATTTGCTCAATTTAGGCTGCCAATCTATATACTGTCTGATTATGTTATACTTTTAGCGTTCCGCCGACATCATGCGTACATCAGAATCGGCATCAAATCTGTAGTTTCTTTCTACCGACAAAATTTGTAACAGATACTTGACAAGATTTGCTTTCGACAGACTTGGTTGTCTGGGTATATCATGAAATAAAATTATCTTTTATATGTTGTACATATGTGGGTATAGATGCTGATAGGCGCATAATAATTGGCCTATTTTGTTTCTTAGATGGTACATTATGAGCGGCAAGGTTGACAAGGCGATCAGCATGCTGAAGAAATTCGCAAAGGTCAACGGCAGAGAAGTGAAGCAGGAGGTGTTCGAGGAATTCGAAAAGAGCTGCAATAACATGATCGTAAAGGATCAATCGCACAATCAGTACACGGTCCTGCATCTTTTCAAGCTGCCCCGACTGGCTCGTATCACCGTCATGCTCGTTATTTACTGGTGAGTGCCAGGAAAATTCAGATCCGACTTATTTTCCCTCGTTTGAAACGACTATTGATCCAAACAGTTCGCTTTCAGGCTGTTGATCATTCTGGTGTTCGACGGACATGTTTGGAACATGAAGCTGTTGGATCCGGACGTGTTTACATCGTTCTCCTTAGCCGCGCTAACCGAGCTTCCGGCGGCGATTCTGCTGGCACTTTTCCTCGATAGATGGGGCAGACGATGGATGGGCTTTGCTTCGATGTTCATATGTGGCGTTTTCTCTCTCATCGCTATTAGCACTCCTCCCGGTAAATTACATTGTCACTCGCAACGTTAATTATTTTTGTTGTTATCAGGATTTTTTGCCCTTATCACCAGAACAATACGGGAAACGTAAAATTGTCATAAGGGTGCGAAAAATAAGAAATGGAAGATAAAACGGGAAAGAGCGTGAAGATAAGATTTTCCAATCTGTCACTCTGCGATCTGCGATCCAAGTTTCGTCGGATTGCGAATAGTATATGTAACACGCCACATTTACATAACTCGTGATGTTTCAGGTCCACTAACCGTCACCATGGCAATTTTGGCGCGCCTCGGTGTCAATATCGCCGCGAATATCGGTTTCCAATACGCGGCCGAGATGTTGCCGACCGTAGTGCGGGCGCAAGGTGTATCTCTGATTCACATTATTGGCTACATTGCTCACATCATCGGACCCTACGTGATCTACTTGGTAAAGTATCTGGAAAATCCGCGTGATTAAACGAAATCCAGTCGCCAGGTCGATTAATTGAGTCAATCGTCATCGTTGTTTTCAGGCCGACGTCAATCAACATTTACCGCTGATAGTGCTCGGCTTTCTGTCGTTTATCGATGCGTTCTTAACGTTAGCGCTTCCGGAAACCTTGAATCAAGAATTGCCTGAAACTCTGCAAGAGGGTAACGACTTCGGCATAGATCAGAGCTTTTGGTGGATTCCTTGCATATCTTCGTAAGTTCTCTATAATTACTTCTCTTTTCTTTTCTTTCTCTTTCTCTCTTTCTCTCTTCTTCTGTCTTTCCTCCTTTTTCCTCTCATCTTCTTTCGTATTAGATTCAAGTAAAAAAAAAAGAAGAGAGTCCCTCTGTATTTCTCTTATACAAGGGAATCTTGCACATCTGAAAATTCTGACCTTAATGAAACTTTATACATATGTGTGTGGGGGGGGGAGGGAGGGAGTAAATAGACGAATTTCGAAATTTTTGTTGCGGCCCAAAAATATGTGGTTTAAAGGTGTAAAACTACCCCTTATATGTAGAGCGGTTTTTCTCGATATATCTCGAAAAGTATTCGAGATATCAAAAAATGTTTTATACAAAAGTTTTATGGCAACACCTCTATTTAATTATATTAATTATATTTTTAAACAATAATTTTTGAAAAGAGATTTAAATTTAAAAATTTCGATTTAAAATTAGAATTTTTTGGTTCGCGAGTTTTCCTTGTTGGTAATAATTACGTAAACTTATCTCTTTATTCCCGAAATTTTTGCAGAACCCCGAAATTGAAGAAATCGCTGAGGAAGAAGAAGAAGAAGAAGGAGGGCATGACGAACGCGGCCTTCCATCACGGCAGTATTCAAACTATGGACTGTACAAGATTATAACGGCCGTATTCGCGTGGTTACGTATAATTTGCTAAATCATTGTAAATATCGCGGTCAATATCGTCCGCGTGTGTGTGATCTTAGGTGTTAAACTATAACAAGTGACGCGCGATATGGACACGTCAAGTGCGGTGTCGCATCAACGCACGGTGGTGAAGAGGGACATAAATAAAAAATAAGAATGCAGGATTCAATTCCATGCATCCGGCAAGGTGCACGCTTAGATAGACACGAATGCAAACGTGAATGCGCAACTTCGAAGTCGACGCGACTGTCTCGAGAGTGCCAGATTATTTTTCCGAATCGTTTCTTCGCGATGCGACTTCGACTTTCGCCGCTCTTTTTCAGGATGCAGCTGTGTACAAAGCTATTTGATTAATTGTAAGCGTAGTTTTAGCGAGACTATATAGATTGACGAGCCAGCTGACTTTTTCATACCGTTCGCGAGATATCACGAGGCTCGAGATCGGTGTAATATCCGACGTATTCAATTTTTTTACATTGCATAGGGTGGCGAAACTTGTGCCAAATGTCGCATTTTATTTACTCACGAGTAAAAATATCGCGTACCTATAGATATTCATATGTAAACGTTCGCTACATTCAGCGGGATCAAGATGTCTGTTACAAAGGGATGTCAACATCCCATCTCTCATTGTTTCTTGTCTTGCCCGAACGATATTTCTGACCCGCGGTATATAAAAAAACTGCTCATTTTCCGTACCGAAATACAGATACAGAGATCGCCTTGTTACACTTGATTACTCTCGAAAAGATACAACGGATCTAGATAAATTGTGCGAATAAAAGGGCTATCATCGCTTTCTTGATGTATCATCAAAAGTTGTTGCGAAATTGTTAGCAGCGATGGCAATCACGAATTAATTTTCATTATGTAAATAGAAGACTTTAAGTAATTTAATGTATATAGGCTGCGGGACACCGCGATCACCGCATAAAGACATGTTTCTCATCTTTCACTGCCAAAAACTTGGAAATTTCTTCGAAAATCGCGGAAGATGTCAACATACTTTTTCTCTCATTGCCATCTGAAAGTCGTTGAGTAACAGTGTAAAATAAAAAGACAAATTGTTTTATCATCGTGTAAATTCCGTTCTAATGTATTTACTCTAAAAAAAAAAAAAAAAAAAAAAAGTAAATCTTCCTAGAAAATGCTCCTCAGATCGGAAGATTATTATTCCGATCTTATCTATGAACTTTATTAATTCGTACAAAAAGAAGCTTAATTACTTATCATATTATTACGTGCCGCGCGAGACGCAAGTATCTTTTTTTCTAATTACATTTCTTCGACGATCGCGCCGAAGATTATTATATAACGGAGTTGAAAAGACTAAAGCTCGCGTGGACGATAATGTCGATGTCGATTCGGACACGGTCTTCCGCAGCAGGGCATCGTCCAGAAGCTTTGTTCCTTGCCGAAGTCCTCTCCCTGACGTAGGGTCTGCGGGAGGTCGCGACCGAGCGTCTCCGGTAGGAACAATACCAGGGTAGCGGCTCCAAATGACACGACGCTGATGATCATCATCGGCAGCCCGTCCCAAACCTTGGCCTAAAACAATTTCGATTGATTGACTAAAAATACCGAGCGACGCGAATAAAGCTTGCATTTTTGTCCTCAACAAAAGTTCTAATGTTTTCATTCTAAATCGATACACCAATAAATTATTAAATAATGGACGCAATATGCGATAGGGTGTTCAATATTCGCCTGCCGAAGTCTACATTAAATTGGGACAAATTTCTTAAATTTCTTAAAGTTTTTTAATTATTTGTGATTGACAATAATAGATCATTTATAATAAAATATATTTTAATTGTAATTAAACTTCTCTGCTAGAATCTCCACTACATAAATATAGTTTTCTAATAATACTACTAATTACATCGTCATGCAAAATGCAGAATAGTTGTGTCAATTGTTCCACAATATCGTCTTCTTCCTAAGTAAAGAATACAAAAGGTTACTTACGCTATCCACCACGTACGGCGCGACGGAATGGGCCACAATGCCAAAAATGTGGATCAATGCGACGCCCTGCGTCCTAATGGGGGTCGGCAACAACTCGGCGGCGTACTGGAGGCCTACATTGGCTGCCATATTCAAGCAAAATCGCGAGAGCACCGACATCGTCAGTTTCGCTGCGACTGAATAATAAAAACGCATGAGATAAGAGATTGCGGCATGGTCGCGGAACGCTTGATTTTATTCGAAAGACACATTTGAAAGCCCTTGTGTATATGTGCTCACTCGACTGTAACAGCAGTTCGGCGAAGCTGAAGAGGCAAGTCATGGCCAGAGTGATAAATCCGCAGAATCGGCGACCCCAGCGGTCCAATAGCAACGTCAGCAACAGTCCGGCCGGCAGCTCGGTCGCGCAAGCGAGGGAGAAGGACACGAACACCGAGCTCTGGATCAGCTTGAGGGAGTATACGTGGCCATCGAAAGCTATCATCGTCAAAGACCTAGAAAGTACCCAAAAGTACATCCGTAACTTCGTCGCCGTACGCGACGCGGAATATATAACGTTATATCCGATTTCAAAAGCAACAGCGCGGTATAAATTTAGTTTAGCAGATAAGATCCTCATATGTGTCATCAGATTCTGAAGCTATTTTCGAGAAAGGAAATTAAGTCAAGATATATCCTCTCGCAAGATAGAAATGCGATCATCAAAAACTAATGTTCCGCCAAGCTGAAGAGGCAATATATCGAATAAGGAAGGAAAAACGACGCGACGAAGCGACAGCGGGAAATATAAAGTTGCATCTCACTTACCAAAATAAGATTAGCAGAATGGTGTTCTTCGCTAGACGCGGTGACTTGAGAATATCGAAAACGTTCGCGCTTTCTGTTTGGATATTGGTCACGGTCAAGTTTCTCTGTAAAGACGATAAGGTGGACAATGAGTGATGCGCTGTTTGCGTCACGGTCTCACACGTCTCACAGCTTTGCGTCTCGTTATCAATCTTACTTACGACGAAGACTTCGTAGATGCGTGTGTCAGGGCTCTTTCTGTTAATCTTCGCTATCCGTTGCAGTTTCTGCACCATTTTGTCTAACTTGCCGTTGGCGACGAACCATCTTAATAGCGAAACAGTGTTTCTATTTCAGCGGAAAGTTTGGAGGACGAGGCTAACAGTGAAACGAGCTTACAACTGTATGAATTTCTAAGAACAACATGAATTTCTAGATATTGATGCGACACTGCCCACAAGAACTTTAAACTTTATTTAAATATCGCGCTTATTTGATTCAACTCGGAAAAATATGAAATCCTTTTACAACGCTCTAATTATAAAATTACATAAATAATTATTATATGTAATAGTAAAGTTTGTGTGTGTGTGTGTGTGTGTGTGTGTGTGTGTGTGTGTGTGTGTGTGTGTGTGTGTGTGTGTGTGTGTGTGTGTGTGTGTGTGTGTGTGTGTGTGTGTGTGTGTGTGTGTGTGTGTGTGTGTGTGTGTGTGTGTGTGTGTGTGTGTGTGTGTGTGTGTGTGTGTGTGTGTGTGTGTGTGTGTGTGTGTGTGTGTGTGGTGTGTGTGTGTGTGTGTGTGTGGTGTGTGTGTGTGTGTGTGTGTGTGTGTGTGTGTGTGTGTGTGTGTGTGTGTGTGTGTGTGTGTGTGTGTGTGTGTGTGTGTGTGTGTGTGTGTGTGTGTGTGTGTGTGTGTGTGTGTGTGTGTGTGTGTGTGTGTGTGTGTGTGTGTGTGTGTGTGTGTGTGTGTGTGTGTGTGTGTGTGTGTGTGTGTGTGTGTGTGTGTAGGTATGTGTGTGTGTGTGTGTGTGTGTGTGTTCGTGTGTGTGTGTGTGTGTGTGTGTGTGTGTGTGTGTGTGTGTGTGTGTGTGTGTGTGTGTGTGTGTGTGTGTGTGTGTGTGTGTGTGTGTGTGTGTGTGTGTGTGTGTGTGTGTGTGTGCGCGTGCGCGTGCGCGTGCGCGTGCGCGTGCGCGTGCGCGTGCGCGTGCGCGTGCGCGTGCGCGTGCGCGTGCGCGTGCGCGTGTGTGTGTGTGTGTGCGCGTGCGCGTGCGCGTGCGCGTGCGCGTGTGCGTGTGCGTGTGCGTGTGCGTGTGCGTGTGCGTGTGCGTGTGCGTGTGCGTGTGCGTGTGCGTGTGTGTGTGTGTGTGTGTGTGTGTGTGTGTGTGTGTGTGTGTGTGTGTGTGATTTGAATGATTGAGTAGAACAAATCGAAGATGCGCATAATATTTATTTACCGAGCGCTTTCGGGAAGAATCCATGGTGTGATAAAAGCGCTCACCATCGGGATCGCGCTGACATAGGCGAAGAATTTCCAGTTTGCGACGTAGTACGCGATCCATGGTAGAACTGTGCTTCCAATGGCGAAGTATATGCCGAAGGCAACGTTAACGACGAGAGTTCGCCTGTTCACAGCCATGTACTCTAGCACTGGCGAGATTAAAATTCGGGATTTGATTTATTGCTTATATAATATTTAAAAAAAGTCCCGAAATTCTCTCTCAATTTAACAAATTAATTAATAATACGTGGTACGTTCAATTCATAGCTTATAGCTTACGTAAAAGTTAACAATAAAGTTACGTACAGAATGAATTGTGCGCCGTAACATTCACGTAAATATTCATAAAACGCGTCACCGATCGAATACAATGATCTTTCATCTCCGTCGAGCTTTCCGGGTAGACTACTGCACGTAATACCATTCATTGTAATAAAAACTATGTACGGACACGTGCGCGCATTATTGCCGCAGAGAAGATCCGCAGTCCAGATTTATGTGACATGTAGAAAAATTTAAAAAAAATGAAAAATGTGACCGCGCGTATCTTTGCATGTAATTTTGAACGGACGTCGGAATAGATTCTCTGATTTAGTGCCGCGAGCGACGCGTAAAATCCTCGCACGGTCGATCATCTCTTGTCGATCGCTTACCAATAATCAACGGAATGTTGATGCAGTTGTCGAAAGCCAGACCAGTAAAAAATCTGCAGACGGCGAAGGACAAGAAGGTATTAGCACTCGCAGTTGCGGCCGAGGCCAGGAACCCGATGCCGTTGCAGAGGATCAAGGCGGGAATCCGGCCTCTGTGGTCGGCGATCCATCCGAAGAGCAGACCGCCGACAATGGAGCCGCAGAAGAAGATCGACTGTGCCGTCGATATGAGGTATTCCTGGTCACATACCCAATCTAGCTAATCACAAAGGATCCAGAATCAGTGCGCGAGGAACACAACGTTTGTCACATTTTTGCATACGGGAAGTTATGCGGATTTATCTTTGTCTTATTTCTCTATCTTTCGTCACTTATTGGCATATTATTATTCTGAAATGGATTACGATTAAAATTACGCGAGAAACGCAACGCTATATTTGTGTATTTACGTAAATTGATTTTTATTTTACTTCTTCATCTCTCGTCGTTTATATTCGCATATTATCGATCTGCGGATTATACGATTGAAATTACGAGGAAGAAATCGCGCGTAATCTCAGTTAATCGCTCGACCGTTTAGACAAGAGTACTCGTGAATTTTGACTCTCTTTCTCTGTGTCTTTTGTATATTTTATACGCGCACAGCGATGCATTCAAGGATACTTCACCTCAGCCGCTATACTGGCGTACGGAATCTGCGTGAAATTGTATTCCCAGTGGCTGCAGTCCACGGATTTATTTGCCTTCAATTCGACCGAACGAATGTCCTTCCCGTGACTTAGAATAACGGAAAAATCCAAATCCCTCCGATGGCATTGGTCATAGTACGGATAATTCTGCGACTTTGGTACGCCGATCTTCACTCTGAAAACATTGACCTCCAAATGTACGAAATATATCTTTTCAAAGACAGAAGATAACAAAAAGATAATAATAATACGTACGTCAAAAAAAAAGGAAAATAATAATAACAATAATAATATAATAATTAAGTTATGTAATATAAATTTAAATATATATAATAGATATATATGTTATTTAAAGCATGTGTGATAAAATATATTATTTTGATTTATAAGATCTTAATGAGTAACATTGTTGCGGAAATTTCACCTTTCTTCCCGCGTAAGGTTTAAAGGGATCAGTTCCTCTATCTTGCACCAATGCTCCTGCGGCACCAGGGTGAGGAAGAACTGCGAGAAGTATAGAGTGGCGTAAGCCACGCTGTAGGGAAGCAAGGCCAATAGAAGTAGCCACTGATATCTGCCAAAATCACCGACGTACGGCAAGACATCGTCGAAGGTCTCCAACTTCGGCCTCGGCGTGGTGTTTTCGTTCGGATCTACGGTATCTGTGGGGTTCTTCATGCCGTTTGAGTTCTTCATCGTTCTAAGAGATGCCAATATTTGATACGCTAGATTTACACTCAGCAAACCAAGTTGAGGAAAAGAAAAAAGAAAAAGGAAAATAGAGTCGGTTTCATCAACCGAAAGTAACTCAAACTAAAAGAAAAAACTTTTAAAATCGCTCGAAATATTTTAATTTGAAACTACAGAGAAAGGGTAGATGGTTCAAAAAAATGTCTATAAAAAAAAGTAATATAAACTAACTATATAATATATAATTATAGATGCAAAGTTGAAGCTGGTAGACAGTGTATTTTTTTAACAAAACGATCGCAATATTTGTTGTTCCGGCGAAAGCAACCCGGCACAATTTAGCGTCCTTCCTCTATAATATTATTTATAAGTAACAAAGTGCGCGCGATTTAAGGAGGTTCGTCTACTACTTTAAAGTAAAAAATGCGATTGAATAATAATGTTATTACAGCGATTCCGAATTATATGCAATATTAGTATAATGAATTGTGGATGCTAAGTTATATGTGCTATATTTTTCGTAAATTATTAGTGTATAGAATATTAACAAATATATGCCGAAGCATGAGAGCGTCAACGACTCGGGAATCGTTGTCAGGTATATACTTATTATCCAACATTATAAAGTAAAAGTAAAATTACAAATAATTTATAAAAACCTATATGAACAATTGTCAGAGAATACTAAAGACTTAAAATGATTAATACATTGATGATTGCGTGTCGTGGATTCGCGATTAGTGGTTATAAACACTGTTGGTGAAGTTAGGTTCGCATCAGCTGTTGCGTTGCCAATGGCAACGTCTGTCATTACAAAGTTCGATCCGCGAGGTAAAAGTAAACTTTCTGACAATAAATAAGCTTTAAATCCATACGGTAATAGTTATTTGTGCAACAAGTGCTGTAAGATGAAAATTCACGGGTGCGGAGTTGACGCACTCGCCTTTGGCTCGCCTTAGTCGCCTTTGGCTCGTGCGTCAACTCCGCACCCGTGAATTTTCATCATTACGCACGGCTTGCACACCCTATTTTATGTTGCAAGTGCGTGGAAAGTGGTCTATCACGCACGCGTAGCGTGCGCAATAATGGGCCACTTTCCATGCACGTGTTACATAAAATCATATTTTTAAAGTTTTTATGATATCCTTGTTTTTTCAGTCATGTTTTTTCTGTCAAATGCTAGTTTTTCAAAGTCCTAAGATGGCTAAATCAATAATTATTTACCTCCGAGCGACAGTTTCTCATGAGGCAAAGGCTCAAAGTGGTCAATTTATGAATAATATTACAAAAAAAAACTATACGATCAATATTGCTCAACTTTTGAGATTATTTGAGTGAATTGTTTATGTAAATTATATAAAAAAATTAAGACTAAGTTGACTTTCGACTAATAGGCGAACTTCCTTAATCCTAGCTACCCATACTTATTTTCAAAAATCTGAATTAAAAATATGTTACAAAAAAAACCTAAATACACACTTAAATTTGCAATTTTGAGAAGATCTGACGTCTAGTTTTTGAGATATTAAATCTCAAAGTTGGCATTTTTAACATAGGTTTTATGTTTTATGGGAAATTGTACCAAAAACATACATTTTTGGAGAATTTCACTCACTGTCTGTAAAGAAACAAGTTCAAAAAACTGAAAATAACATTGTTTAATTCTTCTAGCACTTGTTAAGTATAAGACAAAACGACGTTGACGTGTAATAAAACCAAAAATTCAATCAAAAGTTGATGAATTGTCGCGTTTCTTGTCAGCCTTTCGATCAGCTGTACGCGACGTGCAAGAAAATCTCCCATTATCGAAATTGTTTGTTACCTTTCATTATTTTTCTACGTAAACACAATACATAACCTCACTCAAACACATGGCACTGGCATGATAACTGCCTACATAGGCCAGTCATATTAAACTAATTTAGAGGGTTAATCTTCCAATTAATCTTCCCAGGTTGCAACCACCATGAATCGCTTTGATTTGAGGTGCTATAAGTGGGATTTATTTTGCTTCAAAAAATTAACACGCAATAAAAAGTTATTAACAATATTATCAACAAAAAACGCAATTTTTTTTATTTTTTCTCAAATATCTCAAAAACTAAGCAAGATAAGGTAACTAACTATACGTACTTTTTTTGTAGAGCGTAAAATTATCTACAATAATGATCTGAACAACACTTATCGTCAAGTCAGTCGTTTAGCTTGCACGCGCCGTCAAAGTCCGAGACTCGGATCCCGAAAACCCTCGATTTCATCGTTTTTTTGATGTTGCGCCGGTGATTTTTTTCCGTCATTTTAAATAGAATTAAAAATCATACATCATCTGAGAACTACAAAGAATACTTTTCATGGTGTAACCGATTTTTTAGATCCTTTTTCTTTAGTTTGGTAGCTGTGTAAGCAAAAAATTTCGATTTTTTGAAATAGTCTTAGTTTTTCGCTGTTTTCAGGCCTTAGAATTTATTTGAGACGAATATATGTCATCGTATGCATCTTGTTGTGGACAAAATTTGCAACAAAAAAGGACTCTTGTATTTTTTTCGTACGACAAACGCTAATTTTTTTATTGACGCGCAAAGTTATCCAATATTGCGCACAGGTCGGATAACGTTTGTTTTACACCAAAATAATTATTTTTTATTAAAATTCACGTAATTCTTCGCATTATTACTGAACCATATTGCAAAGCCGTTTTTTGTAATATGGTTCAATAATAATGCAAAAAATTACGTGAATTTTAATAAAAAATAATTATTTTGGTGTACCTGGGAAGATTAATTGGAAGGTTCGATGTCTAATATGACTGGCCTAACAGCGAAGAGATGCAATGTCGCGACATTTCTCTTGTACGAATGTCAACTGAAGTCAAATCTTGAACTGTTTACATTTATCAGTAAATAAATTGATACATAATCGAATGAAAAGTTACATTATAAAACCAGTAATTATATAAGTGTTTAGAATATATCCATAAAAATGGTTTTTCTTAAATAAAAATTTAGGCCTTATACGGTGCTAGCTGAAACACCTTAATTTGCCACATTACGATCCGTGAGACCACTCGACTTTGTTGTTTTATCATTTTCATTCTAATTAATATTTTTAAGGTTGTAATGTAAAATTAGAAATACAGAGATAAATAAGATGTTTATAATAATATAAGGTCAAAAAAATGATTTAAGTTTAAACTGAACTTATTATAAAGAAACTAGAAAATTATGTTATTATGTGAAAATTAGAAAAACGTTTAGCAGTCCACTGGACCAGAATGTGGCGAGGGTGGCGAGCTAGGGCTTAACTAAATCGAGTAAACATCGGATATAAAAATGAGCGGACTCTGTGCTTCTGTTACGATCGACTTAAGTTGCGGTGCAAAGTCCATGCAGCTTAAGCGTATCCTAGTGGAAATATTAAATGACAATTTGAGTGGGAGCGATCTGAGCAGTCAGTGTTGTCCGAACGTGGCGGGATCAAATGGCTCGTGACGCGCGTCTCGATCGAGATAATGAAGATCAAGCGCAAGTTTGACAACCCAGGGCGCGATTAACGATGTTGGATAACGTCACTTTTATACCCACTTAATATGACAATGATAATGCAAATAATATCAGATACTACGTAGATAAATGTATCGGCATTATATCGAAGGATGTTGAAAATATATAATAAGAATATTTAGGCGTTGAGAATTTTCGGGAACGTAGTACCTACTAAATTAACTCGTTTAAGGATCCAGGAGGCTCCTGCAAGCTTTTCTGTTTTAATTCTTTGTAACGTGAGTCCTAATAAAAAATTTTAGAGCGCAATTGATATTTAGGGGCAAAAAAATTACTTTTTTCGAAAATCTAATCGGTGATAGGGTGGGATATCTGATAAAAGATGTAAAGATTGAAAGTAAAGATTAAAAAAAATATATATATATATATAAGTAACCTCTACGGTTTTAATGACAAATATTCAACTAATAAATGATTTCGTCTACCTTTTTAAGTAAAATAAATTGATATAATTATTAGTTGAGTGATCTATAACAAAAATTCCACTCAAAAAAGTAGACGAAATTATTTATTATAGTTGAATATTTGTCAGTATATACATATAGGTCAGTAGATAGAAGTAACTTACTTTTTTTACCTCTACTCTTTCAACCATTATATGTTTTTCTTCAGATATTCTAACTAGATTTTCGAAAAGAGCAACTCTTTTTACCTCTAAATATCAATTGCGGTCTAAAAATTTTGATTAGAACTCGAGTTACAAGGATTTGAAATAGAAAAGCGTGTAAAAAGACCTTCTAGGACTTAATGGGTTAAACCTGTTATAGGATTTTGCTAAATCCCGAATCCTTTTATTTAAGTATTTAAGTAATTTAAATGTAATATGTAAATGGCTTTTAGATGCTTAATATCCTACCATTTATTGGCACTGTAAGCAAATTATAAATAGTTTATATAACGTTGAAATGCCATTAAGGCTCTTGTCCACTCATTACAGTTTGGATTGGTGACATCACAACCGAGAAAATTTGTCATAAAAATCCTTGCAACGTACATTAAAATAAAAATGTTTTTCAATAAAATAATTGTTTGTGTAATTAGTAGAATAAACGGTAATTCTTTACAATAGGGCCTTTTCCGAATTTTGATATTTTCTTGCGGCTCTCTTGGTATTCCTTTCCTCCCGCTTCTACTCGGCTTTATGTAAACAACAATACAAGACATTGACTGCTGTATTTGGATAATAGAGAATATACCGACACTTTCTCTCAGTATACGAACGGAGATAATCGGTCCTTTTTAAGGGCCACTATATTTATAACGTTGGAAAATCCGGAAAGCCATGTTGGAAAAAAACAGGTAAAAAAATAAGGTAAAAATAGGTAGGGTACATATTTTCGGGCTCCCCCGATTGATTATGTCGAAGTCACAACAAAGGTTTTTACCAAGAGAGCCGCAAGAAAATATCAAAATTCGGAAAAGGTCCTATTGTAAAAGAATTACCGAAAAAACTTGCAAAATATATCGAAAAGTCTTCTTTCGTTTCGTTCGAATAATCAATAAATAACGCACATATGTCGAATTGAATTGTGCCTAATAAAGGATGAAAAATAATAAGCTGTTCGACAACTGCCGAATTGAAATAAAATTGTTTACTTTATTCACATATTAAATTAAAATGAAATGAGAGTTTTCGGTATATTTTTACACACTACGATAATTATTTTAAATATAAAAACACTACTACACTAAAACAAAAATGACGCCGTAACTTACAAGAATAATTGGACGCAGTTCTGCAATGCGGAAACTCCAAAACTTTACTTTTCGCTGGAGTAAATTTTACGAAATATTAGAAATAAAATTATGTACCAACGTTATCTCAAATATAATGACCGAACTATAATCTTCCTCAAGTACAATTCCATGTGTTATACGCGTTTTTTTAGAAAATCTCCTGTCCTGTTTATGATCACTTTACAATGCGGAACTAAAAATCGCGAAAATGGCGTTTGGTTCCTTATTATATAGGTAACTATATCTAATGAGCTTTTTAACGTTATTTTTCACGCCTTTTAGTTTCACAATTTTGCCAAGTGTGACGTTAATTGTAAGCGTACTGTCAATGCAGACTTGATAATCAGGAGCCTTAACATATAGATAATCGATATCACGCATCACGTATAGTACTTCGTCTCTTCACAAAATTAACGCTTGCTTTGACTGTAAAGAACGCTTGAGATTTTTGTTCATGGACGATTGACACGACTTACTACTTTTTATTCTTGAAAATCGAAAAATATCGTGCCCGCGATACTTGACGATTGTGTTTATCTGCGACAAACGCCCCAAAAAAATATACATAATAATTGCTGTTCAAGAACGGTGAGATATCGAAAGTTGCGGCAAAGGGTCAATGTCAAATGTAAATACCGGCGCGACAGATCACAAAATGGTCCGACGCAGCTTGATAACGCGATAAAAATAATTTTTAACAGGCAGACGCAACAATGCGTTTTGCAAGACCATTATGCTTTTAATTTTGCACGACTTTGCACTATTCTCAAGCATGAGAATAATAGTCATATAAGAATAAGAACGTTTATAGATTTAAATCTACAATTTTATACGTGTACGTAATTTGTACGCGTATAAGCATTTGATACCGAATTAAAAAAAAATGATGATAGGAAATCGTCGCGCGTATTATACACTGTATTGTACTCACATTGCGAATATCTTGTGGCTGACCATTCATTAAGGTTAATTAGCCAAGGCATTCCGCGAATATATATATGTATATATATATATATATATATATATATATATAGAACAACTTCGCGGTTGCGATTGTGTGATTATTCGCTATTTTGTCTTCTTATTAAAATAAACATTTTCTTGCGTAAAAAAAGCGTCGTTGTCACGTCTGCATATTAACGTCCGAAATTAATTAATATTAACGCGATGAGCCTATATGTTAAATATGCCTTCCCCGAAGTTGGTCATTGATATCCGATCGATGATTCATACTTTTAACATTGCTCAAGCAGCTCAAGTTTCATCTTAAACACAGGGTGTCTAAGGAGAGCTTATTCTCGATATTTACATTTTTTATAATATCTTTAATCTTTAATTGTAGTTATTACAGATTTATAGTATCTTTGATCAATCTTTCTCCTTTTTTTATTTTTTACAATTAGAAAAACTTTAATATCTTTCGACACACTATACCTTTAAACCTATCGCAATAAGTTTCTCTACTGTTTGAATTCTTGTAATTTTTCAATACGTCATGTATCCAAAACTTAATTGCATGTAGTCTTCGTGTTAAAACTGTTAATACTTACACTGTTATTTTTTCGTTGCACTAATTACGTGTATTTAATCTTTTCGTATATTTAATCTTTGATTTGTATCACCGAACGTCAGCAAATTTTACAATTTGTTTACGTAATGTATAATTCCCGCGTTGCAGGAAAAATAACTTTTCGAAGAAAAACTATAAGTCAGTGAGAGCATTACACAAACTGTTAAAGAAATTATTGCAAATTGACTATGAATAATTCGTAATTCGTAATTACGACAATTGTAAATCCAGATGCCACTACACTATGTGATAATTTTTAATGTTTATCACTTACGGCGGTATTTTTTACGATCGATTGTGGTTAAGCGACGGTAATGACGAGGCTCTCACGCGAAGTGCAACTCGCTGTCTGAGGAGGAAACCCGATTGAGTATCGTTGATATGAGAGCTCGGCATGCAGAACGTGATATATCACGTATATATATGTCAACAGTAGCGAGAAGGAAAGGAAGAACAACGGTGAGAGAAAACTGATCACCGCGTCGTGGAAGAATAACGAGAGATGGACACGCGCGAATCAAACAGACCTCCACGCTTCTTGAATTTTGTCTTTGGTTGAAGACAAAATCTTGAAGAAAAGACATTTCCGAAATTCGAAAAAGAGAGTCTGAAATATTATTTTCTTTCTTTTCTACATTCGCGAATCGGATACAGAGTTTTCTTCACGTCTCTTCATCTTCTTCACGTGTATGTGAACACGAAGAAATTATGTTATCCTGCTATCATGTTATCTAAAGGAGGGGGTGCAAAAGTCGGCATTTTTCACCCACAACGGAAATAACCTGTAAAGCATGCTTAGCTACCTTATTTGAAGTTGAAAGAAGAAGGAAATAATATTCTTTTCACCAGGAAACTGCGGGAAATATTTTAGAAATGATAATGAATGTCTTTAAAACGTGTGTCAAAATAGCTGTGTTTGAACGGTTTAATAAGAGATAAAAAGTTTTGAAACGCATGAATGAGAGTTAAAGTGCATTTGTGTAAAATAAGTGTCGCGCATATGTAAGATAATGATTTATATATAAAGATGGGGTAAATATGCATATTAGGTCAAACCTCACCGATGACTTTGACCTTGACATATGTTGTCAAGGTCACCCTCCTGAGTGACTTTCAGAAGGTTTTAGCCGGTGGTCATTGTTTATTAAAAAGTTATAAACAAAAAATGTTTCGAAAATATAGCAGCTATTTTGAGTATTGGAAGGCATAAATGACTAATATATATGTCGAAATAGTTTACGCATACACTTTTCACGCAAACCGAGGTTTACGCACACCTCCCCCTGCTTTCGGGGGAGGTGCGGTAGTCCCGAGAGTGTTTGCTTTTTACTACAGTTATCTGTGTTATAAGTCTGATTAAACTGACTAGTTATTACAATAAATAATAATCTAAGTGAGAAAAAGTCTGATTAAAAATAATAATTTTGATTGTAAGCTTCAAATAATAAAAACATAACATATATATTTAAGTTAGCTTTAATTTAAAGTCATATTATCCTAATCTTACTTATCATGTCTTATAATTATCTTTTCTTTAAATAAACATTTTAAAACATAGTAAAACTAATATAACAATAACAATTCACTGTATAAAACATGTGGTTTATTGTTAAAAATGGCTAGGTTCATTGTGTGTATATACACACCCCTGTACACAATGAACCATTTGACTGTTTAAAAAAAATCGAAATTGTGGCTAAACTTTAAAAATGACTTATAAGTTATCTTATACAGTATGTAGCCAACTAAATTCATAAACTGTATGCAAAAACACAGATCTCCAACTCAATAATTGAGAGATATAAGCTTTTGAAATTTACATGGTTCATTGTTGAACTACCTACCCTACAGGCATTTCTATACAATTTCATGGTGTAGAATTTATTAAATGGAAATGTAGTGACACGCGTTTTAAGACATTTATTATCGTTTCTAAAATATTTCCTGCAGTTTTCTAGTGAAAAGATTATTATTTCTTCTTCTTTTAATCTCACATAAGGTAGCAAAGCAATGTTTTACAGGTTCCCGTTGAGGGCAAAAAATGGCGACTTTTGCACCCTCTCCAAATTGTAATTACGCAAGGAACAAATCTCGCAGAAAAAAATCTCGCTGATAAAAACGATCTGCCGAAACGAAGAAGTGCGAGAAATAAAAATTTATCTTGTTGCGGTTTCACAGAATCAAGTTTAACACGCTATATATATTCCTTACAAATATAACGCCTCATTACACATATCTCGCAACTATAAACTTAAAGTTTCTTCCCGCGTTAATCATGCTGCATAAAAGATTCATTCGTAACAGGATTCGCTCGACACACTTATGATGTGTACATAGAAAACTTGCATTCTCCCCGGGGCGAAATTGTATGTAAATTTGTCGTTCGAGCACTGAGGAAAAAATCAATACGACCTTCGTAATATACACGCGAGTGATAGAAGTTCTACGCACGACAGTGCGAAAACTTGCGATCACGAGTTTGCTGTCAGCAACGGATCTACATTTTCTACAGTTTGAAGTTAATATTCTTTGGAGAGGCTTTTTTTTAATTTAGTTTATATAAATTTTAGTCTTTAAAAGGAACAAAGGCTTTTTAGAACTTGACGTCCCAGACAAAAGATAAAGACATATGAAGCGTATGTGAGAATACAAAGGAGAATACTTATGGCCGAAGAAATCAAGATAGAAATAAGACAACGCTTTGTTACGCATTGTAATAAACAAAAATAACTTATATAGCGAGCCAATTTTTGTACTAATATTAATAATTTATTTTCATAGTTATCGTAGAAAAAACACTGTCGAAAATCTAGGCAGATTTTAAGATATATATATGTATACATAAAAATTAATATGAGACACATAGACTACGTTTACACGGGCCGATTTTCGCCGAAGTTATAGCATCGATGTCGTTATAACTACTGACGTTAAATGCCGTGTAAACGCTCTTTTACGAAGTTACTACATCTATGTAATAACTTCATCGTAAAACAACGTTTACACGGCATTTAACATCATCAGTATATAGTAATATCGATGTTATAACTTCGGCGTAAATCGGGCCGTGTAAACGTACTCATTAAAAGCACATGATAATTATATGATAAATAAGAAAAAACAATAAAACGTATCAGTATAAATTTTATCTAAATGCAATTATTATTTAATTAAATACCTAACAGGTACATTTTAAAATAGAGAAATGAAACAGAGAATCGTTTAATAGCTAATATGTACCGGCATGCTTTTTGTCATTGACTATTTATTATGACTTATAATCCGGTTTATTATGACTATCGTATGTACTATTCAATCCAAAATTTTTTTTTTTATCATATTGATCATTTAGATATAAACCTTTTTTGATATTTAAACTACAACTTTTAGTATATACACGTACATATATCAAAGATTGATTTAAATGTTTCTAGAGACTTTAGAGTATCAAAATATATTCTGTATAACCGTATGTACAATTAAATACTTTTCCTCAACGTCGACGTAGATCGACCCGATGAGAGGGGTGATATAAGAGCGCTTGCGCTAACTGCTAACTGATCAATTCTAGATCCCCCATCATTAGACGGATCGATAGATCATCGGACACTCACTTTTTGGAAGGCCGTGGAACTGTTAAGTTGCCTTTTGTGAAAAAACGGAATCAGATCATATTACCGGCTATTTATTATATACGAAGTCGATATTATATTCCAAGGAATGGAATCTTTATTAAAGGGGATAATGGAATATTATTAAATTAAGAAATGAAATCAGGTCATATTACCGACTATCAATTATCTGAGATTGATCTTATCTCAAGGAGCAAGCAAATAAGAATTGCCTAATTTGTTTTGTTCATCTGAGAACGTAAGTTGACTATTTTTGATTCTTCTAATTATCTAAATTAAATAGATAATTCCCACCCCTGAGTTCCGTTCAATTATAATCACATTTATTTACCGTTACTAATTTTCGTGAAATTAGTTGGCGCCCATCCTTGTCATTAAATATATAAAATATTAATGTTGTAAATAAAATTTAAATTTTGTGAGCCCTATAACAGTCATGGACCCGACCGCGTTAGGTGTGTGTGTGTGTGTGGGCTCTATTCATATAAATTAATTAATTAACAACTTAACTCTAAAGTGTAAATTAGCGTAAATTATTAGTAAAAAAGAGGTCCTGTCTTAATTTATATTTAAATAATCGTTATAATAAAAAAAAGAAAAATTTTGGATCGGATAGTATACGATATAGTTATTAAATTGGATTATAATAAGCCGCTTTGTAAACGTAGTCATTCTTGTAACTTCATTGACTTACCGGTAAATCTAGCTTCCACCATTATAAATTTGACCATTCTCGCAACCATCTTTGCTATCAATAATATAAGAAAAAATTAGTTAAATTAATATTACAATTAATATTAACTCTTTGCACTTCGAGCATTTTTTGATCCGATTAAATTAGCAATTCTAACAAACTTGTACAAAACTTTAAAAAACCAAAAGTTTTGTTTCAAAAAGAAAAAATTATAAACGTTTATGAATTTATTTATTTAAATTACGCATATTGCTGTAGCGACGACAGTGGAGTACAAAGAATTAAAAAATTACTATTAATTAATTAAATTAATAAATTCAATTAAGGGCATATTTTGGAAGGTCGTAAAAAATTTTCTTATTTAGGAAAAATATGCCTATTTTAAACTAAAACTGAACCAATATTTTTATTCTAGACAAAAAGTCGGTTTTTTTATTAAAAATATTTTAGTTTTTCCTAAAAAAAATTTTTTTTAATATTTTATTACAAAAAATCTAATAAACGTATAATGTTTATTCTAGTTTAGACGGTAGCTACACTTTTTCTGAATAAAAAAATTTTGGTTTTTGCATTTTGAATACCTAAACAGCTAGAAGCATTTACACCGTGCCGTCTTTTTGCGAGCTGATATTGGCTTAGTTTACACCGTGCGACCTGATCGCGACCTGACCTATGCCTTGACCTAAAATAGGCTGCTAAACAAAACGTTTACACCATGTAGACCTATGATACTTTTGGTCAAATATAGATAAAAATCCAGTATCCAGTATCTATTGGTACACTCTCTGCACTTTAGGCGGTCTTTAGGTCACCTGCGTTTACACGCGTTACGTCGTGTGACTTAATTTAGGTCAGGGCACGCGAAAAAGAGACCTGACCCAAGCGAGGTCGCAACCGTTTACATCGTCGCGACCTATCGTGTTTAGGTTGAATATAAGGTATAGGTCGCGGCCTAAACGCACGGTGTAAACTAGGCCAGTGGTCAGGATAAGCAAACAAAAAAGAAGAACATTTTTGTTACTTAAAAAATAAATATATACCTATTCTTAAAATAAGGCTAAAAAAATCTGCAAAGTTTAACATTATTCGCTTTTTTCGTTTTTCTATAAAAAATTCCTGAAAAGTATCTTTTTTTACGACCTTTCAAACCAGAATTCCTCTCCTTAATAAGTTAAATTAATAAATTAAAATTAAAAAATTGTGAAAAATGATTATATAAATGTATTAAAGATTATTGTTATTATATGTGAAGAAAAGTAGCATATTACTAGCCTTATTTATAATTTGTCGGGTGTACAATGCGACGTTAGTGAAACGCACGACGTTAATATCGTACATTTAAAGGAAGGAAAAGAAAAAATAAATACTCTTTAAATAGAAAGGTTTTCGTAATTTAAATTTCCATTTAATTTTGATTTAAAAAATTTTGACAAAAAACGATTTGAGTACTCGCTTCCATCGGAAACAAAATAATTTCTTTCGTTTTTTTTTGTGGCTCAATATGGTTACGCGAGCCATCCTGTACGACTGTGTAAATTTCTTGAACGATGCCAATTGTGCCAGGTATTAGCGATCCACGTTATCGCAAATACCTTATAACGTTAATAAACTACGCGCGTTATATAGATCGTTATTCGTTATCAATCTCAAGGTCACAAAAATCGAGATAGCACGAAAAGTTGCGCGCTTCTCGGGTTCTAAGCGTTAGAATGTGACGAATCGTGGTCTCGTTGAACAGATTCTGAAATTTCACGCGCACTGATGAATTGTCGGGCAACCGCAATGCAGTGATAAGATAGCTTAAATTATATGCATACACGGCTTATGAATGACCCTAATGTCTGTATTCAACATTTCGTCGATATTGCATTAGCGTACATTTGCCGAGTCGACGATAATCGTCAATTGCAATGCAATAGTATGGAACAATTAAACTATAACATATATAACTCTCTCATTTGCGATCGAGAAACTGTCAATAGTTGTTACCGTTCATTAACGATCGCACTTTCGTCACAGAGCAATACCAGCGCCTTTTAATCAAAGGCGACCGGTAATGGCGGTAATTATCTATCCTATTGAATATCAGTTTACATTTATTAACACAGATCAGCGGGACATACAAATTAATTTAATATTCTTATATTTACATTATAAAATACTGTATATGTACATACACAAATCTCGAGATCTCTGAATTTCAGCGAAAAGCATTTCTAGGTGAGCGTTCCTGAACGGCGGGAAGACGTCGGCGTCGATACGCGTGTTCACTATCACAATAAAGCTGTTATTATGTCCGAAAATTTCCCATTCAAGACGCGCGATCTACAATTAGCATTCAATGCGCAGCCCATCGCGTCGTTTGATATAACTCAAAAATTTGATTCCCATCCGCTATGTACATTGTTGTATTATATACTATACGCGTACGTGAGCAACAATGATGTGTCGCAGCTGCAGCGACGCGATCAATTTATGCAAAATGCACACAAACCGTTCTCAGCATTGTCTCGAGTACACATTTGCCTTTCATCTGTTTTTCATCTAATCGGAACGGTGCATCTGAAAATATTCTCATCTGAAAGTTTCTCTTCTTTCTTTTTCCCTCGAAGGACGCGCATTTCGTAAGGAACAGATAAGAGTTTCGAAACGTCACGCGTTTCTAAACTCTTACGACACCGGTTTTTCTTCTTATTAAATACAAGCGTGGTAAAAATATATATGTAAGTATGAGTCGCAATAAAAAAAATCTGTAGCTTTGCGTTAATACTACATGACTGGGAGTAATAAGAGTCCCTATCTATTTACTTGAAATCCAAGTCAGATTTCAAGAACGTCACACATATAAAATTTAGAATAATATAATAAAGAAAATCGTAAGGGGCATAATCTGCAGAGTGGAAATAGACCGGCCAATTAGAGCGTTTTAGTTGAATTCTGATTAAGTTCTAATTGACATTTCTATACTTCTCTACTGTCAATATTTAAAATTAATTGCAACAACCCTCCCCTCCTCTATTTAAGTAAACTTTAATAGAGTAACGGGTTAGAGAGTATAACGTTCTATTTTGTCTTTTCGTCGATCTAAAACTGCCATTGACGGTTAGATACAGGCGTATGCATAATTTGATTTTGGTAGCTCCGCGGTATCACAAAATTCTGAAGAAAAGAACAACGGTAGAGACAGAAAGAGAGAGAAAGAGAGAGAATCAAGGCAGCGTGTCTCGAAGTATTCACTTGCTCTTCGCTCTCTTCAGCTCTCCGCACTTGCTCTCTTCTGTGGCCGCATTTACGCTTTTCCGTGATCTTATGCTCGATCTTTGTATCATGCTGCTCCTCAGGGTCTCGCCGCGAATAGATGCTCTCATTGAACTTCGGAAGCTGCTGCGTTCGAAGGACCGGAAGACGGCCACTGGCGGCGCCTCCACGTCAGGCTTTTTTCTAAAAAGAAAAAGCACCCTTGAGCAAAATGATAACAATACGCTTGCAAATTAGCAGCAAATTCAATCAAAAATTTGCATCAAAACTATCCGTACCATCTGATGTGTTCTCGTTAGGCTAGTGTTTTGTTTGAAGAACTTGCTGTTTATAAAATGAGAGCAAATTGGCGACAAAAACTGCACAAAACTTGCTAGCATAATTTAACAGCAAACAGACGGTAAAAACCGAGCAAAAATATGCACGGCGCAATACAACGGCGAATTGGTCATTCAACCATGCCTATACTTTTAAGTATTACCTTAAGTATAACATATTTAAAAGTAGGATATGGTGGGGCAGATTGAGACATGGGGCAGATTAAGACACTTATCGATATCTTGAAAATGGTGATCGCCAGCGGATCGACACCAGTGCCGATAAATAAAGGCCATTGTTGGCAAAATTTTTCATATTCACGTTTGTGGCCGGGCATGGCGGCGCGAAAAATCTTTCAATTTTGAGAACCATCAAAAAGTAGGTAAAATTTATGTTTTGAATGTCACGCCTTCTTTAGTATTGGTCATAATTCTTATCATTTCAGTGAAAACTTAAATTTTATTAAAAAGGCAGGACATTTTTGCATATTTTAGGCCTTCGAGATCCGCACTTGAGTGACAAGTTATAGCGGTATTGAATAAATTTATAAATATTTGTATAGTGGGGTCGGTTGAGACAAATTTTCGTGGGGCAAGTTGAGACACCGTAATTTTTTTCCTGTCATACATTAAATAATTTAACACTATTTTTTGGTAAAAATGTAAAGTTATTAATGTAATTGTTGCATCCTCTTACAGGAATCATGGTCAGGAACCGAGTCAGGAAGACGACGAATGGCACATTCACACCTAGCTGATTTGATGAAGAATGCCATTAAATTAGTTAAAGATGATGGGGGATTTAAACGTCAGCGGTCACTATATCACTTTAATGTTAATGTTAGATTACTTACAAGAAAACATAACTTAACAAGGTGACCCACAGAAGTGCCCCCTCCGATTTTGATGAGCTTTCAGTATGTTGTTCTTTAGATGAAAATAAGGAACACATATTTTTTTTATACGTGCTCATACGCGCGTTTAGGGGGTAAAACACTCCTTTGAAAAAAAATTGGCTTTTCTCTTTCGGGCTGAATATTTCCGGAATTATAAAAGATGGAAAAAAATTTTTAAATAAAAGTTGAATGATATAAAGGGTACTTTAAAACAATGACAAAAAAATTTTTATTTTTTATTTTTTAATAAAAATAAAAAAAGTTAAAATAAAACAATTTATTTTGTCATTATTCTAAAGTGCTTTTCAAACCATTCAGTTTTGTTCAAAAACATTTTTTCTACCTTTTATAGTTTCGGAGGTATTCGACCCAAAAGAGAAAAACTGATTTTCTTCAAAGGCGTGTTTCATCCCCTAAACACACGTATGGGCATGTATAAAAAAAATACGTGTCCCTTATTTTCATCTAGAAAACAACATACTAAAAGGTCATCAAAATCAGAGAGGAACACTTCCGTGGGTTTCCTTGTTAGCACATTATAAATTAGAAGCAAGTCATTGTCTCGTAAACGTGTCAAATAATTATTACATCACTATCTAGTTTAGGCACATATTAATAGTTTTATAGATATTAATGCATGAAGTTATGGCTATGCTATAAAATAAGAGAAGTAAAAAGAAATATTTCTTTTATAATACTTTATGATTTTTTTATGAATATTTATGTTGACTTTTTTTGTGCAGAATTCCTAGACAAACAACTTCCATTGGAAACATTTTTTTGTATCTCTATTCGTTGTCCAGAAATTCGGCAAAAACTTTTTTTGAGGGTAGTTTTACCCTTTTAAAAATATGCTTTTTCAGATTTGGCTAACTAGGAATATACGAATACGATATCTCTCAGGAAATAATATGCGCTACTTTTTTCTTAAAAAATTATATTTAGTAAGAAAGAAAAATTAAGAAATAAGAAATATATTCAATTTGAAATAAACATTTAAAAAGAATTGAAGAAAAGATATTTTTTAAAATATAATATCTATAACTAATATAGATATTATATATAATTAAGATAATTATTTTTAACGCAATTATTTTATTAAAGGAAAAAACTGCCGAGTATTGTAAAAGTTGTAACAAAATAATGTGAAAGAGAATCATCGTCGACACTTACTTCGAGAGACACGGCATGTCCCATAGCTTCTGATTCTTTCCGAAATCTTCACCGTCCTGCAAGGTCTGCGGCAGATCTTTATCGAGTGTCTCCGGTAACAGAAGTGTCAAAAGACCGCCCAGAATGCCCATGACGCCGAGAACCAGTAGTGGCAAAATAGGCGAGACAATGTCCAGGTAAACGACAAAGGGTGCAAGGATGCTGGCTACGTATCCCATTATATGGATCAAGGCAACCCCTTGAGCCCTTACAACTGTCGGCAACACTTCGGCCGCATACTGAAGACCGATGTTATATGAGATATTGACCCAGAATCTACCGACGATCGCCAAGGTAGCCGAATAAATATCTGAAACGGAAATCAGAAGAAAAACTGTAATTTTCCACAGCTAGTCTGTATAATTTTAATCTTTACTTTTAATTATTATTTTTTTTTTTAAGTAGTTTATCACCGTCCATTGCCGTTTGCAATGGGATTTTTGAAACGTTCTTTTTATAGAGCACTATGTAATATCCATGCGAGATATAAGGGATCAAAAGCGCGACTTGCTACAGTCGCGACTTATGGGTCGATCATTTTCGCTCTGAGCTATGTGTCATCCCAATCTTCAATTTTAATCTTTAATTTTAATCTTTCTTAATTTTAAAATTTCCAAAAATTTTTATGACTTTGTTCTATTTTATGAATTTTTTGGAACGCTATTATTTCGGGCGTTTTAATAATCTATTATTAGGTAAAAAGAGAGATAACTCACTGTTTGAAATCGCGCTTGCCCAAATGCTGAAAATTCCGGAAATTACCATGGTACCGCAGGCCAACCATCGTCTACCCCATCGATCGAGAACGAGGGTGAGGAACGTGTCGGCGGGTAGTTCGGTAAACGCCGCTATGGTAAACGTTACAAAGACGTCGAGCCCGAGATTATTCACGTTTCTTACGTGGCCATCGAATACCAGCGATATCACCATCCTACATTGCGGGACATAATCGGTACATGTAGATAAAGAACAACCTTACCTTCTTATTCTTTATAGTTACATCGAATAATGATTATATTTTATTCAATGTTACATATATTTTCTCTTATAAAGCTATAATACTGAAATGTCTCTGTTGAACGCTATTTATTAAAGCATTTCCAACTTAACAGCCTCACAGAATCTATTGAAATTGAAGAAGCATTTTTTATTATGTAGATAACTCACCAGATAATAATGAGGAGAATCGTAACATTTCGCAAACGTGGACTCTTAAATAGATCCACCACGGAGTAAGTCTTGTCCGCCTCTTGCTCTTTGCACACTCTGGCGCAGGTTTCCTGTTACATCAACAAAAGCAGTCATTTACAACGTGAATTTTTCTCAATGAGTTTGACGTAATTTTTTTCTCCTCACAAAAAAGAGCCCAGACAGCATGCATATCTAAAATATCGTAAAGATATCTTTTAGACATGCGTGCTGTCTAGGAGCAACGATCCTTACGCGGAACTGTTGATAGACGTTTTCGGGTACTTTCGTGCCATTCATGCGTTCGAATTTACCCAAGATCCCAATGGCTTTCTCCACTTGGCCTTGACTGACAAGCCACCTCGCGCTTTCTGGTACCAACCAGGGTGCCGCCACCGCCAGAGCCAGAGGGACGGATATTGTAATGCAAGTCAGCCTCCAGTTGGCTAGGAAGTACGCGATCCAAGGTAAGATGCAGGCGGCGAACGTGAAGAAGAGTGCTATCGACATGTTCGCCACGAAAGTGCGCCATTTCGGTCCCACGTATTCCAGTACTGAAGATGAAAAGATCAGATATTTAAGAAAAATTTATCTAGAACGCCGCGTTCGACCTGCGAAGTGCAAACTCTGATCTCGAAATCGAAGATGTATAACCGCACAAATTATTAAAAAAAAACATGTGACACACATCATGTTAGTAAAATCTGCATTTAAATCACTCTGTGTACATATTAATGATGTCTTTTTACGTAACAATTTACTTTCTAAATAAAAGTCATCTTGAACGCTTTCTCGAGGACAGTCGGACAGTTGCTTCTCTAATCTCGGGGGATAGATTTATGATATTAAATTATTATTATGCTGCGAATGGTATCCTTCGCCCTGACATTGCGCGAGCCGTCCAGGATGAAACCCGGAGAATGCATCGAGAAACCTGCCTATCTCTCGCTTCTTGTAATTTAGATAATACTTGGTTGTTAGCGCAAGGAAGCTTAATAGTTAACGCAAACTTCTCGTTATACTTGTAACCGACAAACGTGACCTCCTATCATCCTCGTCATGTAACAGCTTAAACATTAAACCATGCACGAAATGTGTTTCCTGTTTGCTAAGAGGATAACGCATTATTGTTGACTTACATTATCTTAATTAGATCGACGAGCGGTCATTTTTTCAAATGCACTACCTTCACGCTACCATCCATCTGAGAAGCGTAAAATTATCAGTGAACTGATCTACATGCGTGTTTAGCGACAGTCGCAAGGCTACAAGATTCAATATAAACCGATTTGCAGATTTCAAAATGTATCGATTGCACATTCCTTGAATAATTAAAAAAAATAACGCTTTGAGTAATAGTAGTGACTACTTTTGTAGTCAAAGGAAAGACGTATATTAATATTCAAGACTTTTGAAAGCTCGAATCTCCCTCTTATTACGAACAAGCTGATTTACGGAAGCTGAATTACAAATGTTTGTGCCGTCAAATTAATCATTATCAAGTTTATTTTTTATAAACAAAATTGTTCGCGTAACTATATCGTGAAACCTGTGTCGACTTGCACACTTTTCGCGACGACAGCTTGCGGTGTAAACGCGTAAGGAATTCGGCGGAAACGCGAATCGAGCGATTTCACGATCTTCTTCGTCCTTCAAAAAGACAAATTGATATCAAACTTCCCGTAACGAATACATTTCTCGAAAAACAATGAGACACGATCGACTTAATGCTTCTTTAACGAGCGGATAACGGCACGTGCCTCTGACATTGGTTACGCTTCCACCGACCGACGAGATCGGCGAAACGGAACTGACAAAACGCGCGAGTGCAATAACCGTGACTTACGTGAGTCAAACCGGGCGAGCTTGACCTGGTAGCTGAATCCGGCGATCGTAATCGGCCGTGACTCAACAGGCGCTCAGAGATCGATTCGGGCAGACCGTCAATCACTCGGGCCGGATTGCCAGGTCTATCGCCAAGGCCAGGCGGCGATAATCGGGCGCGAGATAATTGCGCAAGAAAGGGCAAGAAAGGCAAAGAGAATCGTATCTCCCTTTTTACAGCGAAATCGATTTAGAATGTATAAACGTATGTAATTGTCTGCAAATCAGTCATATCCCAGAACTCTTGTGAAAACATTTAATCATGTCACGATACTCCACGATTTAATCAGCTTAATTACAATTGCGCTGAAATAACCGACGATTGTAGCGCGATAGCTGATGGGGTTAAGGTTGGACGTAACGCTTTAGTGAATACAAGGAGATGCGTTTCTAGCGCACGGCATTGTTTCACGTACGAATTGGGATAACCACGTACGTGGGAAGAACGCCTATACGAGAAAGAACGCGCGAGCGGAATTTCTCATTAATCGCTAATTAATAATAAGCGCGGTGGAAAGGAAAACTGATCACGATCGATTCCGGTCTGGAATCCCACCGATCTTGTTTGACGGCAACGTGCCAGTACGTCGCTAAAAATCTACATACTTATATAGTTGTAGGTTTCAATAGGCGGCCAAGAGTTCGAGACTCGATGCGACGATTGTGTCTTGACATGCAGTAATTAAGCGAATGATATATTGCGAATAAAAGGTAATTTATTGATTCTTAATTATAGTATACATAGACAATTAGTCTACATAGTTAAGTAGGTAATATAGTCGTAAAAGTTAATCGCGGAATTTAGCAAATCAGGTCTTCAGATCGGCTCGGAAATATTAATTGGCTCATTTCTTTGACAAGGTCATTACCATTTCTATTATTCGCAAATATGATTCACCGTCTTAATGATTAACGAAAAATCATGACTATTAGCCTTTAATCGTGCGTCACGCGTGTCCTGTTGCGACGAGCGCGGTTTCTGCGATTTCTTCCGCCTCCAGCTGGGGTCACAAATTACATATGGAAGGATTGATAACGCTTATCATCAACAAGCAAGCAATTATCGCGTCGGAAAAAAATAAAAATCTCCATGGTTAACGTGCGATAGATTAAATTGAAAAAAAGCACCGCTCGGCTTTATAAAAATATCTAAATTCTGCGACGTTTAAAATCTTCGTTTCTAGGAGAGTTGAGTGTACAAAGATCTCGCGACACATACGTACCCAGTATGTACATCATGGTGAAACAATTGTCGAAGGCAAAGCCGACGAAGAACCGGCACAGCGCGAACTCCCAGAAACTTCCGGCCAAAACGGTCGCGACGCCCGCTAGAAAGCCGGTGACATTTGCGCCGACCAGCGCCGGTATTCTGCCGTATCTGTCGGCGATCCATCCGAAAATCAGGCCGCCGAAGATCGCGCCGACGAAGAAGACGCTTTGAGCGGTCGTCGGCAGCGCGCTGTGTTCGCACACCCATCCCAACTGCAATGAATAATAATTCGATCTATGATCGAATAATTTACTTCCCGGCGTCGACGCTCGAAAATGAATTCTATTATTCGGAGATGTAAGACAGGCGTCGGCAAATTATAGGCCCCTGCCTGTTTTTGTACAATATTATTATTATTTATTAATATTATAATGTTACAATTATTATTATTATTATTATTGTTGTTGTTGTTGTTGTTGTTGTTGTTGTTGTTGTTGTATCATAATGATGTAATTATTTATTGACGAGTGTTCCCTTTTTTGTTGATGACAGTTATCTCAACATATTCCGTTCGTCAGTGACATGCATATTGATGTATATATATATGAGTTATGCGAGCAATAAATCCAGCGCATGCCTACAAAATCAACACCGTACCCTCATTTCAACGCCTAAGAAATATTGCTGCGCAAATGACTCTTTCTGTTCAAAAACAAGCACCATACATTTTAATTATATAAATATCGTAATATTTTTAAATACCACTGATGATGATCTCAAAGAAGGTCGAAAAATGTCTAGTTTCTTTTACATTTTAATATTGTATATGTTATCAATAGAAAAATTTGTTTTTTTTCTGTTATATATACATATACGTATAAAGAGAGTACTTAGTAATAATCTCGATTTTTCCTCTTGGCCGGCAAAGCCTAAACCATACATCTCCTTAGTTCGTTTCCGCGCTTGGAAGCAGGCGTCCAACGTGCAAAGATCTACGCACGAGGAACCGCGGTACGTTCTCTGGAAGATAAAAGCCGATTGCTTAAACCTGCACCGGCAGTGCGATCTCATTTCTAGGCAACGCGGGAATCCATCCAACAAACGCGAGGAATTGCTTGATTCCGCGGCACAATCGCGCGTGTAAATTGTATCTCTTTATATATACTCTCGATCCGTCCTTGCCGCGCGAATACACGCACGTGTCGCGAGTTCGCGTGACAGCTCGACGCAAACATCTGTTGCACGTCGGCGATATGCGCGCTAAGTATACGACTGTCTTTTGGCTGTCGAACGGCTGATGAATGCTCGTTAGTCGTTACATCGTATATTTTTAACTCCATTACCCGTTCGCTACCAGTGCTACCACGTTGCTACGCGCTCGAGCCACCTTGAAATATCTAATTCGCGCAACAAGCGAACAAGCGTTTTGACGTTTAACGAAAGGATCGTCGCTCCCTGAGAAGAGAGCGTGGTTCTTCCGTCATGATTCTTATCCCACACAATGACACAATCCTCATCCTCCGCTGCTTTCTCCTTTTCCTCTTACCTCGGTCGCCACGGTCTCGTAGGGGATGTCGGTAAAATTGAACTCCCAACCGTGCGAGCAACCCTTCGTCGGCCAGTTCGGATTCGCTTCTCTGATCCCGTTCAATAGGAGTTCCGTGTAATTCACATCGTACATGGTGCATTTGGAATAGCCATCCTCGCCGACCGGTATCGCCAGGGCAATTCTGAAAAATCGAATGACAAAATAAAAATACCATTCGGGGGCAGAAATCAACGCAGATGTGGAAAGTTCTGATAAAAGACGGTCGATATAATAAGAAAATGTCCAGTAAATGTCAAGCATTGACCCAACAAAATGTCAGAAGGGACTATCCTGACGGGAAATCGAAAACGATTATAAGCCGGCAATAATTATCGCGTATAAAGCAGGTCCCCAATTATCGAGTGCGTGCATACCTTCGGTTAATAAAACGCATGCAACCTGACCTTTAGGCGAGAGTTGCACGAACGAACGGACGCATTCGACATCGATTGCAATACACGTACAACATTTTTCATCCTTGATAAATATCCTTGCGCGAGCATCTCTCTAGCATTCTGCACGAGTTAGTAACTGGCCGCGCGAAAATATTAAAGTTACGACATTGGATCGTAAATCTGCAAATATACGCGCTAAGAAGCACATATTATTGATAAAAAAAATTACACAGTTAAAGTCATTGCGCACTTAGAACTTGATCCGTTCACTCGTTATTGAGATCTGAACATCTCGGGTACTCGCAACCCGTCGCGTCGCGTAAAAGAGTCACGGTCGGTCTCGCTCCGCGTGTACTTGGCGCGAGACACTTTCAACATATTCTGTTTGAAAACACTTATCATAGTTTTTTATTTCAGGTTAAATGTCGTAAGATAATTTTTTTCATATACAAAAGCTTCTATAACATCAACAAATATCAATTTTTGTGCCATTTAGAATTTATTTTATTAAAAATACAGAAGCTCGTTGAATGTAAATACAAATTTGAGAATTGAGAGGCCAAACTCGAGCAATTAAAGAATGTTAAAAAAGGATAAAGAATTTTACTTTGTATATCCCAAGGGGCAATTAAAGGATGTTATAATTTATATTTATATAATAATAAAAAAATATTCGATAATTTATTATCCAAAGATCAATAACACATGTGATATTGATATACAGAGAAGTTTTACCTATGGGTTCTTCGAGAAATATTTAAAGACAAATTTTATTTACTTGCAATGCATATGGTATGTATCAATTAAACATATATCGAAATCGCAGAGGCATCCTGTTTAAGGACCGTCTTTCTGGTCGCTCACGTGAAATCAGTGTAGTTTTAGCGCGGCGTTATGTCGAAAGCAGGCTTACACAAGTAGTTTTCACGTTCACGCTCTCATTGCTCATACGAAGGTTTCGTGCAAATTTATCATTCATTATCCACGAATACTCGTGCTGGCCTCCGGGCAGCCGGGGGCGTTGTGCAAATCTATTACATTTGCCTTATTGATTTTCTAATTGCCACTAACAGTTGCAAAAACGTTAGCACGAGCACAACGAAATTATGCGTGCAATTTGCCCAAGATCGTCACAAATATAATAACGACGGAAAAATTTCAAGTGAGGTAAGAGTGCACTTGACGATAACTCGTAATAAATTTATTCTCGTTAAAGCGCTAAGCTAAGTATGGCGATTTATGGCTTATATGTGTGGGAGAAAGATAATAGCTTATAATTGCAAATTATATCTCCCTCGCTAATCTTCTCCGCTCGAAGTACACGTCGCAGACACGTTAAAAAAATTTTTCCACTCTATTTAATACAAACGTCATTCTACCATTACAATCGGTCTATTAATTATGCAGATCGATGGATAAAATGGCGTAATCGCTGCTCCATTTGAAAACGGTTGAAAGTGCTGTAATAATAATAAGTAGCGCGGGTCACGTCCGATGTCTGTGTACTTCTTATGGATTTCTGCAGAAAAAAATAACTAGCATTAACCGGTCATTTATCTCGTCATTAAGCTGACGTCAGAGAGATAGAAGGAGGCTATTAAACCAACACGCAGGTATTACTAATCGCACAATCCTTGTCGTGCCGAATCGTGCAATCGAACTGTGACTGCGAAGGTCTCGACGTCGCGCGTCGTTTCCATACTTTCCCTGACTGACACGTACTTCTACAAACACCGATACGTTTCACGCCGTATACAGTTTCCATCCGTTTTTTTGCGATCATCGGAGATGAAAAATCGCCGACGCTCGCTGTCAGCGAATGTGGAAAAACACACGCATCAGTGACAATAGCCGAGAATAGCGTTACACGTTGTACATATATACGCCGCGTTTATTTCCTCTTTTGTTTCTCTTTTTTACTTTTTTTTATTTAAAAAATCCACGAGATATGCGTGTTTACTTGAAGTGCAGCATAACGGGTCATTATAGGAGCTCTTTTACGAGTTATTAGCACGTCTCACATTATGTTGTTATAGCCCAGATTTGCATACACTGCAGCGACTAAACAAGCCGTGAATATATCGCGCAAAACTCTTTAGACGATCTATAATTCGTGATAGAATTTAAGATAGAATTCGACTTACAGTTTTATCTGTCGCGTAATACGTAAAACATTGGAAAAAACAAAAATACAATCACATATGAAATATATCTTGAAATTACATATATAAAAAAATATGGAGAATTATATATAATATAATATAGTATATTATAAATGTAATATAAATTATAAATATACTTTGCTTGAAATTTGACGGAAATTACAGACCGCGACTAAAGTGGGTTTAAGTGAAACTATTGCGTTCCATTCGTGTTTTTCTGTTTATCTCGGAATCATTGTAGAAACTTCTACGCATAGCGTTTAGAAAGATTTTTTTCTTTATAATTGAAAAAATGATTCTAAATAATTGGTAAATGGCTAAAGAATACTTTCAAACAAGGCAAATGCATAGTCGATTATGTAATAAATAATTTACATCTAGCATCGTGTTCGATAATTCATAAAACGCGCTGACCAAGCTTTCGCAGTGAGAAAATAATATAGTAAATCGCAAGCCGTGAATCACCGGTTCTACGTATTCCGGGTAATTCGAATGTTCATGGTATATTTGTTCGCGTGAACAATTAAGCGCGCGGGGAAACGGTCTCAGCGGAATACCGGTAGTCGTAACGCGGAATAAAATCCGCTCGAATTACCGCAAAATTGGTTATAGATATATAGTATATCGAAATGCGAGAATAAACTACGACAGATTACCGGTCCTCGAGTTTTTTAAAAAGAAAAATAACAGGAAAAGGAAAAGAGAAATGTTTATGAAAATGCAGTTGCATAAGCATAATGAAGAGACAAAGCAGTATTTAAAAATTCTAAAACCGCAGTTATCGCGAACGCTCTTCGCGTTTCTGATGAACTGATGAAAAGTTTCGTCTCCTATTGAGTTAACGTGCATGCGCGGTCACTGTAAAGGGGACTATCTGTATCGTTATGCATTTACAACAAGCTCTATTATTCTTTAGCGAAGTTAGAATGTGAACATATTGTTATAAAAAAAAAAAAAACATTTGTCCTGTATTTTAATCAAGAACTTTGTTGCTTGCATGGTAGGACAAGAAACGTTATCGAAATCTCTTGTTTTAATACCTTATCAAATTAATATCTCACACTAATCTATTTTTAATCGACAAGTAGATGATTATCACGATGTACTTTACATTTTGTGTTAAGCAAATAAGTAGCGATAAGAGAGGAAATATAAGACTGTGAATTATCATTCGGTGATCATGTTGATACAGATGCTAACTACATCCATTCCGTGGTTTATTTACGAATTATATTCGCGTAAAAATGTGAATAAGCGGATATCATAGATAAGTAATTTATAACATGCTCAAATAATCACGTGCCAAATAGTAAGGCGTGAAAGAAATATCCAAACACATATATCAAAATTCAAAATGGTTCATGTTTAAATATTTTACAGTTGCTCTAATCTGCTATGAATCGACAAGAGGCGATTACCAAGATAAACTTGAATGATTTTATTCTTTATGTTAATCAATGCAAGTAGTGATAAGAGAGAAGATGTGATAAGAGTATGAATTATCATTCAACGATCACGTTGATACTGCTAAGTGCTGTATTCATTTTGCGCTTTATTTACGAACCATATTCACGCAAAATTGTGAATTTTAAGCGGTAGATAAGTAATTTATAACACGCTCAAATAATCATGTGCCAAAGCGTGAAAGAAATATTCAAATATCAAAATAGTTTATGCGTAAGAATTATGCTATCTCAAGTAATAATATTCTCTCATAAAAAAACATGTAATTACTTCAAATATTTAATATGATAATATCGTATATAAACAATGAGTTGTCATACTATTCATTCAACGATAAAATCTGTTTTGGAGTAAATTCTTACTCTGGTGTCAAAAATAGGAAAGTTAGAGGAAAATTTGTCCGACGAAACTATAATAATAATATATATTCGCGCGTAAATATACAGGTAGTGTTTAGCGCTGCGCGTGTAGGTACTTGGCGCGAGACACTACCGTGTCTCTTGATCTGTACGTTATTTCCTCTCAGATTTAATTCGGCGAGAAACGTTAATATCACTATAATTTTTTTGTTGCTTTCTATTGTTTCTCTCGAAATAATCAGTACACTTTTCTCTTTCATCGCTAAAGCATAAAAACGCGACGATGACTTCAATTTCCATTCTATACCTTTCTTCGACCGGGAGGTTCTCCAATTCCGGCACGCGACACCAGTGCTTCTCCGGCACGAGGGTGATGAATATCTGCGAGAAGTACACCCAGGCGACGAAGAAGGCGAACGGTATCATTAGCACGAACAGGATCCTCTGATAGGTGCCGAACTCGCCTACGTGCGGCAGCAAGTCGTCGAAGTCTATGTCCTTAGGCTGCTCCTGGTCATCCTGATCGTCGCCGCTCTTGCGGCCCCTGACGGACGAAAGCCCGTCGGATGAGGCCGAGGCTGACAGGCCCCCGTCGGGGCTCGCATCCTGCGGGGACAGGTCCCTGGAAACCCCGGCGGACACTGGAAACTTCTCCTGCGGCGGCATATCACTGTCGACCGAGACCTCCGATGTTCCCCGGGAGAAGATGGGAGGTAACAGTTTCTTCGTGCTGCGTGCGCGTTTCGGATCCAGCCTTCAGGATGCTGCGCCACGCGCGCACAATTAAAACGGCCGATTCGCGCGACGCGGCGCAACGAAATCCTTATGCTAAACAGATGCACTTTATTTATTACGAGACTCCTCCCCAGCTTCCGCTCAGCGACGGCAAACAGACTCCGTCCTACGTCACGGAGAACATATCGGAGATTCCCTAATCTTTGCTTGTCACGACGGTACGAATTGTTATCGCCGGCCACTATCTCTTCGAGCACCACTTCGATCGCGATAACCGAAACGGCGAAACTAATCGGCTCGTTAGATGATCATTTGATTAAACTGTGACTGTGTACATTGTGGGAATGTATCGCGCGAGGCCTCGGAAGAATCGAGGCTAATCCGAGGACATGTATAATAATAGGCGAAAAAAAGGAAGCTAGCAAATCCTGAGACGAGAGACAACGACTGGAACGATCTGTTGCGTTCGTAGCTGGCTATATAGGCATTGACCGTGGGGTATACCCCCTCTTTCTCTCTCACTCACTCACTCTCTCTCTCTCTCTCTCTCTCTCTCTCTCTCTCTCTCTCTCTCTCTCTCTCTGCTGCTGCTACTGCGGCTCTGTTACTGAACACAATTCAATGTTCTCCAAGTGTGGCATTGAACGCGCCACGGATCACATCGATCGCCCTCGTCCGTTACTGCTGCTGTTGCTGCTGATGATGCTGATGCTCGAACCACCGGCGTTGGCCTCTTCTCTTTTCCAGCATCGCGCACGTTCTATATAGCATATGGACAAGCGGTGGGTATTTTTGGATATTGATTGAATATCCCTGGTTAACGCGCAATGTCCACTTAGAAATATAGTTTTAAAACACTACGCGCCGGAGACACTACGAATTAATTGTACGGGGTGTTGCAATAATCTTTCTTTTTATTATTACGATTGTTTGTTAAACTCTAGGGTTTAGTTCTATTCGGAGAATAACTGAGAAAAATAATACGTAACATAAAACAATACAGATAAAGCATAAAGAGATGCTTTGAAAAACTAATGCGGTAATTACCCAGATAGCCAAATCTGTCAAAGACAGATTAAATAGTGTTTTAAGTAGCTTGTTAAGGATGTTCTATAGGTACTGTCCCATAACCAAAAGTATGCAGGAAATATTAAAAACTCTGATATTAATTCTCCAGGGATCTAAAGACAAAAAAATGTATATAAATATAGTTACGGAACATCTAATAAAACGTAAAAGACGTAGATTTAGTGACTGTAAATAACTGCTACTACTTTTTTTATTTATTTTTTATTTAAAAAAAAATTGTGAATTGTTTCAAATTTTGTTGCTATATTTTTGTTTGTTGATGATCTGCTTGTGTGTAAAATATTATTATATTGGTTGCATTTTTTAATGTTTACACTTTTCTCTGTAAAATCCTTATTTGTAAAACGGATATTCAAAAATTGATAACTTTTTATCTAATTTGTGAATCGATTTGAAATTTAGCCCCGAACTTTGAAAAAGAATACACAATATATGATATTAAATTTTCGTCAACTTCGTTACATTTTAACTAACTCTTTAGAACCTTACCCTTAAACCAACTTTGCACATATAAACGGAGGTAATCGAGCCAAACAGATGTTAATCGGACCACTAAAGAAATTTTTAGGAAGCAAGAAATATATATCACAATGATAAAAAGAATTATATTACGCTCGACAAAAATAACAGTTAATAAAAGTGACAGACGACGAATTTTCGAGCAATAAATAAGGATAGTAAAAAATAAATTAAAACATAATTGTTTATTGAAAATTCAAAAGTTGCATAAAACATAAAACTGTTAACGTTTCGAACCATACTTAGACTTCTTCAGAACATTATAACGAAACACGAGAAGAAATGGATCTTATATAATATGAGGTTTTGCATAAAGAGAGGATTGCATAAATGTAAGGAAGAGGGAGATAGCGGAGATGTTTTATATTAAAAAACACGACAATACAATCAATCTCAAAAAAGACACGGAAAATCTTAACCCGTTATATGACCAAATTATAAGATCCGCATAATAGTTTTCTTTTCGAGTGTATGTTTTTCTTCCGGTGACCCAATCGCGTATTCGGTATCATGGTGGAAATTTCTTTCCACCATGTTCGGTATTTACAAATTAGTTAGACTCCGCGTCCTCCGACTCGGAACGACGTTTCTGTTCTGCAATATGGTTATGTATTGTTTCTGTGCTACATCGCACGATTAATTATAAGGATGGATCGCGGATCCTTCACATTGAAATTTGACAAAGTGTTAAAACTGCAAAAAATATGTGCGGCTAATCTTTAATATGGGACAGCCTAGGTATTTATTTCCCTTTCTACGTTCTTTGTTCCTTGTGCGATATATTTTTTATGTAATGACTTCGTTGTTTTAGTAAACTCTTGATAAGGACACAAAACTAGTGTCGAAACGTCGAATGAATTAATGTAACTCTACGATATTAAACGTCAGTTTGGTCAAATAATCACTCTTTGTTAAAGAGAAGACTTTGTTTGAAATCTAGCTAACGTTTCACGTGAAGGATATCATAATTACGTGACGATTAACGTTATACCAAATTATTACTTCCTTACTTTTTTTACGATTCCTAAGATCTGTCTGCCGATGGAGAGTGTGCACAAAAATAAAGAGAAAACGTCACTTTTATACAAACGCCCGAACGTTAAATCACTCCTGATGACGCGGGTTCGTAAATTCCGCTTGATAAAGATACAATCTATGAAATCCGCTGACATAGAACTCCATTCGTGATGGTTTCATGTATAAACCTTATATTCTGAGGAACATTTATTTCCGCTTGCGTCGAGAAATATGAAGTAATTGACCCGGTGAGTTAGAACAGATATATAACATTCGCAAAGTTCTCACTTATACTTAAGATATTAATCAGCATTTTGATTTGATCAAATCGTGGTTGGCACAATTTCATTTTGTATAGTTTTCTATAATATATATTCTTATATCATATTTTCAGAGCTACGAAAAATTTTCCATTTACGTCATCAATATAGCAATAGCAATCTCAAAAGCAATTTAAAAAAGGCAGTCCTTATATATCTGCACAATTCGATATTTTATTTCAAAAAGCTCGCATGTAGCATTGTTTATCACGGGATTGTAATGCCCATAATATTAGGCAGGTAATCATTGATATAGGATTGTTTTTGTGCGATATAAGAGATAAACAAATTTTGCAAAGAAACGATGATTATATATGCATCAAAGACATCACATATATTATAGAGTGACGCGTAGAATGTTTACTCTTTCAATTTGTAATTGTAACTAATCGATTATTAATCGTAATTACAACGTTTTCAGTAGGCTGAAAATATGGGTAATTTAATTTACGCCTTATAGCTACATACGATAGTTTTGTCATGATACGATTAAATTTCTCCATTTTAATATTTCGCGCTGTTTGCGCGAGCAATTTATCGCAATATTATAAGACTGGGAGCTGATAAAAAAACTTTCCGCTTCCTTAATTGAGCATTCGAGATCTTATACTCCGGAGAACAAAGAACATCGTTAATTTTACAATACTCTTTCGAAAAAGCACTAGAAATGCGTATGGTATATAGGTTGCAATAATTGTGAATAAATTATATTTTATAAATATATTTTATAAATTTTTTGGATATAAATGCAATAATAATTGCCAATAATTGTCTTATGGATATAAAATGTAATGACATTTTCCAATTAAAGCAAAAAACATAATAGTTTATTATTACGGTGATCGTCATAGTATAGTCATTGGTGATCAGCTTTCTAAACTTTTTAAAACGCTTGTAAAAAATAAGCATCATTTAATATAAACATTTTGAACGACATAAATGGCTAGATAACAACTCATATTACGAGGACAAATAAATCTTTTATTCACATACACAATATTTTACGTATAATATAATGAAAATTTTATTATAGTGTACAATTATACAAAAATTACTGGGCAGACAAGATAACACGACGTTATTCGCTGCTGAAGAAAAGTAAAATTGGAATGCGAAGTATATCCTTATTCTTCGTCGATTAATTCCGTCATATCCGCGTTAATGACGATTGTACAAAGTCGCTTTGGCATGAAATAAATGAATCAAACGGAGCCTCGGACATTATATCTACATATGTTTCATACATAATTCTAATCGATACGACTATATATTGTTCTGCATACGTAATTAATCTTATTCATCAGGGAACGTTTTACAGTCGGGGAACATTTCAGCGTATGCATAATTTTATACAGTAAATGCATAGTTCCAATTCTCCAAGTTCTAAATTTATATATTTTTATTAACAAAAAGCATCTGATATAGTTTCGCTTACTTTCGCTACGATGTACTTGAATTAATCTATAACAACAATGGAGAATAATATTGCAAAATATCATTGATTGTTGAGAACCCAAACCAAAGTGTTTGCTGGGAAATTATCTAATGCAAAATTCTACAAATAAAATATACATATATTAAAATATTCGCTATTTATATCTTCTCAAAGCCATTGCCTCAAATACGTAATGACATCTCGCTTCACCTGTCAGGAGATCTTGTAAATAGGATCGTAAGAGCTTTCACGTGGAATAACTCAATGCAAATTGAGTGCAAATGCCTCCATTACGTGTCTTGCTCGCGATCGATTCTGCGATAAATCCGTTCGACAACACGAGTCATTATCGGATAATAAATGGAAAAAAAGAGATTTAAAAACTGCTTATATAATTAATCCTTGACGTAAATCAACGCGAAGGTTTTCTATTTCGTGATGCAATATTTAGAAAAGGACAAATATTGTATACTAGAGGAAGAAAATAATTCAAAAAGTATGAATCCGCTCTTATTTTTTTAAAATTATGTGTTTATTTTTGAGAAAAAGTTTTTCATAAATGGGGTATTAAACTTTCGTCCCAAAGCTGTTGAGTTTCATATTCATCCAGTAATGTTCTAAAATATAACAGTTGAACGGAGTTAATAATTGTAATTTACTCAGAAATGTATACATTTATAATAATAAGATCACATATCGTAGTTTAGTAAGTTATATTTATAAATACTAATGAGAAATATTATTTTGAATTTGCTATACTATGATGCCATTTTATGATTTAACAAATTCTTAACATTTTAAATGTCTAAAAATCTGTACCAACACTAAATAATTACGTTAATGTCTAAATTATATCTAGTGAACATGTTTCCTTACACATAGAGAAGATCCAAGGAGATAAAAAATTATATTTGTACTATTCATTGTTGAAAACATAATAATTTATATAGATATCACTTTCGTATAATATCCCTGTCATATATTAGATTAATTCACTAACTAAAACCTAACTAAGATGTATAATGTTATGTTTATTATAAATTGTAATATCTTATTCGCCCAACGTATAATACGATTCTCTAAAAAAGAAAAATAATTTTGTTATTAAATCTTATTAATGCTAAAAGAGAGTTTTGTTATTTAGATAAAATAAAATAAAAGAGTAGCAAATCCTCTTCTAAAAAGGAGTATTATAAAAAAGGAAGAGGAGAAAAAAAAATTCAAATTTTTATAACTGCTTCAAGTCAAGAAAATCGATCCATTAATATTTATCATCATGTATTTGTTCTTTACCTATAATTATATGCTAATCTTCGTTTTTTTCTATAAATTATTGTCGCCACTATTGAAATTCCTATTAACATGGTGGTTATGATGACTGCAACTAAACAAAAATATTATTAAGATTCTGTAAAATCCATGTTTTTATTAAAAGAATAATTCATTTATTATTTACATACATTGTTAAAAGAAATACTTACTGAACATTTTATATGTAGATATTGATATATCTTTCGATTGTGTCCTAAGGCACTTTGTTATGTGGGATAAAGTGCCATTAACTATGGGGCACTTCAAATTAAGTATTTCGCAAAATAAGGGAAATAGATCTGTATTGTTAAAAGGCTCCAATTTACATTTTGGCATAAAAGCAGGTCCATTCGCAAAAAAGAATGGATGCATTTCTTTAGCTTCATTATTATAACCATGCAGCCCAAACTCTGTCTGATTGTTAACTGAATGGGAAACAACGTTAAAAGTTATATAAAAATAGTACATATATAGCAATAAGTGTGTGGGCAGTACAAAATTACCTGTAATATAAAATTTCCGTTTATAATATTCTATGGTATCATAAAGGTTCTGAAATGCATATCCAACTTCAGCTATGACAAAAATGGGTCCTATACGAGTGTTATCGCCATAATGATACTTCTTCGGAATGTCTTCTCTTTTATATACTTTGAACGTTTTCGTTTGTTCCGCGGCAAACTTCAATTTCTGATAAATCATCTCTTCTTTCCCTAAGTGACGTATTTTAAAAAAGACAAAGTTTTAACAAAGACAATAATTCTACACAAATCGTATCGTAAAACAGCCTTACCAGGATGTGGAAAGATATGTAATCCCGGAGAAGTTCCCACGAATATATAATCGCTAGCATTGATGTAATTTGTTAAATTTATTATTCTTTCCATCGTGACTGATGCCATGCCATGGTCACTTAAGTGAATCACATTAAGATCATCTGTCAAACCATAATAATCAATTTTGTCGTGCATATATTTTGTAATATTATCCAATTTTCTGAGAATTTCATTAAATTCGGGACTGTTTATTCCTGTAGCGTGACCATGGTAATCTGGATCCTCAATATATAATATCCCCAAGTTTATTGGGTTTGTGGGATGTACAAACCACGACAATAATTCATCAACCCGTTTCTCCCAGGAAATCGTGTCATTAAAAGCCTAAAATATTTTATTAATATAATCGATAGATATCTCTAAGATCTAAGTATATCTACACAGTGAACACAATGTCCCAAATTGGGATCATAAAGACGTCTTAAAGACGTCATACGTCCTGATTTGAAATATGTGTGTTGGCTAGGTATATTATATATATTCCGTATGTTAATTCAACACACTTGTGCGAAAGTAGGTGACGTTCCTTGATATTCGAACACAGAACCCGGCCACATCATCGTGCCACTACGTCTGCCACTTTTTTCATTAACCGTCTGAAATCGTTAAACCGAAAAATGTGTTAATAAAATGTAAAACATGCTTAAGTATATAAGTAAAATATAATTATCATCTTGCTACATACCCAAATAGGCAGAATATTGTTGTTGTAATGATACAGTTCGTAAGAATACTTAGTAATATTATCTTTCCTAGGATCAAAAAATTCATTATCTATAACCCCATGTGTTTCCGCGTAAAATCCCGTCGCCATCGTATGATGATTGGGGAAGGTCTTGGTGACAAAAATGTTCATCATATAGTCCGTGTAAGTGCCTTCCACCTTTAAGTGGCTCATGAAAGGTGTCAAATTTCTCTCGAAATAGTCATATCTATACAGAAGAAAGAGGAATGAAATAAAATCCTATATATTTTCATTTCATATGTATTCTTCTACATTTCAATATTTCAATAGCAATGCGGAATAAATCAATACTGATGCTTTCAGTCATTCTGTAAGATCCGAATAAGATCCTATATGGAAAGAATGGTTGCTGAAATATCTAAAAATTTAGCTAGATTATAGATTTAAAAATAATCATGTTGTACGGTCTAAATATTTATATATGGCGTTTGGTTACTAGAATGTCAAAACTTTTTGCACCATTATCATCCCAATATAGCCAAAGCAATCTAAAACAGATTTTGAAAGCGTCCACTACAAATTTTCATCGTTTTTTGTGCTGCTGTAGCTAAACTGAAGAATTACCCTACCATTTTGTAACCATATAAACAAAATGTATTTCATTTAAATATATATAAATTGACAAATTCTGTTCAGTTTCTGCTGACAATCTACTGTCAGATTATGGTTATGTTCCGATATTTAAGCCCCTTGCACAATGCTAGGCGATAGCGATAAAATTTTTAATCTATCGGAAACCGTGTATCAATGCCGTATATTTTTTCTTTTTATTCTTTATTCAGCATGTTTATTTACCGTGTATATTTAACCGTTACTTTCTGCCTTTATCCAGATTATATATATGTATGATTTTTGTTTCTAGCAGTTGGATTCAGGCAAGATTCCCAGCCAAAAGTTTTGAACCTCTATTAAAAATATTTACAAATACGCTGCCAGTAATGATAAAAAATGATTAAAATCACTTAAATCAGTAATATTAATGTCCTTGTTATGATATGCAATAATAGTCAACCGTTAAAGTATGCATACAACCGATATATATTAGATTTCTCAGATTACTATGCTTTTTACTGGGAAGGTATACGTGATACATCCTTAAATAATATCTGATTTGCTGCAATATCTGAACAAATCTGTTGTCATACTATTATGGACAATTTACTTATTCGTTTACTGGGATCATGCTTGAGCGTGCTATATAATTAGTTTAATGGTCCATAATTATTTCCAGATTTATATCTGCAACCATTAATTTGTATATACACTTCAGCAGAACCATTCTTTTCGCGTAACAATAATTTTTCTAAATCTTTATGCCTTTATGTTACTACAAATATTCTCACACCTGAACGCATCGTAAGACACGATCAACAGTTTCGGAGCATCCGGCACGGGACCCGCCCGAGCGTTCAGCAGGAAGAGAAACAGCGAAACAAATGGGACCGTGGAGCTGAAGATCATGGTGACGCAATCGCGGCGGTTCGCGAGAACATAGGAAGGTGCGAATTATCGTCCCGCAAAACCGATCACGAGAACATCACTCATAGCTGCGGTGTATAACCTGTCGGACAGCTCTGGACAGCTCCGACTGTCCGAGCTCCGAGTGCTCCGACGAGCGTGGCGCGTGCTCCGTGCTCCGGCTCCGGCTTTCGTGAAAGCGTGAAAGTCGTGAAAGTGGGTGAGCGTGAAACTGATCGCATCATTCGCAATATTCGCATCGCCGCCACCGGCGCCACCGCGGACCGCCGCGGGCGCCGCGCGCAGCGAGCGATCGCAGATAAGAGGGCCGGTATCACAGTCTTCGATTAACGTGATTCTCCGATTAAACTTCTGCATCTCTTTCTAACTATCCCCCTAGAAAGAGACGGAAGAGTGAGCACGTTTGCAATAATCATTTTTCACAGATTACTTTTTTGTTTAGGGCCAATTTCACCAACCACAGTTAGAGTTGATTTATAATAGCCGTAACCGTTGATTTAAGCCGTAATCTTTAAGAAATTGACCAATCGCAGTCGAATGTGAGAAGAATAATCGACTGTGATTGGTCAATTTCTTAAGATTACGGCTTAAATCAACGGTTACGGCTATTATAAACCAACCCTAACCGATGGTTAAAGTTAGCAGAATTGACCAATAGAAATGAATCCACCCTGCTTTCTATTGGTCAATCCTGCTAACTTTAACCGTCGGTTAAGCTAACTGTGGTTGGTGAAATTGGCTCTTTTTATGGAGGATTCACATTGCGTCCGATCACGTCCGATGTTCGACGTACGACGATCCTACATCCAATAACAGAATTTATTATTAGAGACAAAAATTTCCTATTGGATGTCGGATCGTCGTACGTCGAACATCGGACGCAGTGTGAATCCTCCATTAGAGTCTAAACCTAAAGGCCATTGCACGTAATAAAGTTTTAGTCATAATGTAAGGCCGTAAGAAAATAGACCAATCACAGTCGATCATTCTCCTTGAGCTCGAAGAATAATCGAGTGTGATTGGTCTATTTTCTTACGACCTTACGATTATGACTAAAACTTTGTTACGTGCAATGGCCTTAATTCTGACAACGGTATCGTATTTTTAGATGTAATCCGCTGGCCACGCTACAGTTTTTTGTAACAATACATTGTAGAATTTTTATATAAAGCGAATGTTTTCGCAAGTTGACGCATTGTTATATGCAGTTTCTAAAATTATTTTTATTCTCGGTATAAAATCGCGTGGTGTGGCCTTTATTTCCGAATATACTTCAACTTTGGAAAAGGATTTTTCAATCCGTAAAGCCAAAAAAAAGACATCTGTACAAAACAAATGTCGGTATTACAGACCCGGCTATCTAATTATGGGAACTTTCCAGCAAGCGACACAAATCTCGACACAAGTGTTGTTTTGTCTTTGTTACTCATTGCTAAAAAAGAAAGATAGAGATAGAATGACGTTTGTGTCGACTTGTGTCGCTTGGTGGAAAGCTCCCTACGAATACCGGCCTATGAATACCGGCCCTAGTGTTGGAACTGCTAGCGTTTAAAGGCCGGTTTTCACACGCAATGATTGGTGGCGCCAACTGACTGGCATTCATTGGCGCCAGAACCAACTGGCAAACTCACAAGTGTTACACAGTGATTGGGCGTATAATATGGAAAATATTTAACATTTATTAAACACACAGTAAATGACAACAACCATATAACCTTAAATTTTGAGGTTATATGTTTTGGCCAATAACCGCCAGTAAACGCCACATTACTAGCGCCAGTTTGCATCAAGTGTTTACACTTGCATTTTTACTGACATTAGTCGACTGGCGCGGCCTGGCGCCACCAATCATTGCGTGTGAAACCGGCCTTTAGTGGATCGTGGATCACACCATATATATTATGTCAATAGTCGAATAGTCGAATCAGGGGATCGATCATGTATCTTTTCCCCTAGGACGGAAATGTGAAAAGTGAAAAGTTTATCTCTTTCTATTCAACACCAATAGAAAGAGATAGTTACATAAAAGTTTTCACTTTTCACGTTTCCGCTCTAGGAAAAAAGTTACATGATCGCTACCCAGGAGTCTGGAGAGGATATCGGATCGACGGGATCGGGTCGATCGGGAGCGGCAGCCATATCAAATAAGAGAAAAATAAGAAGTTAGTGAGAGAGAGAGAGAGAGAGAGAGAGAGAGAGAGAGAGAAAAAGAAAACAAGTTAGAGAAAGAAAGAGGAAAGATGAAAAATACAAAGAATTGAACTGTGAGAGATGAAATCTTTGTGACTTTGTGTGTGTGAGAGATAGAAATAATCTTATATTTATATATTTAAATTTATGTGAAATTGCATTAAAATAATTTTATGTCGTAGCTTTTAGTGGCTTTTAGGGGAGCAAAATAATGGAACTTATTATATAAAGCCTGATCTATATACAATGTGCTCTTTGCTTTCTGTTTTTTGCTCTTAACCTGTTTGCGACTATCCCGTATTTCGCAATTGCGTCGCGTAACGCGATGTTTTTTGTTCTCTGTCGCCTAAGATAAAAATTGACGAACTTCAGAAGAGACAAGAAACATCACGTTATTCACGTTACGCGACGGAATTGCAAAATACGGGATAGTCGCAAAGAGGTTAAGAGCAAAAAACAGAAAGCAAAGAGCACATTGTAGATCAGCCTTAATGTCTTGCAATCATAGAAACTTTTATATACAGATCTGTTTCTTGTGGTTGTGTTTTGTTACATTTTCTGACCTTTTTAAAATGCAATAGAGATATACAATTAAGGTCCAGTTGCACCAACGTCCAACGTCGCATAATATTTAACCTTAGTTTAACTCACTCTTCGCCTCTTTTTAAGGAGACAATTAGAAAGAGACGAAGAATGAGTTAAGTTAAGGTTAGGTGATGCAACCGAGCCTAAAACATTGAAAGGAAAAGAGAGAGAGAGAGAGAGAGAGAGCACAAAGACAAGATTTATAATTTTTTAAAAGACTATTTTATAATTTCAGATCGTTACTTGGAAACTTGACTGCATGAAATATTGCACGTTTAGATGAAAAATGCTTGGCACGTGAATTTTATCTCTGAGGAAAATGTACCTACTGGATGCTCTGTGGTATGTAAAGCAAGGTTTTGAAAAGTTAAAATTGTTCAATCGCTATTTGTTGCGATTATAACTGGTCTTGTTGCAGGTAGATCACAAGATAATGAAAATATAGTACAGAAGATAGTATTGACATGTGATCGAGGAATTTGACATGGAGATTCAAACATTTGTATTCTTTGATTTAGAAACAACTGGTCTAATTCAGGGGAAGGTAATGCCAAAAATTACAGAGATTGCTTTAGTTGCCGTCTCGAGAGAATCGATATGCAATGGTAACAAAAATTTTATGCCAAGAGTTTTGCATAAAATGGTGCTCCCAGTTAATCCACGAAAAGTCATACCGCCGCATGTAGAGCACCTGACAAGTGAGTTACCTCATCAGTATGAATTTATATATAAGTAACTATAAACGGAGAGAAAAATCCAAATTATAAATAGCTTGGTTTACACTATTAGTATTTTTGCAATTCAGATACTCGATATTATAATAATCTTATGATTTTGTAGAACTGTACAATGAGGACATGCAACTACTTCAACCTTTCGAGAACGAACTTTACGAGTTAATAACGCACTTTTTGCAACGTCTCACACCGCCAATTTGTTTCGCAGCGCATAACGGTGACAAGTTTGATTATCCGATATTCTTAGGGGAACTCGAACGTATCAATAAGGTAATTAATTTACATAATAGCTCATTCATAATCTTTTATTTTATTTAATAATTTTTCCCCATTAAAGATCTTTAACAATGAAATCCTCTGCATTGATACATGGAAGATGTTCCAAGATTTCTTCAAGAAAAGAGACTTGCAGCCAAAGGTGGTCCAAGATTTGTTGAACGATGAGTACAATGACTCGCTCTCCATGTTGGATATGGATGTGGTGATGGAGGAAGTACCCAAAGTTGTTGCGACAACGTCCACTGTGCAAACAATGCTTTTCTGTGGTGATAAATACACTAAAGTTATAAACAATAAAGTAGAGAAGTATAGCAATGATACTAATATCCAATCATCGAACAATCCTTTACAAGAAACGAATGAAAAAACGCCAAAGAATCAAATAATGAAGCTGGATAATGTCTTTGCACAGCGACCGTTCAAGAAAAACAACTGGAAAAAGAGATTGAATTTTGAATGTGAGAAGCCGATTAGCTTGAAACTTAATGACATTTATGAGCATATGTTTGGCTCGAACTTCTCGTATAATCATTCAGCCGAGGCAGATTGTCTTGCTATGATACGCTGTGTCATGAACATTGCTGATTTCTTCCTCGATTGGTCAGATAATCAAGCAGTTCCATTGATTTGCTGCAAAAAAACGTAATGTGACGCTATTAGTTGATTGCAGACGATAAAAATAACATGAAAAATACACAAAATATAGAAAGAATACGTGTTATTGTCGTGAATTAAAGTGCAAAGCTAGTATGTACGAAATTTGTGAAGTAATATTAAGTGTACTCCTCTGCTCATATTGAATTGAAAGTGAGAAATTGTTATGACATGATTCATAAGGGACGAAGAATCACTTGATTTTATGTGTGAACATAAATTATTTATTAAATTAAAGATCTTTTAAAAACTTTAAATTGCCTTAAATTAATATTTTTAGGATCTGTAGCTACAATTTTATAACGTATCACCCCGTTTCCTAAAAATATAAATTAAGGCTCCTGGTTCCTCAGCCGAGAACTCTGCGTTGACGGTGGCGCCGTACCGTCGCGGTAGAAATAAGAACTCTCTCCAATGGAGAATTCTGTCTTGTGACATGTTGACAACCTCATTTTAAGTTGCGGTATATTTCTTTATTATTCGCTCTGTACTTGTGCTCTAACGTTTAACGTATTCGTGAAACTCGTGAAATTGACCGGATGGTAAGATTTGCAAGAAATATATATGCGGAAGGAACATTCACCACTCCTTTCGATAGTCGGAAAACGGCTTGTTCTCCGTATGTTTAGGCTTCGTTTTATGGCTGTTTGTTTATCGTCGAGGGAAAAGGATAGTATCCGGTCAATTTTTGAAGTGTGCTGAAACGATCTGTCGTGATTTTTTATTGAAATGTCTTTTTATTTCGGAAAATACCGCAACTTAAAATTAGGTCTAACGAGGCATTTGTCCTTGTTTCGATTGCTGTCAACCTAAATGTGCTTTTGCATATATAAAAGTTTTATTTAAACTAATCTTTTTTTCTAGGCTTTCAATCTTAGATCTAATTGCACGATATTGTTCTTAAATGTTATCCCTAAGGTCATGCCGGTCTAATTTTGTGGATATTTATTGTGGAATTTTTGTACAAAGCAAATATTATCGTCACGTATACCAAAAATTAACAAAAATATTAATTTTTTCTCGTTTTCGATACAAATTCGACCACCATGACCTAGATTTTGATGCGTACTTTAATTCTAGACAAGAATTTTGCATTTCTATAAAGCCAATTAAAAGATTAGTGCTAAGAAAAAAAACCGGTATCTCAGACGGCTTTAGGATCCCCTTAACTTCGTTCAAAAATAAACATGAGATGTGCAACCAAATACATATAATTATACTTTAGAATCAATTGAAATCTCTTCTGAGACATTAGCATTACACTTTTTCGGCAAAGAAAATGGATGTATTTCGAGGCTAACTGCATTTAATTGAAATCTATTTTTTACCTTTACCAGACTTTACTATGTACAATGTTTGTGAAATGTCGTATCAGTTATCTTTTACCATGATGAAAAATTGTACTGATAATTTTATATGTATTTTTATCTATACGTACCTTTTTATTGTAGATACACTTTAATATGTTATTATAGTTATAATGTTATATATGTTATGGTGTTATAGTATGTAATGTAATATGCAAATATAAATGTTAATTTATTTTGATTAATTAATTCTTATTTTATAAAAGTCTGTCAACAAGTTTTTCATTAAGGGGATGCTGGAGAGACGGCCGAATTTTCTCGATGTCGATAATATCAACATTTCTAATTTTGTTTTCCCTATATCTGTCTTTGTCTAACGAAATGACATCTGTCCTTGTTCGATTGCTGCGCCACCTTTTGCTATACGCAATATACTACTCATCATATCAACCTGCATGTGCTTTTGCATATATAAAAGTTGGACACATAACTTTTTTCCTAGACTTTTATCTTAGTTCTAATTGCACGATATTGGGTAATTATGTACTTTAGGGGAAGCACCTCCGATGACCTTGACCGTGACATATGTTGTCAAGGTCACCCTCCTGAGTGACCTTCAGAAGTTTTTAGCCGTCGCTATCGTCTTTTGTTAAAAAGTTATTGACAAAAAAAGTTTGGCGATCTCACCGATTTCAATGACATTGATATATGTTGTCAAGGTCATGACCCCGAGTGACCTTCAGAAGGTTTTAGCCGTCGCTCGCTATTCGTTAAAAAGTTATTAACAAAAAAAGTTTGGAAAATATAACATATATATAGGTGTATATATAGGTTAGTTGACTCGTTTTAAAAGTATTTAAATGTTTAAAGCGCGTCAATTTCCGCTATAATTATCTCTGAAAGTATTAATTTATTGGAAAAATGTTTCAGATAAAAGTTGGAGAGTTCAATGAGGACCAATAGACAATTTTATTAGATTTTGAACCCGGGACCTGTGTTAAGCCTAATAGGATCCAAGTCAAATTATTTAAATAGAAATCCCCTTTTTATGGTATCATCTTTTTCTACTAATTAATATGAACAACTTTTATCTGAAACATTTTTTTATTTGCCTTATAATTTTTGAGCGTTACTTCTGTAGTAACTTACGATAATTTCTTCGCGTAAACGGGATTTTGTAGTAACTTACGATTTTACTCCGCGTAAACGAGTGATATATCGTAAGTTACTACAGAAGTAACGCTCGCGTGAACGTAGTAATAGAAAACAGGATTAGAAATGTTGACATTACCGACGTCGAGGAAGTTCGACCTTCACTATAGGATTCCCTTAAAGGGATCTTGGAACGTGTCCTGGGGTGACGGCCGAAATCCGACGGGATCGATAATTTTGACCGTTTTCTATGTTACCGGCCTATATCTGTTCTTATCTAACGAGATATCTGTCCTTGTCAGATTGCAACGCTATGTATACACTGCGTGTGTGTACATGCATAAAATCTGCGATTAGTGAAAATCTTTCTTATTAGGATTTTAATCTTTTATACTACCTATACGTTTACGCGAGCGTTACTTCTGCAGTAACTACTCGTTTACGTGGAGTAAATTATCGTAAGTTACTTACAAAATCCCGTTTACGCGAAGGAATTATCATAAGTTACTACAGAAGTAACGCTCGCGTAAATGTATACTACGTTTACGCGAGCGTTACTTCTGTAGTAACTTACGATAATTCCTTCGCGTAAACGGGATTTTGTAAGTAACTTACGATAATTTACTCCGCGTAAACGAGTGAATTATCGTAAGTTACTACAGAAGTAACGCTCCCGTAAACGTAGTACTAATCCGATTAGTGGGGTACTTTTGATTTGTACACGTAAGCTATATAATTCGTATATTAAACGAAAGTTTCTATGAAGTTCTAGGTACATACAAAAGGTGCAACATCAAGTATTATCAAATATAATTTTTTCAATTCTTTTTTAAGTTTTTGGTCTTCAATTTGTCACTCCACTCATCATTTCTGTACGTACTTATTTAAACGTGTTAATGCTGGGATTTCAAATCTGTAAAGCAAATTCGAAAAAAAATGGACATCTATAAATATTGATAATTGTCGTCGGTCCAGGATCCCCATCGTCCCAAAAGTATGCAGGAAATATTAAAAACTCTGATATTAATTCTCCAGGAATTCAAAGACAAAAAAATGTATATAAATAGTTACGGAACATCTAATAGAATGTAAAAGACGTAGATTTAGTGACTGTAAATAACTGTTACTATTTTTTTCAAAAAACAATTGTAAATCGTTTCAAATTTGATTGCTATATATTTTTGTTCGTTGATGATCTGCTTGTGCGTAAAATATTATTATATAATTGGTTACATTTTTTAATGTTTACACTTTTCTCTGTAAAACCTTTTGTAAAACGGATATTCAAGAATTGATAACTTTTTATCTAAATTGTGAATCAATTTGAAATTTAACCCCTAACTTTGAAAGAGAATACACAATATGATATTAAATTTTCGTCAACTTCATTACATTTTAACTAACTTTTTAGAACCTTACCCTTAAGTTTGATTGACGTGAAAACTCCCGACAAGCTTAGTAGTACCATGATGTAAAAATACAAGGTGTATCATTCCCAAGGTTGCGCAGTGAATGACCAATCAGAGATTTGCCCATTATATAAGACTCCATTCAGCCAATCAAATGACCATGCGGTCGGTATTCATAGTCAGATCTTATATAAGACCGTCTTAAGTACAATCTTAAGATGTTATGAACCAATCACAGAGCCGTATTATAGCATCTTAAGACATATTATTTAAGATAATCTTAAAATAAGATCCGACTATGAATACCGCCCTATATAGTTCTTCACTGGATCTAATACTACGTTTACGCGAGCGTTACTTCTATAGTAATTTACGATAATTCACTCGTTTACGCGGAGTAAATTATCGTAAGTTACTACAAAATCCCGTTTACATGAAGGAATTATCGTAAGTTACTACAGAAGTAACGCTTGCGTAAACGTAGTATAAGTGTAGAAACTAATCATAATAAAGAATTACTGAGCGCTCACTGATCTGCTTTGTCTGTTGAACGCACCTCTTGTATTCTTACATTATGGGGTAGTAATTTAATAATACATTTCTTTTCTTAAAAAAATTGGAATAAAGTATATTATGTAATTATACTTACATTGGGGTTGCGCTTCGCGTTCCGGTATCGTTACATGTTCCAAATTTTTCAAAATCTCCAATTCGTCTCCATTCACTACAACCGAAAATTCATGGGAAATATTGTGATATAAAGTTTTTATATTTTAATAAATAAATAGTAAAATAATAGTAAAAGTGGTCAATTTTATGGTGTACCATGCATATGCAATGTAATACTAATTTATACTTATTCAAAGCATAAAAAAAATATAAGTACTCACAAACCCATTTAGCTATCGCGTACTGATCGTCTTTAATAGTCCTTCTAATATTTTTTAAAATCTTGTCTAATCTACCTTCCATATTCCTCATTTCCTCACGTCCGATATTTGCCAGCAAATTGAGATCATCGTCCCAATAGTATTTTATGCAGTGATTATTGAAAGCATCATGAAGTTTTTCTAACATCTATAAATATCATTGATACTTTATTATTAATGCTTTAATAAAAGAAGCACTTTGAATTTTAACAATATATTACCTTGAAGAATAAGAAAGTATATGATTTTCTCTGAGAAATATGAAACATTTCTGATTCATGGTAGCATAAGGTTTCGAGATAATAGCTTGCAATACTCGCCCATTCTTGAGTATCCCGAAGTTTCTAATAGAGAGAATATATATATGTACGTATTAGGTTGGCCAATAAGTCCGTGCGGTTATTTATAAGTAACCGAGTAAGTAACATTTATAAGTAAATACCGCATGGACTTATTGGCCAACCTAATACATCATTATTTAAAATAGATTATATAATTTAAGTTGTTACAATAAAAAAAATAAAAATTAATAATATAAATAAATAAAAAAGTTTTATGCACTAATTCATTAAGGAAAGTAAAAGTAAAAAAAGAGAGTCAATTACAGAAGATACTTACAATATTACTATAAGTATAAAAGTAAACTAAAAATTTATTCGTATTTTTACAAATAAATTGATGTTTATATTACTTCACGATGTATCATTGTACCTTTAATTGGCGTATTACAGGCTTCATACGCCCATAATTATGGTTACAAAGCATATCTTTCTCAAACTCGTAAAAACACAGTCGCCAATAGCGATGTCGTAAATCACCGAAATCGCTTCTACTGTTGTTCAAAGGTTTGGGAACTGCAGACCAACATCTATTTGGGCGAGACTACGAAACGGTAAGCGATTAGTAAGAGCATGCTATTAACAGCTATTGAATTGCTGCAGACAATTATTTGTTTTTTGTTTTCCTCTATTGAGTTCTGTGTGTGTGTGTTTTTTTTTTTTTTTTTTTTTTTTTTAATAAATTTAAAGTATTAAGTTTAAATTTATTTGTATGACAAGGATTGAAGAAAAACTAGATGAAAATAAAACAAAAGAGCTGCATCTATCTAAGTAGGTGTAGCTATATTTCGACAAAAAAGATTACTTTTCGCCAATGTCGCGAACGATGTCGTGAATTACGGAAACCTTTTCTACGCTTCTTTAAATAAAGTGCAGACCAACATTCACCAAACTATGAAACACGAAACGATTAACATTTACATACAATACAGACACGCTATTTAGTTTATTTGTAATTGAATTGCTACATACAATTTACCGTTTTTCTTTGTTAAATTTTTTTAAGTAAAAATTATAAAATATTAAGTTCGAATATTTTTACGAAAAGGAAAAAATAAGATAAAAAAATAAAAATATATCTAACAATAAGTAAATAATATAGCTATACTTTAAACGGCTATACTTTAAATTATTAGGTATATTTTAATACTAATAAAAATTATTTTTTTCCCAAATAGTATAATTTTTTCGTATTACTTTTACTTAATAAATAAAAAAACAAATAAACAGATGTACGACAAATCTCAATTATTTTAATTTTATATTACGTACTTGTAAAATATTCATTTTCGAAGATTTCGGTGGCAAAGAATGAATGGAAAAAGTTAAAACGGGAACCACATCGATGTCGATAGTTTTTTCATTGTTTCTTCCGTAATTAAAATTTAACGTAAACGCTGGTCCTGATTTTCTTTTTCTTATCTAAACACAGATAAAGCATGTAATATTAGTTTAGCTTTATTAATTAGTTCAACTTTTCCTTCTTGTATAACATATATTCTATAATATAATATTTTATATGATTTATATACGACAACTTTAAATAGTCAAATATGTCGAAAGCAATTTTGCTCGTTATTACAATCTTCGATATCTCCACAAAAATCGAACAAAATCTACTGACAAAATGTGATAGCAGATAGCAATAACTCTACCCATTTTTTTATCTAACATAAATAATATAAACAAGCAAAATACAAAAATAGTAATACTTTAATAAATTAAATAAAGGTTTGATTAATAATTTAATAACTAAATAAATATTTGAATAGCTATGAAATAGCAGATCTACTCGATTTATACCAATTCAGTTGTCATATTTTATAAGTATATGCATATAATATCAAACTTGCACTTATATAACATCAAAAAACGTTAGCAATTAGTATAATGTATGAGCGTGAGTCCAATAATTATCCGCATTCTATTTTAATAATTTATTAGACAGTTGAGCAGAACGTACAATTACATCATTTTTTTTAACCTAATTCCTTTGCTTTTCAATGCACTTGTTCCAGCGTGCCACAAGTTTCTAAAAAAAAAAAAAATGTTTTTGATTTGTATATGCCTCAGCCTGTATATGCACCGCTTTTGTTATACTGCTGACCATGCACGCTGTTCAAACGCTTCAGAAATTGGGTTTCAAGGTATTGGAGCATTCAGATCTCACTCCCTTAGATTGCCATCTGTTTGGTCCATTTAAAGACACCTTATAAGAGATCGATTTGTCATCAGATCAACATGTGCAAGAAGTGATGCATACATGGCTGAGAGACAAACCAAAAATATTTTTTTGCGAGGATATACGCAAGTTTGTGGTACGCTGGGATAAGTGCATTGAAAAGCAAGGGGATTGTGTTAAAAAATGATGTAATTGTACGTTGTCTACTATTGTTCTAATAAATTAATTATAGAAATAGAGCGCGGATAATTACTGACTCACCCTCGTAATTGATGCAATTCTGATCAATCTGTTGCCAGACTATCAATGACTATAATGTTAATATTTCACTTACTGGTGTATAATCATGAAATATAATTCTGTCATTTTTGTCACCAGTAGCGTGAGCCACTTTACTCAAAATTCTTTCTATCCAAGTGCGAAATTTTTCTTGATTCAGATATGATTCTTCATCAATGAAGGAATTCAATTCCCTAAACAGAAAATAGATATTTTTTTCCTTTTATTTTGTAAATTATAAGTCGATTTCTATAACATAATACTTACTTATATGCTTCCGGAACTAAATTTAAAGTATTCTGCGAGCTTATAGCTTTCCAAACCGGTACGCGTATCTTAATAAAACCTGGTCGATCTGCCCTAAACTAAAATATAATCAATAAATATTATATATTAATATAATATTAATATTAATATATATAATATACTTATTAATATATATATTAATTATAATATTAGTATTAATTTCGCGTCGATCTTATATATAGTATAAAATTGCATTATTGGATTAATAAGAAAATATTTGTATTATTTTATTGATATATTATAAAGTTATATTAAAATTATTTAATATGTATATATATGTATTACAAAAAGAAAATAATAATTTTACATAAAAAAAATAATTCAAATAAAAAATAGAAATGTTTTCATATAAATGGAAATTAATAACTTTGGATTTTCAAGCTTTAATAATCTTCAGAAATATATGTTGCTGATTTTAAAAATAATATCTACTTGTATATCTTTTTCTTCGAAGGGTAGATTGATCACAAAATTCAAATCGTATTCTTTTGGTTCTCCAAATCGAGTTCCTTTATAATAGCTTCCAACCCAAATAATTCTTTGAAATGTTTTATCAAATAACGGACTCTGCTTTCGCATAGCGTTTATGAGCTTTCCAAAAAACTGCAGCATACATTACAAGGTACAATGAATACGAGCATATAAATTAATAGAATATAGTTTTATATATTATAATACAAAGATTTTTACCATTTTCAAAAACTGATTTTGATCCTTTATGTCATTGGAATCCATTTTTATAAATTTGCTGTTTATTTTCTCAAATATCGTATCGCTAACTAGATACTTGTCAATATCTGCGACTTGCGCCATCGCGTGTGTGTAAATTGCTGGATTTTCAAAATCTGAAATTACTTTAAAATTGTACCTATGTTAGCGCTATACAATTATTATTTAAATATTAATGAAATAAAATTGTATAATTATTATAAATACAAAAAAAGATAAATTTTTTTTGTAATATTTAATAGATATTAGTTAAGTATTATTATTTTAAATAAAATTGAAAAGTATAATAAGATTATATAATATAAAAATTAGATTTCAGAATAAAATTGCATTTCTCTCGCTTTTGTTTTGCATGCATTCAGGAAGATCCAGATCTTTTAGAGATTATTTCAAATATTATTATATAAACTTTTTTTTTCTCTTGTGTAACTGAAACAACAGGTTTATGACAAATATCCCTTACTTGCCACACTTCTGTAGAATCACGTACTTGCCACACTGCAATGAAATTTACCCCAGCGACAAAAATTGTTATAACAAATAAGCTATTCAATATTTTAACTTGCCAAATTTTTTAGAACTTCTTAAAAGCTTACTTTTAAAAGTTATGTAGGTTATATAGCCAAAAATTAAAATTATGTATAATAAAAAAATTAAAATAGCAAAAAAAATGAATGGCTTGAGGGGATAGTGGCATGCTCGAACTATTGACAAATGTCGCTATAGACCCGCTCCCGGTAGGTTTAGGTACTTAAAATGAAGGGAATGGTCGTGGGGTTGATTTACACCCCAGTGTGGCAAGTAAGGGATATCTCACACTATAAAATATTTAGATTATATTATATATTATATATTAAATGTGGAGGAGAGACTTGAGAGCTTTTCGCGATGCACATCGTCAAGGAGAAATCAATCAGCAATTTTACTATGGACGCATTGTACAGTTTTATTGCCACGTTCACATTCGATATAATTATTATTAACTGGCAAAGCATTTTTTTGCAAACTCTACGACATCATAATATAAATATCGTCACTTGTGTGTGCAATAAAACGCAATCTATTTCTGGAAACGCTGACGGAAAAAAAACATGAATGATACGCTTTATATGTCACTGATATCGAGTGATTTCCGCAATATCCGTGATATCGAATGTGAACGTGGCAATAAAACTGCACATGCATCCATAGTTAAATTGCTGATTGATTTCTCCTTGACGATGTGCATTGCTTAAAAAAACGAAATGTAAGATTAAATAAATGTCTAATGAATGGTGAACCAATAGAGCAATCCGAATATTACTTGTATACTTATTCCTACAAGGTTTGTTTGCACTTACACTTAATAACTCTCTTTTTGCGCGTTTTTTCCGCAATTTTTTTTACGTGGTTTTTCTAAATAACACAGTTTCTCGACAAATCTTTGTAATCTCTCGTGTAGGGGAGAGAGAGGAACATTGATTGTTTTTGCTTTGCTAATAATTTTGGCTAAGAAAAAATATTTTTTATAATTTTAAACAGGAATCGGCAATAAAAAATTTACATTTTTCATTTTTTAATTATTCACAAAATTATAAATAACAACGAATTAAATTATGTACAATTTTCAACTTCCTGCACTTGTTACACAATAACTATTTATAGATTCAACAAATTAATAATTAATAAATTCAAAATTACGCGACCCAACTGGCCAATTCCTATTTAATTTAACTCACGACGTTTCGACCACAATCCAGTCCTTATCAAGTGAGATATTATACATAATTAAGTACGCAGCAATACATTATGCGTCGCCAGATGTTGTGTCCAAACTACATCGTGCGAACACCACAATGTTAGGTGCGTCAAAAGAGTAAAATAATAAAATTCTGAGAGTCGCAAATATAAAACGTGAAGAAAATTAGACTGCCCATTTTCTCCACTAGATCGGTCCCGTGCCATATTCAAAGTCACAATGATGTTGGGTCGCGTAATCTTGAATTTATTTTTATTTACGTACTGGCGAACTGAGTTATTTATTCCATTGTTAATAATTAGTCACAAAAAATTACTAACTACGTAAAAATTAATATTTCGGCAAAAGTGACTTACTTATTACTTAAAAAGTGGGTAAATCATCAGAGAAAAATTTTCAGTTATGTGGAAATTAGTATTTAGACAAAAATATGAATTAATTTTTATTTACAAATTAATAGTAAACATTTTTTATTGTTAAAAGAATTAATAGTTTGTCAAAATAAATTACTACTTATTTGAAAATGAATAATTAGTAGAAAATAATTATTAATTTTTTCAATAATGAATAATTAGTCTCAGGTAAATTATTAATTATTAAAAAATTATTAATTAATTTAATATAAATAATTTAAGTATTATATTTAAACGTGGTTTAAAAAAATTATTATATTAATGTCATATATAGGGAAGACCGCGGGGCGAAGTCGGCCCTATTTTTTCGGTGCCGTTTTTTCTCTGCAATGAGTGTACGGTACACCGATGACCATGAAATTATATATATAATCACTTGGCACTCCGTCAGTCATAGTAGATAAGAGATCTCGCACATGTTACAAATCTCGGGATTTTTATAAAGAGCAAGCTAGGAGTAGTTGTGTCACGTACGCGTGATATGAACGTGACACTAAAGGCTGCGGTCAACTTGACGCTACAATGCTTCGAAGCATTCTCTTTTCTTTCAATGAAGAAAGAAGGAGAAGAAGAACGCTGCAAAGCATTTGTAGCGTCAAGTGGACCGCAGCCTAAATTGCCCGTATATTTAAAACGGTCGTTTATGGATTTCTCAGGAGTTTTATAATATTTTATTGCAAATGATGATATTTATCATTATAAATATTAACCAGACTCGATGTAAAAGATTCAAGTTGATTAAAAGTATTAATCAAGTGTTTAAAGATAACAAGAAATCATTAAATTCGTTTTCCTGTTGATTCTATTAGATTGATAACAAATTTGCTTGCTTTTTTAATAATTCTTTTAAATATATAGGGTGGTTCTTATACATATAAATGTACAGATAATTTTAGCAACTAGGGAACTGTAACTTTTTTGCAAAGAAGAAATACTAGAAGAAAATTTTGTATAAGTTTAATCTCTCTCTATAGACAGAGATTTTTTATGCATTGTGTACTTTAACAAAATACGGTTGCACTTTTTTTTATATATAAAGCTGTATGATTTTTTAAAATATAAATTAATTCTTTTCATATAAAAGTCTGAAGTAAGGAGAAATTAATTATTCATTTTCTGAAGATTATCTTATTTATATTTCACATTTTATCCTAATACATTCTGTTGTAAAATGTAAAACATTCATTATTTGAGCATTTTATCTTATTTATATGCAACACGAATGGAATTAATTAAAATAAAAAATGCATGTAATCGTTTAAAAATATTCCACTGCATTTATATAAAAATCATGCATTAATTTCTATTCTTAATGATTCCATTTACTCTATGATAAATTTAGCGACTTACTTTATTGAAAAAGTAAGTACTTTATGATATTTCATATTTTAACATTTAAATATTGGGTGTTGGAATTAATTTTTTGATTTTTTTTTTCATAAAAATTAATGTTTATTGAAAAAAAACGGTACCATGTGTTTCATTCAAAGTACTGCCCATTGTTGTCCACAACTTTCTCCTATCTTTCTGGCAAAAGACGGATTTTTCGACGAAAGAATGTCCAGGGCGCTCTTTGTCTTCCAAGTCAAAATCACCAATTTTAAATCGTCGATACCAGTATTGGAGTAGAATCACCATAAGCTTCCAGGAACAAACGATGACAGTCAACAGTTTTTTTCTTTAGGTGAAATAAAGAAAGCCTGGCTTCCAGCAAATTGCGTTTTGATGGCTCGAAACTCGAAATTTTTGACGCACCAAAAAAACTTGTTACTCACACTTCAACAAAATGGCTTCTACTGATTCTTAAAGCTTAATAACAAGACTTTTATATAAGGTTGGCAACCGTATGCATCAGCGTGGAATATTCTAATAGTTACGTCATCTCTTAGAAAAACCAAAAAATTAATTCCAACACCCAATAATGTCAAAAATAACTACAAAGTTTATTTTGTGATTTATTTATTTTTCATCCAATTTTTGACAATTCTATACTTATATAATAATACTATCTTTTTTGATACACCTGTGCTTCGCTATACGGTATGCGAAGGATTCTATAATTTACCCCCGAATTTAGATTTGCCCCTTTAGGAGGTTGATTAAGGCAAAATCTTGGATTATGTTTTTAAGCATTTGTATGGGTAACCTTTGTAAGCAAAAATCAAGTCGACATCTCATTGGGCTTAAGAAATATTGAGGAATCCGTGAAAACATATTTTATCCTTATTCACCCCGTTAGGGGTCGAATTTCTAAAAATCCCTTACCCAGTGGGTGCTTACATCATGGAAGGAATATACTTCCCGAATTTTATGTTTCTAGGTTTCTAGGTTTAGAGGTTTGGGCTGGGCGTTGATGAGTCAGTCGGGACATTTGATAGAATATAGATAGATGGATAGAATCTCGAAAATTTATATTTTAGAAATTATACAAATCCGTTTAAAAAAGTGTGCAACAAATTATTTTGCAGGTGAATCGATTCCTCTGCGGTTGTCGAGTTATTATCGATAATCGTTTAATTAAAAAATTAAATGATGTATTCTTGACTCATCGCAGCTGTTTATCGGATTTGTACTCACCAAACAGGAGGTGATGCGGGCAAAATACCACGAATGCAGCAATATTGCTGCACTGCAGCGATAGTCGTAAGAACGTTTTCAATAATTTAATTGATTGGAATTTTAGAGCTGCTCACGCGTCCTTTATTATTATTCTACTAATTATTTCCTGCAAATAAACGCGAATAAGGCTATGTATCGGACTGCATCCTACTGTGCACTAACCGGCTCTTTCTGCTTTATGTAATATATATACAGCAAATTAATGAGTAAACTTTCGGCAGATGGCGTTACAGCGATACGTAAGCTAGAGTCCCTAGAAGTAAGAGTCTGGCCAATTTTTCTAGCTCAATTATGCTCAGTATAAAGACCTGTGTCCACGATGCCACACGATGCTAGAACTTGATCTAATTGTAAGTTCTCGGGTATCGACGGCGTATAGTTGATAAACTAATTAAAAATTATTTATAATTATTTTTTTCAATAGTTTGGAAATCATTTGGAGAAAGGAAAAAACTTTTTAGAATTTGGAAAAAAAACCATACAAAATATACATAAATTAATTAAAATTAACCGTATAGTTGGCAGACATATTGGGAGCTTTTCAGCAAGCGACACAAGTCGACACAAGTATCGTTTTGTCTTTGTTACTCATTGTCAAAAAAGAAAGATAGAACGACGTTTGTGTCGGCTTGTGTCACTTGCTGGAAAGCTCCCATTGTCTAAAATTTTTTTTTCTTATCCAATTGCTCCAGAATTATTTGGATAAAGTGTCGAAATATATTTTATTATTTGGAAAACTACTCTATTTTAATAAAAATTAATTAACAAGTAAACGATACCGGAAATAAGTTGGCGCTGAAAGTTCATATTTTTTAATAAACAATAGTTCAACCAATTGCTCTTTAATTTTACGTAAAATCAGTGAATTAAAATCGTTATATCTCAGCAACCGTTTAGTGGATTTGTTTCTACTTTTTTTTAGCACATCAGGAAGACTAAAAGAACATTCTCACAAATTTTGATCCACTTGGTAGCGCTTCGAAAATTATGTCCTATACATCTAAGAGTGTACCGATGATACATCCTTAAGTACTGAGAGGCACAAACGACTAATATCCTTTAAAAAAATGGTGTCCGGCTTAGCCCCGGTCTCCCCTACTTTTAAAAACCGCTCGTTATAAATATTATTATAATAGAAAGATGAAATGCAAGTATACATCTTTTAAATATATGTGCTGGAGAGATTTGATGATATTCGACCACTCTCAGAAAGATAGATGGTTCGAAGAGCATATTTTCAAAACATGTGTTAAATTCTTAAAAAAATGTATACATCAGCAAAATTTCAAAAGGTTTAAAATTTTACATAATCCACATTTTTTAAACAAAAAGATTTATTCTTATAAAAAAAACGGAAAAGTTCCATCGTAAAAAAAAGATAGGTATGCGATAAAATAATAAGAACGAAATAATTAATTTTATTTGATTTTAATCTTCGGTATGTTTATTAAAAATTTTTAAAATATTTTTTTGCCTTATTTCCTTTGATTTCTTTATCTTTTTATGATTTTTTAGCTACTACTATTTTTTCGAATTAAGGTACACTAAAAAAGAATATTATAAAAGAATGTTTAAATCTATTCTTTTCTATGTTTTTATTATTCATTTGGAAATATTTTCTCAGATTTTTACATTTACTTTCACAATATTTTTTGCCTTTTTTCAATTATTTTACTGCCATTTTGATAAACAATCCCTTCGTCTTTATCATAGATAAATTATTATTTTCCACCTTTATATCGCAAAGATAAACACTATCAGTTCCATGAATTTTCGTTTCCCTGAAGTTGAATAATTTTTTCGAGGACGGTTATCAATCTCCTGCATATATCCTCACTGATAACAGCCTGATCTTCTAACACCTTCGTCAATCCTTTGTACAGCTTTTCCGCTTGTTCATCCAGCTGTGTTAACATCGGCGAAATGATTTCATGCGAGTTCTTCTTCAGCTTCGGCATCTTCTCTTCTCTTTCGGATTCCTTGTGTTCGTTTATCATTATTAGCATTTTCTATTTTGCATATATATATATATATATATATATATATATATATATATAGTGTCCTATATTATTTATACAAAAAGTCTTATCTTGAGTTTTTAATATAATTTGTTTGGAACTATTACTTGTGCAAAGAAACATATCAAATCAAAATTATTTTGTTTAAAAAATAATACTTCTCACAACGATATATTCTTGAGTGGTAGACGTAAAATAATCTTACGTTGTACATTATAGATTGGATCTGCTTGTGCAAAAGATATAAATTAAGATAAAAGAATGGACTTTGAAATAAATAATTATCTTTTATTTTTTAGTTGAAGTTTTCTTCATCGTACTTACGTTGTACTCGTGACATCTATGCTCATCGCCATGATTTTGAACAGCTTTAGCCAAGTATCTAAGATAATCTTGCATGTTGATAAAACCCTTGAAGACATAATATGATTTCGAGGTCAAATAAGCTTGCATAACATTACTGATGCTGAGTATCTTTGCTAATGCTTTCGCTATTTCGGCCACCAGCTGCTCTGGACATACATGTCCGACGTGTTCAAAGGTCTCTAAGGCGTCTTGGCGTACCCAGGGATTTTCGTCTTCTAGTAAGCGACTGAACAATTCAGTCAAAATAGACGCAATGCTTTGAATTCCGCAACGACCGAGGTATTTGATATTCTGTTGTAGAAAATGGCAGATCTTGATCTTGCCTCGAGGCGGTAGATGGACACATGAAGTTGCGACGGATATCAGAATCTGAAATATGAAACAAACATATATCTGATATTATGTTCTAATACTCTTATAAAAAAAATTCCTGTAAAATTCGTAATTTATTGCATATCCCCGTAGGGTTCGCAATCTACTACCAATACTATCCTTCTCCTCTCACTTTAACCCTTTGGACCAACGGCTTAACGTCTCTTTCCGAAAGACGGAGCCCAGTTTTCTCCGCACAAGAGCCTATCTTGCACGGAGGGACGCAGCTATCGGAAAAACATTCCATGCTTACATAGCTCTAGTGGACTCGAGCCTGGTTCCTCAGATTACGAGTCTGGCGCTTTACCACTAGACCACACTGCCGCCCTAATACTCTTATAATTTCTGTTGTTATTAAAAAATTACTTCTGTTAGCAAATAATCCCCGATAGGAAAATTGCACAAATATTGTACAATAATTGCATCATTCAATTAAGAGGAATTTCACAATTATTGTGCTAAGATGATTCCTCATAATGCAGTGTTAATTCTTGCCGGCATAAAATTTCTGAATAATATTTGCACAAAAATTAAGAAATTCAATTTTAAGTTTAAATGTTGCACAATTATTTCGACATTTAGAAGCAAAATCACTCTAGTACACTTCAGTATATAAACACTGATATATAATAGTTACATATATATATCACCGTTTATTATATTTTACGTACGAGAAAGGATATACCATCTATCGGCGACCCAGCAAACACAGAATATGCTACGTAAAACAGGAATAACACATAATAAAACTCAAATATATCTCTCAATTATTTTGCAATTATTTCGCAATTTCTTTCCAAATTAATTTTGCAAATATTCTGCTAAGATAGTTCCTCATATCGCTGTTATCTTACTGAAATACTATTTAGAAATAAGTTGTGCAAATATTTATCAATATTTGCACAAAGAACTAAATTAGTGTTGCTGCAAAATTGAGACATAATTGCAGCATTCCCAATAAGTTCACCCAGATTTCGTTATATGAATATTTTCCTATTGGGGATTAGATAGATAAAATAGAGTTTTGTTATACCGCATAAAAGCTTTCATCATGAAGATTTTTGAGATAAGTAGCGTCGAGTAAGGTAACAACCAAGTCGGTCAATAGATCCAGTTGTTTGCCTTCGGATTCGATAATCGTTCCTGCAACGAAACTCCATAGTTTAGTTAGGACGTTAATAACATCCTTATTATCACTGTAATCCACTGCTATTATCGCGGACACAACCTGCATCTGAAAATATAAACAGAAAACTTTAAATTTTTAAAGAATATAGAAATTTAAAACATGAGATTTCTAAGCAATACAAAATTTTTAAATTTTGAGATAATGGGAGCTTTCCAGCAGACGACACAAGTGTCGTTTTGTCTGTGTTACTCATTGCCAAAAAAGAAAGATAGAACGACGTTTGTGTCGACTTGTGTCGTTTGCTGGAAAACTCTATAATTACAAAAAAAATTTGTAGTTAAAACAAGTGAACAAGCTTATTGATATATCCAATATATTTAGTACATCTTACAAGGCACTTCCAATTGCATGTAGAAGGGTGTTCCTGCAGATCTGAGAAAGCCTTCGGCAAGTCTTCGATTTTACGCTTTAATCGTTCCGATGAAAGAGATTTGGTGTTCGCCATTAACAAATGCAAACTAGTGACATAATAATCCACATCCAGGTGGTCGATAAGATTGTCAAACAGAGTGGATTTCACATCTTCGTTTAACAGATCGTACAATCTGACAATCATGTTGTCAATCATGATCGCTTCTATGCTATCGCGTCGTTCTACCAAGGCAGTGGAAACTTTAATCAGATGTTTAACGTGATCGATGCATAGTTGCGAAGAGCCGAGTCTTACATAAAAAAAATGATATATAAGGAATCAGCATTCGATTAGTTTACAATTACTCAATATTAATCAATATGTTATTGATCTAATAATCAATTAAATATATATATTACTAATAAGTTAATAAGATATACATATATATATATATATATATATATATATATATATATATATATATACCCAGATAGCACAGTGACGTCAAATGACGTATTAATTCTGTCATAATGCCGTTTTAATGACGTTAGAGACTGCATTAATTTTATGACGGAATTAATACGTCATTTGACGTCATTATGCTATCTGGGTATATATCACTCTAATCAATAATGTATACACAAATAAGATATAATATTGATTAAGAGCAAATTAATAACTTATAATTAAGTGCACTGACTAAGATTCTGTTAAGCAATTATTAGTATCAATATTAATATAATAGCGATTGCGTTTGCTTGCTTACCTGCCAATAAAGCACCAAACATCCGAGCTTAATAGTGAGCACCAAAGGTGACCGGACAGTAAATGCTTTAGTAGAAGCAGTTCGAGTACGTGAAAATCTTCCGGAAGAATTTGACTGACCAAATTGCAAACAGATACCAAAGTTGCTTCGTAAATTCCAACAAACCGCGGCCCTTCGCCGATCGTGCGAACACTTGACAGTCGCAGGTCTCCGACGCAGATTTCTTCTTCGACTACAATCGAGAATGAGTGAACGAATGAGTGAGAAAGAGAAATTAACGTTTACTTCATTAACTGCAAGTTTGGAATAGTAAGAAAAAATGCAAGTGCGGTTATTGTAATTAACGTAATGTGCAATTAGTTGTAATTTCTCTCACTCAAAAATTTCAAGATTCTTAAAATTAACTTTCAAAATTATTTATAGAATTCTTAAAAATCTTAATATTCTTAAAATTTTGCTAAAGTTTTTAGAAATTTTTGAAATTCTTATAATTATTTATCTTTTCGTCACTTACGATGTTCTATGTACGTAAAAGCAATATCCAAAATCGAATCTGAGCCTAAAGACCACTTGCAATGGTGTTCGAATGGCATGCCATTCAATTTCTTCATGATAGCGATCGTCAGTAAATGGTAATTTAATCTACGTACATATTGATCACGTGGAACATTTTGCCTTCCATACTCAAAATATACCTAGAAATACAAGGAATTATAATTATATTATTTTAGAAAATTAATTTTTGTTCCTTTTATTACATGGAAAAATATAAAAATAATATATTATAAAATACTATACAGACATATATATTTCTCTTCAAAATATTTTTATCAATTACATAGATAGTTCAACAAATATATATAGTTGACAAAATAATTCTTCGATTATTATTTAAACATAGTACGTTTATAAATTCGTCATTTTATATAAATTATTTTATATTATTTCATGCAAAAACTACAACTACTTTCTATTTTAAGGAATTAGAAACGGAGTTACTTATAATAGTGGCAAAATGTGATTGCATTATGATTTATATATTGTTTCATAAAATGCCTAGAACTTTGTGTCATCACGTACCTGCTTGAAATTGTCATGTCTGAAGATGATATTTAAAAAAGATGTAGCGCCGGCCAAGATTGTTCTTTCGCTACTTTTTATTAAACAAGAATATCTGTAAAAGAAGTAATAATTATTATATAACTTTCTGAATATAATATTATATTTGCTTATATCTATAATGCTATATATAATAATAACTAATAACTACGTATAATGATTTTATGCAATACGCGAATAAGAAAAAGTTCTTGCAATCGTCGAAACTGATTTTTATTTTAAAAAACTAATGGTTAATGACAGAATTGTTACCCGTGCATTTGCGCCAGAAGTTCTACCAAGTCTAGCATCATCTCGTGTGTGAAAGATGCGCCGTAAGACGATGTTAATTTCTCGAGGATTCTCAGCAAACGCATAGCAACCATTACATTTCGTTCCGCGTTCTTATCGTTCTGATCCTGTATCATTGTACATTTATCAATTACTACCAATATATAGAGATAAAAATATAAATAATATACACATTTAATTAATAATTTATTTTTAATAATTTAATTAATAAATAACAGTACATGTACACATATTTCAGTTTAATTCAAAATAAATCACGTGTAACATAATATACCATAGCGGCGGACAAAAGGTAAGATACGTCCTTCGTCATTCGAATGAAATGCGTCGCGATATTGTATGGTTTGATTTCGCTCTGGTAAACGATGACTAGCTTGGCAAATATCTCGGACAACTCAACGAACGTCTTGGTATCCATTCCGTTCGCAATAGAAGCGATGTTACCATACGCATCAACCACTAAGAAATTAATACATCAATTACTCAAAAGAAAAAATTTTATTGAATGTTCTGTACAGGTAACAATAAAATTTGTTTACAAATATGGTAATAGAAGGGAAAAGAAAATCGTGCATCACTTTTAAGGTTAACACAAAATTGACCAATAAAAAACTTGCAACTTGTACTTTGCACTTTTAGCAAGAGATATTCTGTAATTCTGAAATAGCACGTTTCTAAGTAATTTTTCGCAATTTTTGAGATACTTGTTTCGCAAGTCTTTGTAGATACATATATTTTTTTCTTCTATTGTTAACAGGATTATTGGAGAAAAATCCTTACGAGTGCATGCGCCCGAGATAGCACTGGAAATAGTTCTCAGGTTAAAGAGTCGTTAGGGCGTAATGGGATCGCTCTCACCTTTCGTCAACAGCTCCGTTTCCGATTGCACGTCCGTGTCGAAGACGATTATGCCGTTCAAAGTGGCAAAGAATAGCTTGAAGACCGCGCACGCTTTCGCAAACAGATTCCTCAATTCCTGCATCGCACCGCTCAGTAACGCTCCATATTTTGCGCTACACGATTAACAATGTTCCTTTATTTTTCTGCATTATTTGATAAACCAAGGCTTGTTCCATATAACATTGTAAAAATCGCTAACAACTTTATTTATTCACTTATTTATGAGAAAAAATAATTTTAGTATAATAACACCAGCATATCGTGAGAATATCGATATATTCGTGATATTAATAAAAATATATAATACTGTAAAAATTTAATAATAATAATAATCAAATAAAAATAAAAAATCATAATAAGAGATTATGATAATAAATTAAATGGACTAAACCATAGGTAAAAATTGCAATTATAATAAGAGAAGCAGGCTTCCAGAAAAGAAGATAGCAGAAACTTATTTTACTAAAAACTAAATTTTCTATATATGTACATATACATACACGCATACACACAACATTTATTAAATTGATTTATACTACACTATTATTCTTAACAAAATTATAATTCTCTAAGAAATATTTATTACAAATTAAATATTTTAGAAATATACATAATTATAACGATACACGGAGAGAATTTTTCGCTAAATTTTACCGTTAAATTCACTACAAACTTGGGACAACTTGGCAAACAAGAAATTGAAATATACAAAAGACATTTTGCAAACAATGTAATAAAAATTACCTAGATATAGTAAAATTAATCAAACATATTTTATATTTTATTGTAATAAATTTCAATATTTTTTATTATGGTAGATATTAATCAGAATAGCTCGCATAAAATTCTTCGTAGTACATGTTGTCCCACAACTACTATAATTTTGTAAGAAAAAATTCTTTATGTAACCATAAATAATAAAAACTAATAGTAAAAGTAATTACTATTTGCAGTGCAATTACTAATTACTGCACAATTGCAGTACTGTAAGGGCCCCCGCACAATCAAAAATATAAGGAACAAAGAACAGATATTACACAGAGAAAAAGAAGTTATAGATATTATTTTAATATCATATCAACAGCATTAGTCTAATTGGAAATAATCTTGTTAATTCAATAACAGTATTAGTAAAACAATACTTATTTTATTTAAAAAAATACTTATTTCTTAAAACAAAAGCATGACGTATTGAATTAAGATTATTTTCAATTAGACTAATGCTGTTTTTCTCTGCGATTAAGAATAAGAAATCAGGAATAAAGCTGGTGTAGCATTGATACATGGTTTCTGATAGGTTAAAAATATATTGTATCTGTGTTATTCCCTGTTTCTGTTGCCTGTGTTTTTCATTGTGCATCCAGCTTTATTCCTGATTCCTTAGTCCTAATCGCTAATACGGGACCGGGGCTAGTTTTGGTACATAAAGCAAGTTGATACACAGTAATTGTAAAAGTGACAAAAGATAATATTACATAAAAAATATAGTATTTCCGCAAAAACATTGTAATGATATTTCAATTAGTTATTTCAGGAACAACCGGCCCTAAATGTTATATTTATAAATCTGGTCATTATATCGTAATTCTGTTTCTTTAAAATCTTTACTTTAAACGTATTAACTTCCAGTTATATTAATGTCTTAAAACATTTTTTTAAGCAATAATCAAAATATCTAAATATGGCAGGTCGGGGCTGGTTGTGACGAGGTAGGTTGTTACAGCTTTCTATATACTTATATATAATTTCGATCAACTCCGTCGATGTAACACATAACCTCGGTGCAATATATATTTTAATCTTATGTAAGATTTCACCATTAACGTCTCTTATTACGCATCAAAACCGGTCAATACAGAACATCAGCTACATTATATTTATATATTGTAATTTTGCACTCAACAATGTAAATGTAATATAACACATGTTGTTACATGTTATTTCTTTTTATTAAATATATTATAATTTGAAAACTGGATCTTTCACAACTTAATCCAGTACTGTAACAACTTATACCGCATATGGGGCTAGTTGTTACAAATGTAATTGCCTTATAATTTTTATTAGTGTAACAAAATTAATTATAGATACTATTCAGTTAAAAAAATTATTTTTGTGTTATACGCATGTGGCTATTGAAAAATTCTTTTGCGGCTTGTATTCCATTTATTAGTTACATGCAAAAAAATCACTGAAAAAAGTGTACCAACTAGTTCCGGTCTCCCCTATCTCCTTGTTCTTTATATTTTTGATATTCTACGGGGACCTTAACGCGTCACTATATAATCTACATAAGTTAGTTGACGCGCTTTAAACACTTAAATACTTTTAAAGCGCGTCACTAACCTTCGTGTTTAAAGTTTAAAGTGCGTCACTAATCTACATAGGTTAGTTGACGCGCTTTAAACACTTGAATACTTTTAAAGCGCGTCCTTCCAAAGGTCACTCAGGAGGGTGACCTTGACAACATATGTCAAGGTCAAGGTCATCGGAGGGTGGTCCCTATTACTGCATAATTACCGTTCTTTATGCCTTCCATTACTCAAAATAGCTGCTATATTTTCCAAATTTTTTTTGTTAATAACTTTTTAACGAACAGCGAGCGACGGCTAAAACCTTCTGAAGGTTACTCGGGGTCATGACCTTGACAACATATATCAAGGTCATTGAAATTGGTGAGGTCGCCCTTAATCTTAAGTTTTACCTATTATCACATGTGTTTATACTTAACTAGATCGTTAACTTTGGGCTTTGGCTATGGAAAAATTGTGACGGCCGGCCCCCAGAAAAAATGGCGGCGATACGTGTGTTAGTGCGTATGTGATACCCGGCGGGCATGTCTTGGCATGCGTGTGTTGCGTGAGCGGCCATTTCTTGAGAGGGTATCCTGGCCGAACCCCGAAATCCTGCCGACATACTTTTTTCACGGAATTAACGATCTAGTTAAGTATAGACATCTGTGTATATTATTCACTTGACAAACGTTCAATTCACAATAGGGAAATTCACAATATAAACATATATTTGACTATATTTTTGTATGAAAAGTTTCGAGTAAGCGTGTTGTTTGTTGTTTGATGAAACGTACCTGTCTTTGCAATGCTCGAAAATTATTCTCGTTGTTTCTGGTAGAATGTCGCATAATGATGCTACGTAGGCAGCTTGAACTTTCTCGAGCGCGGAAATACGTTCTACGCATTTCTTCCAAAAGGCAAGAAGCCCATCGCAAACTTGTAGCTTGTACTTGATGCCATCCAGATCATCAAGTCTCACGTTATTGCCCGTTATTATTTCATCTATAACTTTCACGATCTTTAGGCCATTGCAAAAAAAAAAAAATATTTAAACATTGAAACTAAGGCGATAAATACCTATCGTATCTGGGTCGAACTACGAATACATTTACAATTTACTTCATATGCCCGTAGGCGTGATATAAATGCATGAAAAATAATTAACCTTTGGATGCATGACTTCCCTAATGAGGTCTGCTAAAACTCAAACAGCAGAAGAATATAATTACTATAATAACTTTAAATTAAATACTGTCAAAAGAGAGTTAAATTAATTGAAAGAAGAAAAAAACGTGATTAAAAATATTGGAGAACATCATAAAAAAAGTAAATATGTTATGAGGTCTTAAAACCACTTCTTATGCATCCAGCAATTAATATATATATATCCTGTAATTTCTTTTTTTGGGGGTAAAGCAGCGATTTCTCGCGAAATAAAGTGTTCTCTGTTTTAACAAAGACTTCAATTAATCAACAATTTACTGCTTTAAATGTTGTGTTTTGGTAAAACATCGACTTTCTCGCGAAATAAAGTATTCTCTGCTTTAAAAAAAAAACGTAATATTAGTCGTTTATGCCTCTCAATGCTCAAAATAGCTGCTATATTTTCGAAACTTTTTTTGTTAATAACTTTTTAACGAATAACGATCGCCGGCTAAAAACTTCTGAAGGTCACTCAGGAGGGTGACCTTGACAACATATGTCAAGGTCAAGGTCATCGGAGGGTGGTCTGTATTACTAAAATAATTACCGAATTTTTTAATAAAATTACCTGTGACAGAAAGTGTTGAGCTTTCGGCAAAACTTTTTTGAAAATTCGCTCGTCGAGCGATTCAATTGGACATACAGAGAAACATTGTTCCAGCGTCTGTAGTAAACATTCCGTATCAAGAATGAGATTTTTATCTTCCAGTAGAGCGTAACGATTGACAAACGTGTTAAGGATTGATCAGCTTGATAAACATTATTCGAAAGAAAATTGTGTAAAAATGTAAAAAATAATATACCAATTATATATCTTAAATATATAATTTTGGAAGGCAAATATGATGCTGAAAGAACTCTCTTTTATTTTCAATGCTATTATTTAATTTTGCAAAATAGAAAGATGTACATTTTTATTTCTTAGATTTTAATGTCATTAAGATAAATCAATCGTATAAAATCTTTAAGCATTATATTTGCTTTCTAAAATTATAGGCCAGTCAATGTATACATACATTTTGTCAAATAAAAAAAATTTGTTAAGGTGGTAATAAATTTTTGATGATTTATAAAGTTGGCGCTCCTAGTCAAGAATCCGATGAAATCTATAATATTAAAAAGGAGATTGGGACAAGCCGGCGATTTTGTTTCTTAGGGGAGTAAAAACGGTTTTTGCAGAATATTTCGTTTCCGCTTGAATTTTCATTAAACATGGTTATCAATCTTGTAGAAAAAAAAATTCTCTACAACTTTTGTCTAGAACTTTTTTTGTACTGCGAGTAGCTTCTGAGTTACAGCCGCGTAAATAGTGCAATTTTCTAAGAATGAAAAAAATGCTCGATCATCTGCCAGCATGTGCAGTGGACAAACTTGCGACAATGTTCCAAATCTATGAGATGATATCAAAGAAAAAGAAGATGAAGTAAATGACGAAAAAATCCAGACAGACATTGGCTTCAATATTTTGCGAATTAGTATTGCATGAAACAGAGGAAAACATTAAAGTAAACGAGGATAATGACGACGAAGAATTTAATGACGAACAATCCGGACCATCGAAATGAATATGATTGCAGTGACATCCTTTGATTATAACATAACAACACTTAAAAAAAAAACGCGTCATCAACTCTATCGTAAGGTGGTGAGGAAATGAGTTAATTTAAAAAAAAACATGTTATTTACTATTTATTATATAATAAAGTAAATAATCGAAAACCATCGTAATTGTTATATATTCAATTTATAAAACCTTAAATATGACATTTCCCCATAGAAATGCATATTCCTAACAATTTTCCTAAAATTCGTTACGCACTTTTTACGCGGCTGTAACTCAGAAGCTATTCACTGCACGAAAAAAAAAGTCCTAGACAAAAGTTGTAGAGAATTTTTTTCTCTACAAGATTACCATTTTTAACGAAAAATCAAGCGAAAACGAGATATTCCGCAAAAACTGTTTTAAGTCCTCTAAAAAACAAAATGGCGGCTTATCCCGACCCCCTATTTAATAGATCTCATCGGATTCTTGACTAAAGGCGCCATCTTTATGAATCATCAAAAATTCATAACTACCCCAACAAATATTTTTACTTATGTTTAAATTGACTGGCCTATCATGCAAATAAAATCATTAACATTCTTTCGTATGTTTAAATCTAAGGTAATTTTTTAGGCTCAATCTTTAGTTCTTAATTATTCTATATATCAAAGGATATTTGCAATTTCGACACTTCGCTGTCGTCGAAATCAGTTGGTTCAAAGGAGGAGTCAAAGAGACCAGACAACATACTCTCGTCCATATCTAGAATATAACAATATATGTGTAAGTAAGTTATCTTCTCTTCAAAAGTATCTAAGAAACTATTAATAACTTTTCACATCAATAACTCTCTTCCAGTCCCACAAATTAGCATGTATTATTTTTAATTATTTAACAAAGAAAAGTCAAATACGACAATCAAATATAAGTTAATTTTTTATCTGATTCAATAGATTGGTCTATGGGGAGAAAGTTGATTTCGGAAACAATTAAAAAATTATTCCTAGCTAAGGGAAAATAATTACATGCTGATACTTAAATTACAAAGATACACTGTGTATGTACAATAGATTTACGATACAATTTATTGAAAGTAATCAAAAGAGGATGTACAGCAAATAAAATATACCGATAACTTAAACTATTCGCCAATAGTGTATTTTCGCAATAATTTCAAATAGAGATCGATTAACCGTGAAAGAGAGGGGGGAGGAGTGTAATCAGACCTAATCTTCCTTCTCCCTCCTTCACTATTAATCCCGAATAATAGGTAGAAACGGGGCAAATCGAAAATTTCTTGGCAATGCTCGAGGTTGCCAAAGTTTGCTGATAAGGACGTCAATTAAGGCAGCTCCAAGCTCTAATCGTCGATTCACCAAAAGTTTCTGGCTGTAATTTGCGCCATCGCCGGCATGTAACCGGCGAAATTGTAACCCACTTCTCGGGAGGATTTAACCAATTGAATCGATACGCAAGGTCGATTTTTCGAAATGTGCAGGAAATGTTTCAATTGTCACGAGTCACGACTGTTTCTATATATTTGACATATTTATCCATTATCCATTTTCAAGTAACATCGAAAAAAAATAAGAGATAGAAATAAAATTGTTATGTATCAGTACTAGATGTCAAATGCAGAAGAGAAAAGAATCAAATTAATGAGAGAAGCTTGATGTGGAATCAAATAAAATGGATAAAAAAAGAAATAAGAATGCAGCGACGGAATGTAAAACGTGTAGCCGAGGGCTAGCGTATATTTGTAAAAACTGAGGATCAACAGAAAAAAGACCACTGGGACGAAGAAATGAGTTCAAAGTTGGTTTCCTTCGTCAACGAGGCAAGGCCATGCAAATATGAAGAATCCTAGTTGAAGAAAAAGGAGAAAGAAGAGAGGGGAAGACAAACAAGGCAGTCGCGGGAGTAAACAAGCGAGAAAAGAAGTCGATCCGCGCCAGGAATTGGAATGATCGAGCTGTCGGACTTGCCATGGCAACTGCGGACAACAAGCTGTCAGATGATGGGCAGAGTTTTGATCAATAATACCGGCAGTGACTGTGGTTGCCTGCCGGCGATTCTTGAGTTCGATATACGGAGTCGCGCGAACAGTGATTTTGACTCCAAACAACAGCACGTGGCTGCCGGGTTGTAGTAAGGACAGTGGCGAAGGGGTTAAGAGAGGGTGGTTCCGACACGTGACGAAGGGGCGAGCGACGTGTACCAGGCTGAGTCACAGAGGATGGATTTGAGCGATGCGATTTTCGATCGAGAGATGCTAATTTCTCGTCCCTGAATTACGAACTCGAGACTCGAGCCGCCAGTCGGCTCAAAACTCTCAAGAGTAGCACTGACTATACTGATTACGATACCGTTACGATACGTTTCGGTGCTTCAATATGCCTATTTATTGAAAGAGTCTGACCTACTAAATTCGCACATTTTATTATGTTTGAAATGTAGCAAAAAAGAAAACAGCATGATGAAATAAAAATTAAGGCTTATTATTAACAAAAGAATTTTTGTCTCTATCAAAAACAAAATTGCAGAAAAATCTCTTGAATATTTTTTAATAAAAAACATTATTTATAATATTAATATTGTAACAACTCAAAATATGTCCTATAATAATAATATTAAATGATAATAAACAGTTTTCTAGCTGTTCTGTGTGTGTGTGAGATAATTTTTTTTTAAATATAGTTTGGAAATATAGAAAAAGTTGCAGAAAAGAAGCTCTTTTTGTTTTTAATTAACGAGATAGTAAAATGATAATTAAATCAATTTACCAAATATTTTTCTCTATTTTCTATTTCAATAACATGCAAAAATACGTAATAAAATAACTATTTTGCGGTTAGGGAAAGAACAAATATTATAATCAATAAAAAAATTTTCATCGAAAAAAGTTATCTTTTTCTTCATTTTAAAATATTTGAAAGTCATTCATGTCTTTTTCATCACGGAATGATTTTCATTAATACGTATATAATAAGAGATTTGATCAGAAAAGATTAATTTAAAATTATAAAAATTTGCTTGTTTATATCTCTTCAAGAAAAGTAAATTTCGTATTTTTCCGTATAATCAAAAAAACAAAAACAAAAATATTTCAGATGTACATACTTCAAATTGAGGGAAATATTCTATACACATACAGATATCGCGATGTTACGTCACCGTGGCCTCGAGAGCAACGTATACGAAGTGAACAAGGAGTTCGACCACCCTGGCAGCGCTGACAGTGATTGTAATGACGGAGGTTAATGGTACCAGTACAATTATAGTGTTCGTGTGTTGGCTCCCGTTCAAAGCAGAGGCAGGGAAGAAGAGAGAAAGAAGGGGGGAGGGAGAGAGAGAGAGAGAGAGAGAGAGAGAGAGAGAGAGAGAGAGAGAGAGAGAGAGAGAGAGAGAGAGAGAGAGAGAGAGAGAGAGAGAGAGAGAGAGAGAGAGAGAGAGAGAGAGAGAGAGCGAGCGCGCGAAAAGGGGAGAGTTAGTACACCTACAAGTGTGTTTGTGAACCGGGCTTGGACTTGGTACACACCGAAGGTTGGTGGAGGGCAATGGATGAGGGTAGTCAGTCAGTCGGCGCCCAGTCGTGGCGTCGACAACGTTTCTTGGTGGACTCCTCATTCGAGAGCTAAAGAAACCTAAATATTATATTTATAGAGAAAGATCCTTTTCCTTAATTCAACCTGTGTTATCGTCAAGGGATTGCTTCCCCTGCCAATGAACGAATTAATAAATAAGCTCCACTAAAAAGGTTTTGGAAATTGTCAAGAGGACACACTGACAATGCGAAAAAGATTGTCCGGGGATGTCTAATGGTAGAAGAGCAACGCGACCTGTCAGGCAGCTGTCGTTGCAGCAGCCTGCGCCGCGTCGACAACATATTAGACGTCAGAGATCGGCGGAGGACGATTGCAGCAAGTCCCTGCAAATCTACGCGAATCCGATCGCGCATGGAAGATTAGCCACAAATGCGACAGAGAAGCCCAAGGTAGTTGAGAAAACTTGCTTTCCTTTAACCATTAGGTTTTAATTAGGACTCGCCTTTCTGTAGACAGCACATAGAACTCGTTTTTTTTTTCCATTTAATAAATCGAAGAGTCGTTTTATTACGTTGTATTTATTTTAGATTTTTAATATCTCTCAAAATGCATAGTCTTAACGTAATAAATACATTTAACAAATACGTTTTGTTATTTTATATTATCGTGCAATTGACAGGTGCGAGTCGCCTGGGGTGATGATCGTCGCGGCTGCGATGGTCTGGCCCAGGTGGAGGTGGTGGCTCGGCAGATCCCAGGTCGATCCAGACCACCCACAGGTCGATCTGGCAGGGCTTATGCCACTACGGAGAAGGCATCGATCCTTTACTCGCGGCAAGAGCTCGCCGAGAGGCTGCGACTCGCATGGAAGCACCGCGAGCAGAACAAAGCGAACATCGACATTTTCCTGGCACATGGCGTGGCAGTGGAAGAACGCTGCGACTCTCAGCTATCAATGTCCGCCCCGCCGACCCCTCTCTCCAGGAAAGAGCCTAATTCTATTCAGGATGAGAAAAAAGTTCAGCGAAACTCAGCAGCGTCAAACAATATGAGAGATCGAGGGAAGGAAACGCGTGAAGATGATGCTAATGAAGATGGAAGATCATGCGGGAAGAAGCTGGAGACTGCGTCTCGATTGACGGAGAACGATCTGTTGACGAAAGGGGTTGAGAAAGTAGCGAAAAGCGTGGAAAAGGAGGAAAGAGATAACGAGGTATTTAGATGGATAATTATATACTCTGTTCATAACAATGAAATTTTTCAATATCAAATAATCGGATGGAGGACATTACCGATCTTTTTAGAACCAAGCTACCAACTTGCACGATAATCCAGAGATAATCGAGGAGGAGGAGAAGAGAAAGAAGACGCATATAAATATCGACTGCACGAATCTTCATCTTCCAATGACCGATCTATCGCAACCGTCGGCCGCTTTTTCATGCTCGAAAGCGGCAAATGCGGAATCGGCGAAGATCAATGCCGATTTTTCGTTGACAAAGCAGAAGCGCGCGAGTTTTCACAGCGGTACCAATCGCGCCTTTCTCGTGCCGATGGTGGACAAGTCTCCGAAAGTACCGGAAGCGAAGAATAAGCTCGCGCCAACGAAATCGGTCGAGATCAGATGCGCTTCGGCCGATAAAACCGCGATGAGATCGCCAATCGACAAGAGTGCTGTTCTCACGAGAAGCTCGTCTACAGCAAGCCTAGAAAAAGCGAGAAGGACGAATTCGGCGCCGCCGCAGAGACGAAATCTCGCATCCGCGGCGCGCATACAGGTGAACATTGTGATCGACGCGCCTGGTCTCGCCGAGGCGACGGATAAATCGATCGTTTGTGAAAAAATGCAGGACGGAAAAGATGCCGTGGAAAATCACGAGGGAGGTGCGACGAAGGTAAGTAGTTGCTCGAGAGCTTTTCCTATAGAATCCGGGGATTCACTATCGCTTTGCGCGTCGTGAATCAAAGATCTCCCGATAATAAAATAATTCACAAGTAAATAATCGATATAAAAATGAAGGGAAAAAACAGTCTGATAAGAACATAGATAAGAATCTGCGCCAACTGTTCTGTAGATATCGCGAGGAGAGCGATCGATAAGATCGGCGCCTCTGAAGAGGAGATCGAGAAGTTCGAAAAGACGTTTCCTCGCCTCGTCGGGTCTAAGCAAAGACGAGGATCGCGGGGGACGAGGGAAAGCTTTTGTGGATCCCAAAACGAGTGACGTGGTCACCATGGTGTCGCTGGTCAGCTCCGCCGACAGCGATAGCGACGTGGAGAATTCGCCGGGCGACGATAAGCTTATCAATGAACTGCGCAGCAAGCTACCCACCATGCCTATCATAAAGACGTCTATCAACCCCAACCCTGGCACGGTGAGAAAGCCCATCAAATCAGGTAAGATGTTCCTATTTCATATATATATATATATATATATATATATATATATATATATATGAAATATTTTAATATGTCCCATTTGAAACAGTACGGTCGAATAACTCATATACAGGAGGAAGTTAATGAAAAAATGTTTCAGATAAAAGTTGTAGGGCTCGAAAAAGACTAATAGATGGTCATATTAAATTCTTGGCCCAAGGCCCGTATTGAGTCCAGTAGAGTTCTCTGTACCACCCGGTATATACAAATTATACAAGTTCGATAAATAAATAACGATGGACTTAGAGGCTCCTTAGAAATTTCTCGTTTCTTGAAATTCTCGCCGTTATTAATTGAGGATAAAATAATTTTTGCTTGTTGCGTTATAAATTATTTATCTACGATCGCGATTGATAACATCCGATAACATATACGCGTGCGGTAACAAGTAAGGCGAAGAGGCGTAGAACTATAATTGAACCGACTAATTAAGAGAGACACGAGACACGCGAACCGCACATAGCCAGAATACTTCTGTTTATATAACGCTTGCGTTCACTTGTGATCAATGAAATTCTTTATTTTATTATTCGTAATGATTAAAATCGCTTAATTACTTTTTTATTAATTTGTTCTGTTTTACATCAATATTCTTTTAACTTCAATCCGAATAGTTAGGAATCCAATTATTTAGGAAAAATTGATTAAATTTTTTTTAAATATACCATAAAATTTATTATTATATGATAAAAAAAAAGAAGAAACAAAGGATATATAAAATACATTACAATTTGTTTATTATATCAGAAAATAACAAAATAAAAAAATATAACACAATTAACTAAAGAAGGTGGCATTTTTCGATTCAGGCTAGATGACTATAATAATAATATTTCTGTGTGAATTTTGTATACTTTTTCCAATTCAGTAAGCTGTGCGCCAATTTTTTGTCGGTCTTAAAACATAGCTTCTTGTTGGAATAGTAAATCCACATACTTAAAACGATAATCGATATAACTTTTGATACTAATAAGCATCTTATTTAATTCACTATAAAGAATTTATTGCGAAAAATATTACTCCAGCCAGAGTTCGAATCTATACCGCCCTAAAAAAATATATATACAGTATATATACATAAAATGTATACATATATAGGATATGTCCCATTTTAAATGCCCCAGGCAACTATCTCAAAAATATGGAAGATAGGGAAAAATGTTTCAGACAAAAGTTGCATGGTTTGAAAGGAGTCGCATGATAAAAATATGGACTTGACCTTGAGTGATCTTTTCAAGGCCAGATCAATGTAATTGATGTTTTTTTTAAATGAAACTCCCATTTTTTTATTGCATATTCTTATAGCCCTTGTCGTGACGTTTTTAAAACAGTATAATAAAGCTATCTTTCGTCTAGAATTTTCTGAGATATTTCAAAAATTTCATCATGATATTTTTAATATAAAATATGAAATATCTCGTAAAGTATTCACTTTTCGATGACTTTACCTTATACTTTTATACATAGAATGATGAAAGAAATCGAATAATAATATTAATTTTTACATTTGCAATTTTGTGAAATAAATGCGTCTACAAAATACAATAAAATTTTTTAAAATAATGTTTTTCTGTTTTTTTTTACAACAATCGACTTCTTTCATTATTCTATGTATAAAAGTATTAAGGTAAAGTCATTGAAAAATAAATACTTTACGAGATATTTCATATTTTATATTGGAAAAATCTTGACAAAATTTGAAATATCTCAGAAAATTAACGAAAGGAAGTATAATTATTGTGTTTTGAAAACGTTTTGACAAGGGCTACGAGAATATGCAATAAAAATGAGGAGTTTCATTTAAGTCTGAAACATTTTTCCGTATTTTCCATATTTTTCGAGATATTTGCCTAGGGCATTTAAAATGGGATACCCTGTATATATAATTCTTTAAGTACATACACGAAGAAAAAAAGTGACAACAAACATTTGGTTTACTGCGAGTAGCAAACTTTTTGCTACTGTAACAAAAGGTTTGCTACTATTGCTAAATTAATTAGCTCTCGCAGCAAACCAAATGTTTGTTGACACTATAGTAACGAATGATTTGCTAATATAGCAAAATCCTTTTTCTGCATGTAATTCATATTAAATTTGTAATTATATATTATAATATTGTAATAAAAATCGGTTTAAAGAGAGTTTAAAGATATAAAAAAAGCTTTTGTTCTGTATGTCTTATTAATTTTTTTTTGTAGAACCATTTTTTATGTAGAACTACCGATTGTACTAATAATGGACCACCTAGGACGGGGTCGTGCAGTCTATGCGGAAACATCGTGATTGATCGTGTCGGATTAATAGACCTGTCGTGTACGATCGAGTTTAGGCTTTTTACAAATATCACATAAGTCGAATCGAGCCTATTTACCGAGTAACCCGGTTCCAGCCGTTGGCCAGCAACTGAGCCAAACGATATCGCTCATTATCGATTTGCTTTCGCGGTAGACCGAGTCACCGGGTATCAAACGTTATTTCTCGTCTCGATCTTTGGCCCCAGGGAATCAAACGAGCAAAAAATTTGCAAAGCGATAAGCTAATTCGCCAGACAGTTTCCTTCCAGAGGGACTCGTTTGACGAGGAGCCGACGAAGGAAGAGAAGCGAACCGTCAGCAACTTCGTTCAGCTTCCTCGTTTCGGACTCACCGTTAACGTCGCTCATGAAAACGGTGGTGAGAACTTGGACGAGCAGGACAGCAGAACTGTTGCCGTCACGATGCCGATGCTGGCCATCGATCCCGCGTTAATTCCACAGGATGCCGAGAGGATGGTACCGGAGGCACCGCTGACTGATCGCGAGAAGAGATGCTTGGCGGTACCGATCGGTGATCTGCACGACAAGAAGCGGAAGCTGCTGCGAACGCGCAGCACACCAAGCCGCCCGATGTGAGTGAGGTCTCTTCTTTAGTTATAATGTTATAATACAATAAAACCTTCTATATTATGATATGAATAACGGTATTATCGATATTATAAATACCGAAATAACTCGCTATTTTATATCTCCTTATTTTAGCCCGTCAATCGTCATTTATTATTTAACTATGGTTCGGATGACACAAATATTATTATTTTAGAAATTATCCCCCCCTAAGAATGAAAGCATTACGCAAAATTGCAAAAATAACGAAAGCTACAGACGTGCGGGAGAAATTGCTAAATCAAGTCCATCCATTTGCAAAAATCGAGCTATCGTCGTATCTAATCTATATATAAAGCTTAGGGAGGAGAGAGGAAGGATAAAAAGTTCGATTGGTCGACGATTTATGATACTGACGTCGAAAAAATAAAGTGGGGCGATGTAACGGTGCTGGGGGAGGAAAAAAGAGTAGGAGGAGGAGAAGGAGGAGGAAGCAGTTCGTTGGTAACGGACTGGTACGGCCGTGAATGTTCGCATCCCGCGGATCGTGGTACGTCCTTGGATTGGTGCCTCCGTCAAACTTCGCTCATCATATTCGATGTCATCCGCGACGCGTACATCGTTTACTTAGGGTGCATTCCGTTTCATGCATGATGTGCATAATTCATCATTTATCCATCATTCATCATTTAACATTCGGTGAACAACAAATGACACATTATGCGCATCATGCGTGAAATGGAATGCACTCTTAGTTTAGGAGAAGTTCAGAAACCGATACTAAACTCTGCAATTTCTTGAATATGCATTCTCGCAATCTTATATAAATCGAGAACACTCTTTCACTCTTTCTCTCTCTTCTCCCTCTCTTCCTCCCTTCTCCCTTTCGCGCGTTCCTCGTTATCAAAATATTCTCATAATTCTTAATTATAAGTAAGTTATTTCATTAATAATGCCATATTATATTATTCTCATTTTCTTAAAGGAATCTATTATGCTATTATTATCTATTAATAATCTTTTTATCGTTATATATAAATACATAGATGAGGAGGTATTTTTTTAGGAACTTTAAAGATTTTTTTTTATGTATTTTAATATTACCTATATAAAAGTGCATATGCGATTAGCAGTCAACACGTTAAAGTTGATCTGTCCGGACGCGCTCGATTAAAATTGTATTCGAAGTACAGACTTATCGTAATTTGTCGATCCTGCGATTTTGCAACTCTACCGCGTGATTGTACCAAGAAAAGGGAAAGTAAGAGGAAGAAGAAAATATGATTTCGATGTTCGCAGAGTAGCGGAGCGGACGAATAATGGACCGATGGAAATAAAAGAGCAGAGGACGCCCCTCGCGATACCACGAGTCGATCTCGTCGCGATTCCAACTCCGTCGATTGACTCACCGCTTTCAAAAGTAAAGGAATCACATGGAATCAAATTAAAGCAAACTTTTCACAGTATAACATATTGTAGAATTATGTGCTATATTTTACAGCGTTATGTGCTATATTTACAGAGTGTGGAACGGGCTAAGTAAGAACCAAGCGCTGTTGATGGTGCACAAAGGTTAACTCCTTTATTTATGATAAATCAAATTTTAAAACCGTACGTTATTTTGGTCCGAATTTTGGACCATGTTCAGCGAGAATATAATAATGCGGAGTTCCACACTCTCTTTTATTTTTACCATTTTAAAAGCCTTTACACGGACATTACTATTACTGCATGCTATTACTACTATTAATATTATTATAATGCTGCGTGGTTTCGTAATTTTTAATTTGATATACTTTTGGCGTAAATACAGGTCGAGCAATTTCCTAAAAAGACATTGCCGGCAAAAGAAACGCCACCAGAAGTGATACTGCCATCGGAGCCACATTTTCAAACGACCAAGGAAAAGGATTGCTGGCATCTCTACAGGCGGATGTGTGATAAGGGCGTGTGTGTGTCCTTCGACACTGTTCTAAGGTAACAGATAACTATCGATTAAATTGAGAGCCCGATCGATAAATATAAATTGATTATAAGAACTTGAGGTTAACTTAAAAAAATAATAAGAATAATTAACAAGCATTATAATATATGTGGCATTATTAATAAAACAATTTATCTCAGAGTATTTAAGAACTCCAGAAAGACTGAAAAAGATAATATTTTGATAATAGATTATGATCCAATCCTCAGAGGGAGAAATAAGATAGAATGCGATTTATATTTATATTTAACAATCTGTACGCATGAATGACTGGAGAAATGTATTTCAGAGGCATGCTAACACCGACGGAGTATCGACTACGACAGAAGGAATGCTCGCAGAATTTGCAATGAGATTCGCAAAGATGTCGAATTGTTACGACGTTTAGATACATTTTTAATGAACCGATTATTGTTATTTTCACGAATCGATTGATTATCGAGAAACAGTATAAGCGATGAAACATACTATTATATATATATATATATATATATATATATATATATATACAGGATGTCCCATTTTAAATGACGAGACCTCAAATACCCTCAGATACAATAAGATCGTCCTTTGGCCTCCTCCACAACTTTTATCTGAAACATTTTTCTTTAAAATATATTGTCCAAGAAATATTTAAGGTCGTCATTTAAAATGGGATATCCTGTGACTTATATATGCAATTTATTAATTACAATTAATAAATTACATATATTCCTTTATAATATATATTTCAATTCATATAATTTATTATAATTATTAATTGTTAAAGTTGAATTCGTGTATATAATTTACATACATAGAATGAGATACCAAAGATTAAATAGCCATGAATTATTAATATTATCAAGATTGAGTAAACAATGTCTTGATAATAATTAATAATAACGATAAATTAGGCGCACACGGTAAAGCAATAGGCGCAAATCGAATTACCTGAAATTAGATGGTTCCTACTAATTGTAAGCCTTAAATAAAATCCTACTGCCTCTTTCTCGATCCTTTTATATTCCCGAATTATTTTTGAATTATTTTTAAATCACTTGCGATAATATCCAATATCGGGGCATTTCTAAAGCATTTAAATACAGCAATGTATTTCACAGATCGCAGAATCTGCTCTTCTTTTAATTGTACCATGTGTATGCCTTCTGCACTGAGAATAAAAAACGGACAATAGCTGTTAAAGAAAGAAGCCATTGAAGAAAGAAAAGAAGAGATAAAAGATGCAATTTAAGAAAACAGATTCCTTTGTTATTCTTTTCTACAGCTGCGGATATTTTTCTTCATATGTTCATTCATGTATCCATATATTCAAATATATACCATGCATTCATATATCCAAATGCGTCATTAATTTAATGTACAATCATTAAACTTCGAGACCTCAGAAAAGTAACTTATTTGGATACTCGACTCGACTGTATCCAAGTTATGATTTTTTATAATAGTTTAGGTATTTAAATAAATTAGCAGTTGCGTACACAACGCGAATGTTAATAATCGATGCTTTATCAATCAAAAACGAATTTGAATTCTTCTCCTTCTCCTCCTCCTCACGTGTTTTGCCGTTATTTCTTTATGAAGGTTGAGTCGTGACGACAATCGCGGGTCTCTGGGGTCCACGGTCGTGCTGGGGTCTGTCGTCTCTCTCGAATTGAAAACGTGACGTGAGACAGGATTCTGTAACTCTTTAACGACAGTTGTCAGATCGTCACGCAGCTTTTTTACCATATATATAGGGTGTGATCCACTATAGACGCTTCAAACGCTTCAGAACATTATTTTGTCCTTGTTTAACATTTTATGAACAACAAAGATGAAATGTTTCTAAGAGCGTTTGGAGCGCCAAGTGGATCGCACCCATACTGGGGGTCAATCATGTATTAATGTGGAACGTGGAAAGTGAAAAGTTTCATATGACTATCTCTTTCTATTTAACATCAATAGAAAGAGAGATTTTTCATTTTTCACGTTTCCACCCTAGGGGAAAAGATTGACCCCGTCTGCGTAACAATACCGAAACTGTTGTTAAGGGGATGCTAGAGTCGCAGACGAACTCGATCAGCATCGATAAAGTGCTCACCGATTCTTACACATACATACAGAGCGCAGGCAAACTTGATCAGCGTCGATAAAGACGTGCTCACCGATTCTTACACATGCATACAAAGCGCGAGACGCGTAACATGTGCATATGAAATTTTCTAACACACTTTTCTCTTATACTAAAGCTCGCAGCTCATTTCTGCGAGCACAGGATTCTTCTTTATTGTATTTCCGAGGGTGATGTATGCTTATTTTATACGTATGTACAAAGTCTAAATTTTTATGTGCAGCAAATGTTGTCCATGTCATACATATAATTTTTTTATTTTTTTTCGTTTTTGATGTAAAATCAACGCTAGCACCCTCCGTTTTTATGCGTACTTTAATTCTGTAAAAAAATTTTTCAATTCCGTAAAGCCAATTCAAAGTTTAGCCTGCTCAAAAAAATGTCGGTAATTCTTGCCACTCCAGCATCCGGCCCCTTAAGGAGTTACAGAATTCCGCTACAGGGATCGCTATTCTTCGGTTTTAAATAACGCAAATTCAAAGACTAAATACAGGGGTAGCGCGAATCGTCGAAAGCGGCGCACATGATCAAAGGGATCGTTGCGCAGCTATTGTAAGATGATAAAAAACTACGCAACGATCCGACAATTGTCATTAAGGAGTTACAGAATCCCGCCTCAGTAGTGCGATTCTGTAACTCGTTATGCAGTCGTGCTCACATAACGACAGAAACGAGTTAACAGAATCGCACTACAAGTCGTGAAGCGCAAAAATCGAGACGCGATCGATCAGCGATCGTGAAAAGTCGCGAGCACGGTCTTACCTAGAGGGCCTCTAGATACGAGGGGCGCAAACTGATTGACTTGAAATTGCTGCACAAAAGAATAAAGCATGCAACATGGCGATCAATAGTTATATTAAAATTAGAAATGTTAACATTAGAGAATAAATTTAGATTACGGAATGTAAGATTAGAGGATAGATATAGGATAGATATATACTTTTTAAAAAGTTTTTAAACTCCAATGAATAACGAAGACAGAATATGTTTGTATCGATTTGTCGCGCTTGCTGAAAAAAAAAAGATATGTATATATGTAAGATATAAATAAAGACAAAATTGACAAAATATAAATATATATATATATAAATATATATATTTATTACAAAATAAAATATTACAAACATTAGAAAATGTTTATATTGCACCTTTTCAGGAGATTACTTTCTAACAATAAATCAGATGATTTATAATTCACTGCTTGACTATTTAATTTGTTCGTGGTATTTTTGATTTTTCGTTCAGACTTTATTCTATATGTCCTTATTAATATAAAATAATCATATTATTTAAAAATATTTTCAAAAATACATAAATAGATATTAAACAAGTTCAAATCATGTTAGACAAAATCTAATACAAACAAAAATTTACCTCTTCCTTTTTCCTCAATCTTTTTCGTCGTATCGTTTTCAATTTATATAGCAAAAAATATATTTTTCTTGTAAACTTGCAGTTATGCCTGTCATAGTAAAGTAAAAAAGACTGATGCTATTGATAGCTGGACGAGCCTTGTCGAAGGTTCGGCGCTATCGCTGATTATCACATGTTGGCTGTGCGAGATGAGATCCTTGTTCATCTCCTTGTCATGACAACGGATGCCGAGCAAGGATGTCGAGGAAACACGGGAGCAAGACCAACGTCGACTACAAGGCGCGGCTCGAGTACAAACTGTACCTGGTGCGTATTTCATGAATTGAGGTTATGATCCGTGAGTCCAAGTCGACTCTATAATGAAGACTCTATCTTAGTTAGACAGTGTCAGTCTAAACCCTGGATCGTTTACCGTATCTGTACTAACAAATAATAATAATAATAAACAAACGTAATGTATATATATACATATAAATAGATGGTAACATATATAAGACAGATCTAGAAGCTAGCTTTATGCAGATTGAGGTTAGAACGATCCTGAGAAGCGTTGACAAGTGCTGATCATGATGACTAAATAACGCCAGTTACTTCATAGTCGCCTTTACATAAGACTTATGTCATAAGTAAATGATAAACGTGAAATAAAATGCGATAGATATAATAAATTTGTAATTTAACGAAGAGTAATATATGCTGCAATTTTCATTTATTTTATACGACAGGCCAGGGAAAATCCGGAACCAGTGTTCGACGTGTCGGAATGTGCCTTGAAGAACGTGCCGTCGGGCATCTATTCGCTTTGCAAGGTGTTCCGAAAAAAAATCTTGCTAATGTATGATAACAAGTTGAGCTCACTCTTGGGTGGAGGTGCCTTAAGCGACTTGTCCTTGTTGACTGTCTTAGACATTCACGGAAACGAGTTTATTGCATTATCCTCTGACATTAAGTATCTCTCTTCCCTAAAGGTAAGCTTATCAGATTAACCATTCATTTTTCCTATGTGGTTATTACAGAAGATAAAATATATAACAAGTAGAAACTTGCACATTGTTTCCTCGTAGTTTTTAATTGTGCAAGTAGAAACTTGCACATTGCTTCCTCATAGTTCCTAAGTGTGCAAGTTTTTATTTTATTCGAGGTATAATTATCAGTATTTATTTGTTTTGGCTTCCTCATAGAGGAAGCTTTGTTAGCAAAGGTTCTGATTTCACACTTAACTCTTTTGGGGACTGCGTAAATAATTATATACATTCACTAAAAAATACTAAAAATACTTGTCCACTTAAAAACTAAAACAATACTTTATCGATAAAAAAAATCAGCCCGATATTATAAATATTTGAGATAGCGATTTATTTTTAATTCTATTATATTTTCCAGTCTTTTTTCTACCCCTATTTCATATATAATTGGTTAAAATTTGGTTGATCAGATCAAGTTTTATAAAGCTTCTATGTATGTACGAATTCTTCGAAATTTCAAATGTGTGTAATACGAGATCTGATCAATCAAATTTTAATGAATTATATATGAAATAGGGGTAGAAAAAAAACTGGAAAATATAATAAAATTAAAAATAAATCGCTATCTCAAATATTGAGAAAGCGGCAGCGTAAAACACATTTTTCAAAAAAAGGAAAATCTGCATAAAATCTATACCGGTAGACCGATTTCAATAAAATTTGAGGAGGACATACTTTCTATGATACTCTATTTGTGTGCAAAAATTCAAACTGGTATCTAAAAAATTGTAGAAGTAGATGCGTGTACAAAAATCCGTACACACACACACACACACACACATACATACATACATACAGACACTTACTACTAATAAGATATTTCGACATTTTCAAACATTCTAAACCTATTTCCATCAAAATCTGGAAAAAAAATTTTTTCACCATTACAAAGCTTCCTCTATGAGGAAGCAAAAAAGATAGAAAACTGGAATTTTCCTGGCAATAAAATATAACATCTTAATATATTATTATGATGCGGGAAATACAATATAAAAGAAGTTAATTTAACAAATAAAAGAAACTAATTATTAGTCAGTTTAAATACTAAAATAATACTATGTATTATATATAAAAGCCAGATTATATTTATTCCTTTATATTTCTTTTTAAAATGTATATAATATACTATTCTAAGATGTTAAAATTCCTTTATTATGTAAATAATTTTTGGTAAAGTCATATATTACAGCTTTTACTACATGCAGCATCAACAATACTAAAATATTATAGTTAATTGTTTTTTTTTAGGAGCTTCATTTGCAAAACAACAACATCCGCAAACTGCCCAACGAGATAGTGTACTTGAATAAGTTAACAATTCTGAATGTTTCGAGGAATAACCTGAAACAGCTGCCTGACGGCATCGGGCAGCTGCAGCAGCTCAACACTCTCGACATTAGTCACAACAAATCACTGCATAAGCTACCCAAATCTCTGGGCTATGCACAACAACTGGCGAGTTTAAATATCGATGGATTAAGCTTGTCGTATCCATGTCAGGACATTTTAGACGGTGGCACAATAGTGATTATCGCGTTTTTGGCGAATGAGAGTGGCATTAAATACTCGCCGGAGAATTCGGTATCAGAAACCGATATTTCAAGGGATATGAGCTCGGAAGACATCCAGACGGTATACCATAATAAGAATAACGACGTGCAGGTATTATAATGTAGTGTAAGAACATAATAGTTACGAGATTTTGTTAGTTTCACATTATTATATTGCTAAATATAAGTCGCTAAATTGATCAAAAGTCTTAGATCATTTATCGTCTTAGGAACGTGTTATATGTATGTATCTCTTTTCAACATGTATCTCTATGACGAGCTATTAAAAAAAATGTTTTATATACTCACTTGTGTTTTCTCTGTTTGCATATTTTTACAACAGAAATTGATCAATTTTGCGAGTATCTATGATTCACGCACAATGTGTTTTCGGTGTTTGCGCATATTCACAGTTTTTTTCTCTTTTAGGCAGCATTACAGAAGCTAAACAAAATGAAGGCATGTTGGACGCTTCTTTGAGTTTCGTATGCTTTCCACTTGTCATTCATTTAATTTATTATTACCATAAAGGCGCTCAGTGCAATAACGATTCAGCTTATACAGATATATATGTATGTATGTATGTATATATATGTATGTATATATATATATATATATATATATATAAACAATATATATAAACATAAAAATCTTAGTCGAAAAGAAATTCATAATATTTTTTATAATATGAATGAAGTCACATTTTAGTTTGTTTATTTTTAGTTTTTATTTTTAGTTTTTAATTTATTTTTGTTTTTACTTTTGGATTACCATTACACCCAGCGCTCCATTTATATCCGTTATACTCATATATATTAAGTAATAATTTTGCTGCTAAAAATGTCGATTTCTTATTCCATCTACATTCTTGTTATTCATCTTTACTTTAATTATATTTTATTTTTTACACAGTATTTTCTCGATTATTTGTTATATAACATTTATTTCTTCTACAATTTACTAATCTAATTTATCTATTCCCTGTTATTTCTTTTACGCAGACACTAGAAAATTGCAAATCTGAATTTTAATATATCAGATTAATAGAAAAATTTGCTTGCTAATAAAAGGGTGAATTTGTTCGCTAATAACAGACTAATACAAATTTTTCTTTTTTATTCATGTAACAGTGATATTTAAAAAAACGAGTTTTTTTATTAGACTGTTACATAATATGCCGATGCTGTGATAGTAAAATTCACTTTCGACAGGAACATCGGCAAAATGCCTTATTGGAAGTGGAAAAAAACATAAAGCAACAACAGGAATACGAGATGGAGGTGCAATCCATGCTCAAGGTTCACAAGAAAAAGGTGAATTAAGTGCACACAAAACTGTAAACATCTTAAATATGAAAGATTGTTGCATTTTTAGCTTTTGGAGGATGTAGCGTTACAGCAGATACAATTGGAGCAAGAACTCGAGAAAGTTCAGCAGGAAAAGGACACGAATAGAGCGCAGTTACTCTCGTACATTTATAGCGGTATAATTTTCCTTTCAATTTTTAACAAATTTCGCACAAAATGTATAATTTAGTAAATATGAAGAAATAGATATAAATATATAAACTTTTTCCTTTAGCGGAGAAAGAAGCTGATAACGTAATTAAAGAATTTCTGAGAAATAGCGAGGAAGAAAGACAGAGTCAGGCCGAGTTACTGGAGCGGGAGAAACAGGAAGAGATGCAATTACTAAGCTCCTGCCACTCGGAACAGTTTATGTTACGTACGAAAGACACTCTTTGTGAGTATCGAACAAAAAAGTATGCGAAATCAAGATGGTTCACGCATAATTGCAAACTTATTTTGCAGTTGCAATGGAGAAATTGTTGGAAGAGGAAATATGTCGAGCAAGGAAATGGGAAGAGCATACTAAAAATAGAGATTACACTGTTCAATCTTTGCTTACGCTGTCAGTAACAATTATAAAATTTCTTTTCTTTACATTTGCTTTCTCTTTACAAGAGTCAATCGTGAACATAAGAGATATGCAAAAAAATGCATTAAATATATTATTTAATTCCAATGATGAGTAATCAAATTTATTGTTCGTCAATTCGACGAGTAATAAATCAAGGAACTACTTACAAAGTCGTCTAAAAAAATTTACGCAAATTGATAAACATGAAACTTTAATCTAATTATACTTAAATAATATTCAGTTATTATATATATATATATATATATATATATATATATAATAGACAGTTCGTGTTATGCAAGTTGTATCATGTAACTATCATTAAAAAAAGAATAAATTGAGGAATAAAATCAAAATTCGAATTCAGGGAGGTGAGGAACAACGACCACTTGGCACAGATCATGCATGATCAAGAAAAAAACAGACAAGATCTTGTTGATAGATTACGACAAGATGAAGTTTTGCAGAAAGCGGCAGTTGCTGCATTATTGGAACGGAGTGACGCGCGTTCCTGGAGCATTATTCAACAAATGAATTTAGTGCAGTCGCAATTGGCTGCGCTCACTAATATTGAACTCGAGAGGAGGAAGTTGGAGATTAACCAGCAACTTGTAAGAGTGTAATTCTACGCGTTATCATTAACTAAGAATTGGAAAAAAAAGATATCTGTTATTAACTTATATTTACATAAATCATAATAAAAATCGTTAGATTTTTAAATTATTGGAAATTAAATATTTGGAGTTGTCAACTTCTTAAAATTTAAAATTTTAGATTTTTTAAAATATAATAAAATATAATTTTATATATATTATATACAATTATATATTTTTATAAAATTTATACACGTATTTTTAGAATGAGATCGCTGATAGACGCGTGGCCCTAACAGCTATTCTGGTCGATTTGTTGGAACAGCAAACGAACAGAAGAGATCAACTATTGGAGACAATCAATACGATAGAGCAACAGCGATGCATCTCCGTAATTATATATTTTATTTCTTACCGTTTTTTATTTAATGCCATTTCTTCTTTAGTGAAACTAATAAATTATTTATAATATTTATTGTTTTAAAAAATAATAAAATAAAGATGATATAAAAGTAAAAACAGGAATAATAAATAAAGCAATAAAACGATTAAAAAATATTAATAGAACCTGAGACGTGGCAGTTTGTTCTGGCTAATGCAATATCAATCTCTGATGGAAGCTCGACCGCAAGGACTATTAGAGATGTTGGAACCTATGCTGGTTCGACATGTGGCGATAGCAGGAGCTTTACATTGCCTTCCATTCTTAGCCACTTTGCCATCTTTATTGCCGGACATCAGCGACGAACAATTAAAAAATGTACGCGTCTTCATTAGATTTTTAAAACTTTGATCTCAAATATTGCAAATTCAAAATTCGAGGAGTTCAAAATAAATTCATGGTCATTAAATTTTTATGCTTATTTGCAATGAACACTAAATAAACATTAATAGATGCATTATTGGTATTTTCTACCAAAAAAAAAAGAAAGATAAGAATGGCATATAAATGAAAATTTTAATTAATTCAATAATATTTATTGATTATTGTAGAGATTTATATTTCAATTATTTAAAATAAACATATTTATTATTTTGCTTTTTATTTTACAGATCGGCATAAGTTGCGAGAATGATCGCGCTGCCATAATGTTGGCGGTTGAGAATTATCTAGCAGAAGTTAAAATGAATAATGCCAGATCGCCCATAACAGCTTCTGCGCCTCTCGAAGAAGCATCGACCAGCGATCAAGACTATAATTCTATTCAGAATGTCAACGTGATCGAATGCGTAATCTGCCTCGATTTGCAAGTAAATATAATGATGTGTATATGTTATGGTCAAAGGGCGGCGCGCTTCGTCAATCCTCAAAACATTTTTGTGTTTCGGCTTTTGTTAGGGCGTTTTTTTTTGCCTATTCTAGGAGTGACTGGCATGGCTGGTCAAAGGAAGAAACTAAGAAAAACACTTTGGACTTTGCCTAGTCAATCCTAGGTGTGCCTTTATTCAGTGTTTAATTAATAAAGAAAATCTACATATGGCACCTCGTTTCGCGTGGAAAATATGTATGCGTGGAGACAGTAATTGGACACATGCTATAATTTAATCTTCAAATTAAAAATTACCACACACAAGGAGGAGCAAGGAGAGGCCGAAGCCTCCCATGTGTGTGTGTGTGTGTGTGTGTGTGTGTGTGGTAATTTTTAATTTGAAGATTAAATTGCAGCATGTGTCTAATGTCTAGACACTTTATGAAGTGCTACATTACCGCATATGGCTGCAACATATAGATCCTACAGTCAAGTAAAGTAGTCGTCAACATTAACTGTTAATATCTCACTTCGCGGGGCAGAGCAACACTTTTTTCTGCCAGACTTGGTCGTTTTGTGCAAAAACGCGTCGTTTATTAAATTAAGTCTAAGTTTAACCGGGATTTGACTACCTCATTGCAATCACATCTAGGATTGACTAGTCAAAAGTCAAACTGGATTTTACTGGAAAATAATCATTTTAGTTTCTATCTTTGACCGGTTGGTTTAGTGTCTCCTAGGATTGTCTAAAAACACATCAGTCAAAGGTTGAAACACAAAAATGTTTTGAGAATTGACCAAGCGTCTTGGTCAATCCTCAGGCTCGACTAGTCAAACTGAGGAGTGACCGCGCTCTGTCCTTTGACCATAACATATATATGTAAAATAGTAACGAAATAATTTTGTTGAAATCCTACATATGCAAGTATATATAGATTCTAACGAAATTATTTCATTACTATTATACTCTCATATTTTTTTCAGTGCGAAGTGATTTTTCTACCTTGTGGACACTTTTGTTGTTGCTCCACTTGCGCTGAGAAAGTTCCTGCAGAATGTCCAATGTGCCGGAGTTCAATAGAACGTAAAGTTCGAGTTATACAGCCTTAAATTCACAAAACTCGGTTTTATTCAGCTTATTCACGAATAATTTTTCGACTTGATGCTTCTCATGGGTGTCAAAATGCGCTATACTTCCTGGTCTGTGATTACTCGCACGTCAACAAACCATTTCCATAATAGTGGAAAGTATAACACGCACAAGTTATATTGACCACATGCTCATAAATGTTAATATACAGAAAATATATTACTATATATTGCAACTCACAAAATTGCTCAAATGCATGTGATCAATTTCGTGAGCAATTAGTTTTTTTACCATCTAACCGTTTTTCACCGGAAATTCTTTGTGATTAGTTTGATATCGACATAATAAAATAATCGAACCAGTTCCACGAACACTGTAATTTAACAATCTTTTTACACCCATTATTTAAATGGTAGATAAGATTATAAATGAACTCTTTCCTAGAAAAATATTAAATTAATTAAAATTTTAATTTATGCTGTTCTTATTTTTTTGTTTTAGTAAAAAATACCAAAAAAAGTCGAACGAATATGTTTATCAATCTAATCCTAATATATCAAAAAGCATAAGGCTCCTGGTCCCCCCTGAACCCCTGAACCGAGAATTCCGCGGTGATGGTGGCGATGTAGTCGTAGTGGTACAAATAAGACCTCCATCCAATGGAAAACTGTGCTCTGACATGTTGACAACCCTATTTTGTCGTGCGTGCAATTTCCTTATTATTCGCTCTGTACTTGTGCCATAATGTTTAACGTGATCGTGAAACTTACACAATTGGCCGCAAAATAAGATTTACAAAGAATACATATGCGGAAGGAATATTTTCCACTCCCTTCAATAGTCGTCAAACGACTTGTTTCGTATGTTTAGGCTTCGTTTTATGGTTGTTTGTTTATTGTCGAGGGAAAAGGATACTAAGGACAGTTATCGGCCAATTTTAGAAGTGTTCTGAAACGATCTATAATGATTTTTTATCGAAATGTCTTTTTGAATCAATCACATTTACTTCGCCAGTCAAATAATTAACAGCAGTGAAAACTTTAATCGACCCTACTGGCTATTATAATCGTCATGACAATACGACCATTTTTTTATCCAATTATCGTCAAGACCACAACCATGGATTTGGTCCTTCTAAATTGATGTAATTTTGATACTTATATGTATATAAGTATCTCATTTAAATAATTTAATGTATTGCAAAAAATATCACCTCAGCCAGGGTTTGAACCGGGAACCTCCCTCATTCCGTGAAGGGTGTCGTACCACTTCGACCATACTGGGACATGTGGTAATATTTATCACATTCCGGTCGATTAAAGTCTTCTACTTAATTATTTGACTGACTAACAATAAGTAAATGTGATTGATTCGGTTTGAATCATTGAATATACACCTTGGACCAAAATTTCGGTGTTTTTATCTTATTATTATTGTTTAGTCACCTTAATACATGTTATTGCGATAAATCTTACCACATGCCTCAATGGTCGAATTGATACAACATAGAATGAGGGAGGTTCCAGATTCGAACCCTGCCTGAAGTCATATTTTTCGCAATAAATTACATTATTTAAATGAGATGGTTATATATAAGTATCAAAATTACATCAATTTAGAAGGATTAAATCCATGGTTAAGAACGTCTTGAGGATAATTGGACCAAAAAATGGTCGTATTGTCATGACGATTATAATAGCCAGTTACTGGTCTTCACTGCTGGAAATGTCTTTTTATTTGAGAATGGCACACACGATAAAAATCATTTCTCGCCTCGATAGCAAGAATTCAATATGACCGCGGTGACTAGGAGCCATAAGGAATATATCTATTGTAAATTTCTATAATGCTTCATCATTATGTTGTGTCGCAAGTTTAAAATTAAGTTAAAATTATTTTTATTGCATACGATTACATATACCGTGCGTACAAAAGTTGCGGGACTGTCAATTATCTCAGAAAGTAGTTAGTTTATGAGAAAAACGTTTCAGATAAAAATTAGAGGGTTCAAAGAGGGCCAATAGACGATCTTATTAAATTTTGGATCTGTGGCCTGTGTTGGGTCCAGTAGAGTCCAAGTTAAATTAATTTTTTAAATAAAAACCTTTATTTTTTATTGTATTATCCTTTTCTCCTTGAATTAATTTGAACTTAAACAACTTTTGTTTAAAACATTTTTTTATTTGCCTAATACTTTTTGAGAGTCAAGGAAAACTTTGTAACTTTTACAATATTTAGCTCATGATATCTCGATAATTATTTGCCGGAGAGAAAAGTGATACAGGACTTTTTGACTTGATTTGATCTCAAGAATATTCTGTTGCAATAGGTACTATAGTACAATAGTACAAATATTGTAGAAGTTACCAAGCTTTCCTTGAAAAAAAATATTTCAAAAAGTATTAAGCAAATAAAAAAATGCTTCAAACAAAAGTTGTTCAAATTAATTCAAGGAGAAAAGGATAATATAATGAAAAATAAAGGTTTCCATTTAAAAAATTTAACTTGAGCTCTACTGGGCCCAACACGGGCCCTGGACCCAAAATCTAATTAGATCGTCTATTGACTCTCTTTGAGTCCAACTTTTATCTAAAATATTTTATTTTTCCAATAAATCAATATTTTCTGAGATAATTGATCGTTCCGGAACTTTTATTACGCATAGTATAAAATATATATAAACTTTATTATAATATTATTATAATATTATAATAAAGTTATTATAATATATATCAAATGTGATAGGCAACTGACTTTAGATAGATTTCACTCAGTATTAATTGAAGATACCACCAAAGTGAAATTAAAAAGGTGTGAAATGTTCAAAGAAACTTGAAAAAACTGGGTATATTTTATATCCTTAATATACCTACACACATTATATAAAATATAAATATTATAACTAAATCAATCGCGGACATACCTATCTTTATAAATTACAGAATATACGAGAATATACAAGCACATCTGAGAGAAAAAGATAGTGGGAGAAAGAGCTAGAGAAACATAAAATTTGTTGATAATTAAACGTGAAAACATCAGCAAGTTTTTATAAAAAAATAATTTTTACAATGAAATTTTGATATACAATCGTTTCTATGCGAATCAATATAATTTGAATTTTACTTTCTTATCTAAACATTAGCGTTGTCATTTGATAGTGAAAGAGATTCTTATTAAATAACATAATAAAACTTTTATTTATGGATTTATGCGATTTTTCTTCTCTCCAATTTTTAAATAAATAATCTAATTCTCTGTTTTGCATGAGAAACATAGACCACATCGTTTATAGTGCTATAAATATTTTAAAATTATTAAGAAATAATGAATATGATTAAAAACAATACCATTCTATATGTAATCTATTATTATTACAGAAATGTAATTAAAATAAATATTAATCTTTTATTTACTGGCTTCAAAGTGTATATTTTTTTATTATTCCCACTTGAGCATTTTTATATTATAAACTAAAATATTAAATCATTATTATTATAAACTATTATATTGACTTAAGAACAATATAAGACAAGCTCACTTCTTAGAAAACTACAATTTCTCTTCCTGCTTCCTCATCTTCGCCATTTACATCATCATCATCTTTCTTCTGTTGCTTTTTCTTCGACGTCGCATCCTTTTTTTCCTTCTGAATCTTTTTAAAGTTTTCTAGAGATTCTTGTAGTGGATCGACAAACTGATCAAACTCGATGTCTATCATTGCTTGTATCACGTCCAGTCCACTGATCGTTTTACGATTGCCTTTCTTAGCTACTATATTGGCAGACGACGTAAGATAGAGTATGAAGATGGACGCAGCCTTTGCTACTGCAGTTCTGGCGTCTTTTCCAACTGTTACCCCATCCGGTAGAGCTTCCTTGATGATTCTGGTCACAACTGCATTGGGCAGGTTCAGATCTTCTAATCGCTCAGCCATCTAATTGACGTTTGTTTTTTTTTTTTTTAATTCTTATAAATGGAACAATATAAGATATTGTAATTCTACGATTCTTATATTATAACGTATATTATATTCAAACTTATTATAAAAATTACTAAAATATAATTAATGTGTATGATAGCACTTATAATGTATACATAACTTTCATAAATAATGTAAGACTTATTAAAATTATCTTTGGCAAGTAGTTCGTTGCAGCGCACAAGTTACACAATAACGCACAAAAAATATAAGGAAGAGATAACAGAAATAATAAGGGAAATTGTTATTACCTTACTCTGAAAACGTGTTGAAGCTTATCTATCAAAATCGACAACGCGGTGAGGTTAGGTCTTTCCCGCCAGCAAGTTTGTGACAATTACAGTCTGCACAAGAAATAAACTTCCTCGTCGTTTTTAAACGTGATAGGAATCAATAGTGAATTGAAATCTCGTAGCAAACATTTGAAAATTCACGAATGTATCGGTAAATCAGAATAATTACATTTTTATCGATAACCGAATGCAACTGAACGTTCGAAATTCAAACAAAAACCACGACGCGGCCCATTGAAATATGGGAATTAAGATGGCATACAGGCATAAACCTTTTGACTAAATGTATATAAGTGCCCGTCTACAATAGGTGTTTTAAGGGGATCCTAAAGCCGTCTGTAATACCGGCTTTTTTTCTTAGCACTAATCTTTTAATTGGCTTTATAGAAATGCAAAATTCTTGTCTAGAATTAAAGTACGCATCAAAATCTAGGTCATGGTGGTCGAGGTTATATCAAAAACGAGATAAAATTAATGCTTTTGTTAATTTTGTTAATTTTGGTATACGTGACAATATTTGCTTTGTACAAAAATTCCACAATAAATATCCACAAAATTAGACCGGCATGACAACCTAGGGACAACATTTAAGAACAATATCGTGCAATTAGATCTAAGATTGAAAGCCTAGAAAAAAAGATTTGTTGAAATAAACTTTTATATGTGCAAAAGCACATTCAGGTTGACATTGCGTGTAGCGAGAGATGGCGCAGCAATCGAAACAAGGACAAATGCCTCTCGTTAGACAAGAACAGATATAGATATATGACATAGAAAACAGGATTAGAAATGTTGACATTACCGACGTCCGTAATACCGACAAGATCTTGCGTCGGAAATGACGTCATAAAATAAAACGTTTTGATTGGATAACTCATGACGCGGCGTCGTGACGCGACGCGTGACGCGTATAGTGGGAACGCAGCATAAGTTAGAGTGAAATGTATATTATGGAGGATTCACATTGCGTCCGATCACGTCCGATGTTCGACGTACGACGAACATCGGACGCAGTGTGAATCCTCCATTATACAATTTGTCTCACGGAGGATTCACATTGCGTCCGATCACGTCCGATGTTCGACGTACGACGATCCGACATCCAATAACAGAATTTATTATGGAGGATTCACACTGCGTCCGATGTTCGACGTACGACGATCCGACATCCAATAGGAAATTTTTGTCTCTAATAATAAATTCTGTTATTGGTTGTCGGATCGTCGTACGTCGAACATCGGACGCAGTGTGAATCCTCCATTATTAGAGACAAAAATTTCCTATTGGATGTCGGATCGTCGTACGTCGAACATCGGACGCAATGTGAATCCTCCATCACTCTAACTTATTGCACCAGTTCAGCGTTCAGCCCAGGTCAGTTAGTGCAGCTAAAATAAACAGACCCATTATTATTTCAGTGGGCTCTCTAGGTTAGGGTTAGGCAGCCTAACTTAGGCTAGGGCTAGGGCTAGGTTAAGTCGCGCTCATCGATAATCGACATAATTATTCGTGCGCTTCGCGATCTCAAGAACACTCGGCTTGATGAACGGCGAGGCGTAAAGATTGTCTCGGCCAGTCTCAGCGTTTGTATGCGGGCGCAGTGCCTTGACGAGAGGCGAGTACCTTTCAGGACTGACGACGCAATTTCGGGCATCAAACTGACATAACTTCGTCGTCGTCGTGCTCGAACGAAGACATCATTCGGAGAAAAATGTCAAAAATCGAGGAGGCGAACGAACACATACGTCAGGCTGAAAAAGCGTAAGCACTCCTCTCGTCCTCCCAGATTTCTTTTTGACATTGCCGGATCGTTCAGATGTTTTTGGATAGTCAAAATGTTCCTCTTGTTAAATTTTGTTTTGTCACACGGTATATAAATTCTAGCATTAGAATTAGAGCCAACGAAACGAGCTCACGCGCACGAACTAATTTTAACAATTTCTTCTTCAAACTTGTAACTTTGTAAGTTTTCCAAAATCGTATATTATTTATAGGCTAGCTACAGTGTCGAATAAATCTTTGTCTCTTCTAGCTTGAAACTTACTTTCTTGAAGTGGCGGCCCGATTACGAGGTAGCGGCTGACGAGTACTCACACGCAGGTAAGAAAAATATAAGACTATGATAATAAAATAATTGAATATAGTATATAAATAGGAAGCCAAATGTTTCATCAGTTAAGTTTAAAGAAATTAGCTGATCCAAATATATTAAATGTAGTATCTACTTACAATCTGACATGAGTTAGAAATTATAGTTGTTTGAAAATTAAGAAATTAATTGCATAAAAACTTTGCGAAGACTTAACAGAATTAAACTTTCTTAATTTTTTCTTTAGCAACATGCTTTCGAATAGCCAAGTCATATGCGCAGTGTAAAGATTGTTTAGTAAAGGCAGCCGACTGTTACAAGCAAACCAAAGCGTATCCTTTGATATAATAATGATATAAAGAACGATAATTTCAGATTTTCCGTTCCAGGTGTTGTGCAAATATATCTTTAATAATATGTTAGGTTCACTAAAGAATTCATTTATGTGTATCTTGTTTTATCATTATTTTAATGACAAGCTATTTTCATAAAGATATTTAAAAGACACGAAACAAATTTTCCTTTATGTGTGTGTGTAAACCTAATTATATTTAATAATAAAACTTTGACCGATAAATGATTCTTACAAGTAAAATAGAGATATGCCATCTTCGGGGTTGAGCCAGATCTTTGTAGTTTAATATTTTTGTGTGTGAATTTATATACTTTTTTCTCTACTCATGCTGCATGCCGATTATTTGCTGGTCTTGAAACACAGTTTTTCATTGGAACAGTAAATTTAACATACTTAAATCAATAATCGATTTAACTTTTTGGTGCTAATTATATTTTTTCTTTAAGTTTCTTAAAGTAAAATTTCACACATTCTCATATATTTCCCTTAAGTCTACAATTTAATGCGAGATAGATGGTTCCATGCAGCAAAGTACGTATCATGTATATACAGTATTTAGATTTTATCACGTATTGCGATAATATAAGAATGTAATGTTTTCAGGAGCATCGAGCAAGCTCTGGTCATTTGCAAGGAAATGGGTGATTTGTCAGAGATATCAAAACTAGCTCACAGTGCCTGTAGCCTTTTCCAGCAGCACGGCTCCCCCGAATCAGGCGTAACTGCTCTCGACAAGGCAGCCAAGATGCTGGAAGCTACACAGCCACAGCAAGCTCTGGAGCTGTTTAAACGTGCGGCTGATATAATCATGGTAGGCCCTGCCGTTTTATGTCATAAGTCAAACAAATTATTACAAAAATTTAATTTGAAGAGAGAAAAGGAAGGTTGTCTGAGACTTGATCATACAAATATATACGTATGTATATCTGTATGTATATTTGTATGATTAAGGGTACCTACATTCAGGGAACTTACTATTAGCGTTATTGCGTCAATCTTTATCACTTACTAGATGTAAAACAAGGATAGAATGACGCAATATAAACGATAGCGATGATAGTGCGCTCCCCGAACGCAGCCCAAGTTCGTATGATAAAATTTGAAGAAGTTCAAGAATTTTGAAAACGTTAAAAATTAAATAATCACATCCAAATACATAGTTAAAGAAATCCTAAAAGAAGATATGTCCGTAGGGCGAGGACAGTCCACGACATGCGGCAGAATATATGAGTAAAGCTGCAAGACTGCTGGTGAAACTCCAGATGTATGACGAGGCGGCGGACGCAATACGTCGCGAGATTGGCATGTATCAGGATATCAAATATTATCAGTCGCTTGGAAGGCTCACTGTGGCATTGGTATTGGTGCAATTGGCGCGAGGTGATCAAGTTGCGGCCGAGAAGGCCTTCAAAGAATGGGGTAACTTCTGCGATGCCCCCGAAGTACGTGAGAAAAAATAATCAATTTAAGTGTACAAAAAGGAATTTTAGTAAATAGTATTTAGTAAAATTTTCTTAATATTACTCAGCAAAAAGTTGTTTGGCAATCGAAAACTTGCTAATTACGTAGATAATTGCGATTTATTGATTATTACAGGTGCAAACGTTGGAGATACTGCTGCAGGCATATGATAACGAGGACGCGGATGCAGCTCGGGCGGCCCTTAATAGTCCCTTTATCAAGCACATGGACGTGGAATACGCCAAGCTAGCACGAGGTTTACCTTTACCACAACAAGAATACGCTATTCCACCTGCTGGTGTAAGAGCCAACGCCGCGGAATCCTATGTTTCTCCCAATGCGTCCAAGGTCGCTGGACAGGCTACCGTCGAAGCGGAAGTTAACCACGTAAGTTTACGTTTTATCACTATCCACTATTTTACTATAGATATTTCATCATTTCGTCGGGCATACAATAACGATGGTTTGTTGATTTTGTAGACGAAGAACGAAGTCAGTGAAACTAGCCAATCAACAGAAAAGATGGTTGAGAAGAAGTCGGAAGTTGCACCACCGCCGAAACCGACACAGAAGCGGAAAGAAGATGATGACTACGAGGAAGGCCTATGCTAATCGTCTTTACATGTAAAAAAAACCCTGCTATATTGCTTATAAACTTTTAACCGTGTAACGCTTGCATGTATATTGAGCGTTTCGTCGAAAGCACATTATTCGCTTCAAGAGAATTTATCTTTCAGCTTAACTCTTGACTCACAGAATTATTAGAATGAAATGTGAAAATGTGAAAAAAGGATAACAATCTATGTTTTTTATTTTTATTTTAAATTTCCATTTAATATTGATATATCAGTCAGTTTAAAAAATTCACTTATTAACTTTCTCTCTCTGTAGAGAATTCTTGCAAAAGTTCCAAGATTTAATATAAAAACCTTAAAAATGCCACGTGGAGAGAATATATTTTTGTTGAAAAGACATTATATAGTGTATTATCAGCTGAAAGAGAAACATTTAATTATCTTCCTTGATTGTGACAGTAAAAATAATCATCTATACAAATCTATTTACAAATTACGTCTGAAATAAACCTTTTTCACAATCATCACAAACAAAGGAAATGAACATCTTGATAATTTGGTTTGTTGATGACATCCTGTATATAGTGACGTCGCAAACATAAAGGACGTCTGCATTTTATTTTTATCTTTACATAGGTAAATGCGTGTGTGTATATATCCTTCAGCAAGCCTCAAGGATTTCCATATTTTTAATTAATTAGCTAACATTGTATATACTTTAATTGGAAGACAAGACATTCCTCAACAAAAACAGAAATATTTAATTTTACAGCACCATCCTAGCGAGATCGTTATACTGAACTGTTATGATTACGAGAGTTTAAGAAAAAATATATATATATCCCAAAACATTGCTGTTTTACTTGTAACCTACAGTCCCTGATGAAAAAATTCCTCTCAAAAAAGCCAGTTTTTGTGAAAGTTGACTCGTTACGTGACTTTTTTTAGCTTATCCTTCGGATGAAGAAAATTAAGGTGTCTTCTGCTTCTCCTTTGTACAATACAACACAGTTGCTCTAGTTTTAAAATTCTTTTTACTCTTTTTTCTTTTAAGCTCTTCAGATTATTAATCCTTGCGGATCTTTAACCCTTAACCTTCCCCTTAATCGTCAACCCCATAACGGAGGACATTGGTTCTGAAACGAGGAAAAATGTAAGATGAAGGCAGGGCCGGGGTCGAACCCAGGACCCAGGACCTTTCCGTTACCAATCATTCGCGATAGCAGAGCTACACGTCAATCACGTCATCGATCGTTACATGACGGGGGGGTTAGACTCAAATAGGTTATGTTTGTCAGTTGCGCGCATGTCCATTTTTCTTATGGCACATTACGTTCTGTTTTAAATACGAGCAAAGTATAATTAATTAAATAGAGTGGGAAATGGAAGAAAGGAGAGAAAAACTGAAAGAAGAGGTACGGAAAGCGCAGGTGAAAATGGCATATTCGTAGTTAAGGGATACTCACCGGGAAGTTCTCGAATTACACAATGGCAGGCCCAGGCAGGCAGACTTACGCGGAAATTGGCCTTGGATCAGTTGGGACGACGATGAATTCTTCGCGAAATTCATGAACCCACAATAAATCAAATCACACTGCACTACGAGTACCGAATTCGAATTCGCGATACGTTCCGTCTGTTTCGGTTCCGTATGAATTTTAAACCGAACTAAAGTGGCGCGCGTGACTGCAGTTGTGTTCCTTTTGGGCGCTCACGCGCTGTAAGCTATAAGCATTAAGGTGAAATTTCATGGGCAGTGAAAAGCAGCAGCAGATTTTTCTGATTGGATAAAAAATAGAGAAGTTCTCCAGTTCCTAGAACTTCTCTATTTTCATCTTCAATAGAGAAGTTCTAGGAACTGGAGAACTTCTCTATTTTATAGCCAATCAGTACAATCTGCTGCTGCTGCTTTTCACTGCCCATGAAATTTCACCTTCATTCTATCTTCGTTGCACATCGAATATCAAACGAAGATAGAGCGATGCTTACAGCGCGTGAACGCCCAAAAGGAACGCACCCCATGTAAAGCTGGACAAGGTCGGTAATATTGATCTAAAGGTGAAATTTCATGGGCAGTGAAAAGTAGCAGCAGATCGTACTGATTGACTACAAAATAGAGAAGTTCTAGGAACTCGAGAACTTCTCTATTTTATAGCCAATCAGTACGATCTGCTGCTGCTTTTTACTGCCCATGAAATTTTACCTTTAGGTACATACATATGTGATGCTGGAGCCGTCACCGGAAATAAGTTTTGGCGCTGGAAGTTCATATTTTTTAATGAATTATAGCTCAAACGATTGCTCCCTAATTGCTCCCTCATACTACGTTTACGCAAGCGTTACTTCTGTATTAACTTACGATAATTTACCCGTTTACGCGGAGTAAATTATCGTAAGTTAATACAAAATCCCGTTTACGCGAAGGAATTATCGTAAGTTACTACAAAAGTAATGGAGAATTCACACTGCGTCCGATGTTCGACGTACGACGATCCGACATCCAATAGGAAATTTTTATCTCTAATAATAAATTCTGTTATTGGATGTCGGATCGTCGTACGTCGAACATCGGACGTGATCGAACGCAATGTGAATCCTCCATAACGCTCTCGTATACAAGGACAGATATAGCGTTTGCCGGTCTTCTTTACCGACGCCGATCGAGTTCGGCTACGGCTCCAGCATCCCCTTAATTGCTACGCGTTGCTCTAACGATTTATTGCATCTTTATTAAAAAATTTACAAATTGATCATTTCACAAGTGACGACGCCGCCACCTGTCAACATTGTGCATGAGCCCTTATTGACGTTAGGCTGTTTCCAATTTGCGCGTCACGCGTCGCGTCACCTGTCGTTTAACCAATTTAAACATCCCATTACAAATAATGTAATAAAATAAGATGTTTTGATTGGTCGCGACGGATAACGGGATGCGTGACGCGCTCAGTGGAAACTCAGCCTAATGCTGCGTTCTCACTATATGTGTGTCGCGCGTCGCGTCACGACGCCGCGTCATGAGTTATCCAATCAAAACGTTTCATTTTATTACGTCATTTCCGACAAGATCTCGCGTCGTTTTCCAAATTTTAAAAAGTTTGGCAAACCATACAATATTTTTCCCCTCCAAATAACTTCCAAACAATTGGAAAAGATAATTATAAATAATTTTTAATTTGTTTGCCAACTATCGTTATTTGGTTGCCGCGCGACATGTTCGTGCAGCGAATCAATATCGCGGCGATTAGCGCAGCCATGAACTACTTCATGAGCGCAGCGTAGCGAACGTCGCGCGGCGTCGTGCCGTGACGCGCCACGACAGGGCGCGCACGTCCGCGAGGATGAGTCGATAAATAGTAGTGTGCGCTCAGTGCGCCGCTCAGTGCGCTGTGCGCGACGCCGGAGCAGACGCAGTGAGACGCAGAGCAGACGTCACGCACGTCACATCACGGCAACGCTACGCTGCTAGTGCGAGCAGGAGCTAGCGGGAGGGGGTGGAGGCACACCGAGATCCGAGCCGAGATCGCGCTCTCACGACACCGTCCGTAGTCCGTACGCGCAGTGCCGCGCACTCCCGCCGTATTGTAGACCACCAGACGAAGACGGGTTTGCTGCGCGGCTGCAGCTCCCGTGACTGCAAACTTTAACAAACGCGCCGAAATCCTCGGGGGGGACCACTGATCGCGCTTGGAATCTCGTCCCACCGATGAGCGAGCGGCCGAGGCGCGAACGCGCTTCCACCGAGGGTGCCGCGCGGCCGTCGCGGCGAGACAGGCCGCGGCCCAGGCTTTAAATTCAAAGACGGAGCGGATAGAGGAATGACGCTGGAGAATCCGTTCTTTGTCGTCAAGGAGTAAGTGCGCCGCGAGCGAGTGTCGCATCGATTGTTCTCTCACCTCTCACCTCTCACGCGACGTGCGTCGCGCGAACACGACGAGAAAAACAAAAAGAAAGGAAAGAGGGGACCGCGTTTCGAGTGCGCATAGACCCCCCTGTGTGTCGACGCCGTGATTTTTTCCTGGGGAGAGGGTTAGAAAAGGGGGACGGTGGGGGAGGGGGTAGTGATCGTGCGTGAGTGAGCGCGCGGGATAAAAGCGAGCGCTTGCAAACGCCGATAACGGCGACGCCGATAAGAATTTGTATCGGCGTAATATCGCCCGATTAGAGGCGAATTTACCGCGATACGCCTCGCAGCGCGGTAGTTATCTCCAGCTGACACATATTGCTCCGAACAGAAACAATACTTGAACTCGTGACAGCCGATACGCGTGATGGATTCTGCGTATAAATGTTAAGCCCGCGGTCTACATAGGCCGCAGTTCGCAAAACGCAAGACACACGCACAGTCTACATGTCAATCTAACAAAGAGGTTAGGTTGACATGTAGACTGTGCGTGTGCTTGCGTTTTGCGAACTGCGGCCTACGTAGACCGGGCTTTACACGATGTTGCGCGTTGACGAGATTTCTGGCGACAGGATCTGTCGGCGTAATTCCTTCGACGGAAAAAACTATTAACGGAATGGCGATTTCTTTATTAGAGATATTAGGAGTTCTAGTCTATAATTTTTTTTTTTCCTAAAAATTGAACACAGCTCAACGAAAATATCTCAAAATTTCTTCGCAACATTATTATTCATACTATTCATAGGTAGCATAATAATGCAGCGGAGTCTTCGAACGAAAGAATGTAATTTCTTTTCGTAAAGTTTAATTCAGAGTTTATTTAAAATAGCGCCATGAAAAATAACAGATGTCAATAATTTAATAGACATTATTACGTAATATATATATTTTTTCTGTTTTAAATTATATTGTGTTATTCAATAATAATAAGTGAAACACGACTGCTATAATATAGAATCAATTTAGAGGAAACGCCAATTCGAATGTCAGGACTGGATTTTGGTAGCCTAATAATTATTTGCGTATAATTCTTCACTTTAGCAAACCATACGCCGTTACTTACAGTTTTAAAACGCAGTCTTAATAAAACCTAACACGTTATCACATAATTAAATTGACCTATCAATTTAATCACACTAACACAATCTTAAGAAAATTGGAAACATATGGTATGTGGAAATATGGAATGTATAGGATAGGATACCAAATACATAAAAGATATGTTGTGTGAAAAATAAAACTCCAGCCAGGATTCGAACCTGGACCTCCCTACATTTTGTGTGGACGTTTAAACTAATTCGCGTTATTCATTTTATACAATTACGTAATATATAATACAGAATTGCAAGGGCAACTCCAATTGTCTAATAATCATCTTTAAGCAAAAATCAAAAGAAATCTGGATTAACTTGTATGACTGCATAAAAATATATTTATATAGAGATATCTCGCATACTTTCTACGTAAATATATTGTACATATATGAATTTAGATGAATATAAATGTATATGTGTTTGAGCATAAATAGTAGTTTGATCAGATATAATTTGAATTTAAATTGCGATTTAAAATTTGAATTGATTTTGGATTGAATGTTGATTTAAATTTGAATTGCGTATCTTTCTTATACTGGACGCATCATTGATTGATTTATACGATGCTTGTGCGAATTTGTTTAGATGTAGGCTATTAAACATGGCTGGTGGCAAGTCTAAATTGGCCCGGATTGTTTCAGCGAGGTGTGCAAGGCGTTGAATAAGAATCGCGGCTTGTACGGGCGTTGGAGCGAGCTGCAGAATGTCGCGATCACGTCGCCGACCGGCAGTATGCCGCTAAGCGGATCGGCCACAGCGATTTCGCGTACAGATGAACTCGATTGGACCACCACTGAACTGCGGAAGGCGCTTCGTTCCATTGAATGGGACCTCGACGATCTCGAGGACACTATCTATATCCTTTTCCAATCTGAAACGTTCCAATTTAACGACACTCAAATTTGAATTTGATCCGCGTGAACACGGATGTGTACTGAAGTTTGGATTTGACTTCAAATTTGCGCTTAAGGGGGGATTCTGGTTTAGGAGGCTAAAAAAAAGATTTTTATGAATATTTTTAATGACAATAAGGCAGTTGAGGTTTCTAAATCTTTTACAATATTTAACTGCTTATTTGAAGAGGTAAAAAAAATTTTATATTGTAAAATAATTGCAAAATGGCGCCGTGGTGTATCTCTAATCGGAGCGCCTCGCCAACATCTGCGGGAGAAATGTAGCCCGCAATTTTGATCTGAGACAAAAAAACGAAAAAGATTATTAATTTTTATATATTTTTATTCTATGTGTAAACCAACATGTTTAAAAAACTGTAAAATACAAAATTTTTTAGCATTTGAACAAAAATATGAAATTTTTGAAAAAAGATATCCTCCGTTTTTGTGCAATAACAATTATTTAAATTAATATTTTTACCAAAGTTTGAGGTTCACATAAAATGGTTGTTCATTCTTTAGCTAACGCACTTTGAATCAAGTCGATTGATCAATTAGTTTTTTCTCTATCTTTCCCGCAGATTGTTGGCGAGGCGCTCTTATTAGAGATACACCACGGCGCCATTTTGCAATTATTTTACAATATAAAAATTTTTTTTACCTCTTTAAATAAGCAGTTAAATATTGTAAAAGGTTTAGAAACCTCAACTGCCTTATTATTGTCATTAAAAAAAATTCATAAAAATCTTTTTTTTAGCCTCCTAAACCAGAATCCCCCCTTAAATGAATTCCAGTTTGAAATGAAAATTTAGATATAAATTCAGATGTAAATGTTAATAAAATTAGATTTAAATTTATTTTGTAATTTGAATTTTGTCTTTCTATGTCGTCCTTAATACGTGTGCACGTATTGTTGAGAAAAATCCAACAAAGTTCAAGATTGACAACAAGGAGTTGACAGTTCAACGGAGCTTCATCGAGCAGGCACGAGAAGAAGTCAAGGTAATTAATTAAATACTTAATTGTTACTTAATATAATAATTCTGTATACAGAGACAAATATTCTTTTCAAGATACTTCGGCAATTAACTGAAATCAATTGCCCTATACTATGATTATTAAATTTCTAATGCATTAATACTTTTAATGCATTAATATAATAATCACTATCAGTTATATATAAGATAATTATAATATATAGATAATAACATAACACACATTATAATTTATTGTACCTAATCACTGCGATTATATTTCGCTACATTTGCTATTACGATTCATAGTTACGCAAATGCTTTGTTACATGTATTAACACGTTCACAAAAGCGCTCGAAACTAATATCATCTTAATGCTACTATCGCTTATTAAACATTTCGCAGATCATGAAGGACAAACTGAACTTAAGCAGATGCCGGGATCGCGACAGCACGGCAAGACAGGTTTGTGTATATTGCGTTTCGCTTTACGTTATTTTATTATCACATTATAACTATTTATTTAGCATGCTAAGTATTAAGTTGTACAGACGTTGCGATCGGAAAACAGTCGAAGAACATAAACAGCACCCAGCGAGAAATGACTCATCGAATCGACGTTACTATTCTGTTCCGCGTTTCCGCGTTTCCGCGCTTCATGTAATGGCACCCTTACATTTCAGGCCTGCAGCTCTAAGCAAGCCTGAAAAGCTGCTTAGAAAAGGTTTTTCCCAAATTTTAGCCAAATTAATTAACGAATCTCATTAAACTTATGCTCGTTTTAATCAGTAAGATCAGCCGCAAGGCGGTACAGAGCCGGATTTTCCATTTTTACTACGTTTACGCGAGCGTTACTTCTGTAGTAACTTATAATACGATATATCACTCGTTTACGCGAAGGAAAATCCCGTTTACGCAAAGGAATTATCGTAAGTTACTACAGAAGTAACGCTCGCGTAAACGTAGTATTTGTGTGTGGCTCTTAAAAAATTTATAATAAATAAAATACGGACTCGCAGCTAAGCAACCCGACAGAGGTCGGTAGTGTTACTCCTGTCGACCCTTAAAAGCCCTACATTATGTAACTAAAATTGTAAATGAAGAAACACTTCACCAACGCATCGTAGATGCTTGCAAAATCATCTGCAACCTTCATTGAATCTTTGAAAGGATCTGTGACAGTCTATGATTTGACGTGTCCATGCGTGCATTGAACCAAGTGGAGGACATTTTGAGCATTTGTTATGAATTATAAGTAGATAAACAATTGAACTAAAGATGTATTACATTGGTCATGTGTCATTGTAGATGTGTATATTCTATCAGTTTTTATCAAAAGTAATCTTTCGATTATAATTCATAAACTAGGTATTTCCGGACATATGTGTATACATTTTTTTCTTGTTTATATGTGAAGAACTCATCCCCAAAGTTTGCACAAGTATTTCTAAATCACCCTCTGTATATATACGGGTAAAGTAAAAGGTTTCTATTATCTTTTTATTACAAAAACACTATATCCTAGCATACGCCGCGAATTGGAGTCTTTTGAATTCAAGTTTGCATTTTAATTTGAATCGAATACGAATTTCTTTATTAGATTTAATTTAAATCTACATTCATAGTTCTGAATTGCAGATTTTTCTTCGTATGCTCACTCTATACACAAATTAACGCTGAACTAATAAAAATAATAATTTTCTTATGTGTTTTGAAGATATATTAAAATAATTATATTCAATTAATTTTATTAAGACACAAACGTGGATTTTTTAAAGTTAAAATTAAATTGTGTTTATAAACACACAATTCACAGTTATCTTTAGCTTTATTTAGTGACAGTGACATCTGTCGGTGTTGCGTTCAATTTTTTGTCAGTATTGAACAATTTGCTATTAGTTCAATTAGTTGACGCATTTCAGTGATTCTAACCTCAAAGAAGTGATTCGTCATGTCTTATCAATTAGCATTATTTTGACGGTTCACGTAATTGTAGAATTAATAAATTGATTTGCCAACCCTCGCAAACGACAATGGTATACACGGTATTCAAATTGTTCGTTACCAAGCTTCACTAAGTTTCGCAATAACTAGTATTTATCGGAGAGAAAATCATGCTTCTGAGAATTCGCAGAAAACAATTTTTATTCCTTGCTTATTATTTGATTTATAATAAATTTCATATATTTGTGTTTCTTTTATTAATAACTTAGCAGTTATCAAATTTTAAGCATTAGATATGCGATAAGTGCATGTCCGGTCTGAAAGTATATATAAATAAGTAAAGTAAAATTTACCTTATATTGATTTTTTAACAACTTTTATGTGTTTGTTATAAATCTACGATAATTATATTATGATATTTGATATATTATCTATTTTTAGCCACTTTTGGACAACAGCCCAGCAAGAGTGCCGGCCAATCATGGCACTACTAAATACAGCAAGCTAGAAAACGAAATAGATAGTCCAAACAGACAGTTTCTCAGTGATACGATGCAGCAGCAAAATGCTATGATAAGGCAGCAGGACGAACAGTTAGACATGATTGGAGAAACAGTCGGTACATTAAAAACAGTATCCAGGCAAATCAACAGTGAACTGGATGAACAAGCTGTGTAAGCAAATGTTTCTTTCATCATTCTCTTCAGTTGCTTAAAAGATCATACACAGAACATCAATATTATAAAATCAATATTATGACCATCTTTTTGTAATTGAAATGTTAGAAATTACATATTATGTAGTTTAGACTTTGATCGTTTTTCTCGTGTGTATATATATATATATATATATATATATATATATATATATTCTTTATATATATATAATTATAATAATGTAATTAATATAAATAAAATTAATATAATAATATGTATATAAAGTGTCCCATGACTTGAGGTCCATACATTAAGGGCATGTTATTGATGTCATTTAGAGTTGAAATTTAATAAACATGTCTGTAAATGCTTTCTAACAGAATTACAATTATTGAATTATGGATGCAGCAATGGGAATAAGAAATTCTCCTGGCATGGTAGAGCAAGCAAAGATCACTTTTATGCGAGGCAAGATTTTGTATTGAATCTGCAGGAGATAATTTTGAACAGAATTTGTAAATATATTTGTAATACATTTGTAAATAAACAAATTAAATTAAATGTCTTTCTTTTTTTCAAATATTTACATCAACTTTCAATGGTTGTAGTTCTGATAGGAAGCATTTACAGACATACGTTTATTAAACAATTTCAACTCTAAATGATTTGAATAATATGCTCTTAATGTATGGACCTCGAATTATGGGACACTGTATATAATTATATATAATTAATTATAATAATAATATTGGTAATAATAATAATTATTACTTATTACATTATTATGACGCGTCAAAATAAATTTTTTGCAGGATGTTGGATGAATTTGGGAATGAGTTAGAGACGACGGACTCCAAGTTGGACGCTACTATGAAGAAGATGGCCAAAGTGCTGCACATGAGTAATGGTAACTATAACAATTACATTCCCGCCCCTACTACCCCGGTGACATCCAGCGTCACTGATCTCGTCTCTGATAACAAACCCTCCTCTCTCTCCTCCCTGTCAACTACGATCGCCAATTGTTTTCTGTGTTCCAGCGATTAATTGTCGTGTTAATTGTCTTGCGCCCTTAAACAATTTGAGGTTACCGATAAAAGATATTGTAACTGCATTTTTGGGTATATTTTCAATCTTAAATGATTTTAAAAATACAAGCAAAATATAAATCGTTAAATATATAAGTTGAAATATATACAAACGTATATATATATAAATATAAATATAAAATATATATAATTAAAAAGAGGATACAAAAACAATGGTTTTAAAAAGTTACAGTACTTTTTATTGACGTCATTGAATTGTTTTTTAACAATTCAATTATTCTTTAGAACATTTGTTTAGATGAAGGAAATATGGTTATTGAAAATCGGGAGAGTATACTTAATTCTACATATTTGTAGCACAAATTTGAGTTTTATGTAACAAGCACAATTTTTAGAATTTTTAGGAGAAATATTTAGAAATTTAAAAGAGAGACAACAGTTTTTTATTAAATTAGAAAAATAACAGTTTTAAATTTGTTTAAAACTTTATCGTTGAAGAAAGGGAGATGTTGCACACATGAATAGCCTATATGTAATGTAGATATTGTAATATATTAGTGCAAAATTTGCTTTTATATAATCTGGACTAATATCATTATTCGTTCTACGATTATTTACTAAATTATGTCTAAATTATTTTAAAAGGATAATTTTTTGTTATTGTATCATTAATTACATTTTTTATTCTATTTTTTATTCTATTTTTGTTTTAATTAAATGTTTATTGAATTATTTTAATAATAATAATTTTGTTATTTATTAATAAATACTCCTTGTAATTTTAAAAATCTCTAATTTATTAATAATTTATAGTAAGTAATTAACTTATTACTGGCTAATAACGAGTTAATACTAATAATAATTGCCAATCAGTGTTTTAACAAATAATATTTAATAATTGAAGATAATTGAGTAGCTTTCTTTTTTTTAATTCTAATATCCAGAAATAATTTAGAAAAATTTTGTAAATTATTGGCTAATTTTATAAATAGTATCTATCTACTAATAAAAAACAATCTACTTTATTAACATTTTTTTGTTTTGGCATCCAGTGACATTAATCACGATTTGCATTTTTGTTATGCCTTTTTCACTAATTACGATTAGCACTAGTTGTAAGTAGAAATAAAATAAACATGAAAATATAAAATAAGAAAATAAGATTCTTTAATTAGATGCAAACAAGTAATATTTTGTGGCATAGATCGTGTTAGATAAATATATTATATCGACCGATGTAAATTTTAGAGATCAAGATATTACAATACACAAGACCTAATTAATCTTAACTGTTACTACATAAGTTTACGTAGTTTGTTATAATTATAATCACCAAAGATATCGAGCCCTTTTTTGACAAATGTGAGTGTAGTATCAAAATCAGGATGGACCAGTTAGATCGAGGGATTGTTGTTAGTAGAATTATTTGTTGCAGAATAGTATGGTTGTTCAACATAAACTTAACCCTAGAACATCACCTTCCTAAAAGTTTTGAATCCACCACTGGGTGTATAATACCCAGTGTAATTTTAATGATCAATAATTTTTCGAAAAGTTGATATTTTTATAACTTTTTTTTTTTTTTTTTTTTTTTTTTTTTTTTTTTTTTTTTTTTTTTTTTAATTTAAACACCAGAATGTCGAGAACGCGCCTGTATCATTGTAATTACGATTAACATTTAAAAACAAAAGTTATTTTCAGAAAAAGCCCCAGTAGAAATTTTCTGACTCACAAAAAAGCGCTATTTGCTTCTAAAAAATTACTTTTTTTTAACGTTATATTATATAAAAAGATTAATCATTTGTTGAAGGTAACGGATGTAATTTTCAGAAAGAAATAAAAAATAATTATTTAAAAAAATATATATTGTTTAGACGTTACAAAGTTGACTATGACGCAAAAGCATTCACACCACACATGGGTGGTAGCACACTGAACATTGTTTTTAATGGCGTGTCATACATCTACGGCAGATGAGACTGCGCAGCGTGAAGAGTCGTAGAGGGGGAACAAAAGTTTATTTGCCTTACCACTTTGATTTTCACTATATAGAAACGGCGGGTATTTTAATAACAAACGTAGGTGTGCTATACCCAGTGTGGTATTCTAGGGTTAAGCATTGCAAAAATACAGGATAATCTTGAAAACTATCTTAGTTCTATATATATATATATATATATATATATATATATATATATATATATATCCGTGAGAATATTGAAGAAATAAATCAAATAATTTTTTTAGTAAAAGATAAACATTTTACATAATTAAAAAAAAAACAAATTTGAAAAATAATTGAAAAATTTATGAATTTAAAAACAATTAAATATCTAAATATTTAAAGAAGCTAATTTGAAAGATTAGAATCCCACTTTCAAAGTAAAAAATTAAAATAAAAAACAAAAATTTTAAAACTTTAGAATAAAGAAGTATATAATGTTTAAGAAATCAAATTTTGCTCGAAATCTAAAGATTTAAGAAAATGTGAATATAAAATAGTCGAAGAATTTAAGACTTTCAAGAATCTGGAAATACAAAATTTGAAGGTTTAAATTAAAGAAATTTAAGAATTAAATAAGTTTTGAAACAATTGTGAATTTATTTCAGAATTAAGATTCTAGGAGACAAAAAACTCTTGTATAAATGATTTTATTAGAGATTATCTTAAAATTAAAGAATGTGAAAAAATGTAACTTTTTCACGATCAGAGTAAGAAATTTGCAAAACTGAAAAGAAGTATAAGAAAAATGTATTAAAGTACATATAGAGCATACACATAATAAAAATTATATATTTCTCTTTGTTGGCGAAGGCAGTTGCATGAGACAGTTAGTATATCTGTGTGAATTGAAAAGAAGAGCGTAGATTGTAAATGTAATCGAATAAAGATGTAGTTTTATTGTTATCTCTTTTTCTCGTCGACGACCAATTGTGAAAAAAGAAAGAAATAGAATACATTGACGAATAAAACATGAGAACTAATTTGTATTGTGAGCTATAAACAACTGTAAATATTCCTACTTCCTTCATTTTTTTTTTTTTTTTTTTTTAATTGATTTCTCACGAAATTATCTATTCGTATCTGGTCAAATGCTTTAAAAATCTTATAAAAAATTTTTAAAGTAACATATACTAAAGATGCAATAATAATTAGTAGCAATAATGTGTAATAATGATGTGTGATATGTTATGTTCCTAAATAATTTTTGAAATTTTAATACATGATCATAATTTCGTGAGTAATTATATAAATATTGATCTCATCAAAATAGTATTTTTTTTTTTTATTCCTGTAATTTTCCCAGGTTTAAAGTTAAATAACAAAGAATGTTTTGCCATGTTTTTTTTTACGGGCAAACTTGAAGAGAATAAATGTCAAAAAGTCAAAATTCCAGAATTTCGATGTTATCTTGTCAGGATGTTATCGTTAATCACGAATGTCTCGATAAAAAACATAATCGCAATTTAATCTCGTGATTCGCATCGATCTCGTAAGAATCTCGAGTGACGCATGTGATGTTACTTTCCGTTTGTTTTAGATCGGGGACAATGGGTAGCCATTGGAGTGTTGACTGCTATATTGGTGTTTTTAATCATTTTATTCATAATTAAATGAATCATCTCTCGTCTCTTCTAGCTTCTTCCCTTTTTTTTCCTTTCCTATGATAAAGATTTCTTTTGTAGTTTTAAGCGTAATCTAAGTCCGTTTGACCTATTACTGATAGTGAAATTTTATGAATATTAGAAATAAATACAGAGTTATAATAATTTATAATAATTTATAATGGTCTTCTCTTAAATGTCATTCACCAGTAATAAATGCAATAGTATTTTCTATAATTGCCTATATAAACTAATTAAGTATATATATTAATATCATATATTATAGTTATAATGTTATGTAATATATAAAATATATTAAAATTGTTTCTTCGCTAAAACAAAACATCTCTAACCTTAAATATGTTTTTTCTTTGTTTGGAAGATAAGAATATGTAGCGATTTATGAAGTTGATCAAACGTTTTAAAAATTTTTAAATGTTATTTAGATATATATTATCCTTCCTAATTTATTCTTCCAATAATATAAAGTTATGAAATATTTCAATCAACTTCGTGAATAACTGCAAGAAATATGAAAGTAATATTATTGAGTTAAAAGATAAAAGATAAAAGATAAAATATATATATATATATATATATATATATATATATATGTATATATATTAATATATAATGTTTTTTAACATCAACCTAACATTTATTCTCCTATATAGCATGCATAATTAATGATAATAATGTTATCCTTTATAATTACTTTCAAAATATTTATTGTCCTTAAACATTACAATCTGTTAATCTGTAGAACGTTTTCATATAAAAATGTTCTTTTTTATTTTGTTTATCTTGTCTATATAAAAATATAATCTATACGTAAACTAGTCTCGATTATCTGAGTGATTAGGCAAATTTCATAGCAACATGAATGATTATTACTCTAAACTGTATATATATTTTATTCGGTGTTTTTCTACTAATATACAGGGAAAAATAGATCTTTTATTTTATTTTTATTTTAATATAAAAATGGATTTTAACCCGTTGACTATGAATGACGGCTACAGCCGCAACGTAGAAAAAACAAAGTAAAACTTTTTGAATTTGCTTGAAACTTGTTACTCGGGGGTTTTTGGGGTCGCTGATTACGAATCCGAAGTCAGATATACAAAATTCAAAATGGCGTATCCAATATGGCGGATCAAAATTACAAAAAATAATCTGATTTTCATAAAATTTTTAAATATTTTAAATTTTTTAAATTTTTGAGATTTTTGAAATAATTTTTTTCATAAATTTTTTTTATTCGGATTCAGAGACCCAAAAAACATAAGGGCACCAAATTTCATTAAAATCAGACCATTTTTTGTAATTTTGATCCGCCATATTGGATCCGCCATTTTGAATTTTAAAAATCTGACATCATATTCGAATTCAGAGACCCAAAAAACATAAGGGTATCAAGTTTCATAATAATCCGATGAACTTTTTTTCAACACACTTTTGGCCTAAATAGTAAAATTCTCTTACACAGCCAATGGGTTAACTGTATTCTTATATCGAGATTTGTCTTTTCATTATCCCAGAAATAGCTTTGCTATTACTTTTTTGATTACTCACGTTATTCTCTTTTTCATTGTTCCACTATCTCGTAAAGGCCGAAAAACACGTCTAAAATTAACATAATTGTTTTCTTAAATTCTATATATCATTGCAAATAATGCACTAACATGCATTGACATGGCAGTTACATGTTATGGATGTACACAGATCTATATACATATTTATACATGATCACTAACCATTATAACAAATATAATAGAGAAGAGATGTAAATTGAATGATAAATGATCATAAATCCAAACATATATACTATAAAAGAATCTTTGGTATGAAATGTTTATTATTGCCATTGCGTGCATATGTATTTATGCACAAAATTCGTCCCTAGCCTAACATGCAAAATGCCTTTTATGTAGATTATTTAAGAATGCCATTTAGAATTTATAAAAATTTATTTGCTTGGAAAAAGAGGTGTATCAAAAGTCCATTAAATAATTCTTAATCGTATCCTTGCAAACGAAATTTTTATCATTAAGAATCTATGTAAGTAATCATTAAGTGTATTTGTTTAAAATTATTAAGATTTCTTTAAAATTTTGAATATTATAAAAACTTGTTCATCTTTATGTTATTATTTAAGAAGTTTGCTTATTGCTGGAAAATCTAATCTGAATTGTTAAATATTATCATATTATAAAATTCCAATATCCTCTTTTTTTAAAAATCGTAGTTTTAACGATTTAAAAAGATCCTCGACCTAAAAAATGTTTTAAATCTTTGAATCTTAACGTTAAGAATATACACTTGAAACATTTCGTATAGCTAATAATATATTTCTTAAAAAATGATGCAAAAATGAATAATGTGTAAAAAGATAAATTTCAAGGCTCAAGACGGACGCGTTGATAACAATCAGTTGGTAAAGCCTTTCGAATATCATCAATGTTTTCCACTTCGATTCGCAGTCTGCTAACCTCATCTTCATAATTTTTAACCCACTGCGTTTGTAGATTTTTCGCATCCGTCAATGCGCGAATTCGTTGATCCAGATTGGCCGCCTTTATTTCTTTCTCAGCGGCAACTAAACGTTCTTCTAAGCGATTCAAATCGGCATCGTCTAAATTGCAAAATTAAAGTTTTGTTCAAGAAAAATGATCGAATTTGACTCGCAATAATTAATAATATAAACAAGTATATTTATGACTATAGAACAAAATCTAGAGAAATAGACTTTTATATATATTAGAGATAGACGAATATAAAGTTTAAAGGTCAAGTGATTGTAGAGAGAGATTTGAACTCACCGATTTCTGGTAGATTCTCGAGTTCCCTGATAATTGCGGCAACCTCTAATAAGGCCTTATCAACTTGCTGTGACGCCAGAGTCACATTAGTTTTCGCCTGGCCAACTTTATAGTTTGCCTAAAAATCAGAGTTTTAGGTACTATAATTTGCCTTAGTCTTAATTAACAAACAATTGAATTAGAAAATAGAAACAGCCTCGGATTGTTCTTTAATTAATTAATGTTTTATTTCCTATCCCTTTTTCCTCTCTCTCAGCTGACTTAATTAAATTTTTACCTCGGCGGTGATATTGGCATCCTTGGTCATTTGAATCTCATATTGTTTGATCATGGAATCCGTAGTGTCAACTCGAAGATGTAACTTCTCGGCTTCATTTCCAAGTCGTAGAGCTTCAATTTTAGTTTTATTTGCTTCCATTCTGATGTCATTCGCGTTAGTGCTCGCTCTATCCGCATAAGTCTGTATAAATAATATGTAATGATTATAATATAGTAATATGTATATATAATGATAATATCATTTACATGTAATGAAATGGAAAAAATTACGTATAATATAACAAGATATATATATATATATAAGAATGAAAATAAGTGTATCACCAAATAAGTATTGAAAAAATAAAAATAAAAGATATATAAGTTATAGTATAGAGTTTTCGTTAAGAAAGAAAAATGTAATAAAACTTCATTATATATATATAATAATTAAGTTTTTTAAATAAAAATTATTTTTAACTATTTTACCTGAGCATTTTGCGCAATTTCGCGTGCACTTTTAGCGTTACCTTCCGAACCATTTAGCACTCTCTCCGTCTCTCTAGCTTTTGCACTAGCATTAGTAATCAAGTCTTCAATCTTTTGGATATCCTGCAAGGCGCTCTGAGCCTTAACACGTTCACGTTGCACTTCAGCATCAAATTCTAATACAATATAAATATCAGAATAAAGTTTCTTAAAGAAAAAATTTTTGAAAAATTCATGAGTTTCTCCGTTTGTCTAATTTCATAGAATAAAAAATTTCTACATTTTTTCACAGAACTTACCTCCTAATTTCTTCAAGGTTTCCTGAGCTTCTTTCAATGTCTGATCGCCACGTTTGACAGCATCATTTGCCGTCTCGTTGGCTTCATCTAATTCAGCTAACAATTCGGCCGTTGCGGCTTGTTGATCTTGAGCTCTATCTAAAAGTTCTTCGCTCCTTCTAATTTTTTCAGCCATCTCATTCATAAGATTTTCGTTTTGCTCCAATAAGAGTTGCGCTTGCTCTTTGATCTGCAAGCTCTATTTTGTAACATATAGATTATTTAAATTTTGTACTAGCATTAACCTTTATATTATTTCTTAGATTTTGAGATCAGTTAGATTACAATCAATGTCATTACATAAGGAAAATAAGAACAACACGTCATTATTAAAGTGAGAAATATGAAATAATAAATTTTTTTGTATTTCCAAATACACAGATATTTCCAACCTACTAAACTGCGCGCTGATTTTTTGTCGGACTTTAAAATACAGTCTTCATTGGAGCATTAAAATCTCCTTTTCCTCCCCAATTAATGATATTGATTGTATAGCTTGAGAACTTTTCTAATTATTGTCAGTTAGATTAGTTCTTTTTGACGCGAATTCATATATTATAATTCTGTATATATATACATATATATATATATATATATATATATATATATATATATATATATGGTTATATATAGGTCCGGAAGTATGTTCCGGGACTTTTATTTTTGATATCGGTCTGTCCTGGAAAAAATTGATGTCCTACGGCAATTTTCGGGACAGTTTTTTGAATCTGATTACATATATATGCGTTATATTCCAGGACTGTACATTTCAAAAAACGTAAACAGTTCCGGAACATACCTCTGGACCTACATATATATATATATATATATATATATATATAACCTGTGTGTATTTATTTATAACATCATAATTACCACACTGCTAACGCTTTCTATTTGCTGTCGCAATTGCTCGATATCGACTGGAGGAAGTGTTAAATCGAGAATTAGCAAATCTAACGCTTCCTGAGAAACAGATGAGGACTTGGTAGCTGCGATGGCAGTGAGATTCTTCACTTCGTCCATACGATCCTCCAATTGCGCCAACTTGTTCTCCAGATCTCTTATTTCATCCCTACAGAATCTCTTTTTTAATGCTTTACGTATACAGATTATATTATAAAAGATCGAAAATATTAAATAGTAATTACAAATTAATAAATTAAATAAATAAATAATATTTATAAATTTTAAATATTATAAATAATTAGAAATGATATAGAGAAAAAAGAAAATATTACTAACGTTATATTGGAATATTTCGATATCGTTTTTTTTGCGAGATTGTAAGCCTCCAATGTCGTGTCTCGCGCCTGCTCCGCCAGCATATGAAGCTTCTTGGCTTCATTTGTATTTCTAAAAAAATAGAATCCCAATATTGAATAACAATATTATATAACAATATAATCACTAAAAACTTTTCGGTATATACATACATATAATATAGTAATTTGAAGAAATTTATTTAATAATAATTTATAAATAATTCTTCACTTTTATCTTTAAAAAGATCTATAGAATATAGAAGAAAACTATTTTATTAATACAAATAACAAAATGGAAATTGCAATTAACTCTACGGAAAAATTCTTTTTTTTATTAATCCTCCGTATGCATATATTTTTCGTTACCTTCCTAGTACATATTTGGGTCTGTCACGTTTGACGCTAATTTTCCCTATCTAAAATATTTAAAAAAAATCTGAAAAAAAATCACAAAACATCTGTCTACATTGTAGTTGACGATTTTATAGTTTATTTTGATAAATATCGTTTATTTAATATTTTCTCGCATGCTTGCAAGTTTTTACAGTTACGAGCAATTTGGCTCGGACGCCGTAGACCCACATATGCACACGGAAGGTTAATGAAATAAGTTAAAAATTTATAAATATTTATAATGCAAAATACATACACTTCAGCGAGTAGACGCGCCTCCTGTGCGATCGATGTCATCTGTTGATTCTGCTGGCCGACTTGCTCAGCGCGCAATTTTGCCGAAGTTAAAGCGCTCGCTCCATCTGTACCCAAGTAATCTTCCGCCTCCTGTCATTCATCATAAAATTATAAATTAGTTAATATATAACTTAATAAATTTAAAATAAGAGTCATTCATGAAGTTATAATCGAATCTTTCGAATAGCTTTTAGAAATAGAGAAAAGGAAGATATAAGAGAACATATATGTAAAAGATTGGTCTGACGGATAGAGGTAACCTCTAGATGGGAAAACTGGGCTCCGTCTTTCGAAAAGAGACGTTAAGCAGTTGGTCGACTCATAGCCGTCGACCGCTATGAAGTACCTCAGGGAAAAAGCAGAAGGCGCTATCCAATAGGACGGCTTCTGTACAGCGGTGTGGAAGGCAACGGGAAACCACCACACTATTTATATTCCCACGAGAGTTATGAATGATGTAAAAAAAAAAAAGTTCATAACCACGACCACTCTGTCAAGAGTGTACGACTAAGAAGATATGTAAAAGAAAATTTTGCAGTTTATATGCGTTAACAAGTATATTATGTTACAGAATAATATATTCCTAAATAATCTTTTACAATGTACAGTCAATATCCGAAATTGTTATAAAGGAGCAAAATTTTATTTACCGTTAGCTGCTCGTAGATTTTATCCAAAACTTTCTCTGCCTCGTCGATATTCGTCAAACCTTCCTCAGTTATATCGCGTGCATCATTCGCCGTCACGTCCACAGTTTGATAGATCTTGTCAATCGTATTTAATTGCTCACGCAGCTCGCCTAGCTGTTCCACTAACGTTTTATTCTCACCTAATAAAGGTATTAGTTTTACCTTTTACAATAATATAAGCAAAATCACAATATTAAATATTTATAGGGTAAAACTCCTGTTTAGAGGAGGCAGCTCCAATGACCTTGATATGTTGTCATATGTTGTCAAGATCAAGATTCTGAACAACATTCAAAAGGTTTTAGTCGTCGCTCGTTGTTTGTTAAAAAGTTATTAACAAATGTAACTGAGAAATATAATAGTTTGTCTCAATTTGTGTCAAAAAATTGTATATATACTTTTCTATACCAACTATTCTCTGTTTTAACAAAAAGACTTCAATATATTAACGATTCATTGCTTTAAAAAACTTCATTCATATATTTCCTTCATTCATATATTGCTACATATATATTAGTCGTTTATGCCTTTCAATACTCAAAATAACTGCTATATTTTTCAAAATTTTTTTATTAATAAATTTTTAATAAAGAACGAGCGAACAACTAAAACTTTTTGAAGGTTATTCAAGAGAGTGACCTTTATAATATATGTCAAGGCCATAGGAGCTGCCTCCCCTAAACAGGTTTTACCATTTCTAGTTATCATTAAAATAATTTTAATGATTTTTAGATAATTTTTCATTATTTAATTATATATAATTATTATCTAATTTCCAATTCAAAATAGATGACTAATAATATTTACTGCCGGATCCTCGCTTGGCGATAGTCAATAATGTTTTTACTCGATCCTGTACGTTCTTGAGCTCCTTCTCGAAATCTGAATCCTTAATGACAGTTGGACTGCTATTAATCTTATAAAGGGTATCTTCAAGTTCAGCCAAACGTCGTCGGTGATCATTGACTGCCGATTGTACAAGATTGTAACAATCGGGACAGTCAATACAACCGTGCTGACGGTTATGCTTGTTTTCCTTACAGCGATCACAACGCCTGCCTTCAACGTTTGTCAAGCACTACCGACACAATCGTTAAAAGTATTAAACAAAAGATAAAAAGGAGCAAATTTATTGTGGAAAAAAAAAATAAAAACTAAAAAATAATAAAATTTTCATGTAAATTTACAGTTGATTTGATTTATACCACAACTGCGCAAACACGTAATTTTAATTTAAATCCTAGTAATCGCCCATTTTGTTACATTTGTACACAATTATTTAATTTTATATAGGTATAGATACTTACAGGACATTGTCCGTTTGCATCACATTGCAAATCCTGGGAACCAATACTATCGCAATCGCAAGGCTTGCAGCCATCTCGGCTAAATCCATACTGATAGGGCTCACAGGCATCACAATGTTGACCCGTTATTCCAAGTCGGCACTGACATTGTCCTGTTATCGAGTCACAAGTGCGATTATAAGAACCTTCCAAATCGCAGTTACAAGGCGTGCAACCCTGGGACACAAAGATGTACCTTTTACTAAGGCAATTTAAAAACAATTTTAAAAGAAGTAATATATAAATTTTTGTACATGAAATAAACAACACGTTAGTTAAAGTGTTATTTGATCAATAACTTGATAATTCATTGTATCAGTTATCATTAAATTATCTCTATTCTTTTATTTTAATTTAGCAGACTTTACCTCTCCGCTCATAATATGGTAATAGCCTTCCTCGCATTTATCGCAATTGCGACCTATAACGTGCGGCTTACAGACGCAATGTCCCGTTAATTGATCGCACGGCACGATTCTTCCATCCTCAAGTTCCAAAGTACCCGGTGGATAACACTGACACAACTTACACCCGTCTTCCTTGCGATCGGACAATGCGTCTCCGTAATATCCTATTATATAAAACATAACAATATAAAATATAATCGAACACACATATTATATACTATAGAAATTTGTGGAAGAAATATTATATAATGGATCTTTATGAAATAGTTCTCAATTTATATTTACCGGCTAGACATTCCTCACAGTGAAAGCCAGCTGTATTATTGACGCATTTAAGACATTCTCCCGTCTCGTGATTACAATTTCTAACTGCATTTAAGTCGATGTTGTTGTTGCAATCACAAGGACGGCAAGCGAGACCTCTTTCAGGATTCCCGTAGTAACCATCGGAGCATGTTTCACATCTAGGTCCTACACAAGAACGTACATTTTATATGACCTTTAAAAAAATAAAAAAAAAAAAAAAAAAAAAAAAAAGAGAAAAGCAAGAAATATTAATAGACGCTATGATGCTTATCTTAGATCCTTATGTTAAAGTACTTGAAGAAGGTATTTGTAAAAACTATACACATATACTTACCAGTCCTGCCAATAGGACATTCGGAGCAGATAGGATCCGGATTGTTGCCTAGAAGAATGCAAGGCCCATTGTCGGGACAAGGGCACGGTTTGCAATCGTCCGAGGTTCCTTTCAATGGATAACCATAATATCCTCTACTACATAGCTCGCAATTGCTTCCTGCAGTATTATGCTGACAGATACATTGCCCTAAAATGTAGGGAAAAAATATCATATTCGAAATATTATTAAACACTCTAAAATGCCTATATTTATGTGAGTTTATCACTCTTTCAGAAAAATTAGATAAGAGCAAGAGTCGAAACACTTGCGATATGCTCGAAAAGTCGTTAAAGTTATTAGACGAACGTAATTTGACAAATAATGCGATAATAAGTAAATTCTATTCAAATTTCGCGTTTTCCAGAAGATTATAATCGCAAAGAATTAAAACTAAAAAGTTACTTTATCTCTAGAGTTTAGTTTGATTTATCTCTCTTTAAAACGTATAATATAATAAAATCTAATTACCAGTCTCAGCCTCGCAAATATCGGCATGTCCATTGCAGTTGCAAGGAATGCAAAGGGCGAAGGGACCACCATTCGGCGGGTCGTGGTGAAATCCGGGCGCGCATGACTCACAAAACTGACCGACGTAGCCATGAGGACACTGACAATGTTCCACCCAATCGGCCGGCTCGCCGGCTGCGCCACGATGAGCCGTCTCTAATTTCACATCGTCCAAAAATCCTCGGCCTTGATGCGTATAAGTCCCGCGGATCTTTATGGCGGTCAAGTTTGACAAAATTGACATGAAAGCACGAGAGGATAATCGCGGTTGCCAGCCGTAAGTGCCATGCTCGTGTAACTTGAATCGATATTCTTGAGGCTGTAAAGATAAATCATGTTAATGCAATACTGTAAGAAAATGAAGTAAAAATAAGAACACTCACTGTAACAGTCGGTAAACGATTTTTCTGGCCAAAGATCGGTTGCGTGATTTGCTCGCCATTTCCACCTTCTAAAATTACATCGCGTGCCGTAGGAGCCGGACCAGTTTCCCCTATCCTCAGTATGAACGATATATCCTGATTGTATGACGCTCGCTGGTCTCCTAGAAATTTATCAGGCGCGAGGAAGTATACGTTGTCACGGTCGAGCGCGGTAACCGAAACCGTCTGCGTCAATGCATCGTAATGCAACGGAATCGGATTACCGGCTACGGATGCGGACCAGTGCTCGTTTCCTCGTACGAACATACTCTCGATGAATAGTTTCGAGTAACCGGTCGCTGGCCGACAGACCGAGGAGTGACCGTAACAGAAACAGGGAGTGCAGCCGAACTCATTATCCACTGCCAAATTGAAGAAACCTGGTCGACACCTAATCAATTTTGGCATTCAATTAGTGGATTTTGATTTTTTAGCAGAAGGAAAAATCAACAGAGCCTAATTAAAAATAAAATTGAAATTCGCAATAATGAAAATTGATTACACACTAATCAAAGAATCGTTATTGCAAATGTACGAGAGAAGTTCTATATAATCTAAACATATAATATTTCAACTATTTTTTAATAATAATGTAAGCTAAAAGATCAAAAAGCCATAAGTTTATCATTTAATATAAGTTGGCAGTCAATATGTTAAAGTGTGAGTCGGTTAATTTAATATTCTTTCTCAAAAAGATATGGCTTGATTGAATAGTTGAAGCATAACAAGACTAACTCTCTGCAGCGTTTTCCCTCGACGTTTTCTTTACAGACGCAAACCCCCGTGACAGTATCGCAGTTGGGAACGTTGTCTGCCGACCCTGCCAAGCTGCACTCGCAGGAGGTACAGCCCTGCGAGCCGAAATTGTAGAAATTGGCCGCACAGCGATCACATTTATCTCCTGTTACGCCAGGTTTACATTGGCATTTACCCTCGCTGTTGCACTGCAAGCTTCTCGAACCTACCATTTATTAAATTTTAATTTATTATCCTATTATAAAAGAGTTTGATTTAGGATAGAATTAATCTATCTTTATATCAAGGAAAACTGTGATGTTAATTTAAAGGACCCCGCACATACCTTGGAAATTGGCTGAAATAGAAATTGATGGTTTTTATGATGCTGATCAAAAGTCATAATGAGTAAGATTCACAATAATCAACCTTTAAGCGCTATGAGTGTTCAAAAGTAAAAAATAAGAGGTCTGTTCCATTTAGCTGAACTTCTTGCACAATTCATCTTTTTTCTTTTTCTCTCCAACGTAAAAAGAAAAAGAGAAAAGATAAACCGCGCAAGAAGTTCAATTAAAAAGAACAGGCCTAATGTGTTATTTCAGTGCTATTGCGGGACAGTGGATTACAATGTATTATTCTGCAGAATCACACAACTTATTCTTTTTATTAATACAAAAATATGTATTTATGTGAAAAAATATGTACATACGTGTATATACACACATATATGAAGCCCGGCTGGCAGCCGAGATATGACAGCGTGGTTAGTTTCGTGGTTATAATTCATATATATGTGTGTATATACATGCATGTACATATTTTTTCACATAAATACATATTTTTGTATTAACAAAAAGAATAAGTTGTGCGATTCTGCAAAATAATACATTGTAATTTGGATCCTAAAGCCGTCTGTAATACTGACATTTTTATTAAACGCATATCTTTTTATTGGCTTTATGGATTTAAAAATCCTTCTCCAAAGTTAAAGTATAATATGCGTTAATGCTTTCCACGACGGTCGATTTTATACCGAGAACTTTTTGTCGGTAATACAGACGGCATTAGGATCCTCTTAAACAGTCGATTACTGTGAATCTTGCCCATTATAACTTTCGATCAATATCACATAAACTATTTATTTCTGAAATCCATTGTACCACAATAGTACTGAAATAACACCTCATTTTGACTTTTGAACGATAACGCCTAAACGGTTGATTATTGAATTTTGCCCATTATAACGTTTGATCACATAAACTATTTCCAAAGTTTCAGCCAATTTCACCGAAAGTCAATTTTCATAAGGTATGTGCGGAGTCCTTTGAGAAATTACCGAATTTATGATTGCAATTATTTTATTTAAGATTATTATAGCATTATATATATATATATATATATATATATATATATATATATATATATATATACCAATCTCATTGCAGTTGCATGCAATGCAGTAGTTATCCTCAGGTCGTTGATAATAATTTTCGCGACATTGTTCGCAATTGGCGCCATCGCGATTCGCTCGACAATCCAAGCAATGACCTCCGTGACCGGTCAACTTATACAGTTCCCTGTCGAAGTAACACCTGTCCGAGTATCCGTTACAGTTACAAGCTGCAAGAAATAATAAATAAACGAATTAAATAATTACAAAATTTTTAAATGCGGGAAAAAGAAACAAATACATGTATCCTCCTCATACAAGATGATATTATTATTTTTGAACATTAAATATTAAAATTTATTGTATAACAATGAAAAGGAATAATGCAGGAAGACGTTGAGATTGTTGAGAATAAGTTGCATTAAATAAATAATAAATCTAATTATTTAATTATATTTATCTAATAATTATAATTTTGAATAATAACTTAATATTGAAGTTTAAATGTTTTTACGAAGATATATAAATTTTATTTAGAATGTCGTGATCAATATCTTGTTAATACATATAATGTCATTATGAACAATTCTATAAACAATATATCATTGTTAATAATTACTGGAGCCTGAATACCAAGGGCGTATTTTATCCCGCGGCGTGCACGGCAATATGCAATTCGCTATCATTAATAACACGATTAATTTCATTTTTTTTTTTCGGTTTGAGAACAGTCACAAAGGTCGATGCATTATAATTCAACTTATTTCTTATTATTGGTTATTATTATAATTTGATTACAATTTACAATTGTTTAATCGTATAATTGTATGTTTAATTGTGCTTGCTTATAAATGTCAAATTGTTACTTCAACTGTTACACATACTCGATCACTGTCACTTTAAATTTCACATGATCTGTTCAAATTACATCCCCTTAAATTGCTTTTTAGATATTTATCGAAAATCTATTTTTTATTATGTCTTTTATTATACTGGATTTCGAGGATTTTGATCAGTGGACAGATATGCTTTTATCGCGGTATTGTGGTACACCGAATGCAGACAAAAGTGCATTGAACGGCCGTGTACCTTCCCCACAAGCCATGCATCCCCACTCGAGAGAGAGCGGGAGATGAACGTAAAAGGCAAGGCTGGTATCAGGTAATACTGGCGAAGGTGCAGTCGCTTATGGTGTTTGCAATGCTCACCGTGTCTCTCATTGGATACATATTACGTTATGCAGACCAAAACCTAAGTCTACAGTTTTTCGCATATAAATGCAGTTATTTTAGAAAAACAGTTATTTACGAATAAAAAAAATTCTATAATGATATTAAATAAAAAATAAAAAAAATTATTACATGATTAATTGTAATGGCTTTTGATAATTGATTCCGTTATGCATAACACATTACACATATCCGACAACATTTTGCAATAGAGATTATAGAAATATAAAAATTGGCACTTTTACATAACTATACATTCTATTATCTTTTTTTTTAACTACACGATTCTTGTTTTGATTTGTGTATTTCTTTTTCTAATCAATTCAGATTAATCTCAACACAACTTTAGACTAATTATATTTAGCTAATTAGATTTTACAGCTAAAGCTAATTAGATATAATTATATTAAGCTAAAAATAAAGATAATGAGGAAATTAATATTTAAAATAAAGTTAGCAAAGGATGAAAATAATTCTTCTTTTCACTATCCACTTTTAATAACTAAACTTTCTTGTTTTATGTTTTAAATTCTGCCTTGTAACTTGCTAAAGTTTAAATTAATTAAATCATTGATTTCAATAGATCTTTTTTATCAATTTTAATATTTATTTAGATACTGAAGGAATTAATATTCAAAATTTGTTGTATATTGATGATTGCATTTAAAGTTATTAAAATATGCATCTAATATTTACGTAAATACTTACGTTTGCATTCATGCGCATCTGTAGTTGTGGCACGGCCCCAAGGAGCGTCATTGTAAAAAGGTAGGCACTCGTTGCAGTCTGGACCAGCAGTATTGTGCTCACATCTGCGAATAAGTTGTTTAGCTTCCAACTTGTAGCATTACTTACAATCTTATCAAAGGTAGCAGCAAAGTGACAAGAATTGTTATTATTATTATTATTGGTAGTTTGAAAATTCTAATTTAATTTAACTTAAATATAGAATGTTATAATTTTACTTTTAAAAATATCTATCTTATTGCAAATAAAACATTTTATCACAATCTATCAATTGTATGTGTAATGCTAAAAATTAGTTTATTTTGATGATTATTTTGACATATCAGAAAATTTACCGAGAAACCTTGAAAAATAAGAAAAAAAGAAAAGAAAGATAAATAGATATTAAATGCCAAAATTTAATTGCGTGCGTATGTGTGTGTGTGTGTGTGTGTGTGTGTGTGTGTGTGTGTGTGTGTGCGTGCGTGCGTGCGTGCGTGCGTGCGTGCGTGCGTGTATGTGCGAAAAATCACTACTAAGAGAAGGGAATTATTACCGGCAGACTCTGCGAGTTCTGCCGTCGACACTGGTGCTGTTTACGCATTCTCCAGCGTGGCCATTGCAGGCGCATCTTGCACCAACCGCTACATCGGCTATTGCATAGTAATAAGATTTCAGCACTTGTGCGTCGCCAAAAACTTCATCGCCAAATGTATTTAGCCTGTCCAGAGTGATCCTTAAATCCGTCGCTTGAACCCATTCCTATAAAACAAACCGCGTTTGTTAAGCCACCTGTTAGATAATTATAATAAATATAGGCAGTCTGTAAAAAACTTTTAATTTCGTTGTTAAAACAGTCTCAGTTTTTTAAATTACTTTGTATTTTAAATACCAATTTAAGTTATTAAATTATTCTTTAATCAACTATTTTAATCTCATTACTGGCTGCAATTTCTCTGATTTCGTTAATAAATTAAGTTTTAATATAAAATCCAAGATATTATTACATCTTACAGACACAATTAAAACTATCTTTCTGATTTTTATATATTATACTAAGAATATATTATTTTTAACAATTGTTAATTGCCTGAAGTTCGGGGTTGGTTTCGAAGTAATAGGCGGAGGGTCGGCCCTCCAAGGTCGAGAAGGCGACGGTGCCTTTGGTGAGCGGAGAGATGTCAGAGAATTCTGAGGTGCATAGCACGCGAGTGTCGTCACCGCGAATAGTCTCTTTGGATTCGGGCAGCTCGTACGTATCCCGGCACGTCGCTGAATAAAACTGATAAGGTTCCCACGGCGACTTCTCGTTCTTCCGTTTGTAGATACCCCAGCTTTCCGGCCGAGGTGACTCGAACAGTACTCTGACGTATGTTATATCAAATGTCTTTCCTAAACATGTTAAAATCAGAATATTATGAAAAATTATAAATAAAAATAGTGCTAATAATAATTATGTATATAATAGATTATATCTAAAATATATAAATAACAAATAAAGAATTAATTAATTATTAATGTTATCAAGAATAAAGCTCTCGAAAACAATAATAGATAAAGTCATAAAGGCAAATGAGAGCCGTTTCGCTCGATGGACGGGCGACAATAACAACAAACTTATAAAATTAATATATATAATATAACGCAATATAACTATTAATTTTATAAGTTTGTTGTTATTGTCGCCCGTCCATCGAGCGAAACGGCTCTCATTTGCCTTTATGACTTTATCTATAATTATTAATGTATTATTTATTACTCTTATTCAGAAATACTTCAATCTTTAAACAGTTTATGCAAATATATATATATACATATAAGGCGCTTTATCTAGTCTGAATGCTTCAAATATCTAAATTATTATAAAAAATATCAAAAATTTCAAATCAAAATTATTCCGTTTTCAAACATTTTATAATTAATATAACTTTCTTCAAAATTTGTAGATCTAAAGATACTATTTTTTTAAATTAATTATTATTAAAATTATTATCAAATTATTTCTATCGTTAGAAATGTCATCTTCTAACAATAAGATCATAACACATCAATACCGTCGTAAAAGTAGTGATATGCAAGAAGATGCGAGAGATGGTAAATGCTTTGATGAATGAACATATGGTGTACAGATTGTATGTAACTTCGACCACTTTGTATACTCTTCTCCTCACCAATTCAGAAGAAAAAACCATAAAAAATAACTGTGATTGACATATACATAATTTGTCAAGATAAAATTCCTTAAGTTTGTGTAAATTAAATTCAAGTAAAACACTTAATTAAATTAGTGTAAAATACACAATCGAAAAATTTGACCAATTGGTTCAAAACGTTCTAATTTCTAAGTTAAAATATTCTAACTGCTGAACCAGATCCTAAATCAATTCAGAACAAAAAGAAATTCGTAAGAATAAATTTATTTTTAAAGTTCACGAGAGCACTGTGGTTTCTCTATCATCCTTTGTACACTGTATGATTTATCTCATCGCGCGTACATCCTCATAGATAAGGAAGTAAAATGAGAGTAAGCGAGAGCGAGAGAATGGAAGAGAGACATGGAGAAAAAGAGAGAAAGTTATAAACCAGCGACTGTCTATGTCTCTCAGTGTAGAGACACCAGAAATCTTCTACTAGGGTATCCCAGATATATTACAACAAGAATGTACCTAGATGGAGGGTGAGATTGACCTGGTTGGGATACTCGATGCCTTCGTACATGGTGTCCGACTGCCACCACGTAGCGTTGTCATTATTATCGTGGTCAGTGAGGAAAGAAGCTGAGTGATCGCCGCGTCGACAAATTTCGCACGACTTCTTTTGCACGCCCGTCTGCTTACAGAATTCGATGGGACGGTCCTCGCCGCACGTGTTGGTTGCCTCCATCAGCACGTTGAAAGCCGCGTTTTCGAACGGCGGTATACATCTCTAAAACACACCACGCGATGTTTATTTAATTAAATTTTTATAGCATGACACACATTATTAAATTTACTTTTAAAATATAACTCTACAATTATATATACTTTAAAGGAGGATTCCAGTTTGCTTGGTTAAATAAGTCAAATTTTTTTTCTTGCATAAATAAATAGCAGAGAGCTTCAAGAATATATTCCCAAAGTGTTATCGTTAAATGTATAAAATTGACGAAACTAGAGCCCTTTAGTGAGACTCGCTTTGAAACCGTGATAAAAACAAGAATTCTCCGAGAAAGAGAAAAACATTTTATAAGCTCGAAATAGCAGACTGAGCGTTATTTAAGTAACTGTAAGTATCGTGAAAATATCAAAAACTTTATTTCTTTATTCAACTGTAACTCTTTTGACCCGCCATATTGAATCCGCCATTTTGAATTTTGAAAATCTGATATCAGATTCGTATTCAGCGACCTCAAAAACCTTTATACTGAACTCTTCATGCATTTTTACGTGCTTTTTTGGCTGACAGTAAAAAAATAAACTTTAAGTAAACGCGTTTTTCTCAAAACTACTTTTTCTAACTTGGCGTGCAGAATAACTCAAAAAGTAATCAATCAAATAACTTTTGCCAAGTACGATTCGATTCCTTATAATTTTCTCCAGGGATTGAATCTACCGTTACACTTTATTGTTTATCAACAATAAAAGATTGATCTTTTTGATCGAAAAAATGTCACTTTTCTTGCGATTGCTGTAATTCATTTCAATAGGTAATAGAACAATTTTTAATACATTTTTTAATATTAATATTTTAAAAAGAATTATAAATTTACTATAAAAAAAGTCTCCTTTTATAGATATAATATAAATATAGATATAACTGTATTATATTCTTCAATGCGATGAAATTTATATGATAAAAATAAATTAATAAATACGTTAAATATAAAATTAGATAATATTTATCTATGATTAATATAAAAAAATATTAATTAATATAAAAAGTATTATTAACATAAGAAATTTGATCAGGTCTAATTTTCTTAAATCTTAATTGACCTAAATAGTAAAGGATTCTATTTCTAATACAGAAGATATATCTCGCGAGCTTCGCGAATGATATCTCGTCCATTTATATCATGGCCCACACAATTTATCTGCGGGTTCAAGTAACTTGGGGTAACCCCATGATAACCTTAACATCCTCCCGAAATCCAGTACTACGAACTGATTTAATTAACGATGAGAAAAGCACGGGTAGCTGTTTTTTATTTAAAAATATTTAAACAAAATTGATTTGAAAAAAATAAATGTCAGAGAAAAAAATTAACAAATAATAAATAATATGTTGCATTTAAAAAATATAATTATATAAAAAAAATTAACGTTATAAAATTAAGTAAAAATAACAAGCGTTACATAATAGAGAATTATAATAATAGATAATTATATGTAAAAAAATATTAAAATGTTATGTAAAAAAATTATTCATCTTATACAGAAAATTAATAAAAATATATATAAAATACATTGCACCAAAAAAAGAATTTGTACAACTTCTCTACTTTTTCTGATACAATTTTATGTGGAAAAGTGTTTCTTGATTTTTCACAATATCGGTTATATTAAATAAAGTAGCTTGTAATATATATTCTTTCTTTTTGAAGCCAATAGATAATAATCCTTTTTTTCCATTATTCAACGTGCATATAAATAACAAACAATCGGGACGAACCTGCGGCCTGCCGTTCTCATCGTAACACTTGTCCTCATTGCGATTTTTCGGCAGCCGATTAAACAGTTCCTCCGAAGGATCGGCCTCAGGTTCGGCCAGGACGCAGCATCCCACAAGCAACAGCAGGTTCCATATCGTGTTCCCTCTCATCTTATACTTCCGAGGTAAGAAAATCTCTCTCTTTTTCTCTCTCTCTCTCTCCTATCTTTCTCTCTCTGTCCGGATGCTCGGCAAGACTCTTCTCGCTATTCACGAATTTCAGAATTTCACCGACGGCAGTGTCGAGGTTATCTTTGAGGTTAGGCAGCGCGTCCATCGACGAAGATCACCGCCGTCGAGCGATCGTTATCGATCGTGCATCTCCTATTAGCTTTCCATGGATGCTGGACGACGCGCGAGCTCAACTCCGCCGTGGACCACCGATGAATAACGGCGCGACGCCGCTTGCCGCTTACAGTTGCACACATCCACCTCCCAGCTCCCAGCCACTCGACACTCCTGACCCTCCTGACTCCCGACCTCCCGACTAAGTCTCGGCTCTCAACCTCAACCCTCCCGCCACCCGCCATGCATCACCCCTTGCAATATTCTGGCTGTTCCCTGTCCCTGTTTCCCTGACGCCTGGCTCTGGCATTGGCGCCTCCTACACTCGTACTCGTTCTCACAGTCTGCTTACGCTTAAACGCCGGATTTATGTATGTATGTGTATGTACGTATACACATACCTTATATGAAGCTAGTCAACAGAAATTTAAATTTGATTATTTTTATAACTTTTCTAAATGTATTTCGTTGAAAATAAGGCAAATAAGAGTGGGATGCCGTTGTTATAAGAAGTATGTACATACATACATACATATAATACACATAAATATTTTAATATATATAAATTACAAAATAATATAAATTATATACGTTTCGGTCTATCTTTCAGATTCAGACTTGTCTTGCGCCCAATCTTCTCTCTAGCGCTAGTGGGAGCTTTCCAGCAAGCAACACAAGTCGACACAAGTATCGTTTTATCTTTGTTACTCATTGCCAAAAAAGAAAAATAGAACAATGTTTGTATCGACTTGTGTCACTTGCTGGAAAGCCCCAGTAACTCATTACCGTTTCTCTACTATCGTAGTATCAACATGAAGCACTACACGCGGAGAGAGAGCTTACGGACATACATTTTCGTAGTATTTTGAACATTGATTGTTATAATAAATTAATGCAAATTGTAATATCATTTTATTCTCAATTACAGATAATTACCTACTCCCTAGTCTCTTATTTTATCTGTACAGATTCACAAGTTGCCCAATATTAGTTTCAGACCCATGGTTATTTAATAAAAAAACATTTGTTTTGGTCTGTTCTATTACCTTTGGATATCGAATTTTTGAACACCTTGTGATATACCTATATCAAATATCTAGAAGTATACATAAAATAAAAAAAAGAAAATTGCATAAATCTATAAATACACAAATATAAAAAAACATTAAAAAAAATATGAATATAAAATAAAAAAAATTTCTATAAATTAGTAATTTGCACATTTCACTAACTCTTTCCTTATCAGACTGTTTCTTTTGGCACATAGAAATTGTTATTAAATAATTCTATATTATAAAATAAATCTAAAATATTGAATAATAATAATTATCATTGTGTTATATAACTCGTTTTAAGCACTCTGTCAAAGTGCCTTTGAAGTTCTTTCAAACTTTTAAAAACATCTTCCTTTGGCACTTTGCTCTCAATAATCTCATTGTCATGCTTTATTAATAAAGCATTCCAACCGGCGCTTCTTGCTCCAAAATAATCGTTATTTACTGTATCGCCGATGTGTGTCGCTTCTTGAGGTAATATTTCCTTTCCTTGAGAAGATTTCACCAATCTTAATGCTTCCTGGAATATTGGCAAACTTGGCTTTTCTGTTCCAAAGTCATATGAGGTCAGAACAAAGACAAAATACTGACGAATTTGAACATCTTCGAGAATTGATTCCAATCGTTGATCAAAATTTGAGATAACTCCCAAAGCAACATTCTTCTTCTGCAAGGAGTCGAGTAGATCAATGGTACCAGGGTACTTATACCAGCATTTGCTGGTACTATAACAGGTTATCAGGTTGTCAGCAACCTAAGAAAGAAAACAATAAATTAAATCAAATCCATTTGCATCAATAATAAAATAGAAGCAATGGATCAGTAGAAAATAAATATAATAGCAAAGAAATAAAACTGAGCAGAATAGTTTATTTCAATAATAAAGTTTTAACTCTATTTTTTAGATAATTAAATTCAAATAATACAAATAGAATTATAAGTATTATTTTTATATAAATATATAATACAAATAATATTATGTCTTATATCTCCAATTTTTATCATTAATATTACTTTGTCCAATGTTTCCGTCGACACAGAGGCGTGCTGTTCCTTAAATACGTTATATACGATCGTTCTCCACCAGTTCTTCCATCCCAACCCGGTGTGCTTGCCATATATCGGGTGTTCCTTAGTAAGCCGCGCAAAATTGTTCTTGAAGCTTCGCGCCAATTTTCTTGGCTCGACAAGTAAACCGTATTGGGAGCCGATTTCGACGTAATGCTCCTCGAGCTTGGTCATCAGCAACGTACCGGTCACGTCGAAGGTTACGAGACGGGGCCGAACACAATTAATCATAATCCCTCAGTTTCGATGATTTTCAATGAATCAAACAATTAGATACACTCGACAAGAAAGAGAAGAGCGAAGATCCAGTTCGCGATTTGCGGCTGCGAAAGTGCGAAAATATCACATGCACCATGCACCGTGATGCACCGATCATGGCAATCATGAATCATACACGATCAGTCGATGGCGTCGACATCTAGCGAACGATAAAGAAAATCCGAATGTCGAAACATTGGTTACCGACAGGACCGGAGATAAGTTGGCACTGGAAGTTCATATTTTTTAATGAACTATAGCTCAAACAATTGCTCCCTAATTGCTCTTTCAGAATCAACAATTGCTTCTCTTTTAAAATTAATATTTTTTTAAATATTTACAAAAAACGTAAAATTTATCATTTTTAGGCAAAAACATATTTCTAATAACTTTATGCAACTAAATCCGGCATACAATGATTGCTTTTTAATTGCTTCGCATTGCTCCATCTTTATTACTTTAATGATTTGTTGTATTTTTATTGAAAAATTAACAAATTAATTATATTTCACAATTATCGGTTAACTTTTATAACCTTAGGTCTACTACGTCCCCCTTTAGCCGATATTCTAGTCGGATCTTTGACGTCAGTAATGTCAACATTTCTAATCCTGTATTCTCTATATCTGTCCTTGTTTAACTATATAGTAATCTGTTCTTGTTCGATCGCTGCGTCATCTCTCGCTACACGCAATACTGCTTATCCTATCAACCTGCATGGTGCTTTTGCACAAAATAGTAGCGAAGGCTCAAACTTTTTTGTTGCGTTATTAATTTTAGTTTTTCATGTATGGTATTTTTTATTCACATTATACGAATGGCACATGTATCTTATTTTGTACATACATACAAACTGTACAACTCCTGTATTAAGCAAACGTTTACGGTAGGTGACAGCTCAAAAATGTATGTAAAAAAGTTTTTTCGATTTTTGTCTTGAAATCAACACTCGCGCGATGTGTTTTCGTGCATACTTTAATTGTGTATAAACTTTTTTAACTTCTGTGCAATCTACTCAAAGTTGGAGCCCTTCCTGCAATTGTCGGTAATTTGGGTCAATTTAGGCGACAGGAGTCATGGTGGAGACCTCTATCGGGTTGGACTAACTGCGAGTCCGTATTTTATTTATTATAAATTTTTAAGAGCCAAAAAATGGAAAATCCGGCTTTGTACCGGGTTGCGGCTGATCTTACTGATTAAAACGAGCATAATTTTAATGAGATTCGTTAATTAATTTGGCCAAAATTTGGGAAAAACGGCCGGCCGGCCGACATCTCAAATTACGGATTCGTTTTTTCCAAATTTTAGCCAAATTAATTAACGAATCTCATTAAAATTAAGCTCGTTTTAATCAGTAAGATCAGCCGCAACCCGGTACACATAGCCGAATTTTGCATTTTTTGGCTCTTAAAAATTTATAATAAATAAAATACGGACTCGCAGCTAACCCAACCTGACCCGGCCGTTTAAGACATTTACAATAAGATCCCAAGTATTTTGTAACGTAAATTTCTGATAGAGTATCGTAAATAAACGATTCACTAACCATATTAAAAATGATAAGAAATTTTTTATCGTTTTCTATCGTTGGCGATTATTAGAGTACTTTAAAGCAAGGTTGTAGACCAGCACTTTAATGGTTTACATTTCATGAGGCGCTTCAAAATAAAGTAACAGCTAAATTGCGCCCATGACCGCTCTAATTGAAAAGCGACGAATTAGAAATTTACAAAAAATTTACGATTTTTACGTTTTCAGCTACGAACATCTCACGAATGTTAGGTACAGGCTGCGGTCCACTTGACGTTACAAATATTTCGAAGCATTCCTCTTCTCTTTTCTTTCAATGAACGAAGGAGAAGAAAAACGCTCAACAAAGCATTTATAGCGTCAAGTGGATCGCAGCCACAATCTAATTACAGACGTCCTATTATCGCTACAAAAAAAAACAGATTCGAAAAACATTAGAGAAAGATGTAACTTGGACATGAAGGGAAACGGAGCTCATTTACAAATAAACTGATTTATTACAAAATTGTACATGGATACAAGGTGGCGTGTTTCTTTCTTATAAAATAAAAAGAATTGATCGTCCCGTCCGTTGCACAACATTCCGGCCAAAATTCGAAAAGAATGCTTTCGGCCAACCGAGAACCGACGAGATTATCGCCGACGCAAGCGCGATATAATGATAATATTAATAATATCCCCTACGAATATACACAATGTATAATATTCCTAATTTTACACAATGATTGGAATTATTTTATACATACATATATATACAAATGCGCGTATATATGTGTGTGTATATATATATATACATATATATATATATATATATATATATATATATATATATATATATATATATAGATTCCTTTTTGATCAAAAAGTCCATTCGTATTTTATCAACCATCTATCGCTTTTTTATTTTACATTTATAATTATTTTATTATTAATTTTACTCGTAAGAGCTGTAGGAAAGACGAATGAATTTCGTGATCAATATAATATATTAATAATAATATATTAATTTTATAGCAGTCATCACTCATGTTGTAACTTGAGTTTTGCGATTAATATTTGCACAAATGAAAAATTAACCGATTAATCTCTATGCACACACGCACGTTCAGAGATATTCATGTATTTATATATCTATACATGTTGTGTAAAAAACGATTACCCGCTAAATACATTGGTCAGTCTCATAATCGTTATTTTTAATGTTTACGCGAAATTTTATCCTTAATCTTTGCTTAAATTCTTCACAAAAGCTTCAGGATTTTCGAAATTTGTAGAAATTTTGAAAGCTGAGATATATTTATTCTAAATGGAAAATATGTCGATATATTTTCTTATAATATACATAAAAATATATTACAAAATTGTCCAAATAAAATTCCTGCATTCTTTTACTCCTATTTTATTTCCCTGAATTTTTCAAAATATTATAACACTTCGAGAATTTTGATATAATCTAATTCAATTAACTAACTCATTGACAACAAATTTACATATTAAAATTGAATTTACATTTGTACATGCAAGTAATTCAGTTAACGTTTATTAAAAATTAACATTTAAATATTGCAGAGCAGAGGATTTCAAGAAATAAATTTATTTATAAATTTATTATAGATTTTTAAAATATATAAAAAATATATCTAAAATAAATTTATCAAAATTTAAAACAGCCTGTATATGTAATTCCTAACAAGATAATTTAAACGTTTTTCAATGTCTTTAAAGTTTCTTATATGAAACGCTTGATTTTTGTATAATTCAACTCTTTATGGCTACGTTCGGGGAGCGCGCTATTAGCAGCCTATATATATACAGATCCATTATTTTTATATTTAGTCATAAATTTTATAGTATAAAAGTAAAAAAGGAATCCCGAAACTTTTGCAAAAACGCGAGAGATGTAAATTATGCTGCACGTATTTTCCGATAGATTATTGCTCGCTTAGATTTTCTGTCCTTAGATCGAATAATAACACGCGAGAACACGCGTTTTAATTTACTTACAGCGAACATTATATTATTATATATGTAAAATACGTATATTTTACAAATAACTATGTAGAAAATGCATATATCAAAATTTTCGTGAATATAATCTGGTTGTTTCCCTATTATTACGATAATCAAATTTATTATTTAATATATCTAGTTTACATATCATAATATAAATTATTTATTATTTTATCCCTCCAGATTGATCTAAAAATTCTCTGATTAAAAATAAAACAAATAAAAGAGATACGCGTAACTTTTTGATCAACCTGATACAACTAGACTTGAAAAATTTTTCACGCGATAATAAACGCCACTGTTGCGTGTGTTCTTGCGAATTAATTATCAATTACGTAAAAATAAAAAAAATATGCTTGCTATCTTGAGATCCCAATAATTGATGAGCGATAATAATTTGTGCAAATTCTTAAATGATGTCTCGGCGATATCAATGTCGACGGATAAACTGATAAGGAGGATTTCTGGATTTCCAAACATTATAATTAATAAAATTTAAGAGAAACAATTTTTCAGATACATAAATGACATTTTTACAATAAATTCCAAGTATAACTTTTAATTGTATCTGCTTTTTAAAAGACTTTTTAAGATTGTAAACGTTTTTTACTGTAAAAACTGCTAATTACACAATTATACAATTTAAGAATTGCAGAATTTTTTTTACAATTTGCGACTTCAAATTTTCAGTATATTAAAAGTTTCTTTATTTAAATAGCTTCGTTGGTTTTTCGCTCCTTTTACAGTTTGTCTCCGCGATATATTACATATATAAAATTTTACAGTTTTATTGTTTTTTTTATACCATGTGTTCATATATTTTGTATTTTTCCATGTATCATATCTTATCTACTCCATTGTAAATTTTTGTATCATATACTTGTGTATATTTATACAGTATCATATATCTTTATATATATATATATATATATATATATATATATATATCCTCTGATAAATAAAATTTGAATTTACATTTTAATCGTTTTTCCTCCATTTCATTAAAACTCGAATATTTTCCTAAATATATTCGAATACTTTTCTGTTATATTGATACGCCATTTATCACACCACATTTGAATGTGAAAACATTTTGCGATTTCTTTTAAATTTAGTATGGTTGATAAAATCTGTTTAAATGAATATTAATATATTAACTAACAATTGATATCAATTAATTAATATAGATACCATTAACATACTAATATATAATGTTTAAAAATATTAATTAATTAATACCAATTTAATAGCCAATATTAGTAATTAATACTAATTCGTCACTTTTAAGGATATGAGAAATAAATAACTTGCACGATATATTGCCAGCCATTGCAATTCCCGTTATCTCTTATTGAAAACCGCATTTATTTTCTGGCAGTGTTAAAAAAATCACGAAGTGAAGATCACTGATCCATATAAAAATATATGTGCATACAATGTACGTATAAATTTACATAAAAAAAGGAATATTATGTTTAGTAGTAAAAATAAGTCGACTTATGAAATAAATAAATAAAAAAAACTATTTGTTTTGTAATCTAGACGGAATCATACCGGCTTTCTGAGTTTAACCGAGCTTATTAGCTTCATAAATACATTTAAATGCTAAATTCAATTCAAATATAAATTTATATTTAAATATTTATAACAAATATATATATATTTAATGCTAAATTTAATTTAAATATAAATTTATATTTTTCTTGCTATATGATCCAGCCTCGATTATCGCATATATTAACTACGATAAATCATAGTAAGAGAAGACAATATAATAATTATCAATATTATATCTCAGAATAAAGAGAAATGATAGAGATCATACAAGAAATGTACAAATGTGATCTATCGCGGAAAAAGGTGATTGATTAGCGTTATCCTTTGATAGATCAGACTTTTCGATGTTTGATTATGAAAAAACTGTTATCGCTTCCTGTTACGTTATTATATGATTGTCGGAGCCTTCGCAAGTCCGATGGGCAATAAACGAGCTTTTTTCCCCACGTATTTCTCGGCAATATTTCGCGACTCAACGGTGGACTCATAATCTTTTTAAAAACTTTGATTGTCAAAAATTTTGAATAATTGTGCATAATCGCCGGTCATGATTTTAACCCTTAAATGCAACCCGGGGTCCAGCGGACCCCAGACCCTTTACAATGATATATTTTCAAATGTTCCCCCCAAAAATGGAGCTCATGCTCCCATTGATGAAAGTTGAGTGATTGACCTACCCGGTTGTACACTTAGCAGTACTCAGTTTACTTAATTTTTTTATACTATGTTGAAATTGAAATTTTAACAATATAAGCATTTTATTCTCTTTTCTAAGCCTTGAACATTGAAAATAATTTTCATAACTAAATATCAAAAAATCAATGAGTAAGGAGACATTTTTCATGCTGGGGTCTTTTAGACCCCATGTGTCATTTACGAGATTCTTGAGAGGTGTGGCATTTAAGGGTTAAGTTTAACATCAATTTATATCTTTTAATTTTTATAATTTAAATCTCAATATATAATTTTATCTAATTTTATCAAATTTAATTTATCTTAATCTTTTTATTAAATTTCAAAACAAGATTATTTTGAGTCCACTACAATAACCGCCAAATCTCAATAATTTTGATTCTTATACTCGAAAGAATTTTATGAGCAGCTCGATTCTTGTTGAATAATATAGAAAATAATGACTCGCTTAGTGCTGGACGGGTTCGACAATATTATTGCACATACTTTCCCATCATATCAGATCCAACTTTCAAGCCAAGAGTCATTACATTTTCCTTCCTTTTTGAAATATAATGATTTATAAATCCGTGGTTCGTTGCATCTACATAATAAAAATATACAATATAGTTTTTTAGTACTTAAGTATTTTACATCACTGAATATGTGATGTTTCGCATATTTTAAAAAATTAATTATGTAAAATAAAATTTTTACATATGTTAAAAAATTGTTAATTCCACTGATTTTCGGATCAATTTTCGGCTTAATTAATCCCCATAAATTATCGGTTCCACGGATATATAAATCCTGTCTTTAGCAGATCTTATGTCGATCTTTTTTTTTTCGAATCGTACACGATTTTCATCAAATGGTCGGTCCTCCTTTATTTTTTTGCGTGTAATAAAAATGGAAAAAAATTCTGAAAACAACCCCACGATCACAGTTGCGGCTTGTTTTCAGCAGGTACTCGGCTTGTACATCTTTTTAGCCCGTTTTTCCTTCGTGTTTAGCGCTAAAGAAAACAGTCGAAAATGATTAACCAATTTATGTCAAACAACCATTTCCGATTATTTTCCTTTCTCTGTCCAATAAAAATGTATCCCTCGATTTTTATATGAGCTCAAACATTCTTAATTTATAAATTTTACAATTGATTTAGAGTCGGTCCTTCGTTTCCGTTATAGAAAAATCAACTCCAAATTGATCCATTGACAATGCAAAAACAGTGAAAGTCCTATATAAAATGAGATTTGAACAAACTTTGCGCTAAACGTGTAATCGAAGCATGCCCATCTCTTCTTTGTTAACTAGGAACCAACAGTTTTTACTTATTTATTCTTCTCTTTGTCCTTTCTTCTTTCCATAGAAATGTTTCTGTATATAAGTATCATATTCTCTAAAATTATTTATCAAACAAAGATTCGCTGGTCCAGTTTGCCAATCTGATTGCCACTTTCAATTCTTCTATCTAGATCTTTCATTTTTCTATTAATACTGTCTCAATACAGACTAAAAACAGACTTTATCAATCGCTTCGCTATACAATTGTTTGCATTTATTTATTGCTATCGATCTGGGTCGTCGAGATGACCGCTAACAATTAGTTTACGTCATGGAGCATCATGATCTGGAAGGAAATACAAGAAATCTCCGCTTTTTCCCCCGTTTCTTTTTTTTCTTTTTTAAACCCAGATGAGGATCGATTGGCAGCTTGGAACTTTTACGAGGTGTCCCGCAACAACCATCAAATATTCTTTCAAAAAAATCTGTTTTGTTTGTCAATTTAGTTTTCTCTCGACAAAGGCGTTAAAATTCCAATTTTTTACACAATATATCTTCACAATTGAGTCAATTACTAAATCGTTACACATGAAATTTCGTTTTTCTATCAAATTTTAGTTTAAAGAAACAAAAAAAAAGAGGAAAAGTCCAATATTTTTTTCAACTGTTCTCAGAATAATTGCATCTTTATTAAATGCGAGGAATTCAAAAACCTTGAAATCTAAGAATATTAAAAGAATTAAATCTAAGAAAATAAGCTTTAAAAATTTATAAGGGAATGTTCCGTGAAACTTTCTAATGTCGACATTTTAACAACTTAATATTCGATTTTAAATGAGAAAATTTTGTAAATATTAACGTTTCATTGCTTTATCATAAGTTTTTTTATCGTGACATTATCTTTGGTTGTTACAGCACACCCTACGTATGTTTCTCACCTTAAGCGGTGGCACTTGACGTGTTAAAAAAGCGAGTACGTAAACCGCCAGCTCGGATCGCTGTTCGGCATAAGAATTCTGAGCGTCTCTTACTTTACAATATCATCACAGAACTTTGATGTGTGTTTATATTGCTTAATATAAGACTTAAAAATTATCGTCTCGAGAAATGGCGGTTTACGTCCATTCATCGCTGTAATTAATTCTAATTATCCTTAGCACAATAAATTGCATCCAAATGGCATTTAAACCTCCGAAGCGAAGGTTTGAAATTCTTTCAGAACCATTTGGCTGCCCGGGAATAGTATATACTTAATTAACTTCAGCTTATAGTTATACAGGGTGACGCGTTTATACTGCAACAAATTACTGTATCTGGTGTAAGATGTATTAATTTTAGAAAAAAATGTTTTCGGTAAAAAAAATTGTATGGATTTCTAGGGACATGTTTTGAACACAACTTAAAAAAACAGTCTCACTTTCGAGATAAATTTTTCATCATTGCTAAGTATTCCTTTTATGTATTGGAATTGATTAAACATACAAAACATCTCCCTTAAATCCTGAAAATCCTGAAAAAAGTTCTTTTCTAAGGTAACTTTTTTTGTATTATTATTATTTAATTATCCTCATGTATTAACAATGCAAAGTAATATATATAATAAAAAATAATTTAAATATAAGTAAAGTAGGATTTTCAAAGCCTATTATAGAATTAAAATTCGAATATTCTCCATGAGGAAGTCGTCTCGAATGGAGGATTCACACTGCGTCCGATGTTCGACGTACGACGATCCGACATCCAATAGGAAATTTTTGTCTCTAATAATAAATTCTGTTATTGGATGTCGGATCGTCGTACGTCGAACATCGAACGTGATCGGACGCAATGTGAATCCTCCATAAATTGAAATTCAAAGGATATTTCAAGATTTAAAAAAATAAATCGAAGGTAGTAAAGTAAACTGCAAGAATCAGATGTCAAAAATCTACTTCATGTATCATAGAACTAAAAACTTTGAAGTTAAGGCCAAAGTAAAATTCTCCAGATTAAAAGTTTTGTTGAAAACTGTGATTAAAAAAATTATCTAACAGACACCCTGTATACGTGTGTGTGTGTCTTCATAAGTAAAGGAATAAATTAACCCTCTATAAAGGGCCGACATTAATTGGAGACTGACTGAAGTGACTGATTAATAACGTTGTTGACAGATTGTAAGGTTTTGCAACTTGATAACTGATCAAGTTCTATAGCTGTTACAGCTTTCTCTATCATTTTCACATCTGCCTGAACTTGGACATTCTTCGCTATTTTGCTCTCACCCTGATTAGAGGATTCGTCGTAACCGGAATCGGACGAAGAGTCACTATCGGTCTTCGTTTGTTTTGAACTTGTATCTGGACTTGACGATGGCGATTCAACACCATGGACAAGGCTGGTAGACGCAGAACTGTGAGTGGGACTGGCGACTGTTAAAGAAGTAATAAGCTGTCGCCTGGCAATGTTTATGCAAGGTTTCAGGCGAGATGGATACATTATGACCTCACCATTGGCGCCTCTGAAAATGCTGCCACAGCAAATAATTTCTCTGTAAAACAAAAAAAAATATAGAATATATGCAAATGGAAATATAAGAAATATTTGAGATACATATCTACAATATAAGAAATATTCAAAGATGTGAATATATAAACTCGAAACTTATAATATACTAGCTGGTTACTCGGGCTTCGCCCCGGATGACATGTGTATTAAGACACGCAAATAGTCTCTCTCTTTCTCTCTCTCTCTCTCTCTCTCTCTCTCTCTCTCTCTCTCTCTCTCTCTCTCTCTCTCTCTCTCCCCCCCTCTCTCTTTCTCTTTCCCTCTCTTCCTCTCTCCCTCTATCCCTCTACTCCTCTCTCCCTCTCTCTCTCTCTCTCTCTCTCTCCCTCTTTTTTCCCTCCCTGTTTTTATATACAATTCTTTGAGATTCGGTCATTTGGAGCCGGTTTCCAAAAAGATCGGTAACAAAAACTGTACACATCATGACGCTCCCCGTAAAATTCTACCCCTACTTCATATATAATTCTTTGCGATTCGGTCAATTATTTCCCGAAAAATTTCGGATACCGGTTCCCAAGAAGATCGGTAACAAAAAACTATACACTCTATAACACTCCCCGAAAAATTCTACCCCTATTTTATATACTTTTGGTAAAAATTCGGTCGAATAGTTCAAGAGTGTACAAAGGACATACATACATACATACATACATACATACATACATACATACATACATTCATATATATATATATATATATATATATATATATATATATATATATATATAGATAGATAGATAGATAATAAATAGAAATATAATATATGTTAAATCATCTATCAAATGCATATAAAATATATTATTAAGGCTCCTGCTTAAAATTTTTTAAATTCTTCAAAATTTTCAACATTTATTTTTTCTGCCTTTTTCAAATACTTAATCTTTTTACAGAATTAATATTAAATGTTAATTTTTTCTAAAATTCTGAGACAAAATTTTTCTTATTATCATCTTAATAATTTGTAAAAATTATATAATTTTAACATTACCTTTTGTAATAAGATAAATCTAAGAAATTAATATCGTCTTTATTCACATCCTGATCTTGAACGAGATCTAATTGTTTTTCGTTAGCGCCAATGTCATCGTCGTCGTCCGAAATACTGTCCGATCTGCTCGAAGCTTTACTGTCTGCCAATCTATAATCTTCTACAATATCAAAAAATAAAAACTGTTAATACGTTTATTAAATATTAGCAATAATATATTATTGAGAAATCAATTTCTATTTCTATTTATATAATTTCTTTTTAATATATTTTCTAAATGTTGAATCATATATTTTGTGGTCGGAATTATTTGCACATTGAAGACGATTTTCGAGAATTACGCCTACTACCTCTCCGCTCGGCCGGCGAGCCTTACAAGCCTGTCGCTCAAGCATCTGGGACTGTCACATGTTCGCAGGAGTGTACGAGGGTCACTCTTCCTAATTATTAATCTGTTCTCCACTCGGCCGTTGTAGAGCTCGCCGACTGAGCGGAGAGGTAAGAGAAGAGAAGTAGGCGTAGTTCTCGAAAATTGCCTCAAAAGTAATATTATTCCGACCACTGATATATTAGATTAAGAAGCAAAATTTCTATTTAACCAACCGTTCAAATCATCGCTTATCGATGGGCTTTGTTCCCGATCTGCTTCTGTTTTTACATAAACATGTTTCTTCTTAGCAAATTTGTCAGGTTTATCTTTAAGTTTCCTTTTATTTTTTGCCTTAAATTTTGTTAGCGACTTAATTCCAGGACCAGCACGGGCATCCACAACCTGCAAAGATAATTCTTCTTAAGAAAAATTTGCAATCTAAATTTAATGTTAATATAATATAATAATTTAAAATATTAAATCATGGATATCTTCATATTGCAGCAATCATTTGTCAAGCAAAAGATTTGGAATCTTGCACCTTCCACATATAAGGGAGAGGACAAATTTAAAGTAGATAATTATTTGTTTATACTGTGATAAGAACAAGACTCAATAGCAAGAATTAATCTAAAAGTTATTAGATAATGAATTGTGGTACTCTTATAATACTGTATTTGCAACATCAAAATTCAAATGATAAAAATAAGAATATCCATTATCAGATACTGACATGTCTCCAGTTGCGATCGTTTCCCGGAGGCAGCTTCTTAAATCTTTTTACTAGAAGTACACATGCATTACATATCTCTCCGCTACGCCTCTCATCAAGTTGAAAACATAGCATAAAGTCATCCTCATACTTTTTACTATCTGTGAATCTCGAACTGTAAAAGAATTTACAAGGATTTATTATAATAATAAAATACATGTGTAATATTGTAGTATCAATGTATCATGATATTAACTCAAATTAAGGGGTAAATCACCTTGTGAGCCTGAAATGAAGGATCAATTTCTTTATTTTTTTTTTAATGAAAAAATATATCGAAATATGGTTATACATATGTCATGTAGTTGTACATGTCTTAAAGTGTATAAAAAAATTTTTATGAACGGTTTTAAAACAAAATGGCGGCACGCGAGCTTTTGCACAAAAACTACAATTTTCGATCTTACCGTACGTTTAGCTCCCACAATTTTAATCCGATTCATTTAAAATTTGAACTGTAGCTTCAAAATGACATTATCTAGTGAAGTACGTAAGATTTTTTCCAAAATATTGATTTTTGTAAAAATGGCATCAAAATAAAAAAAAAAATTTTTCCCCAAAAAAATCGACAGAAAAACGTTCATAAAATAGATAAATTTTAATTAATCGAAAAAATCCTACGTACTTCACTAGATGATGTCATTTTGAAGCTACAGTTCAAATTTTTAATAAATCGGATTAAAATTGTGGGAGCTAGACGTACGGTAAGGTCGAAAAATGTAGTTTTCGTGCAAAAGCTCGCGTGCCACCATTTTGTTTTAAAACCGTTCATAAAAATTTTTTTATGAACACTTTAAGACATGTACAAGCACATATGTATAACCAAATTTCGATATATTTTTTCATAAAAAATTATATAGAATTTTATTATTAACATAAATTATAATAATAATTTAAAATAAAAAATTAATAACTATAGAGTATATCATTATAATTTATTTTTATTGTACAAATATATATATATTTATACAATACAAAAATACACACACACACATATGTTTAATAATATTTTTACCTGCTAGATTTGGCTTTGCAAATGCAGCAGCCTGTACTAGATCGATACACCTTTGGTTTGTGAAAACTGAACATCCTGCTACGTACGTTTCTGTAATTTAATACATGTATATATATTATAACATGATTTTATATCAGTAGAAACTCGTAATATATATATATGTATGTATATATAATAAAATAATATACATCTTTTATATCATATATAAAAATAATTGCATTTGTTATTTTACAAGTATAATATGCATGTGTATAATAATATATACAGGATGAGTTTTATTTCGTGTGTCAATTATCTCCGCCAAATATCTCAGAAAGTAAAGTAAAGTGCATATTTTGGATCAGATCCTAATTCGGATCACCTTTAAAATGCCTCTCTAGCCGACTGTATATATCATATGTGTATATTTTTTTCGCTATCGTCTATAGCTATATCTCTTATAGAACTCGACAAATATTGATTTTAAATTAGGGTCTTCATGAAATGAATTGTAGGGCTTTAAAAGAGCTACAAAATAAGGGGTTAGTAAATCATGTACGGTCAAAATTCGCCGAGTTATTGCGAAAAAACGAAATTTTTCATTCCCCCTCTCCCCCCTTAAAAACCCATCGGTCCTATTAACCCGACAACTCAGAAATAAGCTCTTCTACATTCCCCCAACAACCCTAAAAAGGTTTCATTGATACCGCTTCACTTCCGAGCAAAAGCCTTTTTTTTTTTGTCTAATTTGACTGGACTATTACGGCGGCAATTGATCGCAACGATATTCAGACTCGATGGCGCATACGGCGACGTGCGAGAAGCGTGGTTACGCTACGCGCGCACCGGGAAGCATCACCAAGCGGTGTGCGCATGCGCATGCGCGCGCCTTCTCCCCCCCTCTCTCGAATCCTACTTTTCATGATATTTCGTCGTCAAACTTCTTCCCGTCCTTCTCCCATCGTAAAATCAACGTCATGCACGAGCCAAACTTCGCTTCCCTTCGCTCCGCGCGAGCGTATCACCGAATTCTCTCTTCTCTTCCCCCTCCGCCCGTATCTCTTCCTCACCTCCTGAATGGTCTCACCAGTAAAGCGGGCTACACACATACACGCACACGCGTGCGCACACGCAAACGCAAACGCGCACGCGCAGATGTATATCAATAGACGGTATAATCCCTCTAATCAGAGTCTGGTTATACGGTAGCAACTTTTTATTGGTTCGTCATTTCTTGGCAAATACTACGTTTACGCGAGTGTTACTTCTGTAGTAACTTACGATATATCACTCGTTTACGCGGAGTAAATTATCGTAAGTTACTACAAAATCCTGTTTACGCGAAGAAAAATCCCGTTTACGCGAAGGAATTATCGTAAGTTACTACAGAAGTAATGCTCGCGTAAACGTAATAAAAGGCAAGAAAAACAGAAAGAGAAAGAGATAGAAAAGGGACAAAGAAAAAGTTAGTATATCCTTCTTTCTCGCAGAATTTTGCCAGAACTGCAAGTTGACCAGACTCTGATTAGAGGGACTCGAAATAGACTACGTTTACATGGCTCGATTTACGTCAAGTTATAACATCGATGTTATAACTACTGACGTTAAATGCCGTGTAAACGCTCTTTTACGACGAACTTACTACATCGATGTAATAACTTTGTCGTAAAAGAGCGTTTACATGGTATTTAACGTCAGTAGTTATAATATCGATGTTATAACTTTAGCGTAAATCGGGCCGTGTAAACGTAGTCATTGTTTCGGTCTCTTATGTATTCCATCGACAGCGGGAGACTTCATTCATGTATCGATACTTGTTAATACTTAATATTGATATCGCATGAAACCTTCGGAGACGTACCTACACACGATGAGACATGTTTCATGAGACGGTATCACAATACCACAGTACTGTAACGATATCGTTTTTCTTGATACATATCTGTGGCTGCGTTCCACTTGACGCTACAAATGCTTCGAAGCATTCCTCTTCTCTTTTCTTTCAATGAAGAAAGAAGGAGAAGAAGAACGCTCCAAAGCATTTGTAGCGTCAAATGGACCGCAGCCTGCAGGCTGCACACATGTGTGTGTATAGCCCGCTCAATCCTCGCACGAGGCAAACTTCACTTCACGCGAGCCACGCGACCGAAGTATGCTCAATTTGACAAAATAAAGTTATCTATTTTGCTAAACTTCACTCGCGCTTCCGCAGCATGAAATTGGACAAGGCTAGTCATATTAGACATCGAACCTTCCAATTTATCTTCCCAGGTTGCAATCACCATTAATCGCTTTGATTTGAGGCGCTATAAGTGGAATTTATTTTGCTTTGTAAAATTAACGAGAAATAAAAAGTTATTAACAATATTATCAACAAAAAACGCTATTTTTTTTTTTTTTTTTTAATATCTCGAAAACTAAGCAAGATAGGGTAACTAATTATACATACCTTTTTTGTAGAGCATAAAATTATCTACAATAATAATTTGAACATTTATCGTCAAGTCAGTCATTTAGCTTGCATGCGTCGCTAAACTCCGAGACTCGGATCCCGAAAACCTTCGATTTCGTCGTTTTTTTATGTTGCGCCAGTGATTTTTTTCCGTCATTTAAAATAGAATTAAAAATCCCCAAAAAATCATCTGAGAAGTTATCCAATATTGCGCACAGGTCGAATAACGCTTAACTTTGCGCGTCAATAAAAAAATCAGCGTTTGTCGTATGGAAAAAATACAAGGGTGCTTTTTTATTGCAAATTTCATCCACAACAAGATGCATATGATAAAATTTATCTCAAATGAATTTTAAGGCCTGAAAACAGCAAAAAATTAAGACTATTCCAAAAAATCAAAATTTTTTGTTAACAGCTACAAACTAAACAAAAAAGTCTAAAAAATCGATTGCACCATAAAAAGTATTTTTTGTAGTTCTCAGATAATGTGTGATTTTTGGGGAATTTTTAATTACATTTTAAATGACGGGAAAAAATCACTGGCGCAACATAAAAAAACGACAAAATCATAGGTTTTCGGGATCCAAATCTCGGAGTTTAACGGCGCGTGCAAGCTAAACGACTGACTTGACGATAAATGTTGTTCAGATCATTATTGTAAATAATTTTACCCTCTATAAAAAAGGTATGTATAGCTAGTTACCCTATCTTACTTAGTTTTCGAGATATTTGAGAAAAAATAAAAAAATCGCGTTTTTTGTTGATAATATTGTTAATAACTTTTTATTTCCCGTTAATTTTGCGAAGCAAAATAAATCCCACTTATAGCACCTCAAATCAAAACAATTCATGGTGATTGCAACCTGAGGATTAATTGGACGATTAACCCCCAAATTAGTCTAATATGACTGGCCTAACAAATCTGGAAGGAGTTTTACCTGTCATATTTCATCGTGAAGCGGGGAACACAGACTTTTGCATAACGCATAATGCATAAGCATAAGAAAATGGATTGGTCTATTTATTCCTTATGCACATGTACATGGACCAATCAATTTTCTTATGCTTATGCATTATGTGTTATGCAAAAGTCTGTGCTCCCTGTCTAAATATCAATTTATCTAATATCATGATCTTAGAAGAAATTTAGTAACTTAAGTAACTCATCATTACACATTTTAGACACGTAAACTTTTCATTTGGAAATCTGTATTTATATTAACGTTTAATATGATTCGGCGACGATCGCTCAGTTCTTTCCAAACTTCTATTTATTTCTAGCATCGTCACTTGAGAGACGTGTCGATAATCGAAGGCTGCGTGACACGCAGAAACATTTTCTTAGTCATTCTTGGCAAATTGTATGAAGTAAGTCATTCAATCTCATTCGTATCATGTGGATATTCGTCGAGCTGTTTTCTGGCTTTCGTGAGATCTTGTTTACCGAATTTCAAAAACAGGTCAGCAACGTCACCAAGCGGCCAGCCAATGGACACGGAGGCTGAGCGGAGGTTGTGGCCAAATCTGAGATCTCGATTGGCTGACAGCGGGCGAGCGAGAAAGACGGTGTTATGCATTCGCAGAACTCGTTCTCCTTCGGAATCGCTCTCGACTACGTGCACTCGTTCACATATGTATCCCTCGCTAACGAAATACTTTCGAGTGACAAGGTTAGTGCATTAAAAGAACACCCCACGAATATACATATATGATGAAACTATTTGTCTCCATAAACAAATTTCTCTTTAAACTGTATATCAATTTCCAAAACATAGTTTTGTTTTGATTTTGTATTAATCCTGGAACCTTAAACATGGGTAAAATTAAAATGACCCACATCAACTTTTCAAACGTTATTACTCTCAAAATATAAGAAATTAATAGTCTTACTGTACAAAAATTCATTTTTAATTTTTTTATATTATAACAAGATTCTCTTTTTTTTTAATTTTTTTAAAATTAAAACTTATAGTTAAAGACTAGGGTCAAAATACTGAAGGTCCAAAAACGTGATTGTTCTATATATATACTAATACATAATATGATTCTTATATAATATAATCTTATATTGATGAGAAAAGTGTTTTTCTTTTTACAAATAAGATATTTTTATGTTACCTATATCTTTTATGGTTCATACTTCCGTAAACGAGTGTCTAGACGCTTTGATCGCCTATCGCTATTGTTTCTTTGTTTACGAGTAGGACTTATGTTTTCTTCCTCGCTAGCTCTGGCGCTATATAGACCGTTTGCGTTTGGGACCACGTTGTTTCAAGTAAAGTATTTCGTATATTAACCACGTAGTACAGAGTCTGATTTATTTCCAATCTTCATATAATCCATCAAATATAATATTAATATAATATAATACAACATGATTCTGTCTTTTCATTTTAAACTAAAATAAAGTTATTCACTATAATAAATAAACCTATAAATCCTATTTATTTCTCGTTCAACAAGACCTACTTTTATTTCGTAAAAAAATACAGTTTTCCAACAAACAGGGATTTGGGGGTCGATTGTGTATCTTGAAACAAGGTGAAAATTACAAAAGTGAGAAAATTTACTAATGTATCTACGATTTCATTTGTCGAAATCTAGTAAAATCTGTTCACTTTTGTAATTTTCACCTCGTTTCAAGATACACAATCAACCCCCTGAGGGTCTATTATGTATCTTGAAACGAGATGAAAATGTGAAAAGTGAACAGTTTTACTAGATTTCGACAATAAAATCGTAGACTCTAGTGAATTTTCTCCTTTTCGCATTTTCATGTTTCAAGATACATAATTGACCCCCAGCTGCTAAATGCTCAAAGAACTAACCTTCTTTTTTAAAATCTCGTTGTCCTCGTTATTTTATTTCTTACTGCTAAAAAGTGATTTTTTAGAGAGAAAAATAAATTTCGAAGAAACATGTATTTCGTTTTTTATTATAACTTCTTTTAGCTTTATTTAATCGCAAAAGTATTAACAGAACTATCTTTCTCAATGTTTTGTAAATAGACTAAAAAAAGAAAGAATTGAATTTCGAACATTTTTCCGGATGGGTAAACATTTAGGGCCACTTCGACCAAACTCAATCGTTGATTAAAGGCTAACATGACAAAATAATTAGTATAACAATTTGTATTTCTGACGATATAATCGTTCTGACCTAATCTTTCGTCACATATCTTCGTGTATTGTAGAAAAGAAAGATATGTAACCAAAGATTGGGTTAAAACAATTAAATCGCCAGAAATACAAATGGTTAGATTAGGTCACACTAATTATTTTGTCATGTTGGCAACCTTTTAATCAACGATTACGTTAATCGGAGTTTGGTCGAAGTGGCCCTTAGTATTAGGGAGCCACCCCCAATTTCCATAATTTTGAAATATGTTGTCAAGATCATCATTTCGAGTAATATTGTGAAAGTTTTAGTTGGGAGTCGTTGCTTATTAAGAAGTTAGGTAATTCTTAAGAAAAACTTTGCAGCTCCTCATATCCAATATTAAAATTATGCTCATTCGACACGTTTTTTGTACAAAACGAAAGAATGTTGTGTGTGTGGAAAAGTGTATGCGTGGATGCAGTAGGTCCCCTCCGCAGAGTGGCGCAGAGGGATGGAACCTACTGCATCTACGCACTTTTCCATCCATACAACAATTAAGTTGGGTTAGGTTAGTTTAGGATTAGGGTTAGGAGGTTAAGTTAGTTTTTTAGAACAACGACCCTCAACGCGCGCGAAAACCTTCACAATGTTACTTAAGCTTAAGGTGATATCTTGACAACATATTTCAAAATTATGGAAATTAGAGGTATGGTTTGAATCCCTAATACCAAATATTTACCTCCGGATGTTTTGAGCAAATAAAAATGTGCTGGGTAAAATTTATCTGTTTAGAGTTTAGTAAGTTTTAGACGTTTAGGGTTCTACACTGAGAAAAAAAGCTGTTTCTTCAATTTAAGTGCCATCACGGGGTGCCAAAAACATAAGTAGTTTATTCAATTGTATTATTATTAGACCCAATATCTGGATTATTAAACCAATAATTAAATTATTGGTTTGAACTATATGAATTATTGGTTTGGATAATAGCACTTAAATTGAAGCAACAGCTTTTTTCTCAGTGTAAGGTTAATTATAACTATTCGTTATTTATCTATCAAATCTTGAAAAATCCCGGCAGTTTACTTCAATTACTATTATTAGCTTTAATTTTGCAAAAATGCAAATTCGTCATTATTGGAAAAAATTGAGAAAAAATATAACGATAATTGCTGTTTATTAAATAAACAGCATTCATTTATAGAAATTTAGTCGATTCAATCTTGTCCCATGGAAATGAAAAAAAGAATCAATACGCATTTTTCGGAGGACGTTGCTTACACCGAATTGTACCCATGTATTTTCGATCATTAAGCGAAGTTAACGCCGATCTCTTGAAGGCCAAGTGGCACCGATGCAATTAATACGATTGCAATGTATCTTACTGTAACTACTGTAAGATAAGACAATCGCGAGTTACTAATTGATAGCTACAGTCAAGCGGTTGTTTAGTCCAATTTCAGATTTGCGATCATGTTTTCCCGATGTTACAATTACATTTATTTAAAATAACATCGTATTCGTATTTTCAAATCTTCAATATGGTTTAATTCAATTCTATTCATCGCATCGATATTCATTACGGCGATTTAAATATCGTGTATGCAGACGATTCCATGAGTATCCTATGAGATTTGCGAATCTCCGAGTTCGAAGCTTTCGTTACACCACAAATTTCATCGAAACGAAATATGGAGTGTAAATGTATATATGTATTTAAAAAAGCGGCGTTATTTTGAGAACGCGCCGCGCCTCGCATACTAACCTGCACGTTGCACTCTGTTTTGTGCTTTGTGCTATTTTCAACCCACCCATGTTTTGTCGACACACCACCGCTGTTTTCTATGTTGCGCTCTTCATCTTCTGTTTTTCTCGCTCATCTTTTTGTTCTTTGCCAATTTATCTTTGTTGATTTCTGTTAAGGGGATCCTAAAGTGAAGGCTGAACTTCCTCGACGTCGGTAATGTCAACATTTTTAATCCTGTTTTCTATGTCATATATTTATATCTGTCCTTGTCTAACGAGAGAATCTGTCCTTGTTTCGATTGCTGCGCCATCTCTCGCTACACGCAATGTCAACCTGAATGTGCTTTTGCACATATAAAAGTTTATTTTAACTAATCTTTTTTTCTAGGCTTTCAATCTTAGATCTAATTGCAAGATATTGTTCTTAAATGTTGTCCCTAGGTCATGCCGGTCTAATTTTGTGGATATTTATTGTGGAATTTTTGTACAAAGCAAATATTGTCGTCACGTATACCAAAAATTAACAAAAATATTAATTTTTTCTCGTTTTTGATATAAATTCGACCACCATGACCTAGATTTTGATGCGTACTTTAATTCTAGACAAGAATTTTGCATTTCTATAAAGCCAATTAAAAGATTAGTGCTAAGAAAAAAAGCCGGTATTACAGACGGCTTTAGGATCCCCTTGTCGACAGGAGTAACACTACCGACCTCTGTCGGGTTGCTTAGCTGCGAGTCCGTATTTTATTTATTATAAATTTTTTAAGAGCCACACAAAATAGAAAATCCGGCTATGTACCAGCTTGCGGTTGATCTTACTGATTAAAACGAGCATAAGTTTAATGAGATTCGTTAATTAATTTGGCTAAAATTTAGGATAACCGTACCTAAGCAGCTTTGCAGCTCTAAGCAAGCCTGAAAAGCTGCTTAGAAAAGGTTTTTCCCAAAATTTAGGATAACCGTTCCTAAGCAGCTTTGCAGCTCTAAGCAAGCCTGAAAAGCTGCTTAGAAAAGGTTTTTCCCAAATTTTAGCCAAATTAATTAACGAATCTCATTAAACTTATGCTCGTTTTAATCAGTAAGATCAGCCGCAAGCCGGTACATAGCCGGATTTTCCATTTTGTGTGACTTAAAAAATTTATAATAAATAAAATACGGACTCGCAGCTAAGCAACCCGACAGAGGTCGGTAGTGTTACTCCTGTCGACCCTTAAAGCCGTGATCAGACTACGGATTGGGATTGAGATTGGATTGAAATTTGACCAATTAGAGCAAAGTTCATTAAACTTGAAGTTAGTTTCCTTTATTCTGATTGAATAAATTTCAATCCAATCTCAATCCCAATCCGTAGTCTGATCACGGCTTCAAGCCCTTGTATTGAAATAAACTTGAAGTTCCGGCTTTCGATTCATAGATTTCCTGAAGCTTTGGTTCGGTTCGCGATGTTTACAAAGAACTAACTCGAAGTACGTGCATATTGAAATGGATCCTCTATACTCGCAAATATTAACAATTACCGAGAAAATTACAATAGTTTGCACAATGCGAACTACCCACGATTTTCTTTTCCTCTCCTGCAGCAAAGTTTGAAAAATAAAAAAAAAGTTAGAAAAAAGAATGCTATATATCATGTCCCGAAAGTCGCATGCATGACGGAAAAAAAAACTTTAGTCTAGTTATCACTTAACTTAATCGAAAAAATTATAAATTGTAACAAAGTTCAATGTACTCCAAATCTGACGTATTCAGATGTTTATTCTAAGAGCCATTTTGTAATAAAAGGTCACGTGTGTGTGTGGTGTGTGATAAAATAAATAAACTAAAATCAATGTTTTTTTAAACAAAATCAATGATACACGTCGTTTATTATTTGGGGTGCATTCCGTTTCATGTATGATGTGTGTGTGTGTGTGTGTTTGTGTGTGTGTGTGTGTGTGTGTGTGTGTGTGTGTGTGTGTGTGTGTGTGTGTGTGTGTGTGTGTGTGTGTGTGTGTGTGTGTGTGTGTGTGTGTTGTGTTGCGCATAATGCATCATTTATTCTTGTTTAACATTCGGTTAGGATAAATGATGCACATGAAACGGAATGCACCCTTGGAATTTTCTATTAAAAAAAAAGACTGACATGTCACGTAACCCTTCTACACCTCGCGGTTATGTTATATTGTTAAATCTTTTGTAAAAAGGGCCGCCAGCGTATTGTTTGTCTGCGCGAGTGTAGGAGAAAAAAATGCTAATGCGCTTTTCCCTCATTGCACACAGTGGATGCAACAAAACGAAAGAGGGTGAAGGGAAAGCGCAAGATGACGTGCAAAAGTGCGGCCGCGACATGGCGCGTGACGGCCGCCATCGTAGCCATCCCCTTCTCTCTTGCAACCACATGATCGGCAACGCGTCGAACTGACCGCGCGAGCTTCACGTCGACATTGCGCTTATCTCGCAAGTCGCAAGTATCGACAATCTAATTCGTCGAACTTCGAACTGAGAATTTCAGGGTTTAGGAGATATAGGACAGAATATGATACGGAAAATTCGTAAATGTAAAAACTATTCCTACACGTATAAAAATAAATAAATAAAACCGTGTAAATGAAATTAGGACGTCCGGTAAGAATATTGAGTAGCTATGACAGTCGTAAATGTCAAGGCTTGACCGTGTACATAAAATAAAAAATAAATGTCAAGAATCGTGCGAATCACGATATGAATGGTTTATTTTGCGTGGCTGCCGAGCATGCTGCGCGCGTAAAGAGCAGATATATGGTTGAACAGGTTAGAGCCAGATTGAGTTAGGTTAGGTTAGGTTATGTTAAGGTTGACAGACGAGACGAAGTCTATTCTTTTTACCTGCACATACTCTGGAAATCGTACTTTTTATTTTATACAATAAAATAAATCTATTACGAAGCTATCCAGCGTCATTTCTCTTTCAAGAGAGGAAAAGTAGATTTAGGAAAGGTACGGTCGAAGAGCGGTTCAAGTGAACAGCTACGAAACTGCCATGACTAGAGCTCAGCCGTATGATAACGGCGGCAGTGACGGCGGCGCGCGCCATGACAGGTGATACCTGCGACGCTTAATGCGCGGCACGGCGTACATACACCATGACGTACGATTATATACCAAGCAACCGTAAAATCGGATATCCACGTGCGAGTCGTACACCAGACATCACGCGACGCAACGAACGTGACAGTATCGTAGAAAAATCGACGCGACAGTCAACGTAAGCGAGAGAAAGCTGCGTTGCAGTGACCGCGAGAGAAAATACGGGAGACAGTTCATCTGCGGCGAACTTCGCATGATATGAGAAACGTAGTGTGCGACGGCCGTCGTAGAGCGTAGAGCCGCGGCGCGGCGATAGCGGCATATGAAGTCGCCGCGATCAGACAAGTAACACGAAGGCGGCCGCAGCGGTGGTCGCCGTCACGAACATATTTGCCAGTCGGCGCAGCGCGTATTGACATATGACACTTCTACGATCGATGACAATTTCACGCAATGCATCACCGCGACCGTATATACTACATATACGCTGCAATTCCATAAACTTTCCCTTAATAAAACGGCGCGATGGTACATAAGCACTTACCTCAAGACGTGAGACAGGTGACGGCGGTCCACGGCGGCCGGACACTTTTGAGACGGTTTCGCTATGCGCACGCTCTTCGCGCTGCACACGTACGTAGTGCTGCCAATGAAGCGCGGGGAAAAAATTGAAAGTTCCTACACACGGGACGCAGCAAATGGGACAAACCACAATGGCCTAGTTTACACCGATCTCTTTTGATACTCGATCGTATCAAATAGTATATTTAAAACTGATCAGCCAATAATCAAACTAATTTAATAGTTATTTACTATTTAATACGCGTATATCAAGTGATCGATGTAAACTAGGCTTGTCGCTACATGTCGTCGGACAAATGCGTTCCGAAACCACCACATATTCTACGTCTCACCCCCACTCTTCGGCAGCTAAACGATATACAATTTTTCGCTTTTTTAAGCGAAACCGCGTGATCTAAAAACGTTTTAATTATCCTAAGAGCACAGTTGACGGAAAGTCGACGGTTAAGTTGACTTTTTTAAGTCGACTTCTAGTCGGCTTCTAAAAATAGCAAAAAGTTGACTAAAAGTCGACTTCTTAATAGTCGACTTCTAAAAATGGCGGAAAGTTGACTAAAAATCGACTTTTAAAAATGGCGGAAAGTCGACTAAAAGTAGACTTCTAAATAGTCGACTTATAAAAGTCAACGGAAAGTTGACTTTTAAGGGGATCCTAAAGCCGTCTGTAATACCGGCTTTTTTTCTTAGCACTAATCTTTTAATTGGCTTTATAGAAATGCAAAATTCTTGTCTAGAATTAAAGTACGCATCAAAAACTAGGTCATGGTGGTCGAATTTATATCGAAAACGAGAAAAAATTAATATTTTTGTTAATTTTTGGTATACGTGACGACAATATTTGCTTTGTACGGATTGGGATTGAGATTGGATTGAAATTTGACCAATCAGAGCAAAGTTTACTAAACTTGAGGTCAGTTTTCTCTGTTCTGATTGATTAAATTTCAATCCAATCTCAATCCCAATCCGTAGTCTGATACGGGCTTTAATGCTTTTTCGAGTTTGCATTCACACTGCCGGTCACGGTCGACCGTCGGTCGTCGGTCGATAGTATGAATGCAAAACTCGAATTAAAAAGCAATTTAAAATTGAATGGCAACGATCTAAAACCGGATCGTGACTTGACCGATAGTGAGAATCGGGTTTTAAGCTGCATATGTGGGTCTATGGCGTCCGAGTCAAAGTGATATCTGCTCGAAACTGTAAAACTTGCAAGCCTGTCAGAAGATATTAAATAAACGAAGTTTATCAAAATGACTATAAAATTGTCAACTACAATATAGACAGATGTTTCATGAATTTCTTTAGATTTTTTAAAATACTTTAAAAATATATCTTTGACATTTTAATTATTGAATGAATAATTCGACACGACCCGTCGAGAAATGTTAATGACGTCTAATTATTGTATTTGAACTTCATTCGGCTAATAAAATTCTTGGATTATATATATATATATATATATATATATATATATATATATATATATATATTATTCATAGACTTGCTTTTACTTTAAATTTATTAAATAATGTTAATAACATTATATTTTTTCAAAAACGTTTGTAGAATTTATTATACAAATCTGTTTATTAACTCTATTAATTTCGTAAAAAAGTTTTCTGGGACAAAAAACAAATTCATTCGACTTAAAAATAACGCAAAAATATATTAGTGTTTATTACATTGGAACCAAATAGTTTTTATTTTAATTGCAACTATTAATATACATTCTCTGTAATAAAATATAACTTTTTCTTCAGAATAAATTATTAAAAACGATTATTTCTGACCGAGTTCGCTTGAAACTTTTGAACAGCACTTTCTACTATGTACGTTAATAATTTGTCAACCATCAGCATTATTGACCATCTAGGACTGTATGGTACATCATCCAATACTTCTTTATACAAAGTACCCTGTGATGTCATATGATACACCGATTGCAATGTAATTTGCGGTTTCTCTTTCGGAAATATTGATGAAAGATTGAAATGTATAAGAAAATGGAAGTCTCGGTATTCCAACAATATAGTAATCCAATTAAACTCTATAGCATCATATTCCAGTATGCTGCCACGCTGTAATACAATTAGAATCGCAATAAATTCTTTTCTGCTATTAAAACATTGAACTACACTGCTTATCTGCAACAGAAAGTATGTAGGTATAAATATATTTTGCCAATTAGATAATCTAGTAAAATGTGAGTATAAGAAATTATATACTTTTTCTTCCATGAATTTTATCACTTCAGGAACATAATCCATTAGAAATTTGTTGGGCGGTAATGGTGGAATACGCAAAGATTCTGATCCACCGAAAATGTCTTCCAAAGTCTTGGATAAATAAAGTTGCGGCAAAATACGATTCCAATCTGGGCCATAAAATGTAACCAGAAGCATCGCCTCGTTATTCTGTGATTTATTGATACGTGGAGGCAATCGAGAATAATCCATAGATATGCGAATTAAAAATCTTGCTTCTATGGGCTTCGATCCTAGTGGCAACATCATTACTTCTATATCTTCTTTACATATTTCTGTTTCACCAACAAGTGTGCTGTATTCAAACTGCAATCGATCTCCCTGTTTTTCAAGTAACAGTATCTGGAAAAATGAATTAAATAATTATAATTAAATATAAACTTTTATAAAAATATAAAAAATGTATTATACATCAAATTTAAGGAGATGTAAATGATGAATATACATCAATGAGCTATATAATGATAGTTACCAACCTGATGTTCTTTGTAATATACTAACAATTCGATTAGCACATTCAGCAGTGCATCAATATCATTAGGATTCCATTTAACAAGACTAGGCACCCAAGTAGATAAAATATCAATGTCAGGGTCCATTAAAAAATTCTGATCGTTGAATATGAAGTCTGGGCCCATTTCTGGACATTGTGAATCAAAGAATACATTCCATGCGAGATGTTCTCCAGCATAAGGAATTGACAACTTGAAACAATCATTTTTGTTCCTGTTGCAACTTGATGACACCGAATCCAATTTTATCAAACCATAACAAATGCCTTAAGAAAATGCAATACATCCACAATAAAAAAATAAAATTTTAATTATCAAATATAGATAAAATAAAGAATTAACAATAAACAAGTTTTACCTAATCTCCTAGTTTGTAAGACACGCTTCAAAAGCGGCTCTATGTATGAGTCTATGGTACTCAATAGAGGATGTTGTTGATTTAGCATCTTATTGTCAAAGTTGGAACTATAATCGCATAATCAAGATGAGTGAGAGAGAGAGAGAGATCAATATTTTTCACCACTTTACATCAATTTTTAAAATTAAGCAGCTTTTATCTAGCAGTGTTCTGTATATGGTTAGAAATGGATATCTTGTCACATATCATCCCTTTTCGAAGAACTGACATTTAACTTCTGCAGTTTAATATTTCTCGAATGCTATATAACAATGTTCCATTCAATGACTACTGAAAACAGATAAATAAAGCGTGAAATGTAATATCTTTCCAATGATTCCAATAAAGCTTATATATACATATGTATGTATATATAATGCATATGTATATATATATATACATATAATGCAGTGAACGTATATTCGTCAATTTTTAACAATTTTTAACCGGTGCTGTCTAATCTGCGGTCTTTTAATGTTAACTCAGGTTAATTGTTAATTCCCACCAGAGAGAAACCTCAGACCGTGGCACATAGAAAAACTAAAGGCTTTCGCGAATTGCCATAGCAGAGAAGAGAAACCTGAGAGCGGCCACCGGGATCATTCCGTTCCAGCGGACGTAAGTAGGTTACGGTCAACGTGACGCTACAAATGCTTTGGAGCGTTCTTCTTCTCTTTCTTTCTTCATTGAAAGAAAAGAGAAGAGGAATGCTTCGAAGCATTTGTAAAGGCCTTCACACATAAAATGCCGTAAGGACGTAAAACGTAAGCGTAAGAAAATCGATCAATCCCAATCGAGTATTTTCCCCTACTCGGATTACGGACAGTACAATACTTGACAGGGATTGGTCGATTTTTTTACGCTTACGTTTTACGTCCTTACGCAATTTTATGTGTGAAAGCCTTATGGAGGATTCACGATTCACATTACGTCCGATCACGGTCCGATGTTCGTCGTACGACGATCCGACATCCAATAGGAAATTTTTGTCTCTAAATAATAAATTCTGTTATTGGATGTCGGATCGTCTAAAGTCGAACATCGGACGTGATGGGACGCAATGTGAATCCTCCATTACCGTCGACTTTCCGTCAACTGTGCTCTTATGCCCGGTGTCCACGATGCAAGAACTTGGACACAGTTCTTGCATCGTGGACACCGGGCTTTAGGGATGTCATCCCCAAATGATTTCCAATCGATTCCATTTATAATAAACATTAAACATAGTTGCTATCTGCTAACTTGACGCTCGATAAATTTTGTTAATAACAAAAAAACTATTTTTTCTCAAATGTTTAAACAATTTTCTCAATCTTTCCCAAATGATTCCCAAATTATATGAACAATAATAATCCAAAAATATTCAATTTGTCTGCTAACTCTACGGCGGTTGGTTATACTGTAGTTATAGTGCAAACGCTCGGTCACGCTCGGTCTAGAATCTAGATACACTATATGTTTATGGCACTTCGTAGTTGACGTAGTTGCTGTTTTTCTAAAGAGGTGCTTGGTCCTTTGGTGACACATCAAACGTAATACTTGGGAAAAAAGAAGTATCAATATCGTATCTCGCACAATATGTTTCCTCTTTTGAAAAATTGCCTCATGGCGAGACAGGGAATTGTCAATTATGGTACGGAGAGTAATTTTATTTTACAGTCAATTAAATATTAAATTGAAATTGTAAAGTGCAGATTTGCTGGTACAAAGTCCATGAGTGCCTACTATGAATAGTGTATTTATACTCAACTTGATTTTTTCATTTTTGTAACACCTAATTGTGTACAATTATTTGTCATTTGTATATTGTATACTTTCACAGTCAATATAATATTTATAATATAGATCTGGCAAATTTTTAATAATATATGCTTGCATTTTGTAGTATTTGCTTTATCTGATTTAATATAGTATAAATATCTTGTTTTATTATTTTTGCAGAAACTTTCACTCGTTTTTCTGGAATTTCCATAAATAAGGCTTATTCTACAAAAAATGACAATACCTCCAAAAATATTGTATTCATTGACGGAGTACGGACTCCATTTTTACAATCTGGAACTTACTATAAGAATCTTCTGGCTTATGATCTTGCAAGACATTCGCTAGTGTAAGTCAACCTTACTTTGATATGTTGTAAATAATCACAAAAGTAACTATAAATATTACTTACAAAATGGTTCTAGGGTCATTCTATGTATTTTTATTTCAAATGTTATTTGTAAAAGTAAGTTATTTTCTATTTCTAGGAGCTTGCAAAAAAAAATTGGGTTCTCTAAGGAAATAGTCGATTATATTGTCTATGGCACAGTGATGCAAGAAGTGCGAACTTCCAATATTGGGAGAGAGGCCGCTTTGGCCGCGGGATATAGCGAACACACTCCTGCGCATACAGTAACGATGGCATGCATTAGCAGTAATCAGGCTATTACTACTGGTATGGGTTTAATCGCATGCGGTGTTTACGACGCTGTTGTGGCAGGAGGAGTAGAATTTATGTCAGATATTCCAATTCGACATAGTCGATCCATGAGGTCTCTAATGCTGCAAGCCAATAAGGCAAAAACCCTGCCAAACAAATTAGCTCTCTTGGCCAGTATCAGACCAAGTCATTTCATACCAGATGTAAGTTTACATAATTTTTCTACATCAATTTTTTAAAAGAAAATATTTATATATGAGAATATTACATTTAATATATGCATTAAATATATACATGTTTATACAGGGTGTTTCCTAAGTAAGTACCAAAAATTGAAGGAAATATTCTTTGGTTTATTTTAGAAGGTTCTATGAACGTATGTCTTAAACTGCTTCGTTTTTAAAATAGTAAAAAAATTTTATATTTACTTCTAGTACATCTGAAAATCGGTACAGGTGTATGGTTTTTGATACCATACGTACGCACATCAAATTTGAATAAAATATCTAAGCGTTTTCCAGATTTTCGTAATTTTTATATTTTTTTTCTTCAAGTTGTGTACTTACTTAGGAAACACCTTGTATACAGGGTGGGCCATTTTAATTAATCCATTGGAATAGCTCATAGCCTTAATGTTTGATACAAAAGTTGCATGGTTTGAAAGGGATTATATGATGAAAAGGGCCTGGCCGGTTTTCCTTTGACGAGATATTCCCAGGGATATCAGGCTGATTTTCACATATAAGGTACCTCATGACCAACACTAAATTACCATTCATACCAGCTTCTAGAACAACGTGGTCCCGGAGTTATGACGTCAAATTAAAAAATCAAAAAGTTTTTTCTCCGGAACGGGAAAAGCTAGGACCTTGAAAAAAATATGGGTAGTAGGATACCTTAGGAGGGTTCAAACAAGTATGGTTTAATTTGATTCCGACATCTATAGGGTGTCAAAAAAAAAATAATTTTAATTTGCAAAACGAGATTTTTTTAACACCCTGTAGAGATACCACCATCATATTTTACATGCAACATCACTACTTACACATGTATAATATATATTTTACTCGAGATAATCGTAGCGGTACAATATGGTTAAAAACACAAAAAATCAAAAATATCCCTTCTTTTACATTTGAGTTACAATAAATTAGGTCCTTTGATTTTTCTTTTTGATTTAATTTTACTAGTTTTTGTTTTAATTTAGATTTTACGGTACTTTTAAAATTGTAAGTGGCACTTTCTTCAAAAAAATAGAATATTTTTGGTTTTCTTTTATGTTTTTAACCATGTACCGCCACGATCATTTTGAATAAAATATAAATCCAAACATCCAACCTAAGTGGTAGTAGCTTTATTTCTTTTTAACAAAATTATTATATCAGAAAATTGTGTCACCTAACTGAACCCAAGTGATATGTATTTTTCAAAAAATGTAGAAAACCTTTAAATTGCGCCAATTACATAGGTATGTATTATCATAAAAATAACTTTTGCACTTTTAAAATATTAAGCCCAAGTGGTACGTATCTTTGTTGTATTCCAATTTAAGGAATCTTCTTATTTCAACCCAAGTGATAGTAGCTTTAATTCTCCTTAGAAGAATAATATCATAAAATTGTGTTACCTTACTCAACTCAAGTAATATATAAAAATTAATACAAAATTAAACATTTATTTAAAAGAAATAAGAATTAAAAATACAATATTAAAAAAATGTTTAAAGTTTTAATTTAAAAAACTTGGCGCTTAACCTTCGGAGAACACACCTATTTTTTCATTCACGGAGAACACTGGGTCAATCTGACCCTACACACACTTTGATCGTCTACCATTTTAAATTGACGAGTGCGATCAGCTTGAAAAAATTTCCAGATGTACTTGAAACATTGTTAAATCAATTAATATAAATAAAAAGTGCCGTATCGATAAACCCTCCAAATCAAGATTTGGAAGCGTAATATAAAAGTATAATGTCGATGTGCATCGTGCGTATGTGTGCGTGCAATGTAGCGTGCTATTCTTGTCTATATCTTTGTGTATACAAGGACAGATATAGTCGATAACATAGAAAATGGTAATTTTGTCGGTTATACAGACGGCACCAGCATTACCTAAAGGTATCCGCTGGGGCATCTCGCCATTGGAAAACCCTTTGGACTTGACCTTGAGTGACCTTTTCAAAGCCAGGTCAATGCGATCGATGTTTTCTTAAACAGAACTCTCCATTTTTTATTGCATATTCTTGTAGCCCTTGTCGAGACGTTTTCAAAACAATATAATAAAGCTCTTTTTCGTTAAGAGAATTTTCTGAATATATATATATACTAGCTGACTCGGCGAACTTCGTACCACCTAACAATCAATGAATGTAGTGATCGCAAATAGTCCCTCTCCCCCCCTCTCTCTCTCCCTCTCTCTCTCTCTCTCCTCTCTCTCTCTCTCTCTCTCTTTCTCTCTCTCTCTCTCTCTCTCTCTCCCCCTCTCCCTCTCTCTCCCCCTCTGGAAAATTTTGTAACCGACTTTCTCTCTCTCCCCCTCCCTCTCCCACCCACCCTTTCTCTCTCTCTCTCTCTCTCTCTCTCTCTCTCTCTCTCTCTCTCTCTCTCTCTCTCTCTCTCTCTCTCTCTCTCTCTCTCTCTCTCTTTCTCCCCCTCTTCTCCTCTCTGGAAAATTTTGTAACCGATTTCCAAAATGATACTGGCTTCCCAAAAGATCGGTAACGAAAAATTATACGCTTTATATCATTCTCCGGAAATTTCTACCCCTGTTTCATATATAATTCTTTGAGATTCCGTCAATTATTTCCCAAAAAATTAAAGAAATTAGAAAAACCGGTTTCCAGAATATCGGTAACGAAAAACTATATAGCCTATAGCACTCCCCGGGAAATTCTACCCCTACTTCATATACAATACTTTCAAAATCTGTCCAGCCGTTCTTGAGTTATAAATGGTGTAACTAACCCGACGTTGTTTTATATATATATATATATATATATATATATATATATATATATATATATATATATATATATATACATATATATACTACAAGAATTTACATCTGCTTAGCTACCAGCTGTGGCAGAGTTTTCAAGTGGTGAAACTATGGGACATAGCGGGGACCGTTTAGCGGCAGCGTTTGGTGTGACACGCAAGGAACAAGACGATTATGCGTTGCGTTCTCATACTCTAGCCGCACGAGCGCAGCAACAAGGATTGCTATCGGACGTAGCGCCTTATAAAGGTACATTAGATATAATATTTCACCATGTAATTCATGTATTATCGACTTAAGGGAGTATTTTCGTTTGAAAGGTTGTAAAAAAAGGTAATGGAATTATTCAGAAATTTTTTGTAGGGAAACGGAAAAAGCGAATAACGTTTAACTTTGCGTGTTCTTTTAGCCTTATTTTAAGAATATATTTTTATTTTTTAAATAACAAAAATGCTCTTTTTTCTATGTTATATCCTGATCATTAGGTGATGTAAATAATGGACGGTGTAAGAGCCTCCTCACAAGACTCTCGTATGGTAACGTAGCGTAATGTAACGTAGATCAACGCACAAGAAACGTATAATCAATACGTTTTTTGTGCGTTGACTCATGTTACGTTACACTACGTTACCACACAAGAGTCTTGTGCGGAGGCTCTAAATGATTTTAGCTATTCCAGGTATCTGAAACGCGAAAACCAAAAATTTTCTTATTCAGGAGGAGAGTCACACTTTTCCTGAATAAGAAAAATTTTGATTTTTTAGATACCTAGAATATCTAGAATTATTTACACTGTCCATCATTTACATCCCCTAGTGATTAGGATATAACATAGAAAAAATGAGCATTTTTGTTACTTAAAAAATAAAAATATATTCTTAAAATAAGGGTAAAACAAGCAAAAAAAATTGTGCAAATTAGAAATTTGCATTTGGCTTCCTCATAGAGGAAGTGATGTCTAATACACATTGGCATCGAAAACTCAAAAAACAACGGTTGATTAGTTTTATATGCGAGCTTTATATGCTCTAGCTTTATATGCGAGCAAAATTATGGACCTTTGATCGCGTATAAAGCTGAATCTAATCAACCCAATCTTAAAAAATTATATATGAAATAGGGGTAGAAAAGACTGAAGATTATAATAGAATTATTAAAAATTGTTAATAATAAAGGGGTTACCGATTTTTCAATACCAACCCTCCTTAAACGATACTCTATCAATTAAAAAAAAATTAAGCCCGATATCTCAATATTTGCGCAAGTTAGAACAACCATAGACATTAAAAAAAAAGTAAAAAAATTTTTTTAAAAGAACCCCTTTACCGATCATCGCCAAATTCAATACCAACCTTCCTTGAATGATACTCTATCGTTTAAAAAAAGAAACAGCTTGATATCTTAATATTTGCGGAAGTTAGAGCAACCACAGACATTTCTAAAAAAATTCAAAATTTTTTTAAAAAAGAACCCCTTTACCGATTTTCGCCAAATTCAATACCAACCTTCCTTAAATGATACTCTATCAATTAAAAAAAAACAGCCCGATATCTCAATATTTGCGGAAGTTAAAGCAACCACGGACATTTCTAAAAAAATTAAAAATTAAAAAAAACCCTTTTACCGATCATCGCCAAATTCAATACCAACCTTTCTTGAATGATACTCTATTGATTAAAAAAAAAAACAGCCCGGATATCTCAATATTTGCGGAAGTTAGAGCAACCACGGACATTTCTAAAAATATTCAAAAATTTTTTTAAAAAGAACCCCTTTACCGATCATCGCCAAATTCAATACCAACCTTCCTTGAATGATACTCTATCGATTAAAAAAAAACAGCCCGATATCTCAATATTTGCGGAAGTTAGAGCAACTACGGACATTAAATCTGACATACACACACACACACACACAGACATTTTTTTGGGCGATATTTTAACGTTTTACAACGATCTGAACATATTGGCAGAAAAAACTCAAAAACCAATCGCTTTGTTGGTTTCTTCTACCCCTATTTCATATATAAATCATTTAAATTTGGTTGATTAGACTCAACTTTATACGCAATCAAAGGTTCATATACGAAATTCACGAAAACAAAACTTCCTCTATGAGGAAGCAAAAACATGCTAAGTTTAACATTATTAGCTTTTTTCGTTTCGTTACCAGAAATTCCTGAAAAATACTTTTTTTACGACCTTTCAAATCAGAATATTCCCTTAATCAATATTTAACATTGTACATTTATGTCTCGCTTTACTTTTCTGCATTGCAGTTCCAAACGTTGAAAATGTTGTCGATAAAGACAACGGTATTCGTGTATCTACAGAAGAACAATTGGCAAAGTTGAAACCTGCATTTGTTAAGCCTTATGGAACGGTCACTGCGGCCAACGCCTCTTTCTTGACCGACGGTGCATCGGCAGCGTTAATAATGAGCGAGGAGAGAGCTCTCAAACTTGGTTTGAAACCCAAGGCATACCTGCGTAATTTCACGTATGTGTCTCAAGATCCAGTTGATCAACTGCTTCTGGGACCGTCATACGCAATACCGAAGGTATACAATTCCTATCATTACTTGTTATGAAACTGAAATATATAAAGGCTGCATTCTGATATTAACTGTCAACAACTGTCAGTACTGAAAAAATCTATAGTATATGTGAAATATAGAAAAATATAGATTTTCAGTACTGACAGTGAATATCGGAGTGCAGCTAAAAAATAAGACTTATATAAATAATCGCTTGCAGATTCTCGATAAAACAAAATTAACCTTGAAAGATATAGGAGTATGGGAGATACACGAAGCGTTTGCCGGACAGATCTGCGCTAATTTGAAAGCAATGGATTCTGATTTGTTCGCGCAGAAGTATTTAAAGAGAAGTTCAAAGGTCGGAATACCAGATCTGAACAAGTGGAATGCTTGGGGAGGATCCTTGTCGATTGGGCATCCATTTGCTGCCACTGGAGTACGATTGGCGACGCACACTGCTAATCGACTCATTAAAGAGGACCAACAATTTGGACTTATTGCGGCCTGTGCTGCTGGTGGCCAAGTAAAATAAACATTATATTATTACACATAACGCAAATAGCTTTTATAATATCTAATGATCTTTATTTCAAATATTATAAATTATATAATTATAAGTTTTCTTCTCAGATTTATAATTTTGATTTTTTTAAATAGGGAGTTGGAATGATCATGGAAAGATATCCTGGCGCAATATAATCCCGTTTTTTCGAGAAGTACATGCATCTGATATCTCCAAATGAAACGGACTGTTATTTAACAGAAATAATATACAAAGTAATATTTTTCTACTTATGAGAAACATTTGGAATTGTGAATTTTTTAAAGAAACCAACTTTTCTATTAGATTGATTATGTACAGTTACCATTAAATTGTATAAAATCTCTTACTGATACTATGTTTACGCGCGAGCGTTACTTCTGTAATAACTTACGATATATCACTCGTTTACGCGGAGTGAATTATCTTAAGTTACTACAAAATCCCGTTTACGCGAAGGAATTATCGTAAGTTACTACAGAAGTAACGCTCGCGTAAACGTAGTATGAGTTCTGTGAAATTGTTTCCTTTTTACTAATCGAGTGAATTATGCAGAAAAGAAGGCAATAGATTCGCAGTTAGATGATGCCTCACACCACGATCCAATATGTTCTTTACGTCCTGGCAACCTTGTAACGCACGTTGTTTGAGCGCTTCCAAACGTGACAAATGTAATCTCTGTCCTGCCCCATGTGCTATTACTATCAAGCCATTCTCATCCACTTCAATCTCATTATTCGTTCCCGGTAACGCGACAACGGACAAAGTAACTCCTGGCGAACACTCCTCTACAAAGTTTGCGTCTAGTACTCCTGTTGCTAATGTTTTATCTTCGTCTTCTGTTGATGGCTTGTTGACGAGAGTTACGGTACAGCCAATGGCATAGTTCTATAATCAAAAATTTATTTTGTATATAACAATATGATGTTTATACTCCGCAAAAGGATAAAATTGCATCTTTAGATGTCAACCTTGATTGGAATTCCGGCGTCGATCAACGCAAGCGTTGCAGCATTCACAGATGCGCAATAGTCACTGCCGTCAACCTGTAGAACCTCTACAAAGACATCAATCTGAGAGCGCGGATACAGCTCCAAGTGTATTATGGCCTCCATTGCGTGACGCAATTGCACCGATCTTTCTTGTGACTTCCAATCTCCTCTGGGTCTTCGCTTCCGTTCGCCGGAGGTAAAGCTAAACACGGCCATGCTGTATTGACAATTTATGATAGCTTTTGTGCTGCTCCTTGATGCACTGCTTCTTGGCTAAATCATGTAAGAATAGTACAAAAATATACGGTACAACTCAAGATTATTAGAATAAAAATATTCAGTCTACAAAAATATGCTTTGAAGCAAAGAAATAAAATGATCACAAGAAGATGAAAAAATAGCAGATAAGAAAAGCTTGTTACATTAGTGTACTTCTTCTGAAAGCTCTTTGCATTCATAACTTTACTCATCCGAGATATCATACATATAAATCATTAATTCGCTTCTCAAAAATAATTATAGATGTTTTACAAATAAATCGCACCTGATGAGGACCATACACCGTGGCTAAAACTTTCGTGTTGCCATGCTCGATGTACGCACTGCCGTCGGCCTGCCCGAATACTCCCATTCGCATACGGATTTGCCTCAATTCCAACGCTCGTCTGCCGTCGACGCGTAGTCCGCCCTGATCAGGCTCCATTGTACCTTACCAATTGATTAAAATCATGATCAATTACTACGTTTACGCGAACGAATTATCGTAAGTTACTACAGAAGTAACGCTCGCGTAAACGTAGTAATATTCTGTTATTGTAATAGGTAATGAAGAAAACGAATCAATTATTAATCTGGAATGTCAAGATTGTGCTGTTTCAAGTGGTAGGCTTGATCTATAAATCTATGATTTTGTATATAAGTTTACTTAATGTGTATTATAACAAATATTAATTAACTTATATAATTTATTTTACTATAGATGGTTGCAAGCACGCAATAGCTTTTGTGATGTGGATTCACAGGCGTTCTGAAGATCTATCTCCTATACTATGTTTACGCGAGCGTTACTTCTGTAGTAACTTACGATATATCACTCGTTTACGTGGAGTAAATTATCGTAAGTTACTACAGAAGTAACGCTCGCGTAAACGTAGTAAGTGAGACAATTTATCGAAGCCAAAGATTTGGGGGAGATATCTACTACTTCGTCTGAGCATCAAGACGTACCATCTAATGAGTATCCTTCTTTTCTGATGACTATCCTTGACATCGCTAAAAAGAAAAACTTATACTACGTTTACGCGAGCGTTACTTCTGTATTAACTTACGATAATTTACCCGTTTACGCGAAGGAAAATCCCGTTTACGCGAACGAATTATCGTAAGTTACTACAGAAGTAACGCTCGCGTAAACGTAGTACTTGTCAGTTATCAAGGCACCATTTACTACGTTTACGCGAGCGTTACTTTTGTAATAACTTACGATAATTCCTTTGCGTAAACGGGATTTCCCTTCGCGTAAACGGGATTTTGTAGTAACTTACGATAATTTACTCTGCGTAAACGGGTGAATTATCGTAAGTTACTACAGAAGTAACGCTCGCGTAAACGTAGTAATTATGTTATATCCGAAAGACGTGTAACCTTAATATCATTACATTCTATAATGGTTGATTTTGTAAAAGAAGGAAAATCTTTGGCTTCGATAAATTGTCTCGGTGTTCCAATATTTGCTAATACAGGTTTTTTCCAGTAGCATTGTACATCTGTAGGAGATGGATCTTCAGAACGTCTGTGAATCCACATCACAAAAGCTATTGCGTGGTTGCAACCGCCTATAGTAACTATAGTAACCGCCTATATTAAAATAAATTATATAAGTTAATTAATATTTGTTATAATACACACATTAAGTAAACTTATATACAAAATCATAGATTTATAGATCAAACCCAGCACTTGAAGCAGCACAATCTTGACATTCCACATTAATAATTGATTCATTTTCTTCATTAACTGTTACAATAACAGAATATTACTACGTTTACGCGAGCGTTACTTCTGTAGTAACTTACGATAATTTACCCGTTTACGCGGAGTAAATTATCGTAAGTTACTACAAAATCCCGTTTACGCGAAGGAATTATCGTAAGTTACTACAGAAGTAACGCTCGCGTAAACGTAGTATATGTTTTATTTCGAACTTGGTGTTCAGGACAAACTTTAGCTTTAACTGTACATATTGAATTTTCTCCTTTTACACAAACATAACCTATTGCGGAATCTCCATAGTTTTGTCGAGAAGAACTAAAATAACAACAAATAAATGTGTAAGACATATTAACAATATTGTAAGAGATAAATATAATCAAATTTTAATATATTTTCTTATGTTAAAAACTATAACTTACACGTTCATTTTTGCATTGCGGACCTCAGCAGCATTAAAGTTGTCATTATTTTTCACATGTTCACATACCATAAACATGTCTACTTTTAGTAAATTACTGAAATTACCTTTTACAAAGCCCGAATCAACCATTTTTTACTTTATCTCAAGAAACTCGAATAAAAAGTATAAACTCTTTACTTCTGTATAACACCGTCTCACAACTCTCACATCAAACTTCTCGTCGTGACGTCACATCACCTTCGGTTAACTTCGGGCGTTTCCGGGGCATTATCGGATAGTTTGAATATATTCATGTTTTAAAACGCTTTAATTATTAATAAATTCACGTTTAAAAAAATAAAAAAAATTTTTTACAATGCAATTTATGTATAAACTATCATATTATGATGTTTTTAAAAAATTGTTTTGTACCCAATTCCTTCACGTAAACGGGATTTTGTAGTAATTTACGATAATTTATTCCGCGTAAACAAGTGATATATCGTAAGTTACTACAGAAGTAACGCTCGCGTAAGTATAAGGAAGCTAAATCGATGAATTTAGAAATTCTCCATTACGGCCCAAAAATGGTTCTAAATAGCGAAATCACCCCTTATACGTAGAGCGGCTTTTTGCTTTTCTCGATATATCTCGAAGAAAAGTATTTGAGAGATATCAAAAAATATTTCAAATAAAAGTTTTATGGTAAAAACATCTCTATTTAACCACATTAATACAATTTTGAAAAAATTTTTTTTTCTAATTTTTAATAAAAATTTTATTTAAAAAATTATTTCTTTTTAATATTAATGTTGTTAAATAGAGGAGATTTCACTATAAAACTTTTATATGAAACATTTTTTGATATCTCAAATATTTTTCGAGATACTATATCGAAAAAAGTAAAAGTCGCTCTACTTATGAAGGGTGGTTTCCCCTCTTAAAATTGTTTTTGGGCAGCAACAAAAAATTTCTAAATTCATCTTTTTACCCCCCCCTCCCCCCCTACATGTGTGGAAAGTTTCATTAAGGGCCACTTCGACCAAGCTTGGGGGGTCAATCATGAATCTTTTCCCCTAGGGTGGAAACGTGAAAAATGAAAAATCTCTCTTTCTATTGATGTTAAATAGAAAGAGATAGTCATATAAAACTTTTCACTTTCCACGTTCCACATTAATACATGATTGACCCCCTGACCTAATTACACCGATCTCTTGATACGCATATCAAATAAGTATATTTGAGCTGATCAGCCAATAATCAAACATTTACTATACTACTACTACGTTTACGCGAGCGTTACTTCTGTAGTAACTTACGATATATCAGGCTGGTTTCACATGGGGCGTAAAATGCGTTTGCGTAACTTGCGTCAGCCAATCAAATCGTCTCAGCTACTATACGCGTATAATACGATTAAATACTGAGACGATTTGATTGGCTGACGCAAGTTACGCATACGCATCTTACGCCCCATTACTACGTTTACGCGAGCGTTACTTCTGTAGTAACTTACGATATATCACTCGTTTACGCGGAGTAAATTATCGCAAGTTACTACAAAATCCCGTTTACACGAAGAAAAATCCCGTTTACGCGAAGGAATTATCGTAAGTTACTACAGAAGTAAAGCTCGTGTAAACGTAGTATTATAGTTATTTGCTATTTAATACGCGTATATCAAGTGATCGGTGTAAACTAGGCCTTCTTTTGATTAACTTAATCGTTGATTAGTCCATTGGAAATAACCAATCGCATTTGCCAATCTGCTTAATGAGAAAATGCGATTGGTCATTTCCAATGGACTAATCAACGATTAATACTACGTTTACGCGAGCGTTACTTCTATATATTACTACTACGTTTACGCGAGCTTTACTTCTGTAGTAACTTACGATAATTCTTTCGCGTAAACGGGATTTTGTAGTAACTTGCGATAATTTACTCCGCGTAAACGAGTGATATATCGTAAGTTACTACAAAAGTAACGCTCGCGTAAACGTAGTATAAGACGGTCTTGAATAACTATGAATACCGGCCTTATACTACGTTTACGCGAGCGTTACTGCTGTAGTAACTTACGATATATCACTCGTTTACGCGGAGTAAATTATCATAAGTTACTACAAAAACCCGTTTACGCGAAGGAATTATCGTAAGTTACTAATACAGAAGTAACGCTCGCGTAAACGTAGTAAGTGTGCACTAGTTTAGCAGTGCAGCAACAGAAAACAGACCTAATGTTCGCCACACTCTTTGAGGTTAGGAGCTCGCGTAAGATACGAGATTTATGAGGTATGTTTGATTCACGTATTGAAGAATGAAGAGAATAAAAATCGTACCGGACAGACCGAATTACCTGTTCGAGAGCTGGTTGGAGGAATGGAGGAACGAAGCAGTGCTTCGAAACTCAGAGCTGCAAAAGCACTTCACAAAGGCTTTGGACTCGTTGAGACGGTATCCGCTACCGTTGGAGTCCGGTAAGGAGTGCATAATCTTGCAGCACTTCGGCACGAAGTTGTGCTCGATGTTGGATAAAAAGCTAGAAGAGTATAGGAGACAGGAATCTACTAAAGCAGTTGATGCTTGCTTCTCTCAAACTAGCAATAATGACGATCGTACAGTCGTGTCAAGAGAGAAACCTGTAGAAAAATGCAAAATAGTTGAAGTTACAGGAATAGGATACAGGATACAGGAAAAAAGTTCAGCGGTAGCTAAACAGGCTAAAAATACTAAGAAGAACGCGTCGAAAAGATTGGCAAATGCAAATGAAATTGCATCGCGAGAAGCTGATAGGCAAATTTCCTTGGAACCTAGCACTTTTGATATTGTATTATTGGTGGATACCCAAGAAACTTGTGGGTGAGTATTTATTTACGGCCGCGCGAGACTTATAATGTTAACTATAAAAAGCTTTTTAGCTATGTCGGCTATATTTCAGTGGAAAAACAAAGCCTCAGCACGATGCCACACTTGTGGAATTAACGCGACTTGGTGTATTGTTTGAAGTACGTCGTTTGAAAGTTGGTGATTTTGCGTGGATAGCCAGGTGTCGAAAAACTAATGATGAATTGGTTATGCCTTACATAATAGAAAGGAAGCGAATGGATGATTTAAGTGCAAGCATTGTGGATGGAAGGTTTCATGAACAAAAGGTAATATGGGGTGTAACCTTTCGATACATCCTTGAGGGGGATTCTGTGTATTTAATTATCCACATATTCTTTGTTTCTGTATTTCAGTTTCGTTTGAAGCAGTCTGGTATTAAGAATTTGATGTATATAGTAGAGAATATTGATAAGAATTCCCAATTTTCAATACCGCTTTCATCACTATTGCAAGCCTCTGTAAATTGTCTGGTACAAGACAGCTTTACTGTAAAATATACGAGGAGTCATAAAGATTCTATGTCACACTTGTCATGTATAACAAATATTTTAATCAAAATTTACAAGGTAAGAAACATTACATAGTTGCGTGCATGAGTGTTTATTAATAGCTCTTACAATAAATGACAGTTTTACTTTAGAATAAAAAACTTGTTGGATGTAAGAAAAATCATCTTGCACAGACAGATCATATAGGTAATATATACCTGATGGAGTTCAAAGAATTCAATAAAGCATCCTCTAAACAGAGGGTATGTATCAGGAGTTTTTATGTAACGAAAAATACTTTGGTTTATCGACATTTCCTTTCAGACGTTTCGAGTAAGCGAGATGTTTATTCGTCAGTTGTTACAATTGAAAGGCATGTCTGTCGACAAAGCCATGGCGATTGTAGAATGTTATACCTCACCGCAAATTTTGATCACAGCCTTAGAAAATTCTGGTAAGAATGGCGAGCAATTATTGGCAAACATTCAGGTCGGTGACAAAAAACGACGGCTCGGGCCCGCCATCAGTAAGGCCGTTTATCAGCTTTACACGATGAACGAGTTGAATTGACTAATAAAAATGTACAATTTATATATGTACCTCTTTCCTGATACACGTTCAACCTACTATCGATCGGTTCAACCTAGTATATATATATTTCTAAATAATTGGTAGAAAAGATATGAATTTTTTTATAAAAAACTTAAAAAATAATCGTAATAAACAATCGTAGTTTGCATCAAGTATTTTTCAGATACTCATTTTTTTTTTTCAAATAAGTAAGATATTACCTGACCATTATCTTTACACATTGTGACTCATATCATACTATTCTCTATAAAAAAAATGACTCACTCGTACCATTGTAACGTTGTTTGAGAAATGGAGAGAAAAAGAAATTTTGAATTGAAAAAAAGCATCTGGAAAATTGCGGGAAGTTACCTCGAAGCGAAAATTTGTTATAATGTTCGCTTAATCATTTTCGGAGAAAGAAAGAAATCGCACTTCATCAATTATTTGTAACTTGTCTGTGCCTTTCTCATGGATATAACGCTTGAAGGGACGGATCGATTCGCAACTTAATATAATTGATACGAAAAGTATGAATACGCATTCAGCGTAAAAGGGCAATTTGCGACACTTTTTTTCTCTTTGCTAAGGAAAGTGATAGAATTTTCTTGCGTGAGATAATAGCAGGGGGACGATTATAGCGTGTTTCTCCGCGTGTATCTCATATATTTTCTCAGTTGTCCTCGAATCCCCGGAATAGATGGAGTTTTCTGTGGATCAGCAATATAGACTGAATCGTCTGGTGTTGTCCATATACGGTTTATGGCCTTACCATAATCGAATGATGAACGCTTGGATTATGCGGGTATTCACAATTTTGTTTTTGATTTGGGCTACAATCACTCAGGTATCTTAGTAAATCTGCCGAAAAAATTTTTTTGAGCTTATTTCCGCTTTTAATTATTTTACGTATATTTGTTATGTATTATAAAATATTTACGTTTTGAGAGATATAAAAATATTTCTCGGTAATATTTCAAAAACCGATATTTAAAATCAACTTTTAAATAAAATTTTGATCAAAATTACGGATGAGTATTTATTTATGCACTTCACAATACTCAACTTACGATTAGATCAGTATGCGAATCAGAAATAGATTTTTTTTTATGACTTTGCAAGACAAAGGATAATTTCGTGTATTGAAAGATGTTTTTCTAGGTAATTAAGATCTGTACGTCAGAATTAACAGCAGATTTTATACTTGATTGTTTACCTATTATCATTCCTAATGTTGGTGCAATAGTACAATTTTTGAATCGTATAATAATCAACGACAAAGTAAGAGACATACGAATAGTATTTTCTATCCATAGAAAATTTCTGTAACTTATTTAATTTCTATTTGATCAAAATTGTAATATTGAAAAAATTATAATTTAATTTTGCGTTACAATAATTTGCGAGTGGAATATGCGAGTGTTTAATTTGCAGCTGAGGAATTTATTCGATCAAATTAAAATCGATTGGGACAACGCGAGATCTCAGAATGAGATTGAAATTATGCAAACAAATGCCACACTCGCAAGAATAACAACAAAATGGTTTTTGCGTAAGTATATCTCGGTTTCATTATTGCAAATTAGAAACATTTGCATTTTAAATCTATCTATTTAGTGGTTATATTTATTAGTACCTAATATTAGTACCTAATATTTTATTATAAAGCATTCGATATTTTATTGCAAAGTTTTTTCTCGATGTCGTGCACATCATTTGTCGCTTCGGGAGATGACCGTTGACTCTATATCTATACGACAAACTCTATACCTATATAACAGGCACATAACTTGATTGATTTTAATTAATTTTATGTCTTCCAGTTTATATGTTTGTAGGTATAACGGTATACATGCTTAGCACATTCATCCCTCAAATTCTTGATGTATTCCTACCGCTAAATGAGTCACGTTCACGCGAGCATCCGTTCCACGCCGAATTCTTCCTTGATGATGAAAAAGATTTTTACATTATCCGAATCATAATGTATTTCGGTATCGTGTTTGTCTTGGGAGTAATTCTTGCCAACGGGTCCATATTCGTCATTTACATGCAACACGTCAGTGGAATGTTTACCATACTGGGGTATATATTGCTTCTATACATACAATTTTAGCATTTTATTTATAACGTGATTCTTCATATATCTTTACTCAACATTCAGTATATAATTTATATCTTAATTTTATATATATATATATATATATCAATGACTAAACAATACCTCTACGACAATTAGTGAAGTTTTTAGGAGAGTGCCAAGAGTGAAATAGACAACGACTATAGTATATAATGAACATTTTGAATAAACATTGAAATTTATGTGTAAATAAAAAAAAAAATATGTATATATATATATGTAATCATTTACCCTGTAGAATGATGATATGGAACAATCAGAATCATAGTGCATTTGGCGAAAAATCTCATATAGGTGGTATTGTTTACTCACAGACGATATAATTTATCTATATATAATATATATATATATATATATATATATATATATATATATATATATAATTGTGAATATATATATAAAATATAATATAAAATATGTACAAGGTGGGGCACCCCTAACTTACACACCTCGAAAAACTTATAAATTATAAGTTGCACGAAAAATTGTTATATTTGCCATTGGCTTATTCATTTTACTACATTTATCTAAGATATCAAGTTTCCAACTTCTTATTACTTTTTGTTTCCTTGAATATCTCGTTATCTATTAGGTTTAGGCCAATCAATGATACATTTGAACGCAAAATTAAACATATCTTAATAGCTTAGCTTCAGGCTTTGTTTTTTTTTATTATAAGAAATATCTATGTACGCTTGTGTATTTATTTTTTCATTCATTAAATAACCGAGAAGATGTCTAGCATGACAATGACTAAACTAGTTCACGTCGCGTCAGAAAAAAAACGTGTGGCAATGCACGTTTTAAAAGTATGTTACCGTTGTGTTTAAAATGGATCTTATAATATATGAATTCGTCCGCCCACTCGCTTGCATTGAATCCTCGATTCGGATCCATACCGAGAATGTACTGTCTTGCTTCGCGCGCATTTATACAGACACCGTGCGGAACAATCATTCAGCGACAACGAACAGTTGCCCAAAAGCCGATTCATCCGTGGTAAACATTACGGAAACGTTGCTCTCTTTGTTCAGGATCACCGCAACATTTTACAGTTAGTAATCATTTGACGACATTTACATGCTTGCCATGCAATTCCCGTAAGTACAGGGTAAACAAGTAGAGATGGAATCAAGTTCAATATATATTGTTACGCTCGTCAAGCGTCAGCCGCACGTTTACACTCACTCACTCACTCGCGGCGCGTTTCTCAGGACTCTCACAAGAAAAGAGGACACGTTGTTAGAAAAGGAAACTCTTTTATTAATCTCCCGTTATTAAAGAAGAGCTCGGGCTGACACGTCCGAACGAGACGAGACCCAGAGCAAATCTGAACATCGGGTATAAACAGAACATCTGGTATAACTGAACATCTGGTAGGAAAATCAATAATAAATTGAGCATCAGAGAAAATCAATATTCACAGAAACAAGCGTCACTAAGGACGATTCGCGGCGCGACATTTACTACCGGGCGACTCGCATGAAGCGCGCGGCACGGGCGCAACAATATATTTAATGGAGAATGTATTTAAAAATCTGAGTAAAATTCAATAATTAAATTTTATTTTCTATAGAATTCTAGTAATATTCATGAAAAATAATATTTCATACATTGTATTTGCGAAGTAATCGCTCTTGATTAGTTTCGAATTTTAGAATAAATACCAGCAGAATTCGAAATGTACTTTATAAGTAGTTTCTATTGTAAAGAATCGACTTTTTTACAAATAGTACTCGAACTCTAAGTACTCTAAGAATGAACATTAATTTAAAGAAAAATTAAGTCAAAGGACCCTAGAAATTAAAAATAAAATTGAAAAGGCTGTGAGAGACGCTGTCAGACGCGGTTCACTGTGCGCGTAGTATGAAATTAATTTAAAGAATATAATATGTAAAGATTTTAAGTAACTTTTATTCTATATTTTTATTTTTATTATATTTAATTTCAACGATTGATAAAAATATTTGTGATTATCAAAAAATAATATATTAAAATAATTATCGCTTTGTGTGTACAAATGTTTTGATTTGGAGGAACGTAAAATTTCTAATAAAAGATTCGAACATATTTGATCGAGTCGACTTGGAAGTAATACTCTTATTGTTTTTCAAGGTATGAGGGTTTGAATTTGTTTCGTCGAGTGAAAGTATTGCTTTTATTTTTCGAAGTAATTATAGAGAGTTCCTCTAACAGCAATAATGTCCTGTATATCTATAGAATATACTAAGGATGTACTTAATATACTGAGAACATCTTCATAATATCTTATACTTTAGGATATCCTCTGAACATTCTTAGAATTTTGCTGTCAGGGTCGAAACTACACCAACATATCCGAACCTATTTGTAATACCATATACCTAACCCATTTTAATTCTATTCGAAACCTGGCCTTTGGGCGACCTTACAATACTACTATTACTAGTCCTCGTCCGGTCCATCAGTAGTTTTTCCTCCATTCTCTCCGCGATCTCGTCCTCTGCCGACCTCCTTGTCCTCCCACTTTCTTCCTCTCTACAGAGCGTTATTGAATTTATATTTCATTTTGTTCACTTATTACAAAATAATAATTGTTTAGTTTTAGTAATTTCCCGATTTACCCTGTATATACGATGAATGCAGCATATATACATTTTCGGTCGCAAACATAGAATGACGAATTGTTTCTTCCAGGTACGTTCTATTACCGAATAAATATATGACACCGCAAGTATTAATCTTTCTTATCGAGATTGAGATATAATCCGTAAATATTTTTTGCAATCTAAGGTTCGTGGATATCATTCAATCGTGTTACGGTTTGAGCCTCTTCATCGAATTTTTAAGTTTAATGGTCTTGATAGGCCTCACATTGGTACAAGTGAGTGTTCCACATTGAATATCTGAATTAATTAACGTATCACTGTTGAGCGAAATTAATAAATGGAATTAAGTCGTGATGAGATCACATTGCAATAAAAATTAAATAACAATATATAGCATAGCCATTGCTTTAGGTTATTAAATTCTCCGGCACGTCGGACCGATCAGTTAGATCTGCAGCTTACATTAGTGGACAATTGATTTATATGTTTATATACAGTTATATGGGTCAGCAATTAATTGACAAGAGCACACTATTGTCCATGAAGATGTGAGTGTCAGCACATATATCGCAAATCGCATACACATATACATTAATGGACAATTTTTTTTGGGAGATAAGTACTACTTCGTTGAAAATTTGACATATGTAAACTTTTAGATATAACGCAAGATGGTACAGGATATCCATATGGAAGCAAAAAATGATGCTATATATTATGTTGAAATGTATGAATACAATTACTATTAACGCGTATAACATCTATATTCTAAGCTTAGAAAGTTTTTCGACGGTAAGCGAAAATGAATACCAATAATAAACTGAAATCATGAAATTCTTCCTCTCCACGATAACGAGGCGAATTCTTGTTTTAAGATCGTACAATCGGCCGTGTCGGTTTGTATGCTGCTGAGACGCGTGTGAAGCACTGTTTATAAGCAAGTTGAGAAATAGTGTTCTTGTGCGTAGTCAGTATGAAATTATTGTACAATACATTTTTCTTGATGTTCTCATATGTCTTGAGTTTAAAGTATCGGTTTCCACCCTATACCCGCATATTATGGCCGGCCGCACATATGCGAAGATAATTGCCGACATGCAAGAGCTAACCTTCTTTCTTTGTATTGTTGAACGTGTATTCCTTCGGTCTTGCTACCCGCGGAAGCACGTCACGATAGTCAGTCGAGGTGCGATTCCCGCACCACCCCATATAGCACATAATATCATTCGAATGTTCTGTACTCGTACTGTAAATATACGTACCGTATAGAATATACTTCGAAGATTTCTGTAACATCTTTAGTAATATATTATTTCTCATAAATTCTCAGGACGTACTTGTAATATCTCACAGCAGTATATTATTTTTCGTAAATTCTCGTATACTACTCAGAATATAGAGTGAGTCATTTTAATCGACGCAGGCAAATATCGCAAAATATGAAAGATACGGAAAAATATTTCGGACAAAAGTTGTATGGTCTAAAGGAGGACACATAATTTCGACGTGAGTCATGTTACAGATGTCATTTTCAAGAAATTTTAAAGGCAACTAATTTTTTAAATTAAACTTGATCTTTTCCTTGAAATAAAAGTTGTAAATCTCGTCGAGACGTTTTCAAAACACTATAATAAAGCTTTCTTTTGTTAATAATTTCTTGAGATTTAAAGATTTATAATAATATTTTTAATATAAAATATGAATATAAATATCTCGTAAAGTATTCACTTTTTGATGACTTTACCTTCATACTTTTATACGTAGAATAATGAAAGGAATCGATTGTTGTAAAAAAATACAAAAAAATATTTAAAAAAATTTGAGGTAATTTTCTTCAGTTTAGCTACAGCAGCACAAAATACGATGAATTTAGGCTCATTCGACGCGTTTTTGCACGAAACGAAAGAATCTGGCAGAAAAAAGTGTCGCTCTGCCCCGCGACGCGAGATATTAAACGTTAAAGTTGACAGAAATCAGGTTATGATTCCTGTCATCAGTCATACCGACGACCTGTAGCGACTACGACCATTACTACGTTTACGCGAGCGTTACTTTTGTAGTAACTTACGATATATCACTCGTTTACGCGGTGTAAATTATCGCAAGTTACTACAAAGTCCCGTTTACGCGAAGGAATTATCGTAAGTTACTACCAGTTACTACTTACCATGGTGTAAAGAAAGTAAGGTGTGCTCATACCGAGAACGCGTTTTTGTATTGTTCTGCGCATTGTACCAAGTACCAACCGCCTCCATTTTTAAGTTCGTATGTTTACGTTGAAAGACACTTAACCTTAATTTTAGACGTCTGTGCTGCAGTACCCGGCAATTATGCGAGTAAAAAGTATATTAACATGCCTTCATGTGCAGTAAAAAGTTGCCGAAGTTATACAGGAAAAAAGGGATCTGAAAATCTCAGATTTTTTAGATTTCAAAAAACAAAAAATATTAATATTTATTCACGTTTTATATGATTAGTAAATAACTGTGTTTATTGGTTTTTCATTGTTTCATTTATTTTATTATACTTGACCATACATATTGTATATGTATATTTAATATATATACGTTCGTAATAAAATGTTCCGTTCGTTACTTGTTCATCTTAAAAATTTTTTTTGTAAATTTATTATTATTTTCTTTATGTAAATGTTTAATTTTTTTATTACAATTTTATATAATATATGCATATTGAACGTACATTTTATTTTCTTCCTTTATTTTATCCTTTTATTAATTTTATGCAAATTGTATAAAAATGAGTGTGATATGTCAATTTAATTTGCCACTACAAAATGGCGGCCGCTGGAACAAAATTTGATTGGCTGTTCAAAAACCTACGTAATAGCACACCTTATTTTCTTTACACCATGTGTACACTGACGCCCTTATTGAGGAACTTCTAGTCCTTCTCGCGAGGAGGCGCTAGCGGCACGTGGGACTGTGACATAGGCATCTGGCATACCAGGCGCGACCGTTGTACGTACTTGAAAGCAGCGTACGATTAAAGTCACCGCGCGGCCGATTGTTTTTGCCGGTGAGCGGCCTTGCTACTTGCTTCCGTCGACGCTCGGAGTACCGTTACGTGCGGAAGTTATTCGACTATCATTCTCCCGATGGATTTTGCACAAGTGGGAAGCGTTCGTGCTCCGCGCGCCCGCGCCCGTCGCCATGCTCGCGCAGTGCTGGTTGTGTATTCGATTCGCTCGTTATTTCTGCGAGTGGCACTCCTGCTCCTCGCTTCGCGGGCCGCGGAACGCGGAAGATCGACTACGCGAGTATTCGTCGTACGCGTTCAACAATTTGCGAGTGTTCAAGTGTTTCGTCGGAAAGAACGCGTCACATCGCTCGCTCGAGACGGAGACGTCGAGGCGAAGGACGGCGAAGGTACGTACGATAATAGTGAACGACGATTTGCTTTCGTGATATTCGCGGGTGATAAATCGTGCGGCACTCGCGTCTCGTCATGCTCGAACTCTCGATCGTAGCATTCGTGTATCTCGTGTCATCGTGCTTCGTGCTTTGAACGCTGTGCCGGAATTGTCGCGTGATTTGTCTCCGATTCTCTCCGAAGGGAAAAAAAGGGCTGAGTGATATCGTCGTATCGAGTGATTCGGAGTAACGCCGTGATACATCGCCCGTTCGTGAATGCGTCATAATTTCGTATATCTCGTGTCGCGTAAAGTCAGCGGCCGGCAGTCAACGATTTCTCGGCGTGCATATTAATAATGTATAGTTTTACTTTCGCGAGATTAACGAGTTCGATACCGTATACTGTGCGTGCGACACAGTGCGTGCGTTAATTTCAATAATCAATAGCGTATCTTTGATTAACTGAGTGCGCGTCTTTATTAATCGTCCGCTCGACTCGTACAGTATCGCGCCAAGTTGCCGACGTCTTGGAACATTTCGTCGCGCTATATGCTATGCTGCGACGTATATGTAGAGGCCGTGGCACATAGAAAAACTTGAGCAGTAAAACTCAATAAGTTCTTGACTGTGATTGGCTGATTTGCTTACTGCTTCAGTTTTACCGCTTAAGTTTTTCTATGTGCCACGGCCTTAAGCCTTAACGCGCGGAGATGAACGCGGCACGAATCACGAATCGGAGAAATCAGCGTCGCGACTCTTTCAAATTTGCACGAAAAATCTGTGTTAAAAAATATTAAGATATTTCGGGAAGTGATATATATCACGCGGCCTCAGTGTTGTTTTTCTTTGTTTCAGGAGTTATACCTTCAGGAGCATTATTGTCAGCTATAACATACACAATTAACTCAAGTGCAACCGCATGGAGTGCAACGATTAAATTCGAGAAGAGAAAGAAACGGGAGTGCCGTACATCAGTATCGCGCGAAAGACTTTTACCGATTATAATTAGTCCGCGCGCAATTGTAGTTTATCCGCGAGTGTTTTTCGCGAGTGTCCTGTGCGGTGAGAAGAGGAGGAGAAGAAGGAGATCGGACGCCCTGAGAGGAGGAGGAGGTCTGAGAGAGACATCGGGCCCCGACGGAGCAACCTTGGGGTGAGTATCATCTTATTTTTATAATTAATAATAAATTAATAATTCTTTTCCATTTATTCGAATTGTCTTATCTCGATTAGTTAGAAATAATTAAGAGACAGAAAAATTATATAAAATTTTACTTTTGCAAAGATTTTTTTCGGAAAATAGATATAATTATATTACTAAATTATTAAATATTAATTTTACATTGTGTGAAAGGCGAATAAGAATTATCTTTTGAAATATTGATCATTTTGATTGTTTCTTTAATTTCAATTATGTTTGTATGTTACAGTATCACCGCAGCTACGTTGCTGAATAACTCCGTCCGTTGCGCATCGAGTCGGTGAGTCAGATTTTTTTTTTATCGAGGTAACAAATCTACGATTAATCAAATATAGAGTAAATGTATTTCGGTACATATCGAATTATGTATGACAATTATAGTATAAAATATTACATCTCGTAGATTTGTTGCCTTAAAATGGATGGGCTAAAACTATAATTACGGAAAATATTTAATCTTGATGTCACTTGTTTATTGATATTACGTGCGATTGTGCTTGAGGAAATACTCGCACACTTCGTACGCACGGAGCTCGCAAAGAGCTCCTCATTCTTTATCGAATTATGTTGACGAATTGCCGCGTTTTATATAAGTAATTTTTGCTTAAAATTTTAAATCTTAAATAAATATATGACGAAATATTTCATCGAAATATATTAGAATTTTATTTTGCAAATTTGAATTAGTATAAGATACATAATAAATTAAATTTTTGACATTTTATTACGTAGATCAATTCATATACTTAAATCAAAGTAATAAATATATTAGAAACACAACAGAAACAAAAAGTGTAACAAAGTAATGATTTTTGAAATATAAAATTTTTATTAAATTTTATTAAAGAAATATTTTTATGACATTTTTTTATAGATAAAAGAGATAAGTATAAGTAAGCAATTATGTTAGATGTTATAAAATATATATATATCTGTAGATAGAGAAAATATATATCTGTAGATACGGAAAATTATGAATTAGTTAGGATGTATGTTATTTATACCCATTTATTTCTTCCCATATATTTATCCAAGATTAAATATTACATATATATAAATCGATGCGAGGAAACAATATCGTATATGTAGATATATTTAGAATTTTAATATTTTATGCATAAATACAAACACGAATAAAAAGGGTAAGACATATTTTGGTCTTATTATGCAATTTTATAGAAAACGTGATTAATTATTCAAATTTATTTTAACAAAGCATCGATTTTACCTTAATTTTTTGTAGCCTATCCATCTATTTTTTATTGAAAAATTGGCTTTATACCAGTCAAAAAGTAATATATGACGTGAGATCTTTAATATTCTACCGCGGCGAGAGAAACGCTGAAACTTTTTAAATTTATTTTGGAATTGATTGTATAGTACAATTATATATTCAATTTTACGGTAAAATATATGAATATATTATATTACAAATAGTTTTTTAGTAGAAAATGAAAAATATAAGAAGATATATTTATATCGATATGTAAGTTTATAAAGAAATTTGCGTATTATTAAATTATAAAACTCAATTATTGATTAATTATTAATAATATTTAATTATAATATCAATTGTGCGGGAAGTTTCTTTTTTCGGATCTCACGTCAATTTATTCTGTATATCTTAATTGATATATTTTATTCAAAATGCGTACCGCATGACCAACATGCATGCACAATTACGTATTTTCGCGGTCGGTTTTTACATCGAGAAATTTTTGTTATTTATTTTTTAAATTTGTTTGCATTATAAATTTCAATTTTTCGCGGAATATAACGCGAAGTAAAATTGTTTTTATAGTTGATTACAATTCCAAATTAAAAGAACGGGTCACAAAGAAACGATCAATCCGTATTCTTACATATGTAATGGAATTAGTAATAGAAATATATTTTATCAATGTTGTGCAGTCAATTTTTATGAATCAATGTTCTTTTGCATATTAACTTCTCGGTGTGCATTTTTTTACACAATCGATGCTCGCACATAATTCGAACCGAACGTATATATTGTTATCTGTTGGTCATGGTAATGATCCGACAATCGAAGGAATTTTTCTCCTTATTAATTTGGTCGAAATACGACCGGATTGCACGTGGCCAGGAGTGACAAAGGTAAGTCCGATCTGGCCCGAAGAAAGAAGATTGCATTTGATAAGGTAAGTGGTCAATATTGACCACAATGGTGAAATGAATAAGGTAACATACAAAATTTGACATATCTTTTTATTTGCCCAAAGTAGGGCTATTTTTTCTATAATATTTTTTCGCATATGCGAGATTGAAAAACTCAAATTAAATCCCAATCGCGCGCGTATTTACACAACCCTCAATTCTACATTTTCCACATCTTAAGTGATCGTGTCACTTTACACGTGTCACAGGTATCCCATCAAGCACCTTATAAATTGAGTCGCGGTCTTGATTAAAAATTTATATATTAGTTTGTAATACGGGTAGGTAGGAAAATGGATAGGTAGGACTGTAGGACTATAGATCGGAATACGGGCCGGTAGGTAGGAATTCGGGAAGGTAGGGATTTTTTCAGGTAGGTAGGAATTTGAGTAGGCAGGAACAAGGGGATATAATTCGATAATTGAAAAGACAAAATAAGATATTGTATACGAGGGTCGGTACGAAAGTAATGCCTCCTCATTTTTTTCTCTCGAATCTAGCGCCATAGAAAATTTTGCGTTTCGCTGATTGTGAGTTATTACTTGAAGTCTCTAGTTCCACTATGTTAAGTGGTGTTGTGATCAGTTACGTTAGGTATTCAAGTTACGATATTCAACCACCGCGCCCTTGTCTGTGACGCATATTTGAAACACACACCAGTTCGAACTGCTCGTGTGACACACTCACGTAAATGATCACAACATCACTCAACATAATGCAACTAGAAACTTCAAGTAGACTCAAAGTAACAACTCACAAAGCGAAACACAAAATTTTCTATAGCGCCAGATTCAAAAGAAGAAAATTCCTAGAGGCATTATTTTCGTACCGACCCTTGTACATAATTTTATTGTATATTATATTTTCAATTTTGTAATGTAACTTTTTTATAATGTATATATTGTAAAATAAATTGTAAAAGAAATAAAAGAAATAATAAAAATGTAAAAAAAACTGTTGTAAATAAAAGAGGACCGTCAATCGAAATCGGCGGGGGTGGTGGAGGGCCTCTATGTAGGTTGACCTGTTTCTATCAGATAAAATCAGATAGAAATTTATTTTAAAAACTATGGGAAGAGTAGAAAAAAGGAGAATTAATCAAAGTAATTAATATAAACAGTTTATTACTAAAATTTATATATTCTGTAAAAAAATACAAATGGTGGCGAATAAATATATTGCTCTTTTATGAATATACAATATAAATAAATAATTTGCGTAACATGTCTGCAATTTAATAAACATAAATAATAAATGAACAATAAATAAAATAATTTTTACATCTATTAGATAAATTCTTATTTTTAAAATAAATTAAGAATAACATACACTTTCCAAAATATAATTTTTAAAATTAAATAAATTAAATAAGTTAAATATTCTACGTTAAATATATTAATATTTTTTTTAATTAACAAATATATTAATTTTTTTCTTATTTAATATAAAACAATACTCGGAAAATACTTAAAGAATCCGTTTCTCTTTATAATTTTGGTTCTCATCAATATTTTTCCACATAAAATCCACTTTTTATGATTTTTTTGCATGTTTTTTAAATATTTTTTTTAAATTAATAACGTATATTTTCTGGTACTATCATGTATGTACAGCAAGTAAGTAAAAAATATGTAATTATCAAGAACTACAACAAAAGGTATATCTCTTATTGTTAACTTGTTGCAATATAACCTTTGACCTTACATTTATTTTTAAGCTTCTCAATCACTCTACTGATTGTCCGGATTTGTTGGAACGTATCTATTTTAACATCCCTACTAGAGAATTAAGACAGTACTCCATCTTCCATCTCGGGTATCACCGTACTTTGTATAGCGCAAATTCTTGTGTAAATAGGCTAATAATATCTGCAAGTAATTTTTCCAATAGGATTGACTTTTTTGGTGGCTTTGTATCAGCCTTTAAACAACAACTTTCTCGTTTACTCTTGTAACCTGAATGTTCTCCATATTATGTTGTAAAATTTTAATTTAATTTTATTGTTTTTTTTTCTTTTCTCTTTGTACGCTAAAGGGTTATTACTCGTTAATAAAGTTTATTATTATTATTATTATTAATATGATTGTCTCAAAGTCTGTATAATCTTCATAGAAACTGAATAGGTCATAGATGTCTACTGTAATTTAACGATTTAAATCTGTATAATCTCTGCGATCTTCTTGGATGATTGTTTTTTAAGACTGTCACGTTTGCTGTGTCCAAAGTCTGCCGCCTGATCTAGACACGCGTTTAACACCGCGTTCATGATAGAGAAGACACCAGGTAGCTTTACCATATAAGAGAACAGGAACTTCTGTAGCGCGTACAGTATTTTCTCCGATAGACTAAAGCAATTATATAGGTGAGGCATGCTGAATCCGAATATACTACAGAGTTTGAGCAAAAGAACTTTATAATAAATTATATTAACGATATAATTTACGCCCTCGTAAAGACACGTAGTCATGTGCTCCCATTCTGGTGTCACCGTGTGGAAATTCGGTTTCACCCAGTGCTCGATGAAGTCTTTAGTTCGCTGACGCACTTCTTTCAGACTGCCGCGACACAAGTTGTACTGATCTTTGATTCCTAGCAAATAGCCTAATCCACGCCAGAGGTGACAGAAAGCTTCTAGATCTTCATCGCTGGCGTTGTGTATTCCGAACTGCTCCGGATAAAGCACTATCAGACCCATGCAGGCAAACTGCGTGCCCGACATATCGCCCTGATTCAGACCTCTCGTTTTCGTCATTGTGTAAGGACATTGCTGATTCTTCGCCATCGGACACGCGTTTGCGAAATCTCTTTTGATCTTCCCCAGCATAGGACACCACGCATTTTGAATTTTGCTTTCCCGATCGATCGCCTCGAAGTTTTTTTTGCACAATTTCTGCCTTATGACACTGTGTAACTTTCGCACTCTCTGGATGTCGCGATAAGCTGGCGTTCCTTTGTACCAAGGATCGCTTGTGTACCAGTTTCTGAAGGTCCTGATTGTCCCGAGGTATCGTTCGAAAGCACGATATGGAGTATTTGACTTTTGACTGAGGATCAGCGGTTTCAGTCCGTCAAAGAAGCTAAATATCTGCATCAGCCCCATCAGGTTGCTTATTGCGATTGCGCTGAAATAACGCTGGGCAAAGCGCTGTCCGCGATAAAATTTATCCATGATCAGCCAATCCGGCTTCGCATTTGTTTCTCGTCTACAGTCTCCATTTTCAAAAATCGCCGGCAAAACATATCTCAAAGATTCGGGTATATTTGGAAAGTATTTGCTGATATTGTTTATAAGGTGACCGTACTGCTTCTTGATTGTCCACCGATCGAAGTCCTCCGGTAACTTGCTGTTGTTGAGTTCTTGCTTGCATTTTATTACGAATTTTTTGCGCTCGTTGGCGAAATTGTCCAATAAATTATTCGATTCGTCAGAACTGTCGAAAGAAGAATCAAAGCCACTCGAGAAACCGCTATCTATGTTTTTCTTGAGGTTTACTTTGAGAAAAGCGTCATTTATCGCATTATCATTCAATAATTTATCTTCAGAATCACTTTCACTGCTCGTGATTATCAATGTAGGCGGTTGCAACTTTAGTGATTTCGACATACTTGAAGTGTATTTCGGATCCATTCAAAATTTAAATATCGTAGTCCGAATGTTACTGCTGAATCTGTAAAAAAGAAAAAGAAACTTGTTTAAAATAAAACAATACAGCTACATATATAATTTTTCAGAATTATTAAATTAGTAAAAAAGAACACGTTAAAAAGGCTATTTATTTTTGCTAGGACGTATAAATAACCATAATAATATAATAAATAAAAGGAAATCGCTCGTATGTCTTAATACAATAGGAATAAAGGCCAATAATCGAGCAAAACAGTAGATGTCGAATTGTAAGTTCATTTTATCTCATACTACAATATATGACAGGACATTTCGAGCACACAGTGTCTTTTTCAGCCGACGAAAATTATATATAGTTACATAAAGTCGCGCAATAAATAAAGAGTATAATAAAATGTAAAAAGAATAGTTATTTGTGTAACAAGTGTGGGAAGATGGAAATGACAAGTGACAGACGTCGTTAGATTAACATCGAAGGTTAGACTTAGCAATAATAAAGAGTTTAATAATAAATAGTTTAGATATGTTGGCGAGTTCGCTGAGAATGCTGTAATATTACTTATCCAGAAACTCTGTGTTCTTGTTCGAATTGATGCCATTTTTTGGTTCTTTAATGTGTGTAACATTTCCGAGATGAGTCTTTTATGAAAGTTAGGTTCCGTGTCTAAGATTTTGACGTTGTTTTAATCCCTTTCTAAAAAAAGGCATGTTAAAATGATACTCGCATCTCTCGAAGTCTTCTCGAAAGTCTCGAATTGCTTTGTTGGCTCTTTTCCGCGATGCTGATTGATTCTGTTGCTGCGCTAACTTCGTGAGCGGCTGTCATAGCATATTTTGACAGTTGTGTGTAATATTAAAGCTAAATAGCGCGCGCGAAGCGCGCGTCTGTGATGTCTAGTCTAATCAAAGGAATGGTTAAATTCTTTGATATGTTCGGAAATGACAGAGTGTCTGGAAGGATCCATTTTTATATTATTTTTATGTTCGTGTATTCTAGTTTTGACCTCTTCGTTTGTCCCACATAGGAATCTACGGTTTTGCTCGATTATTGGCCTTTATTTCTATTGTAATAATAATATAATATTTATATAAATATATATGTATATGCAAAGTTTTTGTTATTTAAAAATTTTTTTTATCCAATGCATTCTTTCTCGATCTGATAACTCTTTCTTATTCGTAATATATAAAGGAAATAAATTTGAAATAAATAAAATCGGGAATTACAAAACCAGTAAAATCTAATGTAAACGTATCAACAGAACAGTAATCAATTAACTGCTGAAAAAATGGTCTATGTAACATGTTGCATCAGAGATTACATAATCTACTTATATGTAAAAGAAAGACCTTAAGGAGGTTCGATGGCTACAACAAATGCAGAGAGTTTCATGAAATTTTAATATGTTGTTCTGGAATGCAAAATAGAATTATGTGAATTTTTTAGGAATTTTTCACCGTCCCGTTTTGAAAAAAATCTACTCCAAAAACTTAAAAAGTACAATTTTTGGATTAGATTTTTTTCAAAACGGGACGGTAAAAAATTCCCAAAAAATTCACATAATTCTATTTTGCATTCCAAAACAACATATTAAAATTTCATGGAACTGGCTGCATTTTTAACGTAAGTTTTTATGGGAAATGATATATTGCATATACCTTCAAAATGAAATAAGTGCAAGAAAAAATGCAAATGATAAAGAAAGAAAAATATGCACATGTAACTTAATAATTTACAAATAAATGAGCGAAAGAAAGGAAAAGGTTACCACATTTCGTAGAAAAATTAATTATTAAAGCATAAATTGCTTGATTTTTCGTCTGCTAGACTGCCACGGTCGTGAACGACGTGAACAGCAGCACGCATTATACGCACGCGGCGACCAATCAGAGCAATCCCTTTCATTCCCACTACTTCAAACGCTAGTGCGCTGTTTCCAGAACCCCCGCGTCCCACTACTCTCTCCGATGAAGCCTTCGAACCTCCTTAAACGGGCAATAAGAGCACAAGCGTGTCGTTAAAACGCTAGCGTTTTGCCCGTTTAAGGTCTTTCTTTTACATTATAGAGCCTTACTTAGTTACTACTTATATGTACTTCAATCTTTAGTTTTCCCATACTTTTCTTACTCACTACTTTATTACGTCGCAGTTTTTATTAATTGTAGGAAAATGAGCGTAATATAAATGAGATATAAATGTTTTAAAAAATTTATAAATGTGCGCTTGCGCGGATTTTTGTCTTTAAATAACCATTTTGTCACGATAATATTCTTAAGAACATTTATTATAAATATTTTATTGTAACGATCTGAAATATTATGTGATCGACAATATTTTATTGGCATAGATACATGAAAAATATTTAACGATACGTGATTTTAACTCGTTTCAATTAATTTTTAAATTATAATATATCTTAGACATCATTTCGCGCGCGCGCGCGCGCGCGCGCGCGCGCGCGTGTGTGTGTGTGTGTGTGTGTGTGTGTGTGTGTGTGTTCAGATGTATATATTACATAAAAAAAATATTACATAAAAATTTTAGTTTTTCGGCCTTCACATGAGACCGTCGTATTTTTCCGACCCGCCACGAATTTTATATAATTGACGCACAATGATCCATCATTGTTATAACTTGAAAAGGACCCAAATTAGTGGTCGAAACGTCGTTGTGATATACTAATAAAACTTGCCAGTCAGGCCGTTTAACTATACCAAATTATTATTTCATCACTGGCGAATAATTCTTATTAAATATATTACATAAAGAAAAGAAATGTAGAAGATAACATTAAAATCTTAACAAATCCAGAGAAACTTGAGAATAACCTAGATGTTACCACGCGAACTTTACGTTTACTAAACAACATTATGTAATCACATGCAACATTACACATGGTGGAAGCAGTTAAAACAGATTTATACATGGTTAAAACAGATATTGTAAATTTAACAAATTATTTTTTAATTATGAATTCGTTGATCAACGTGATGATTGATCTTTTAATCAATCTATTTATAAGTTCTGAATTGATAAATAGCGCAAATAATGTTTTATATAATTTTTTATATTTAATTAATAAAAATTAAATATTATAATTAATTAGTTAAATACATGAATACATATCTGAAATAGTTGAAATTCAACTATTGTATTTGCAGATAATAACCTAGTTGTATTTAATAACCAATTGTACATATAAGTAAGTTGCAAAAAGCCAATGAATAGTTAATAATTATGTTACAGACGTTAGTGTTAATAGATTTTCAAGCATCAATTTTTTACAATTGGTCAAATTGCAATAGATACAATTACTACTAAATTACTACAATACGATACGATTACTCCAAATTACTACTAAAATAGCTAATATATATATGCAAGTAATTTTTTAAATATTTAAAATAATTTATTAAATAAACTTGTCAAAATAAATTTACGATATGTATAAAATAAAAAATTTTCTACTCACACTTTAAAGCAAACTTCGGGACGTTAGTTGTTAAGACTTCTTGATTCGATTCTTATTTCACTTAAACGATATTGAAAAACGTGTAAATTTTACGCTGTCTGTGAATTAATTGAAGTACGGTTTCGACTGGCAGCCAATTTATAAGAGTCTCCCCTTCTATCGCGGAAACAAAAGCTTACATGAGTTAATTGAGATAAGGGAAATTGACCACCAGCACTGTCGTCACTTACTTACGCGTAATTAGGATATGTTATTCTTATTAACGCGATAATTAAGTTATAAAATTGTAAACATCCCAAGTAGCAGAATGACATATATTAATAACGTCTTAATGACGTCTTTAAACGTCATTTTGCTACTTAGGATGTATTTTCGCAGATTAAATTAAATTACATCAAAGATGGAAGAATTAATGGAAGCAAGTTAAAGAAAATTCACTTTAAAAAAATAATTTAATAAAAACTTGATTTTTATGTTAAACAGATTAGGTGAAACAAGATTAGAACATATAATACTGATTGATAGAAATAAATCTACTATATTATCAGATTCACAAGAGCATGTCTTAAATAATTTTTATTTCATCTATAGTTTACACATTTCTGTAAACGAAATAATGTAGGACACTATTGAGAAAGAAGATTGGAATTACTGAAGGTGTTTTTATTATAATGACATATATTATGTAAAAGTAAATTATATAAAATGCATTATCGATGTTACTGACTTTTTATACGCATTGTTGATAAAACATGCATAAGAAACATGAAAAAACATTTGTAGATAAGCCAAAAAATATGATAAATAACTTTTGCAGATTAACATTTTTGTTATATTTAGAAGCAATTTATATTAAATAAAAACTTATTACTAAAGTACGCATTAAAATTTATCTAACAATTAAAATTTATTACTGTTATATTATACACGCTCGCGAAATCTAATTTTTGTTAATAATGCTTACTTAATAATTGTAATAAATTAAATAATGGATTTATATAGAAAACGTATAGCATTATGCAATAAACTTGAATTAATTAATTATTACAACTTTTATTGTATGCTGTCAGTAATTAATAATGCTGATTATTATTCATTAATTTATTCTATGTATTAAATTAATTGACTTACATTTGCATTGCTTTATTATCGGGATTATTTAATTGGTATAATTATTTAAATTAGCGCAACACTTTATTCATTTCATGCACTTTCATTCAAGTGCAATTTATTTCGTAATCTTTTGCGTATAACTGCTTTCTGTTATCATACGAGTATACTCTCTGGCTTCGTTTTATTTTGTAAACATTGATAACATTATCTGATTGCTGCTTTTGAAAGGACACATGTGTAGCGAATTACTCTAACGTTATTTGTGTAAGATCAACAATTATGCAATCATAAAAAAATAGTAATTTAGGCATTTGAATGTAATTGGTAAAATGTATAGATCTGCAATACATACAGATATTATATGCAGATAATATATCAAGAGACGCGGTAGCATCTTACGCCAAGTTCACGTGCAGCGATTAGATAAAATATATGTTGAATAAGGTTTTGTAATAATATTGTAAATAAAGAGCGCTCGTGTGTGGATCATGGATACATAAAGTCAAGAAATAATTTGTATACTTATATGAAGAACTTATTACAAACATTACATAATTACGCGCGTATTATAGTTTCATGTATTTAAATGTATGGAGAGATATATATGCTTATATGTATATGTATACATTTTAATTTTATATCTATTGTATTTTGAGTCGCGATAAAGCATCATGTTTTTTTCTTTTTTTCAAGAGTTAATCGCGATAACTAGTTTTAGATTAAAAAGAAATTATAAAAATAAAGGTTTACAAATGTAAAGTTTAATTGAGATAAATGAATTATATTACACATGTACACATAAGTGCATTACATGATGTTACTTGACGTTGACATTATGCTTATTAAATATATAATTGGGGTAATGCGTGGCTACGTCAATTGTTGGAGGATCCTAGCGATTTAAACCTTCGATTCTCCTTATACATGCCTCGGTTTATAAAAGATTGAGAGTTAATAAAATATGAGTAAAAGAAAGTATGAGATAAATTATAATCTGGGAACATGGACGTACGTATATATGAACGGAACGTAAAGTACTCCTTTTTGAACGAGGAAAGTGAAATTTGAGGAATGAGGGGAAAATCCATTGAGACTATCTCGAATGATCAGATTTTGCGTACACGATATATCAATTTTAATGTTGATATAACGTGATTTTAACTGAAACATTGCTGCGATTTGAGATTACGTATTTTGTAATTAAAAGTAATGGAAAAGTGAATATAAAATAAACTATACTCCGTGTAATTATCATCGCTATCTTGAATGATCATGATTCTACTTTTTTCTCAGCTTCAATTCCGCGGAAGTATGCTCAGATATTTCTACGTCCATGCTCGGTAACAATAAACTAATACATACATACATATTAATTGCACAATACATTAATATAAAATTATGAAAAATTAGAAGTCATAAAACTGTAAATACGTAAATAATTTTTTATAATAACTGTAATTGTGCGAGAAGGCCAAAAGTATGAGAAGAATCGTCAAATGCGTCGACCCACTTTTGAATGATCTCGATGGCTCAAGGATAAAAAAGATTAAATCACGAGTCACGCATTAACGGGAAACGTATGACATTGACACAAAAATTTATTATTCGATCGTGCGTGTGCACTCGTTTACTACAGTTTTCAATTTTGCACATAAACTTCCAGCAAAATAGATGTGGTATCTCATAATAAGAGACTTTTCTCTAATAATTAATGTGAACATTTCAGCGTATTAATCGTTGCTTAATTATGTGCAATATGTAAAAGAAACAACATGATTAATGTGTGATTCATACATTTCATTCGTCTTGATTTTTCATAACGCAGTACATCGCAACACTGTTCGCATAACAAACGATAAATTAGAGTAACACATAAATTCTTCGCTGAAATGTAAATAGATTGTCCCTGAATAAAAGAAAACAACAAAAAGCTATCGTTTGTTATGCGAACAGTGTTGCGATGTATTACGTTATGAATTAAGATCAATTGAGATGTATGAATCACACATTAACCATGTTGTTTCTTTTGCATATTGCACATAATTAAGCAACGATTAATACGCGGACACTTTCACATTAATTATTACACTGTCTACAACAAAAAAAGGGCACAAGAACGAACCTTGCGGCATTCGATAGTTTTTTTTGACACAGAAAACGATCCCATTTACCAAATTGCTCTATCACGTCATAATTTTGAGATATTTGCAGTTAAAGTTGAAAAAATGGGCTATTTTAGTGTATTTTGCCATATTATAACTACGATATGTGACGTCTCGGAGAAGTTTAATCGCAATCAAAATTAAGTATGTTGTTAGGACTTTCAGCCCTTAAAAGGAATTTTTTGTGTCGCTTAGGCCCAGTTCAACAGTGGCCAGTTAGCTTAACTAGTAGTTAACTCTCACTCTCTGTCTCTTTTTAACTCAAAGGTTAGATAGAGACGGAGAGTGAGAGTTAACTACTAGTTAAGCTAACTGGCCACTGTTGAACTGGGCCTTATAGTTAAAAAAATATTGATGATTAACGTAGAGTCTATTGCGTCAGAGTTGCGACTTAGCGCACTATAGCCCCAGACACAATGCGAGGCGATAGCGATAGCGATAGCGATAGCGATAGCGACAAGATTGCCGACAAAGGTACAGCACTGATACACGGCTTCCGATATGTTGAAAATTTTGTCGCTGTCGCTATTGCTATCGCTATCGCCTCGCATTGTGGAAAGCTATACCTTTGTCGGCAATTTTGTCGCTGTCGCTATCGCTTTCGCTATCGCCTATTGTGAAAGGGGCTTTAAGGGGCTTTAGAGTCTTAATTTTCGACGAGACCGAGATCATTTTGTTACGATTTTTTTGTGCGAAGATATCAAGAAACACGATAGTGTCTCGCGTCAAGTGTACTGTACGCGCAACAAGACATAGTTTGTTTTCTATTGTTGCACTGGCTGCTATAGTTCGAGAAGTGTACATACTATAGTACATTGAACCGTGAGAAACGTAGGTACATACGAGATTCTCATGTTTTAATGTATGTATACAGTTCTTGAACTAATACAGCCAGTTCACCGATAAAAACAAACCTCGTTTATTTATACACGATACGACGAGTTGAGAAATCCTTAGATTATTGGATTTCAATATAACGGCTGAACCGATAAAATCGTGTTTCTTAACTCTGGTTATTATTTTGATATTCCTTAACTCTGGTTTTGAAGTGTCTCTTAATTAAGACCAAAGTTAAGGAACATTGAAATGATATTAAAAAACACGAAAGCAATCACTTGGTTGTGGGCAAATATAGATTATCATATGGGCACGATTTTAATTGGCCTATACCTGAAATTTTACACAAGGAGAAACATACAAGGAGAAGAGAGATAAGAAATGTTTTTGTAGAAATGTTTTTTTAACTAAAAATCACGATAATAGCTAGTAGCAATTTAACAAAAGATTGAGAATTTAAATGTGATGTATGATAGAGTCATAAGATATATTGACATAAAAGTTTTGTCTCTTATGTTATGTTTTTCTTTATATCCTTCCGACGACTCACACTTTTTAGTTTATCTTTCAAAAGCTGGTAATTAGCTTTCAAGCTGGTTGGATGTGTTTTTTTCGGTGCTCTATACATTAAAAAAAAAAGCATGACTACAGTTTGCTCTCACTTTTATGTAAATTGTATTGTATTTTTTACCTATTGACGTCCAACACGACAATGTGCAATTCTTACATCATGTTCGTTCATATACAGGGTTATTGCTGCAACGAACGTTTTACCATCCATGACTTACTTGTTTATTGTCAATCGACTTTTCGAAAATTTTTATATAACATTATAGAAGAATTGTGTTATATATCAGGTATATATATCAAGTGCATTAAAAAAAATTACAATTATATTACTGGTATCGTCGTTCAACTTAATCGTTACGTTTGCCAGTAAAAATTTTAGTCTCCGATTTACATTTTCTATTTAATTTTTGGCTTACATTCTAAATTCATTTTTTTTCGCATGATGGGTATTTTTTTCGAAAGTCACAAAATGCGCCAGTAATCAATATAATGTCTTACACAATTAAGACAATAAATTTATTAACATGTTTTTATAATTGTTGTACTTGCATTGCTTAAATCATAATGAACTTTGGAATAACACGCCAATAATTAATAGTAAAATAATTCTACTATTAATAGAGAATGATTGTAACAATTTTAGTATATTTTTATATTATTTTGAAAAGTGGATTTATGATATATTTTCGTCACTGAAATATTTCTATACGCATCCACATCGCAGAATCAAAAGAGTATCCAAAAGAATTATAATACATAACATGTACAATTATTATCTATCTATAATCCTGCGAACACAATCTAAAAGGAGATTCGCTTTTTTATATAATACGTCATTATTCGTATTGTAATTCTATTCACACTTGGCAGATGGAAATGGCATAACAGTTTGGAGTTGGTCCAAAGTTGCGCTTCTTATTCATTATAGTAACGATGACACAGCCCCCCTTGTGAGATAAGTATATAAAAATATTTGTTTCTTTGCTGTATCGTTAATTATATCATCAAAAGATAACGATTATTAATTATTGTTTTAATTACTGCGAAAGATTGGCTGACATAAGAGCTATCGTACATAAACTAAGGAAGTTTATACGATCGTTGTCATACAGACCGCTGTCATACATATTAGTCATTACATTAACAATAATAATATAATAATTATATAATGTAATAATAAAAAGTATAATAAGTATAATAATAAAATTACAATTATGATTATAATTATAATGATAATATAACAGCAGTAATAAAGTATTAATAACAGTATCAATAGGAGCGGTAATTTAGGCGAACAATAATGATAACATTAACGAGATAATGATAGATGATAGTAATCTTATTAATAACAACAGCAATCGGTAAAGGTTGAAGGTAATATCAATTCTTCTTATGAAGAAGAATAAATAGCGATGAAGATATTCGTCAATATTTTCGTCGAAAATCTTGCATGAAAATCTTCCAACCAAATATACCAATAACTCTTTAGGATTAGCGATACTAGGTGGGCCAAGTGTTGAATAAATATCCTATATTACAGTAGATTTTTGTAATATATCATATATATGACACATGTATATGATACATCAAGAAAGTCTATATAAATACACATGTATATATATATATATATATATATATTATATATGATTACATATTATATATCTTTATAATATAAACATTAATCGCTTGTATCTTTTTCTGTGGGACGAAGAATGTAATAGTATCGATGTCAATTTGCTAAAATTACATATCTTTTAGCTCGACTGATGAACTCGCATATTACAATATCCGAGAGATAAAACTTGTAGCTCGCGCTACCTACGCGCGAGTACTTTTCGACTCGAAGTACTATGACGAAGATCAGTCAATAGACACATTCTCTCCCTCTCTTTCACGCAATATTATTTAACGTTTGACAGCGGTCCGGACGCGATCACGGGCAGGCCGTTCGCTTCCGTTTCCGATCATCGTTACTTGTCGCGTAAAGCGCTGTTAAATCGTTCGTTCCGGACGAACCTATCCACATATAATCGTGTACGGGAATCAGAGAGAATATTGAGAGAGTGCCGGGCAACACACAGGCGCGAGAGTTCACGAGTCCTGTCTTTTACTTTATTTGTCACTTTCATGCTTTTCGTGCGTTCACGCCTGCTTGGGATGCGCGACCGGCGCGGTCGGCTCCGAGCGGAAACACGACAGAAGGAAACCGGTGTACATGAGGAAGAGGATGGTAATAGCAATCAGCATGTACATATAGATGTTGAGTTCCGGCTGCCGATATCTGTTCTTGCGTAACCACTCGAGAACGTCCATCTCTTTGTGCATATCACCTGTAATTAAAATCAAACAGCACTGAAGAAAAACGATCCTTAATAATAAGCCATTCTTTTTAAATATGTCTTTTACATTTATACGCCGCAAAGTTTCTTACCTCTATAGATACTAGGGAAACGTTTACGAAAATAAACAATCGCGGGAAGCTTGGTAACTCCCCATTTTCTAGCGTATCTGGGATCTGCCATTTTGACAAATGTAATATCCAGATTGTCAGTTTCGTCGTCGATTTCTTCCAGTTTTTCGTTCACCTCCTCGCATTCGTGACTGTCATGTTCATCTAGAAACAATAGATAAACGAGAGTCGACATTGTCAAATATAATAGCCTCACACAATTTGTATTTTCGTAATTTATATTTGCTCACAGAAGAAGACTGCGAGAAACTCGTTCTCGTCCAACAATTTGTCTAGCATTTTCCTGTTAACTTCCTCTATTTCATTCTTAATCTCAAACACATCTTGAGAAGTGAGCCATTGTAGGATTTTATCTTCCTGCATGAGATCACCGTCGTATACGAGCGGCATTTTCTTTCGGAAGTACACGAGGGATGGAACATTGAGAATGCCATACTTTTCAGCAGCTTCTGAACTGGAGATCTTAACGAAGTCGATACCGAAGAGATCGGCTTCGCCATCAATTTTCTCTAGTGCTTCCATAATTTCATCACATTCCGGACAATCTTCGTCATCTAGAAAATATATGTACGTGTGTATGTTTCAGTATCAAAACAGCTATCTTACTAATTTTCCTTGAATTGCGGATTTTTGAATTGATTTCGAGAATCTCTATTTTTTCTTCATTAAAAAAAGAAAACAAAGCTTTACAGAAATGAATAGACGATAAAATTATATTTTTAATTATAAATTTTACTTTGATAAAGTTTTAATTAGTTTCAAATTTTACTTTGACAGAATTTTAATTATATACAAAAATATATAAGGTTGAAAAATGTAAAATTACGATATAACCTTTTTCAATATTTTTGAAAATTGATTCAAGTTCGAAAACCTTTAGTTGAAAAGAAGTTGTGCTTAGTGAGGAATATTCTACATAAAAAGTTTAACATCGCAAGATCGATTATTCGTAACATACAAAAGAAGACGGCTAGGAAAGGAGATTCGTCGAGAAGTCTCTCTAGCATTCTGTCGTTGACGGACTCTATCTCATCGGCCAGTTCTCGATTCTCATCGTCAATTAGCCACTCGAGGACGGATTCTTCGTTTTGGAGATCCCCTACGCATGCAACATTTTAAAATTCTTGATCCTTATTCGTTACGAGAACAAGAATATTTAGATATAGTCAAGAATAATAAGTATATTAGGATATAAGGTAGTGGAACCTTCAAAGAGAAGAGGATTGCCGTTTCGGAAATAAACTAGAGCCGGGAACGTCTTGATCGAATATCGTTTTGCCAGCTGCGGATCTTGAATTTTCACCATATGAATCCCAAATACGTCACATTCGTCATCGATTTTTTCCAAGCCTTCCAGAATCTCGTCGCATATATGACAATTTTGCTTGGCTACAAAGATATCGATGTTACATTCATATACTGGAATAAATCACAGTACATCTTGATCTTCGATAGTAATTAACTTACTAAAATAAACCGCTAAGTATTGAGTTTCCTCGACAGACGTTTCTAGCATCATTCGTGTGACCAGTTCAATCCGATCTTCCGTTCTTTGAGTAATCAGCCATTGTAACACTTCTTCTTCCACAGAGAGATCGCCTATAGACAAATAATTGTGAATAAAATCGCTATCGGGGAAGCTAATTGCCAAAACTGCAAACCTTCGAACACGTTCGGTACTTGATTCTCGAAGTAGACTAATACTGGTAAATCAGTCACTCCATAATCCTCAGCAACTTTGAAATCCTGCAAAAATGAAGGATGTTTTTATGTAGATGAAAAGAATAGCGACAATTAAAAGAAAAATTATTTATAAAATATTTATATTAATTTTATATTCTCAAATATTTTACATTTTCATATTTGTACTTTTTGATGTAAAAAAGTTAGTTATATATTTATTTTGTTAAAATATTATTTTTAAAAGTTATACAAACCTAAGTCAAAAGATCTTAATTTCTTAAATTTTAAATTAAATTTTTTTGAAGAAACGAAAGGTTATATAAGAAATTTTTATTTTACATTTTCAATTCTTTTACAAAACACAAAACCTCATTTCTGGTTATGTTATTAATAATAAACCAACTTACTTAACATAAAAAATAATAAAATATAAAAAAGAACGAAAAAGTGATTCTGATACATCGCACTGATGTTTCCACTTACTTGTGTTTTTACAAATTTGATGCCGTGTCTATCACAATCGTCATCAATGTTCTCCAATTCCTCGAGTATCGCCACACATTGCGCGCAATCGTCAGGATCTGAAGAGAGATTCTATTATTATCGAATCTTTATTGCGAATTCGCGGTCTCTAATCTGCTTAATCTACTAATAATACCTAATCTATTTAAAGTATAGAGAGGCGAGATACTATATAGATAACGGAATATTGCACATCGATATCGTTGATGTAAAAGATCTACTCGATACGAGGAAGGAATCTGCTAAATACAAGGCAAATACACGTAATAAAGTGTGAGTAATACTGCGACAAGAATCGATCATCTACGATCTATACGTGATGTTTGAACTCTCAACGATATTAGAGCATCTGTCTCATCGACGAAATAAGCGAGAGAGAATTTTGCATGCTCATCGGGATCTGTAGGTCACTACTGCTTGGCTGCTTGTGTTCTGTTCTCATATGTCGCATGCTTTGCTCTCGTGCACGTGCACCTGTGTAACTGTGTAATTGTACATAGACTATAGAGAATATATCAGAGAGAAAGAAAGAAAAAGAAAGAGAGAGAGGAATACATCGTTTCTTTGGAGAAAGCATCCTACAAATGTTTGGCCTGATGGAAAGTGGCAGTTCTACGTCCACAATTGTTTTTATTAGCTATAAAATAAATATAATTTTGGGAACACTGATGGGGTTAAAAAGAGAGAACCGAAGTACATTCCGGTATTATAATTAAACATATAAAAGATTTATATATATTTTTAAATATTCTGTCAGTATATTCAAGGTACACAAATGTGTCCATCATCAGTGTTCTCTCTCTCTCTCTTTTATATTTTTATCTTTTCTACGAAAAAAGCGCATGCACTATACGCTGACACGCATTATTTCTTAAAACTTTTCCGGATTCCGGCAAAGCTCGCGTATATTGCGTAGCGATAAATCGCACGTGATTGTACACGGAGAAAAAAGTTTGCCTGCTCAGTAAATTTTATACGAATATCATCAATTATTATACGAAAAGCAAAAGGATTTAATGTTAAACACTAATGTAAAGAATGCTAACGGAGTTTGATTACAATGATAAAATTTGTTATCTATTAAAAACAGTAAACTATGTTTTCTTTGATGGCAAATTTATGTTTTTACAAACAAATTTACCGATGAGATAAGTTTCATTGTAATATCAAGTAATCAAATAACAAAATATGCTTTTACACACTTCCAACGGTCGATTTTTTTTTCTCCATGCGTGTTTGTGCATGTGCTGGGATCATATCTCGGTTATCTATGATCGAGATAACTGAAATATAAACTATAAATCACAGAAAAGTAGAAAAAGGAGAAATAGAGAGACAGAGAGAGGAAGAGAGAAAGAGAGATGTAGACAGCAAGGAAGCTCAGGGCATCGATAAATTTTGATCTTGCTTTGATCGGTTGTACCATCGTGGTGTTCGACTGCCTCTGCATGTTCCGCGGTCCTGTGCTCCCTCTGGCGCATCTGCTTGCGGTACGTTTTTGATTGGCACACGTCGCAAAGCGTTCTGTTCCCTACGGCATTAGTACACAAAGTGTACAGCATCGGAGCGAAAGTCGACAGCGTTAGATACGTAACAGAAAGAATAAGGAGAGAGACCGAGACGAGTAATCCATTTGTTAGAGAGTTAGTATCTCGTCATTACAGTCATAATTATACAAAGATTAATTATTGTAAAGATTAATTTAATAAGGATTGTGAAATGGGAAGGAGGAAAAAATCACAAGTTCAGGAAGAAGTATCGCGAAATCAAGAAGTATCCCTTTAACATTCCGCAAAGTCGCTCTTTTACGGAAATCTCCCTGATGAAATGCAGTTTTTTGTCCAATCTCGCTGTTTAAAGGAAACAGATATAAGTGTGAAACAAACTGGCGCTGTCACTATCAAAAAAATGTTCGTCAACACGATAATCAAATATTAATTAATAACATAATGAAAATAAACTAAATAATGGGAGAAAATAGAGCGCGTGAAGCTATTAACGATAAATTTTTGGACAATTTATCATGAAGTTATTCTCGGGGCATTCAGGAACTTACAGAAGTATACGGCTAAAGATTCCGATTCTCGTATCAAATTTAATAGGGCCTCGCCTTCCATAGCTTCGATCGCCTCACCCGATGGGTCCTTTTGCGTCATCAACCATTGCAAAATCTGCTCCTCGTCGTACAGATCACCTATTAAATCAACCTTTTCAATTTTCATCTATCTCACTGGTAGAAAATTCGTGTAGTCCGTCTTGTACCTGCATATATAACTGGTTCCTTCGATCCCATCTTGAAGAATAGTATGGCGGGTAACGCGAAAACACCATATTGCTTAGCTAATTGTTTGTCATCGATTTTGACAAATTTAATACCGGCGCTGTCGGCTTCGTCGTCGATATGTTCGATTTCCGCCAATACTCGGCCGCACTGTTTGCAGTCGTTGCTGTCTAAACAAACGCGCGACATATTAGAAATGATAAACGCAAACATAATTGTCCTTATTACGCTATATTATGTTGATTATACATTGACACTCACAAAAAAATACAGCTAAATAATCTGTCGTTTGTCGGACTTTCTGAAACATCTTTTTGTTGATACGCTCTATGTGATCGGTGAGTTCCATATTTTCTGGGTTGGTCAACCAGTCGAGGATCTCTTCCTCGTCGTCGATGTCACCGTCATAATTGATGTTCTTACCCTTGCGGAAGTAAGTGATGCCGGGTGGATTTCGAAAACCGTATTTCTTCGCCATTAGCCGATCCTTCATCCTGACAATCTTTATTCCGTATTCCGCTGCCTCATCGTCAATCAATTCGATATGCCTAAGCACCCTGGGACTCTCTGGATCTTCCTCTTTGTCTAAATATTTTTCGTTACGTAACATATAAAATCCTACGTATGTGATTATAGTATCTCCTACTATTCTGATTGCAATATAAAATTTTTTTCAAAAATTTAATCGAGTGCATAATGACCGAAGATGAATTATTTAATTTTAAAAATTGATTTTTTTGAAAATAAAGCGTGATATAAGAAAAATTTAATATACACATTTTGGACTCATCTTTTCGCATAAAATTATATCGAAAACGGATTATAAATTATATAAGAAAATAATTGATTATACATATTAATTTATAACGTATTTAACAATAGATATCTAACAACAGATATATTTATATAATACGATGTTAATTGTATAATATTTAAAACTTTAAAATAAAAAAATAAAAGAAATAAAAAAACGAGATGAGTTTTTTATCGGTTGTTATTTTCGTGTAAAATACGTTGATTCAAAATTGCTCCTTACAAAATATGACAGCGAGAAATTCTTTTGTCTCGATGTATTTGAAGAGAGTCTCACGGTCGATTTCTTCAATGCTCTCATCAGTTTTTTGTTTCACCATCCATTCGAGTACTTCGGTCTCGTCGAGAAGATTACCTAAATGTTATACATGGCCCAGTTGATAATACGACAATTACTTGTCTAATATTTTGCTAGTCAGAGTTGAATTAATGCTGAAACAAATAGTATCTTCTTCGAAATTTGGAAAACGATCTTTAAAATTATGAGCTATTTAGATATTCTCTCCAACACTATTAAGAAATATATATAAAGTTCTTTATAAATTATTTAAAACTACAACTTTTATTACACAGATGTGTACGAAATGTTTTATAAAATGCGGACATAAGTTCTGGATTTTTGATTTAGCATTAATAATGAGAAGTATTTTTGAAAAAAACATTTATCTTATGTGATTTTGTTTCGTGTTTTATTTTAATGTTTTCTTCGTTACATACTAAGCTAGTATAATTAATTTCAATTGATACTCTATACCTCACATTTTATTTATTATGTGTTGGTTATTTAATAATCTTAACTTGAATATTCCTCAAATTGTTTTCTTGACAAGGACAATATATATATATATATATATATAGTAAAAAATTTTTAATATAATTTTATGATTGTATTTAAAATAATAATGACAAAATTATTCAACATAAAGTATTATTAAATACATATTCTTCGTAAAATATATATATATCTATGCGCAAAATTATATTGAAGCTCAAGATAGTTATTCTTTTTTTAAAATTTTTCCTGAGAACACAGATTTATGTGACAATATTACGCTAGTTTAACTATAAAAATAAAAGGTATTTAGAACTATCATAATAATTCATTTTATTAAAAAATAATATGTCGATAAAGCGATAGTTTTATTTATACTGACGCTGTTCTGGAATGGCTATTCATTTCAATTTTTCATAAACTGTTTTATTATAAAAATATAAAGATTTTTATAATGACGAAGTTTTATATCTTTGTAATGTGATTTTATCACTATATAAAATTAAAAAAGATTGCAAGTACACTTAATTTGTTAAAGATTGTTTAAAGACAGTAATTTTTAACAAATTAAGCTAAAACATTTGAACTTGTTTAGAGGTTGTATGAAGAAATGATTATTAAAATTGATTAAAATGAGTATTAAAAATTAAGTTTAATTTTTATAAGTATACTTAATAAAAATGAAAATTTTATTTTTTAAACATTATTAATTTTACCCCGTATATAAAGATAAATAATATTTATCTCTATATTTTCTATAATTTTTCTGCATTAATTTATATATAATCTACATAATTTTAATGTAGATTTTTATGAATCAAGCAGTCAGGAAATTATATAATAAATTCGAAATTTTTGACAAAACATTATTGTATCGTGCGGTCGTGTAAGCGTATGTACAATACAATAATGGAATCTGTATCGTTATTAGAGCGATGGTGGATAAAGCAAAGACAAAGGATATTAGGAAATGTATTTATTATTATCGTATAATATCGACTTTTATTATCGTACATGCTGCTCTTATGCGAATAATACGGATTTATTTTCTCGCACGCAACGTTCACGAGCAATAATTCATGACGTCTGATAATCGTGATCACAGATACAGTGCGACAAAAAGTTTCATTCGTTAATGACGCGCCGAATTTTTCTAAAGTACCTAAAATGATCGACCGTACACTCTTAGATCGCGACACAGTATTATTACGCGAATCCCGCCTGTAACTTGACAATTTTGACAGTGATGACGTATTTGTATTTTGCGCAGAGCGGACACTGAGCGAGAAAATGGCGAATACTTAAGAGAAAGTATTTTAATTACAAATAAATAAATAAATACATAAATAAATAAATAAATAAATAAATAGATGCTTTTATTATAAGTGTTTTTTGCGCGATTCTTTGAAAGGCTATTCTTTGTTTTGTAGTAGTTTATACAATCAGTATGAACCTAATAATTAAGCTAGATAAATATTAGAAATTTTGGAAGTAACAAGACACTCGTGTCGAATCTCAACATATCGCAAAGAGAAAGCAGAAATATTTATGCCGGGATTAAAAGTAACGTTTTAGATAAAAAAAAAACAATACATATAATTATATTTATAATTTGTAAGATTTTCTTTTCTTGTATCATTTTAATCCCGAACATCTATAATTCCAAAATTTCAAGGGTGAGATTGCAATATACATGATTTTAATAAATGTTACGATGCCAAATATTTTGAAACTGGCAATTTTTTTGATTGACATCGTTAAATTTGTAATAATGATATTCCTGATTTATTTCCGCTTTAGAACAGAAGACTGACATAAACACACTGTAGGAACTCCATGTATTATTAAGAAATCTCGTTATAAATTAAATTATAGGCAAGACATTTGTTCATAGCTTCGCGCTAACTGAGCCTCAGCTATTTCATTCTTGAGATCTCTTTAGTCTTATAAATATAATGTTGAAGAGGGAAGTTAGCTCGGGGATCAGTAGGTTTTTATTGGGATAGAAGAGAAAGCATACATAGATCGATAAAACGGAGGCTTTAGAATGAAAGGGTTTAGTTACAAACGATTAATCTCTCTCACGTTAAATTATACGCTAGAGCGTGTACCGCGCAAAATCTAGGTAGAACACTATCGATAGTCTCGGCAACAGCGACTGTTTTTACACTTTCTTTTCCCTATGCTATAAAGTCCTACCCATTACTGCGTACGAATGTTGTCGTTGAAATGCAATAAATCAGCGGTATCGCTCTTTATGACGTTAACGGGTTAAACGAGCAAAACAAAATCGATAAATATTCAGCGTTAAACGACGGTCGGATGTTAAGGATCGAGATTCTACATAAGAAATGCATACGTTGCGAGAATAATTCTATTTATATCGTGACCATCGGCAGGCACCGAACTGATATACTCTCTATCGAAAAAAAATTACTCTCTTCTCGAATATCTTTAGTATCGTATATGCACAGCCGATGCGAATTATTTCTTTATAATGTCCTTTTATCGATCGTAGGATGCGTTTACATCTAGGCTCCTTACATACGTAATATTAACAGAAACATTAAAATCGCTTGCGGATTTATTTTTTTTTACGCATGACACACGGATGAACATATCGAGAAGAAAGATGACGATCGTCGTTGATGAAAATGACAGTATATTGTAATACTGATGACGATAACGCTGACGATGATAACACAGTAATGACGAGAAGTGAATTCGACGGCGAACACAATGATGGGACAATATTGTTGATAATCGATAAACGATGACAATAATGTGTTAAATAGCAACGAGACGTTTCGTTCTTTTAAGAACTCGCTCAGCGGCGAAATTTATCTTGTTCGAGTTGTTAGCATATAATAACATAGAGCACCTGACTTCTTCCGTCATTGCGCAGATTTTTCGTCGCGCGAAGTTTTCCTTCATTCGACCATCGTCCTGCGAGTCTTCTTTCTTCATTTCCTAATCGCCGTTCACAGCTCGACCTCGCGCGTTCAGACGTCGATGTACGTGTCGGCCATTTAGACCTTCATGAGGTACGGTATTCCAGCCACAACTGCAACAACCGACAACCCCGACTCTCAGTGAGAGGACAGACAAATCATTCTCACGATCACGATCCTCTCTTCGCGCCTTTACGTATTAAATACGCTGTCGTCTGTCCTCTTCAATGACGATGTATGTTCGAGGAGTCGCGTGGTCCGAATTCAAAGCAGATATTTTGGATCGACCAATGCATATCACGTAGGAAATTGTATGTTTACGCGGGATGGGAGTTTTACAAACGTTAGGAGCTAGACTGTTTTACGAATTTCTTTTCTAAGCGTATAGCCGAGACGAGAAGATTGTCCAAAAATCATTTTATTGGCAATAACTCATAAATATATAAAATCGCTAATCGTTAAGGCGAGAAAGCGGTTTCTTGTAATTCGTGAATAATCTTAGTTCCACCGTCGGCTCGCTGAATTATTACACGATAAGAGATTACGCTTTACGAATGATCGGCCGAATCATTTATTATTTGAATAAATAGCCCGATAAGTTAATGAATCGGTCGGCGCGATCAACGAATCGGTGCTCGTTATTCTGACGACTCGAGGACTCGGAGAATCCAGCCGGTGCCGGTGCCAGAGCCGCGTGGAAGTCACGTGTCGATTGTCGAATCTTCGATCGTCTTGTTCATCCGGAAGTTGTGCGTCGTTGACGCTCTTCATGGACCGCGCGAGACCCGCGAGGTACCTGCATCCGAGATACGAGGACGAAAAGTCAGGTGACCGTGATCTTATTTCCGCTGTAGCGAACCTTTTCGCGCCCCGGGTGACTCGGCCTCAAAAAATCTATTATCTTCGAGCTCACTATTTTCTTTTCGGTCTGTTATGCTAAGCATTTATCGCGTTCATCGCTCGCTATCTTTTCCGAAAAGAAGACAACACGTTAAATTGCTACCCACAGCAGACGATCTATCACTGATCACTTTTGTTTTTCAATTTGAGTTCAATTAATAAATTTTTTTTTAATTTGAGTTTAATTAATTAATTTTTTTTATTAATTTATTATATTATATTATATATTATTGCATGTTTGCTGTCCGATTTGGTTTTCGTTCCAAAGAAATTGGTGCGGTTGTTGGTTGTTGTGTCGATGAAAATCTGTTTTCCTCGGGTGGACGTTTACTTTTAATTTGCCAAAGTGGTTGATGGACCGTACGTGTGGGCAGCCATTTAACTTCGCGGCCAGTTGAAATATATATTTACCGCTTCCGAAAAATCCCCTTTTGGCCTTGGACTTGGATTCCTTTGCGTCGCTGTCGACTTTCGATGATATCGTTGCTGATTTTTTGCTGTCCTTGGCCGTGAGCTTATTTATCGGCTTCAAAGCCGGCAGTAGTGGCTTATCCGTTCTGCCGGTACCTTGAAATTTGCTCTTGTCCTTGATATTTGGGCTGATTTTGGTGACCTTGGCGACCTTGGTACCGTGGGCGAGCTTGGTGGGACAGCACTGGTAGGGCTCATAGGAGGGAATCTTGGGTTTCGCGCTTTTACCTCCCATCCCGATGTAGAAACAGCCGTCGCCTGCAGTAAGCAAATATACAACGAGTCAGATACAAAGAGAATGAGAGAGATTTGTAAGAATTGGCTAGCCTATGACTGATTGGTCTCATCGCACAAGTCAATCTGGATCAAATGATAAATATTAATGGACGGATAAGAGTGATCGAAGTGAATATAAGGGAACAAGAATGACAAAAAGAAAGAAGGAAGAGAAAGAGAGAAATGAACGAGACATTGGAAACAAATAAGAAAGAGAGAATTGAGGAAAAACCAAAATATATTGACTCGTGCGATCTCGATGTTGCTAGCGCATAGAGAACGTTCCACTGCAATCCCAATTGCTTAGCAAAAGCCAAACGTGCATGTTTTTAATAGACAATGTTTTAATAAAGAATTCTCACGGCGAGTCGACGACTCTTTCTAGGTAGCCGTTAAAACGTGAACCAGCCTCCTTTTCGTGGCTTCTATATACGTTCAATAACGTTTATTATTCATCTAATTTCGAGTATGAGATGCATATGTTCGTAACGAGAAGAAATTTTGAAACATGCTACAATACTTTGCAATATATCGCATTAATCCGAAAATGTTTATAAATATTATTTTCTCTTTTTGTGTGAACGGAGACTAGTCCGATTCCTTTCGACTCGTAATTCGCTGCAGACGACAGCTGTTAACAGAAACTATCGGCTCGCTTCGGAGAAGCTCGTATTTCATTTGGTAAAAATAAGAAAGACTGGAGCTACGCACCGTAAACTTCTCGGTATTTAAATTTCTTTTTATAAAAGAAAACCGAACGTGAACATTTCTATGTGAATAAAATATGGTATAACTATCAAATTAATATGGGTCATTATTACTCAAAAGTACAGAAAGATTTTATCAGAATTTGTTACAAACTAAAATAATTCATGACAATGACCTGGTTGCGTAGCTCCGCCAAAGAAGGATTGTTATAAGGCGGGCATGCATTATGTGAGAAAGTTCAAAAACTTTGAGGGAACTCTGACGACCGAATGGGAAAGAATCCAGGCACATGGATGCACTTTGCTAGTGTGAGTAGAAAAAATATGGTAACAATAGGTTCATGCAGGTATGGTCCTACACCGCCCAGCTCTATCATGAATGGTGAGTGAATAGCCAAGTTTCATCTAAATTACGTTATTATAGTCAATACCAATCCATCTATTGGTATACATTTCTCTACTGCTTTTAGGATATCATTGTATAGTTTCTGTCTTTCGCGCAACACAAAGCCCGTCACACTTCGATCTCACGTGAGCTCCTCTTCGGCCTCCTGGGTTGTTGTTGGACCTTTACCTTTGTCCAGGATTTTCTTCAGAGCTTTGTTTAATTTTTTATTATCATCTTCGTTATCTTCGTCGTTGTCATCATCATTATCATCATTATCATCATTATCATCATTATCATCATCATTGTCATCATCATTATCATCATTATCATTATCATCATCATCTTCATCATTATCATCATCCTCCTCCTCCTCCTCCTCATCATCATTATCATCATCATTATTGTCGTCGTCATCGTCGTCTTCGTCGTCGTTATCGTCGTCGTTATCGTCGTCGTCTTCGTCGTCGTCATCATCATCACGATCATTACCATTACCTGCATATTAACGGATCATGGATAATATACAGCGCGATCGAGAACCAAATTGTGTACTTAGGTTTTTTGTGACCGATACGGCCTCGGCCCAAAGGGATGACATGCATAAAAAAAATTGTTTAATAACAAACATTATAGACGCATCACATTAAACATTCCCGCAACTCTGTTACATACGCAATATATTGTTATATTTTATTATATAAAAATGAAGAAATCTGATATTTTTCCCACTTTCTATTTTATATAACATTTACAGTTTACGCGTTTATTTATCACACGAATGTGAATAAGACAGACTAAAGTATTCAAATAATGTCCACAATGTGGGCATATGTTGTGAAGCAATCGTGCTTACGAAAAGTTACAAGGATTATCGTATTTATGTGATTTAAAGACGATAATATAAAAGTATCAATCAACAATGATACTGATATTGATATCAATTGTCAATATAGAAACATAAAAGCTATAATAAATATAATAGAATTTATCTATAACATATATTTTTATATTCTTTTTGTATTATACTTTTTTTTAATTTTTGAAATAAGAATATACTTTATAGTTCAAGTTTCCACAGTTTTGATTTGCAACTTTCAAAAAGAAAAGAAATAAAAAAAAAGAAAGAGAAGAAGAAAAAACAGCCGTTAGTGCACCGAAAGCTGCGAGATATGTAAAGCTTTAAATATTTGAGCATTTTATAAAATCGTTATTCATTAACGATGACGCGCCGTGACGTTTTCTTTCGCGAAACAGGCTCGAGAAGATTTTGCACGACGCATCACCGGCAACACGTGACGCGTTCCGCATTATTGCATCGATGCAACTGCATACTAGTATGTAACGAAACAGCGAGTACAAAAAGGGCAAAATAAGTAAGATAAGCTTGCGAGTGTGACTTAAATGCATTATACCGTGATTGAGAATATAATGTAGCCAGCGTGCATGTTGAAAATCGCGTTTCACCGAGCTTCGTGACGTCCTACATTTTGGATTGAACTCTTTTTTTTGTTTATCAGTGCGCGAACCGAAACTTCTGCCGGCAATAAAATCGACACAATAAACGATACAGAAAATCCCCTTAGATTCAACGGACGTTTCATTTGTTTTTTCCCTTCTTTCTCGTTTATTACGACTGCGATCATGGCGATCGTGGTGGTGGTAGAGTAACCGGGGTGATCACCACGGCGCGAGTGTTGTACTCGTAGCCCGGTGGTATAGTCACGACCGAGATTAACGTCACAAAGAACAGTACACCAGTAATAATAATCATCATCCTAGAAATCTCCTTACTTTTCTGTTCGATTAGCCATTCCAGAACTCTGTCCTCGTTCTTAAGATTACCTACAAAAGGCACACACGCGTATCAGGATCAGCTTCGATAACGCACCGTGATCATTGTCGGTGTCATGTTTCGCGTTATCGCTTTATCGACGTGGAAATTGCTGAAAGGAACACGCTAAGTCGCTCTTCACATTGTGATCGTATTTATACATATATCTCAATATATTCGTATTTTATAATACTTTATAATACTACTTCGAATTGATATAATTTTTCAAGAAAAGTTAGTAGCAATCCGGCTTTTTATTTAACCACTAAAAAATTAACTAAACACACTGCATTATTATTGAAATTTTATTTTATTGGAATCTCTTTGTTAATTAATGACGATTTACTTCGAGGTAGTGTAGAGTGACTTAATAAAGGGAGAACGCGTAGCATAAAGTATTTAGATCTTGTTTCTCTTCTATGAAAAAAGAAAACGAGGATTGTGGGATAGGGGGAAGGGTAAGCTCGATAATAAAAAAGAAAATTAAAAACTTTTGGTACTTACCGTCGTACATGATGGGGACTCCGGTCTCGTAGTAAACGAGAGCCGGGAAGGAAAAAACGCCGATTTCCGCCGCCAGTTTAGCGTCGTTCGATTTGACGAATTGAATACCATGTTTGTCAGTATCATCGTCAATCGTTTCTAACTCCTCGAGAATCTCCGCGCAGGATTCACTCTTGTCGTCGTCTGATAAAAATCATAATTGTTTTATCATGCATAATCTCAAAGCCATACGCAAAATATAAATTTATATCATTTTTTTTTATTTTTATTAGAACAAATGCTATTTGGAATTATAAACTCTAATTTTACGTTAGCTTTGAAAAGATCAAAATAAACAATAATATCCGTTTTATCTCTGGTTTTATCTTAGTTAAGAGAGAACAATAGTATATTATTATATAAAACGTCCCTTATTCCGTAAAACCATTTTAATTATGAATTCTTTGGCTAAATTTGAGCCAATTTTTCTTTAAAACGAAAACGTATCAAAGAATTAAGATAGAAATAATATACAGATAATCGATAAATAGATATATGTAGATACATTATGTAAAGAATTCTATTATATGTAAATATCTTTACTTACTTTTATTATATTATAAATATTTTTCTGTAATGCCGAAACAGCCTATATGTACATGAATTTAGTAGTTAAAAGTTAATACTTACAAAAGAATACGGCGAGATGCTCGACATCGTTGATGAGTACTTGTAATGTTTTTCTATCGACGCTCTCGATAACATCCGGCGTTGTTGTACGAAGCTCAAGGACCCATTCTAATATCTTTTCCTCGTGCATCATGTCGCCCGAATAGATCTGCCGGAACTTGTGTCTATAGAATGCCAGCGCCGGTAGTCCCGGAAGATCGTATTCCTTCTCGATTCCCTCGTCGGAGATCTTTACAAAGTCGATCTCTTTCTCCTCGCACTCGTCATCAATGTTCTCGAGCTCCTGGAGGATCTTCTGGCTCTTCTTGTCTCCTTCTTTGTCTGCAAGCGTTTCCATTATATCACGATCAATCAATCAATATATAGCAAATTATATACAGTAATGCGTTTGACGTATTAACGTACAGAAAAAGACTACGACGTAATCGTTTTCGTCGAGAATATTTTCCAGCATTTTAGCATTGACCTCTTCGATTTTTCCCGGTATCTCCAAAGTGTCCTCGTCTGTGATCCAAGACAGCACCTCGTCTTCGTCGTCGAGATCGCCAGTATAAATCAGCGGATCCTTGTTTCGGAAGAACGCGAGAGTCGGGAAACGTTTGATACCATACTTCTTCGCTGCGGTGGTGTCTTCAGTAGTAACGAATATAATGCCTGTTTCATCCAGCTCGTCATCAATATTCTCCAAATCGTCGAGGATATTGTCGCATTCTTCTCCTTCGTCGCAGCTTCCACCTGTCGCAATTTTTGGTCGATTATGTCGCAAGCAAACGAAGAGAACAATTAACTCGATAAAGCTATTGATCATCAATGCGTGCTTACTGAAATATACCACAACGTATTCGTGCTCCTCTATGAGATCCGTCAGTATCTCGTCCGTGACCTCCTCGATGGTAGCGCTGTTCTTCTGTTCTATCAACCATTCGAGGACCTCGTCCTCGTTCAGCAGATCGCCCTCGTATATCGCCGGGATTTTATCCTCGAAATACACCAGGGTCGGGAGATGATCGATGCCGTACTCCTTGGCCTCGGCGTCGTTGTCTATGCGGACGATGACGATCCCCTCCTTCTCCAGCTCATCATCTATGTTCTCCAACTCGTTCAAGATCCGCATGTCCTGTTTGTCGTCCTTGTCGTCTACGGAAAAGAATCAATTCGCTGGTCGCTCTCACTCGCGACCGTACAACAGCACCTACCTAACAAGTAACAGTGGAAGAATGTTAAAAGGAGGTAGAAAGACGAATCGATCGCTTACAAAACAGGACTGCTATGTACGGCGAGGTTTCTATGAGCTTTTCGACCATTTCGTCCGTTACTTCCGGGATCTCGGAGTGTTTTTTCTGATGTAGCAGCCAGCCCAGTAGCTGATCCTCGTTCATGAGATCACCTGCGGAATGCAGTCGAAAGAATTTTCTCAATTCGATTTCTCTATTTGCGATTATGTTGCTTTTTTTCTTTTTTTTTTTTACGTAAATGAAAATCTTCAACATGACTCACCATCGTAAATATGTGGTATCCTTCGTTCAAAAAGCACCAAAGTAGGAAGTGAGTCTATGCCATATTCTTTTGCTTCCTCCAGGTCGCTGATCTTTACGAAGGCTATGTTGTGCTGGTCACAGTCGTCGTCGATGTTCTCCAGTTCGCTCAGCACCTTCTGACTCTTCTTCTGATCTTTGTCATCTGTGGAATGACGACAGAATCATATCAATGATTATGCTAATGATTATGTCGACAATTAGAGTAATGCAATAGCGCAGTTTCAAAATGAGATATCAGAAGGAAAGGAAAGAAACGCGAGAAGTGTGTTACTGACAAAAGAGAACGGCTACGTGTGGCATCTTCTCTATAACCATGTCGAGCATCTCGTCGGTGACGTCTTCGATCTGGTCAACCTTTTGCTGCTGCTCCAACCATTTGAGCACTTTCTCCTCGTCTTCGAGGTTGCCTTCGTATAACGTCGGAATGCCTTTTTCGAAGTAGAGCATCGAAGGCACTTTTTGAATGCCGTACTCCTTAGCCTCTTCCGCGTTATCAATCTTCACGAACGTTACGCCGAGCTGATCGCATTCATCGTCGATGTTCTCCAATTCATTGAGAACTCTCTGAGACTTTCGATCGTTATTGTCGTCTGCATTATGAATACGTTTTAATATCAATTTAATATCTAATGTCGATCAATAAACTCACAAGCAACTTACAGAATAATACGGCCAAGGTCTTTCCATCTTTGACAAGACGATCCAGCATCTCATCGGTAACGTCTTCGATCTCGTCTTTCTCGAGTTGCGACAATAACCACTCCAGAATTTCGTCCTCATTTTCTATATCTCCTGCAATTGTCGTGTTGTTTTTTCTTAGATAAATTAATTTATACAAATAATTTATAAATTTTTTCTTTTATCAGTTAGACCAGTTAGAGACTGCACGATTTTTTTTGCGATTATTTTCGATACCATTTGCAAACTGTCATTTCGCTCGGTATGTTCGATTCACCTACCCACCGTCGTAAACATTCGGGATCTGCTTTTCGAAATAGACGATCGCGGGTAAATCGTCGATTCCAAATTCTTTCGCCGCCTTCTCATCGTCGATCTTCACGAACTGAATACCGTGTTTGTCGCAGTCATCGTCGATTTTTTCTAGCTCGTTTAGGACCTGCATAGAATCCTCGTCACCGTGGTCGTCTACAATCACGAAGGCGCATTACGAAGCGAGATCAAGGAAAATTAGGCAGAAAGAAAGATAGGCAAAAAGATACGAACAGAACAGAACGACTAAATTGTCAATATTTCCAATTAGCGTGTTCAACGTCTTGGCGGTGACATCTTCGATAACGTCCTCTTCATCTCCCGTGCTCTTGTTTGCCACCAACCATTCCAGCACGTCTTCTTCTTTACTCAGTTCATCTAAGAGCACGTATACTGCGAGTTAATTTCACTTTTTTATCTAATTTATATAATTGAACTAGGAGATACAGTAAAATATTTCAATGACACAGGAAATTTGATAATTAATCATTAACCATCGAATTTTTCGTATCTCATTAAAGTTTCGCTAAGTTCTGCAAGATATTATATGTTATTACAAATAGATGTGAAATATACCAAGTACATTTTAAAAGAAAAAAAATTAAGGTAAAATATCACTAAATTATCTTACTTTTTACCTTATGCAGAATTTAAATAATTTTAATTATGTATTGCGTAACGTTATGCGACGTTACTCACGTTACTTACATTTCTCTCGTACTTACGTTCGTAAATGACCGGAATTTGGTGCCTGTAATACACAAGAACTGGGAGAGGACCAAGATTATACTCGTCCGCTAGTTGCTCGTCCGCGATCTTTACGAAGCCGATACCTAATTGATCGGCTTCGTCGTCGATGTTCTCCAGTTCTTGCAGAGCCTTGACACACTTCTTGCAGTCTGGTTTGTCTGTCCCATTTGAAATAAAAAGATGCATTATTGCGTGCTTCTGTTATTGAATGATTAATACCTTTCTGGAGTTTTATTCCGTCCATATATACGGTTTTTCTCATATACAAGATTAACTTGTCTCCTATAATTCGAATTTTATCTTGCTCATTGAGCGCATTTAACAATGTCGGTAATTACTACATAAAATACATAAAAGTCAGAAAATTTTGCCACGTTAGCGAGAAACCTAATCAATTATTTTTATTATTTTTATTTTTAGAATATTGGGGATTATTGTTTTTAGATATGTTAGAATGCTCTAGCTATTGCTGCAAATGCTATTGAAATGATTAGATTAGTATACACAATTATTCTCAAAATTTCACTCTTATAATACACATCATTTCATTTTATTCTAAAAGGATGCGAAATAGTGCATTCTATATTCTATATCTTGGTATACACATTCATGAATGCGGAATGATTTAATATTTGCTAACACTTTAATTAACCAAGATTCACAATTCAAAGCGCATAGATAATGAAAGAAAGAAAACTTGAAAAGCTTGAGATGTTAGTTGACTCTTAATATTACACATTAAATCGTTATTTTGGATTGACTACTCTAGTTCACTAAAACTAATTTCTGAGAGATTTCATCGGAGTATATGCATCGTATATTGGAAATCGTATATGGAGAGTGAAATGTATGAATGTAAAAGTCCTTGCCGCTTCATTGACATCCGTTTCTCTTCGCGTACCCACATCCCTCTGTCGTTGTACACGCACATTGGAGCGAAGTGCTGCAGGGACGACGCGATAGATACAACTCTGATAATCGATGAATACGCAGATCGATAAGTTAAGTGTTTCGAAAAAAATTGCCATAGGTAAATGCGTATATTAATATATCGCGAATCCGGATGATGCACTCGCGAAGAATCACTTACTCGTAAAAAAAGAAAGGAAAAGCAATCTCACGATAAAGAAACACATAATTATTTGCTCTGAATGTAATGTAACAATAAATATTATAATACACTGCAGTAAAAGAATTGGCATTTTAAGAAAAAAAATTTATTTTAAGCATTGCATTGGTAGTAAAACTGCGTGAACAGCAAAGTGATCTTTCATTAGTGCGTCAGCCGATATCGAATGCATGTAGCTCTGTATTATGTGTGTGTGTCTGTGTAAAAAAGCGCAGGATAAAGATGCTATGCCACAGATTTTAACCACATCGATCTCTTACAAGTATGTACTTACTAGAACCGGTGCCTGCACACCGCTCCGAGTCTGGACCTATCCATATTAACACACACAAGAATTTTCACATATATGTATTATTTACAAGTATATTTTGTATGTGATTGAATCGCAAATTGGATGCTTATTTTCAAACATTCAAGATATGATTGTCTATCATTGTTGAAATTTTTATTCTTATTGATATGCAATTACCCATTTTGCGATAGGATATTTTAACCTGATGATCATCGGTATGTGTAATGGACGAAAGACAAAAACAAACAAAAACAATAGATATAATTAGGTGAACTTTACAGGTAGTATAACGATAGACAAATTGATGAAAGAAACACTGTATTTTATACAGAGAACGATTGCTGTCGACTAACAAAACATTATTTTCTATTATGTGATTTGTTGATTAAACAACTAATAAGGAAATATTTCTCTTTGAATCTTTCCCTGTATGTATGAAATTAGAAACAACTGCAATTCAAGAAACATGAAACTGTACATCGTGATACATATGTATCTAATTACGATTAAGAGCCTTATAATAACGGTAGCGAAAGATCTGGAAAGCCACCTTATTAAATTTGTCATTTCGTTAATTTATTATGCTTTATAACGATCGACGTGCATACGCAATACTTTGAAATCACAACGAATTTGCAAGAAAATTAATCGTTATTTCTATATTTTATGTACAGAGTGACGGACAATTCCGTCGCACACGTGACATACACAAAATGATTAGTAAGATTTCAGACAATAACAAATTAAACGGACGACAGGTACACGGATGGCGGTCGGGGGTAGGGTAGACCGGGGACAAAAGTAACAGGGTACAGTTGTAACATCGTGAATATTTCTTAAATTATAAAAGGTACGTGTGTGGGACCGCGAGGCGAGATTCGCTAGATGGAGCGGCATTTGTTCCTTAGTTCATTGCCGCCCCTCGCGGAACGTGCACGTGTGCAGAAGAAGAAGTTACTTTTTTCCTTCCTAAAGTAAGTTTTCTTACGTGCATAAAATCTGAAATACTTTTTGTTCTTTATGCCGAAGGTATAAGGTTTTATTTTTATATGTTTTAGTGATTATCTATGTTGATGATTTGCATAATACGATTGACTTTCATCCAGATATTTATGTAAAAAATTTACTTCGAATCATAAAATATCATTAGGGGACAATTGTAACATCAATGCCTGGGGACAGTTGTAGCGTTACAATATTGTCACCGTTGCTCGGGGACAACTTCAACTTAACCTAACCCCGTTTGGTTGGCCTTATTTTAGTGTTGTTTTTTACAATGTTATTTGTATTTTTCTTCGTAGAATGCCGCGAACAAGAAAACGCAAGACGCAACGGGGCACGAAAGAAGTAAATTTATACGAACAGGCGTTTGAAGAGGTTATGAAGGGTCAGTTATCCATTCGTGCGGCTGCCAAAAAGTATGACTTGTGTCATGTAAAAAAAAAGAAATCTAGCCGTGCTACCGCTAAAAAACAAAAAAAATAGATTTTTTTGCGTGATTCCTTTATTTTCAGTTTTTATATTAATATTAGATTTATATTTATAATATTATAAATTTTTTATGTTCATGTTAGAAGGAAAGACAGAGAGAGAGCTTATTTCTGTTTCTTTTTTATTTTATTATGGTTAATTTTTTAAATATATATGATTATATAAAGTCTTTCAGTTGAGAAAACAGTATTATTTGTTTTTATTTGCTATAATGTAAAAAAATACTGATATTTTCATGTAACAAATTATTTTATCATTAAATTCGTAAGATTGATTAATTAAACCTACTAAATAACCATTATTTTGTTTATAAATGATGTGGTACAATCGTCCCCTTCTGCTGTTACAATTGTCCCGGGGGTTGGGACGGTTGTAACAGTATTCCTCATATTCTTTAAACAATAATAACTTTTTTTCTAGTTACATTACTGAATTCAGCACAAAATAATTTTGTAGTTAAATAAATTCTACATCTAAAGGTACAGGTCTTTTTTACGTAGATATTATATTTTAATTGTTATAAAATCTTAAACTCAAAATGTTACTTTTGTCCCCGGTCTACCCTACATTACGTACAGCTTCACTGTGTTTCCGTTGATTTTTCGACGTCGACTGATACAGTTACTAGCCTAGAACTTAGTTTCGAACCAGATGGGTTTTGAACCAGACAGATTTTTACAAGATACACTGACTGAGAAAGAATTCGGAGGCGCCAGTTGAAACCAGTCATCCTCCGGTTTACCCACGTCTTCGCCATTAGTTAAAACATCATTCATGCACTTAAATTAAAGTTGTTCAACCATACGCTCGCGAGCGACTACCTCGTTCCGCGTTTCTCATTCTCTGTCTACGTTTCTCTTTTGCTGTTTCGATCGTTTACAAGTTAAACAGCTTTCTTAAATTGTCTCGAATACAAACTTGATACAATGTATAACATTTTCTCTTTTTACTTTGAAGATTAAATGTATAGAAGCAACTTCGTAGCGAGGTTCTCACATTTTAAAAACGTTAAATTATCAAACTTCTTGCACTAATTTTATATATGTGTTTTATAAAAAATCTTTGTGAGAGGAAAATATTTGTCGTATATAGTCACTGGGATATGTTATCAGAACTTTTTCTCTTTAGTTACGATTTGATGATTGAATGTAAATAATTAATGTGACATTATCGATTAGAGAATCGTCTCTATTCAATTATTTAACTTTGATTTGTCTAGTTTTTCAAAATATCTCACATAATTCATAAAATCTTTTCTGACAGTCAGTGAAACGGTATTTTATTGGAAATAAAACGGTGAGCATATTGGAGAACGTGCTCCGAATGATAGCGTACGATCTTCCGGATATGTTTTTAGCTGAGACATAATTCAATTAATGTATAATGATGAAAGTGACTTACAGAAAAGAACCGCCACGAAATCGGTTTCCTCGATGATCTTTGACAGAATTTTTGCATTAACTTCTTCAATACGATCTGGTCGATCCATTGCTTCTAAACTCGTGAGAAAATCCAATACATTCTCCTCGTCCATCAGGTCACCTGAAGTAAAATATTACATACACGTTTTTCTATATATTAGGTGTGATAACATAGTGTATAAGAGATCTATCCTTTTTTATTTTATTATGTCACAGCACAATTGATTTTCGGCTATTGAATTTAGTAAATTTTTTATTGTTGTTCTCATTAAATCAATGTCACAACTTTAGCGAATTACTAATCACGATATTTCTTGTATGCTCAAACAGGTGTTTAAGTACTAGCTTACCTTCGTATATGATTGGTTCTTTTTCGCGGAAATACGTAAGAGCCGGGAAGTTTTTGATACCATATTGCTTCGCCAATCGCTTATCGTTGATCTTGACAAAGTCAACTCCAAAATGGTCTGTATCGTCGTCGATTTTTTCCAATTCGGCCAGGACTTTGTCGCATGTGGTGCAACTTCGGGCATCTGTCGAGAAATTACCCCTCAATTTAGGAAAGCCGTAAATAATAAAACATAAAAATAAAATATCAGAATAAACATTGATTGAAAATACATACATTTATTTTACAAAAAATGATAGTGAAATACATTTAACAGCAAGCATTATAGAGAATATTTTGTTGGAATCGTATGCATTAATTAGAGCACGCATATACTAATTAAGAAAACCGTCAAACGCACCGTATGAAGACGTTTGTTACAAAAAATATATATATATGAATTAATAATTAAATAATCGGCAGAATAAAATTCTAGCGCTTTAAATGGACAACGATGTTTCACATTCTAATTATAAGTATGCTACGCTTCCTCAGGTGGCTGTAAGGAGAGATCGATCCCGTTTTTGCACATTTTTACGCTTATCGTTCCCGCTCCTTGGCAGATTGCGTGCATTCTTGGCGGGCTGCGCTTCATTCGAGCGTACAGAGACCAAACCGCTGCGGCGGGTGTTGGGTTACAATTATTGGTTATAGATATCGAGATATTGTCCCCTTCTCTTGGTTTTCTGCGCTTGGGAAAATCATCGTTGCGCTTCGCCTCGCGAGGACCTTGATTACACCTCGCGGTGAGACCGAGCGATAACAACGTGCTGGCGACGTTGTTACGCGCATCGTCGTATACATGCTTCGCGCGCCCCGCCATTTTTGGTGACGACTTCCTTAGAATAGAGCTAGAAGAAACAAGGGAGAGGTGGTTCCGATTCTCTTCCCCTCTATTTCTGTTGTCTTCTCGCTCGCTCTCGGTTTTGCTGTCTGTCTTTCTCTTTTTCACACACACGCACACACACGCTCTCTCTCTCTCTCTCTCTCTCTCTCTCTCTCTCTCTCTCTCTCTCTCTTCCTCTTTTTTTTCTCTCTCCCTCTCTTTCTCTGTTTGTCCGCATCCTAATGCTATAGTAGCGGTAGCTCTCTTTTCGTTACGCTTCTTTGCTCTTATGTGATCACATATCCGCATCTCTTTTTATCTACTTGTTTCTTACGCATTCTCTCTCTCTCTCTCTCTCTCTCTCTCTCTCTTTCTTTGTCTTTACCTCTCCGTCCATCCCTTCGTTCCGCTATAGTTGAGAGTAACGCAACAGCGTTCGGTTAACGGACACCCCCGCGAAACAACTGCAAAATGATTCGAGGCGCGAAGCGAGAGGGAGATATATGAACACGGAGCGGAGGAATTTTCGAAAAGCTGTGCCAGATAAATTGGACTGCGTCCACCGGTTGCCGCCGTAATAGTCGAAGTCAAGAGAAATTTGGCAATAACCCACTAGTCAATATAGATAATTAAAAAATCAGTCAAACACGAAAGGGCCAGATGGATGCCTTTTATCTACATCTTATCCATACTTTCTACGATTAATAATATGTCATAAATCATTATAAATACATATTCATGTATTGAGAAACACATTATTGATTAAAAGCATGATTACAATAAGCTTTAGAAACATGATTCTTATTCCTTTACTCGGAAAGAACCAGCACGGACATTGCGCAAATAAATATATAAATACACCGTCATGTATAAGAAGTTTATTTTTACTTTTCATCATTCGTTTCCTTTGTTTTTTGGCTGAGAAGCTTATCGAGAAAGGATCAAAATACAAATGACATCAGATCGTCACAATCATTCGCGTATGTATATCCGATGATCGGAATTGCGAACTAAAAATACGAAGTTAAAAAAATTAATATTGTAAGAACAATTGTTAGACTGTATATAGTATGTAGACGAGGGATTGTAAGCTTTTTCGCGAAGTAACAACGAGCGACATCTCACATTTTACTCTCCATTAAACGTGACAAGTGTGCCTTTATAATTATTTTGCTCGTCGTCACATCGACAGCTGCCACGATGGAGTGAAGACAGTTAACTAAATTAGGTTTGTCTTTGACGAAGAATGCATATTCGATCAAGACGCGTCCGTCGGCCTCGTCTTTCGGGTCAGCTCCGATTGATCGACCAAGGATCCACATTGCATCTATATTTACAATTCTCAATTCAATCCGCTGCAAAACTCGGAACTTTCATCTCCACAACTTTTCTTCAATATTCGAGATGACAAAGGAACAAATGCATGTTTTACAAGAAACTGTAGTATATATGTGATCTAGCGATTAAATAATAAGACTGATTTTATATCAGATAATTAGGTTTATTATGAAAAAAATGATTTTAGTTTAAATATTTTCATAGAACGCGTTGTTGACACTTAATTAATGGCTGGAATTGATTTGTCAAAGTCCTGCTTTGGTATCTTTTGTATATTTTAATATTTCTGAAAAGTTCTCCATTCAGTGGCAATTTCAACTTTTGGCTTGAAAACAAGCAAACGTATTTGCTCACTCACTATACTCTCTGGATTTGGCACCTTGCGATTACTTCCTGTTAGCAAAATAAACCGTTCCAATCGTCGCTTGATTCATTCAAATAACTATAATTTTTAATGAAATTATGTAAAGCATCTTTTGCTTATCAAACAGCTACTCTTTATACTACTTCTCTCTAATTTTTGCTTGCCCGTCTATGCTCGACAATTTGCAAAATACATCGAGTTTCATTAATTGTAGCTTTTAAAAAAATAAAATCACTCTTATTCTTTAATCGCCGAACTATATGTGTCGTTATTACATGAGAAAGAAAGAGACAACGAGATCAAAAGACGGCCAGTGCCTAGTTTACGAGCCACTAAAAATACAAGAACGAACGGCCTCGCTCATACTGTCGTCGTCGTCGTCGTTTTCTCGTCTTCGTCGCCGTTATCCGCGGATGTCTTCGCCAAGGGCGCTCGCGGTGCTCTCGTTTACAATTATGTAGAGTAACGACCGAGATACATGAAATTGAGTCGCTCCAGTCGGACTGTCTTGCACATTTGGCTCGAGATCATCGTCATTTTCCGCTCAGCGCGCGTAGAGAAAATTCAATTAGTAAGAGAAATTCTTCTTGAAAAAGAATAGGAAGAATATGCGCCTCATTGTCACTCAAATTCTGAGTTTTGCCTCAGCAAAACTCTGCCGGAATAACGAAGCTTATTCCGACGTTGAATGCGGAAAGTGGAGTAACAATGTAAATAAACCGACGGATTTAATGTGGAAACAGATGTCGGTATGGAGAATAAACATAGGAATATATTGCGTTAATTATTACTGATTACTGCTGAGTTTGGTTTCTGTTTTATGTGCTCCGGTACGCGGAATTAGGTACATACATTTCGAAAATTGTTTCAAGGAACGCGAAAATCAACAAAATATTAAAAGAAAGATTTATCTTCCAGCAATTATTTACACTATATTACACATACGCGTTATGTGATACATTGTTACTATTAGATTAAAATATTAATTGTTATGCCCACAGTTGCATATTGTTAAAACGTAATCTATTATCATCGACGCATTAGTTATTATTCTTTCATTATTCATATGTCTTTAAATGTCTATATCCATTACCGAATAAATTTTGTTGATTGACCTTCTCCCAGAAATAGAAGATAAAATGTTCGCGGGAACGCACTTCGCAATCGAATAAGACTAATCGTCGCACGTGCATAGAACGTTTCCGCGCTATTCGTGAATCTCTCTGTTCGAGTTTATGCAACAGTCATTCATGCAATAGCTCAAATTGTTGTTGACGTTAACACTTATTCGAATATCACAATCGCGAATGCAATTCTGACTTTATTAAATAAAAATAAAAAAGAACTTGACTAAAATGGCTATACAAAAGTGGCTATGCGAGAATGTAGTTTTTAAATTCTTCTTAAATTCTTCATTTTTTACTTATTAGATATTAGGTTATGATAGTGAAAAATTGTATAAAGCTTTTTTTTTTACATACATATCAAAATAAATTAGTATCTTTGCATATCGTCATTCATATTTGATAAATTATTATACTCTTAGAATACTGATAGAAACTTTTTTTGTTAATAAGTAAATTTAATTTTTGGGTGTCTTATATTTTTGGCAAATATGGATTTGGCAATTGTTCAAAGTTTACAAAGATTAATCTATTAACCAAGAAGAAAATGTTTAAATATTTCATAAATGTATTTTATCAATTAAGAACTGCAACTGCAAAATAATTAATTTACTTTAGTCTATAATGTAAAGAAAAGATTCGTAATTTTTTACTTTAAAATTGTAACTTAATTTAGTTGCAGTGAGGAAATTTGAATTTATTTGCATAGGTACACGCGTATATATTTTTTTAATTTATTGACCCGACAACTTTGGAGGGGGGGGCCACGTGTTCATGCGAAATAAGTGTTTCACATCACCGTGACGTAAAGAGATAATTTTACATCAAGACGGACATCGTGACATCAGTAAATAAGCAATTTTTTTAATTTTTTCAGTTTTTTACACTAGAGCATATTAAAACATATATTAATACAAAATTCAAATGTCATAACCATTGTTTTTATAATCGGTTGAAGACACCGCTTTCCTAGTTAAAGGGTTTAGAGAGAAAAAATGTCGATTACTTCAAAGCAAAAAATTAAATTTAAACATTTTATTTAAAAGTATATTTAACTTAACGCGAATTGTAAGAAACGTATTCTAAGGTGAGTAAGAGTTCTTTATTTTAAGTTGTTTAAAATGTCTAAAATGTTTACATCACTTTGAATACATCGTGACATTTTAGAATTCGCACAAACTAAGAAATTTGATATCTCGAAGACTCTATCATTGTCACAGTATTGGAACCTTGTATAAATACACCACGTCTTAATGTTATAACTTTATTTAAATACACACATTTTTCAATGTTATACGCAAGAACAAAAAAAAAGAAAAATTTCGAAAAACAAGAAATATATGCTTATTTACCGTCCGATTTGAAATCGCCCAAAGGCGGAAGAAGCATTCCCCCGCACAGTGGATATGCGTAATTTTAGATTTCTGGCCGAAAGGATGTCTAGGGCTCTCGAGATGCCGATACTGCTTTCGGTGTTATTATTACACGAACGATGCATCGCGCCGAATTTCGCTCTCGTTTCGAATGGCTGCCATAAAATCATATAATTTTTTGATACACGTCGAAGTGATTTAATTTATCTGACGTCTGCTAATTTCATTATCGTCAATGGTTACTCGGTATCATGAAAATAATAGATTTTTTTTAAACAGCCCTGTATCTATATACATCTTTGCGTCTGTCTCTTTATCAGAGATATCTTAGAACTGCGTTAAAGCAGCGATCTAATAATGGCAATACACAATTTCCGATGCGCGAATACGCATTTTTTCCTGTCGGTGACAACAAGGGTGTCACGTTAATCGGTTCAGACGCGATAAAGAGAGGAAGATAGAGACGTACGAGCCACTAAACGGTAACCCAGAAGAAAAGAATTCGACACGAGCGTACGCGGCGACATGAGCCGCGAGGACGCAGCCGCAGCTGGAAATAGGTTCGACGCGAGAGCTCGTTGTCTGGGTCCTCCGACGCTTCGCCAGTCGATTCTCTATCGTATATCTCTCTCTCGATAATCGTTCTCCTTCTTTCTCATTCCACGCCAGAAACTCTTGTATCAAGATTTTGCATCTTCTTTTCTATACAAGACATATTATCGCGTCATTACGTTCCTCAAATTACATAAAATTTTTGCTTCAGTCTTTTACTTTGATCATAGAAGTAATTCATAGACTAATGTTTGAGAAACAATTAGCTCGAAAGGAGCTTAGCTTGACGCAAACGTGGAGTGATAAACTGGAAAAGAGAAAAGCTTCGTTCGCGCGCGAGTACGACAGCGTGAAACGGACAGAACTGGGTATCTGGAAATAGGTTTCGGCACGCAAGCTCGTCATCATTTGGGATCCTCTCCTCTCCCGAGTTCTCTCGGATTCACCGTTTGCTCCGATAGGGCTCGATGCATCATTTCGCAGAAGAGAGATTGACGTACGATCGGCCACAGGTCCGAGTTGCACGACGTCGCGAGCCGAACGTGATCTATACGAATGCGCAGGGTGGTCGTCACGGCTGGGACGGTATTATGTTTTCAGCGTAGATGATAGCCGAGAAGAAGAGAGGGGTTCTCAGTGGTAAGCGCGAAAATAACTTTAACGTGCGCTAAAAGCGGCGTTCACCGGAGCGCCAGCCTTGCTACAGCGCGTTTAAGAGGCAGGCGGATCTCTTTCGACGATTGTCTTTCGTCCTTCGGTTCGGCCGATCAATCTTGAATATCAAGTGTATTTTGTTCTTTAGTCCTGATTAAGAAAGGGACCACGGGGGGGGGGGAACCATTGAAGAATAAAAATGTTCTTCGACCTTGCACAACAAATGTCTCCACAAAAAGAATTAAATGTCAATTCCTCCGATCTCCTCATCTTGTTTTCGCGCAGCTAAAGTTACGGTGAACGCGGGATTTCGCGACAATGTATTTTGAGTAGACGCGGTAAAAGAAAAGCTTCTCGTGCTTACCGCACGTCGGTGATACGAACGCACGTTGGTGTGTTCGCGGCCGAAAATCTGGGGTCGATTATATCACTCGGTATTACGAAAAGATGATTCAAGAGAAAATCACGATGGGTATGCGAGCTCCCGAGCGACATGTAGGCGCGCAAACAGGTTGTCAGAAATTTTATCTCGTGCCGGGAACCTTGTTTTAAGATAGCACTTGTAAACACATTATTTGCATAACGTCCTCCATTCCTTTCCGGTTCCCATTCCCATGAATTATAATTTTTTCGGAGGAATCGATGCTCGATTTCTCCGAAATCGATACATGAACAAAAATGAAAATAATTTATATACAATATGTATATAAAATTCGAATGTAATTACACGAACAAATATTGATTTTTATCACGCAAAATTAGTTGGCTTGTCTAAAATTATGTACTAGACGTTCAGTCACACATTATTTCGTACATCATACAATTATTATTACACGCGAATCAAATCGCTAGATCATGATTGTATTTCCACGGTTATCGCTCGTCCACTTCCGCATCTCTCTCTCTCTCTCTCTCTCTCTCTCTCTCTCTCTCTCTCTCTCTCTCTCTCTCTCTCCTCTCTCTTTCTCTCTCGCCATGCGTCACGCTAATGAGTCAGTTTGCGCTATACGTGTTTCCTGGATTGCTCTAACAAGCAAAGGTTCATAAATCGTCTCCCACTGATCGTGATGAAACCCGGAAATATATACAAATCTGAATGAACATTCACGTATCTTTAAAACGTCCTGAAGTTTACCCTGCATTTTTTAGATATCCTAAGGCACATCGGCGTATTGATATTTATCGGATTTCATAGAGTTCTATATTTATTTTTAAAAAATGCAGAGAGACACATTCGTCGATACTTGTCCCGCCTATTGAAAAAAGGGAGGATTGTGTTACATCAATTACCTTTGGGGAGCTCTGAAAAGCGTACACAAGGATGCATTTTGGCGCGTTGCCACGCGAGATGTGACCTTCGGTATATTCAGCATATAGTGCAATTTAATATCTTAATACATTAAAAAACAATATTATGCAATTAATTTCGATATTTTTTTATACGGATGATTAACATGGGAGATCGTTTATTACAGCTTAAATTAAATAAAGCGTTTCACGCGTGATATTAGGCTGCTAGATTAGCAAACTGGGGAGGCCACCTCGAGACAGGTTGTCCTACTGAGCGGTCATAGCACTTGGCAGAAGTAGATTTAGTACCTGTTAAATCTCACGTGAGGGTAATTTGCGGGAGTAGAACTATCGTTCATGAAGCATGTATCGATGTATCGCTACCAAAGTATCGCGAGATTATAACTTTACAGAAGACTTAATCATATAGTAGTTATCTTCCCGAAGAGAAATATAAAGAGAGAGAAAAAGAGGGAGATAGAATTGAAAGCAAAAAATACGAAATATTGAATTAATACATAAGCATGAAACTTTACTTTTTCGAAACGATAGAATTCTTGTACCTATGCATATTGATTGAGAAACTGTCGCATTTTCCCAAAAATGCAATATAGGGTACTTTTTATGAGTGTCATTTTATATAAAGTTTCGTGCTTAACAATGAAACTTATAAATGAAAGCGATAATCATGTATAAACAAACAACTTTTCGTGATTATTCTGAAAAATTATTATTTCTTTTGATGTATAGGTACATAAAACGGTCTCAATGACGAGCAGTGTTCCGTAACAAGCGTAGCTTTCATCAACACCCACTCGCGTTATATAATATACTAACGAAAATCCGAAAAATGTTAATACGTTTTCACGATTAACAAAAATAAATCAGCCTAATATGATAAGAAACGAAAGAGAATTATAAAGTGGCATGAGATAGAGCAATGCAGTTTTACGAAGTAGAAGTGTAGAATGTCTGTCGCATATGATATCTGGATTTTTAAAGAAGATCTGCTATAATTTAACGCCAATGATTGAGTAATTATATTTTTTTATTCTTGGAGAGTTTTGTATAGAATTTATATGGACACTTTTAATATAATGTGTCAAGCTAAAGTTTTTTTTAAGATTTTGCTTTGCCGATGTTTTTTATGTGTTTGCTAGTTTCCATTTATTCCATTTATCACTGTCATGTACATTTTATACACATTATTTTATAAATATTATTTCCTTGCATATATATTGTGTCTGAATAATAAAGTATTTATTAATATTGAACAATATGCAGGAAATATTGTTTTGCAGAGCACAACGTTCGGGGATGGCATTTTATTATTTATTTATCGTAGAAAAAATTTTATTTTTATGTGAACCGTTGGAATTGACGATAGAACGTTACATTTCGGATTTGACAATTTATAGGAAGAGCAGAAGAATGTGAGTTAGGGAGGATCACTAAAAATGTCTGGGAAGACCGAATTGTATTCTCGTAACTGTACAAATCAAACGCTTACATCGCCTGCTCGTTCGAGATTAACTTTTCGCTCGCGCTAAGCAAGATGTATCCAGACGAAAAGTCTGTGATCATGATTCTGGACAAACGTCCAGATGTCCTATTCGAAATGTAACGTTCTATCGTTAATCCAACGGTTCGTTTACTGGTTTATGAAATGGACGTGGACGTGCGCGTATATTTTTTCGTACGCAAATAAAAAAATAAATTAAAAAGGAAATCTCATTTTTATATCAACAAAATAGGATATATATAATTATGCAAATAAGAAAATAAGACTGTTAGATATGCACTATTTCACGAAGTATAATTGCGCGAAAAAAGAAATTTTTTATTGATTCGAGAATCTTGAGAATCCATCATCAAGCGTGTGATAACGGAGAAGAAAAAGTTCACGTCGTCGATATCATCTTGAGCATGTTCAGCAATTAAAATGTTCGCGCATACGACATTTGTATCGGAAACGTAAGATTGCTTTTTAATTATAAAAGAAAGTTTTGTCGTGAATATTTATTTATTTTTTTCAATTATAATTCTTCAAATATTTAGAATTTGAAGAGTTCCATTCGCATACTACAAATTCAAGGATCGCGTCGTACCTGTTGTCGCGTGCTACCCCGTTTTAGACAGATAGGATTTGTTTACCGTCCGCGTATCACGTGATAATTTGTGACAAGATCGAAGGATCGTTACACGAGTGGTGGAGCACTTACACCAATACACGGCAACAAAGTCCTTCTCGTTGAGGAGCCGTTCGAGTTGTTTGGCAGTGACTTCCTCGATCACCGGCTCGGCCTCCTTCTGCCTGCCGGCCGAGCCGCGGGACGAGGCCGACTCCTCAGCTTTCGTCCTTGCGGCGGCGTCAACGTGACCCAGGAGGACCGAGATCAACGCCAGTACGCTCAGAAGGATGATCGTCCTCGGATGGTACATCGTCGTCGGCATCGTAGGGCCGCGGGTCGTAGTACTCCGCCTTCTTCTTCGCCAGCACCACCACCATCGGCCGAACCGTACCTCCGAACCGTCGTTCGCTGTCGACATCGCCGCACTGACTGCCGCACATCGGCTATTTTTGAATTTTCGGACAGCGTCGGCCACAGGGAGAACGGCGTTAGGAACGACGAAGACGAAGCCGAAGACGATGACGACGACGGCGACGACAACGGTTAAGATGACGTCGCCGCGTTGTATTTACCAGGTGTTTCACTTTTCATTCTCCATCGTAACAATTCATAATAGAGCGAATTTTTTATTTAAAAGAAAGCACTGCTACTTTGATCGCGATATAAAGAGAGGCAGTGATATGTGCGCAATAATTAATATTATTTAATTGCGCGAATATTATATTTAAAATAATAAACTAATTATATATATATATAGGTTCTCCTGAATAAATCAAATAAGAAAAAGCGCAATCAAAATATAGTCAATAAGATAAAATATATTAGTCAATACATATTTGGACGTTTCGACATTTTCTTTGTGTCATTTTCAGCGTGTAAACAATATTAATATATTGTTATTGACTATATTTTGATTGCGCAATAATTACCGCGCGTAGCTCCGATTGCCTTTCTCACTATTCCTTATTTGTTATATTTAAAAGTTGGATTTTGATTTTATCTGTAAATATACACAGATAAAAAAGCAATTTTGTTGGAGCAAGCCGCTAATTGGGTTTCGAAAAGTAGAGTTTAGAACTATGTCATTCCTGAAAACAGCCGTGTCAAATTGCATTATGATTAAAAACTGAAATAGACAAAAATTCGATCTGTATTTAAATTCTAAATGTTTTGAAGGTCAACAATAACATAAGTTAATTTAGAGTGTGGCTTTATAATTAATTATGGTTAATGTAATTAATTGTCAAAAAGCAAATGAGAGAGACAAGCAGTACTTCGAAATTAAAATGATCACCGAAAAAGGAATTTCATGGGTGTACCTTGTGGATATTTTGATAAATGAGAAGGTTACGAAAGATGTAGACAGAAAGTAAGAAAACGGAAGACATAGGGTTGAGACAAATTTTGATAGGTTGTACATGGAACGGAGATGTATTAAGAGAGTGGTAATAGATTAAGAACAGGAAGATACGCATCTGGCAATAATTCTGTATTACTCTGCTTCTTTTGTCTTTTTATGTAAACCACATCTCTGAAACAAGTCTTTTTATGAACAAAGGTTTATTATTTAAAATTTAGATTATCTCAGTTATCTTAGTCAAATTCGTGATTTGTCATAAACGGAATGAAATGACTGAAATGACTAGAAATGACTGAACAAGATCCACTTTTTTATGTCTGATTTGCATGTATGTTGTGTGAATTTGTGGACTCTGGTCTTTAATTGTCTTTTAGTCTGTGAAGCTTTGTAATCACATTTACATTTTATTTTGTAGACTACATTGCAACGTGAGAATCTATTACGATTGTCTCTTCCTATTTCCCCGTTTTTCAAGTTTTTTAATGCATTGGGAATCGAAAAGGCTGTTATAAAATTGTGCCATTTGCAATTGTTTTAATAATACAATATGTAAATACAGATTTCTATAATCTGTGATAGTTAGGGGAGACCAGGGACAAAAGTAACACGGGAATGAATGTAACGATTATTAAAAACTTATCATTCCTGCACGAATTTGTCTGCTGCTATAAAACGTCTGAATCGTATCAGCTCTTTTGTTTTGTAAAAATGTTCTAAATATTTCCTTAAAAGCATTCCTTAAAAACATAAGAACAATGTTATCATGTTATTTCTTGTATAAGATATCGATGTGGTGTGCGAGAATGTATATAAACAGGCACGGGGAAAGTTTGCTAGTACAGTTGATCAGTAGCTTCGATACTGAACGGAATAGGTATGACAGAAGTGGGAGAGAAGTCACGTATTGCCATCGTCGGGGGTGGTTTGGTGCGTGAAATATTTTTATTTTTCTATTTTGGTGCCAAAGGACGGTGAATAAGAGAAAGAAGTTATTGCTTGTGTTTTAGGTCGGAGCATTAGCTGCGTGTTTTTTCGCTAAAAGAGGTTATCGAGTAGTTATTTATGAATATCGATCAGGTAAAAAATGCTGAAAAATTGTATACAAATCTTGGAATTTTACTCGCTTATTTCGTGACTTACTACTCTTAGAAATCTATATTCTATCCTTTGTAACACATTAGACGATACATTAAGATATAGTATACAATACGTGTTTACTTGATATTTCTTTTTACAAGTATGATTTTAAAATAAGGCTGATAAAGTTCTAGTTATTTTCCAAAAGTTTTAGGAAATAATATAGAAGGTCAGTGATCGATTTCGAGTCTTCACATTTTTAGACATACGAATGGAAAAGTCGCGTGGTCAAAGTATCAATCTGGCGCTGTCATTCCGTGGCAGAGAAGCTTTAAAAGCAATTGGTCTCGAAGATATTTTGGTGAACCGTCATGGTACTTGCATGCGCGGCAGAATGCTTCACGACAAAGATGGCAATTTGAAAGAAGTTCTTTACGATAGCGTCAGAAGAAATGTGCGTTTTTCCGTTTTTATGGATTGTTTTGAATGACCGAAACATTGTCTACATATCCATATATAATTTTGCTTATCTTTTAAATGTTTGTAAGGTCAGTTTTATATTTTGCAGTGCATTTACTCCATTAATAGGCGATATCTCAACGTGGTTCTATTGAACGGTACGTTTTTTTATTATTGTTTGAAATAAATTTGAATTCAAATAATTTATTATAATAACGCAGAACATGATTCTGTTATTGATGATATTTATTTAAAAGAAGGGTTAATGCTTGAAAATAGAAAAAATTAGAAATACGAGATAAAATGTGAATTCTATTTTAAAGAAAATCGTATTCGAGAATTAATAATCTTTTCTCTACTTTAAGCTCAAAGAGGATGTCCCATAAATGATTTTTCTCCAAAACTTTTTTGTTTCCAATTAAAAAAATATTTTAAACAAAAGTTGTACCTGTGGTCTGGAGGGGGACAAACAATAGTAGAAACAATTTTTGAGAAATTATATTACAATTTGCAATATGCAATTACATGGATAGAGTATACAATACTTTTGTGAAAAGCAACGATGCGTTTTCTTAACGCCAATTAATCGATTTCATTATTTCAAAAACTACACTATATTTTTTCCGTGTTTCTCGCCAAAAATGTCTCCGAAAACCACACATTTCAAGAGTTATCGTAATCGTCCCTTTATTTTGAACTTTAACACACTGCAGTAGGCATATCTCGAAAACTAGAGCAGTTAGTCCTATAAGACCTATATAATTTTTTGTTTAGCGTAAAAAATAATACCAGAAACCATCGTCAAATCAAGGAGCCACAATTATCATAATCGTGCCTCCTAATGATTTTTTATAACCATTGTTGAGAGATCATCGAATTATATTTTAATATAATTAAAAATGGCATACATAAACTTAAAAACGGCTAAAACATTTTTAATTTTTTGAAATTAATTTTTTTTAAGTTAAGACTATATAAAAAATTAATTTCTACAGTCATTTCTTATTTACTTTTTTATGTAAAATCATCATTTAAAGCAATGTATCTTTCCATATATTCGATCAATACTTGGACAAAGTCAATTCATTGTCGTAATCATATCATGTCGCAAGAAAGTCAAGGGAATACGAGATAGAATGCGGGAAGTCAGTTAAAAAAAGCTCTCTTCTGCTCCTACGTGATATTCGATGACACCGTAGTGCGCGAAGCCACAAAAATTCGCACGTATCATCTTACTCTCGTGCCACCCGTTTTCCATAACGTAGACTTAAGTCGCGATATCGGGTAACTATAATCTAACATGAAATCTAATGTGATTATATTTTATCGATAGCCGCGGAAAAATATCCGGAAGTGCAACTCAATTTCAACAGAAAGCTCGTGAACGCCGATTTAGAGAATGGAAAAATGAAATTTTTAAAGTGAGTAAAAAAAAGTGAATGATAAATATCAAATAAATTAGTATTTTGCCCTATTTAGCTCGTTTCTCGTCTTCAGTACGAATACAGGGACGACGGAAGACGCGGAAGCTGATTTGATAATAGGCGCCGACGGCGCGCATTCGAAAGTACGAAAAATTATGACTAGGAGGCCACTTTTTAATTGCGCCCAGACGTACATTGAGCACGGCTACGTGGAAATTTCTGTGCCGCGTAAAGAAGATAACGAAGTGAGTATCGTGAACAAATATAATCGCGTCGTGCGAATCTAATCAAGTTTTTTCAAACTTTGCCATATACGGATTTATCAAAATGTCTTGACCACTTCAAAGTTTGCGATGAGCGGTAACAATCTTCATATATGGCCGCGCGGTGAATTTATGATGACCAGTTTGCCGAACGAAGATCGCACGTTTACCGGCAATCTGTTCGCTCCATTTCGTGTGTTCGAAAAGCTAAAAACGCCCGAAGCGTTGGTGAGATTCTACACCGAGCATTTCCCGGATCTTCTGCAATTGATCGGCAAGGAGAAACTGGTGAAGCAGTTTTTTGAAAAAGAACCGCAGACATTAATATCAATTAAGGTTTATTTTAATTTTATTATATTCCACGGTCGCTCTCTCTCTCTCTCTCTCGATTTGTTTGGATATAATCTAACATCTCTTCGTGCATATCGCAGTGCAAACCTTACCATGTTGGAAAAACCGCTGTCCTAATTGGAGATGCCGCCCATGCCATGGTTCCTTTCTACGCTCAAGGAATGAACGCTGTAAGTTATTTGATCGAGTCGGTTTGAGGACCAAATTCCTTTGCAATATTTTGACACTTGCAGAGAAAAAATAGAATAACAACGTTTGTTACGAGATATTGGAGCATAATTAATGGAATTTGTTTTTACGATATCTTCCTTTTCATTTCGTTAGGGCTTTGAAGATATTCTAGTGCTCGATGAATTAATGGAACTCTATGATTCGGACTTTGCAAAAGTTCTGTCGAAATTTTCTGAATTACGATGCGATGAGGGACATGCAATATGCGATCTCGCAATGTATAATTATCTTGAGGTATACATGAATCTGTAAAATTTGTCTGCTTATCGCTTTCGGATACTCATATATTTGTCTCGACTCGAAACTAATTTTCAAATTATATTTTTCAGATGAGAGACTTGGTGACAAGAAAATCTTTTCTTTTTCGAAAGTTTTTAGACAAAATTTTATACACTCTGATTCCCAATTCCTGGATACCGCTCTATTTCGCTGTACAATTTACTCGCTTGAGTTTTCGTGAATGCATAGCACACAAAGAATGGCAGGATAAGGTACGGACAAGGTTTAACAAGCAATAAAATGCACGCAATGAAAAACTGTTTCTTACATTGCAGGTATTAAGAATGAGTGTTTTGTGTCTCGGATTTCTGATTTTTGCTGTCTTAGCTGTTCCTCTTTTGCGAAACGCTATTTGAACTCGATCGCTTACCATCAGATATCATTAATAAATTATGACCTAATTATAAGGATTTCGTAACTAATACTTAATTTTTAGAAATAACATTTTTACGTATTTAATCATTTTATTTAATCACATACATATCTCAATCATTATTTTTTTATAGTTTTATATACAATAACGACAGTTATAAAAAAATACTCAATTTATTTATTTTAATAAATCTATTAATTATATTAACGTGTTTATTTTATCATCAAATTAAACATAAAATGATACTTATTAATTATTATTTATGAAGTAAACTTATATGCATATTTGAGCATAGATCTTATTTTGCAACAAGTTAATTTTTAAATATTACAAAACTGGAGAAAAAATTGATTTTAATCTCAAAGAACAATGTTAATTTTAATAACATGCTTCTAATATAATAGAATACATACTTCATACATGTATAATATATAGATCGCTGCAATTACACTACTAACTAAATTCCATTCAATATAGTCTTTTGCACGTATTTTTACGAGACCTTGCTTATAATCTATATATTGAGGATCTTTTTATAAGTAAATTATATTAAATGAATAGCATAACAATGTACATTAAGATCTCTTAACTGTACATAGAATCTCTCTTCTTCTTCTTATTTTTCTTCCGAGATCTTGTCTTTAAAACAGTAATAATTTCTTTAATGAAAATTTCGAAATAATGACAAATTTACATTCTACATTACATCACTATAACATTTGAATGCGATGGATATCATAGCTCGAGAGTAACTTTTTCTGGATTGTCTATATAATTGTGCTTTTGTGTTTCGAAGAGTTCGACTAAACCATTCATAAATTTTTCGTGATATTCGTTGATCTGCTCGGTCGTGGGTTCCTCTATTTTCGGTAATTCAATAGGATTGCCAACTGTAATAAAAAGAAAGGTAAGATTTGAATATGGAATCAGAATAATGAAATATTTAGCAATTTAGTGTGCACATTAGTACTTTTCTGGTATCAACGTATGTATAAAATTGTGAATATACAGAGAAAAACTTTACCGACTACGGTGACAGGTAATCGTTTTGGAATAAGGCCAAATGAATATTGAAAGAATCCTCTGCCCGAAAAAACGATGGGTGCCAGTCCAATGAGACCGCGAATATAATTCTGCATGCGTCTGAAAGTCGATCCTTCTGGACGATATATTTGATTGTATAAATCCGTTTCGCCAAAGGAGAAAACAGGAACCAACGCCGTACTAAATCATAAAATTGTATTAGATTTCAGTGGTATTGAGTGTAATTATTATGTGTGATTAATATCGTACTTTACATTTTTCTTTATTTTGCGCGGTATATGATTTACATTTCATAAAAGCTATTTCGTGAATAGATTGCAAAATTTTTCTCTTAAAATATAATTTACGGTAAATACTCTCATAAAAATATAAATTATTACATGCTAAATCATATGCTAAATTATATGCTAAATACCACACAAATGTCAAAAAATATATAATTACTCACCCGTATTTTAGTGCTAGTTTTACGAAGCCTTTTCTTCTTTTTATAAGGATACGATAACTTCCCGGCGTCGATTCCAGTGATTCGGAAGCACCACCAACAATGAGAACTGTAGCTCTTCCGGTGTGTGAATTTTTTGGGGGTGTCGATAGTAAATGCTTAATACTTTTCTCGCTAGAAGCACAGCAACCTATAAGCATTCGAGAATTTACCGTTATAATTAAATTACGGAAAGGAAATTATATATATATTTCGAATACTTATTATCAATTCATGTACAAAAAACTTTCATCCCTTTTGAAGTACACGCATATTCAAATTATCATTAGGACAATGCATTTTTTCACATAATAGAAAAATAGCTTAAAAAACAATCTTCTCTATAGACAAGAATTATATAATGGACAGAAATTAATATTTTGTCTCGCCAGTAAAAAATTAACAAAATAATTATTTAGCACGACCTGATTGTCCACCTTTATTGAATGCTAACTTGTCACGACGTTTCGATCATGGATTGCAGTCACACAAACGATACATAAATAAATAATTAAGTACGTAAATGAATAAATACATAAATAATTGAGGAATTCCTGTATGATCGCAACCCATGATCGAAACGTCGTGACAAGTTAACATTCAATAATGGTGGCCAGACAGGTCAAACTAAATAACTATTTTGTTAAACATATAATGTTATAATATCATTTTTTAATATAATATTCTAATGTAATAATAAAATATTCTACTGTAATAATAAAAATATTTTAATGTATATAATATAATTATATAATAGAATACTGATCCCGGTTCTTCACTACATCAAGACTTTGCCTGCTACAAAAAAAACTACGAGAAAAACTTAGTGAAAAAAACTATTAAGAATTTTTACCTAAGGAATAAGGATATTCTCTGAACAGAGGTACTTTGAAGTGTTGATCGAGAGTAATTGGACGTATTTCTAATCCGGGAAATAGCTCCTTGCAACCCAATGCGTCCGTCCCGAATGCACCCATTATCCCCATCGATAAAATGCCATGAGGTACACAAGCGAAAAGATAAGATTTGTTGGGATTTAGGTCCACCGTTTTCACTAATTTTAATGGAAAATAATCACAAAAATAACGCCAAAAAGCATTGTTTCTCACCATTCTCGTCCATGTATTATCACTGAAATATAAGATATAGTCATATATCATTCTTTAAACATTAATAATTGTCATCTTTATAAAGAGTGTTTATCACGGCTAATATACTATATATTCTCTTATATAAGATTCAATGAATATAATAACATATTTTTTACCAAATTATTTACTGTGCTGCATTGAGTAATTATCCTCAAGCGATTGCTAAGATTTTTATTTATCTACAGCGTCGACTACTTTAATAGAGATTAATAGAATTGTTACCTTCTACCACCACTGTAGCAAGTGTCCCAATCGTAATACATCCAAAGGAAGTACACTAGCAGAAAGTAGCATGTTGTTTCTGTGTAGAATAGAAGATAAGCCGTGATTAGGTATCCCCAAAAATCACCAAAAGCGGTGACAAAAATCCATGTCGCTGCGGCCAACGTTTGTAGTCTTCTTTTCAGAGGCACGTTTAACGGTGCAAATTTCACGCCCAGAATTTCCATGTTTCTCATTAAGTCTTCGTGCCAAGTTTAAATTATCGGAGAAAACCGATTCTCCTTTCGTTTCACACGGTACACATTGCCTATATATCGATCAATCAATGTTTTTATTAGAACCTGAATGCCTTTTCGGTTCTTCTATAATAACTGGTTGCATCGCCTCGGCTGACCGTGGATCTAATATGAACTGGCACTTTATCAAACGGACGCACGGACGCACAAAGTCTATCTTTGATTCCTCCGCAAGGAACGGACTTTGTTTCTATATCTATGCTATTTTCGATATTTTTTTCACAAATCGATTCTTCGTTTAGTTTACGCCGCGATTTTTTCCATTATTACATTTCCATACTCGTTTCCGATATTTATATTCCATATTTTAATTATAACAAATATGACAAGAGGAATGAAATTGTCTCAACATTATCTAAATAGTGATTGACTTACATGTTTATTTGCACGTTAAATCGCGATCGCGCGACCAAATTACCGTTTTCCTTATAAGAAATTGGTACGGTGCCAAATACAGCCAGTTTTTTGCGACACGTATACAAATACTTCGCAATTTTTTATAGCTTAAATAAACTTACTGCAGTATTTTTACAGATGATTTCACAAATTGATTTATGGTGTCGCTGTTATACTCTCCTTGAAACTTTTCAGAGAATAAAATACTTTATCGTTATCGCAGATTTATCACTTGCCATAGATATCAGTGATTTCGAGTAGTTACCTAAAAGATATACGTTTATACATTTCACTGTTTGATTATATCAGATTTGTAATTTTAATTAAAAAACGCTATTTTGAACAATAATATGAGATACACTAAAAAATAAGGTCCAACTGTAGCTATCTACATGTCTATACATGTGAAAATGCAAGTTGTGAGAGAATATCAATATGCTATAAACATCAGAATATCTTAAATTTTATATTATTAATATCTTTTTTAAGGCTGTGTAAAGAAATATAATCGAAAGAATCTAATTCAAACAAATGTCGGTAATGAGGAATAAATAAAAACTAATTGCTACTATTTATAAAATACTATTTTCCAAATCCCAACTTTTTTTTACATAAACTGTCAAATTCTCAAATACTGTGAAACGAATTCAACTTATAACGCAACTCGTGTTCGATATAAGCGTACCGTACGTTCGAACGTTCTTGCTCCGAATAGTTCGATTGTAATCTAGCTTGTATACAAAGATGCACGCCTTTCCGATTTATTACCTAGACTCCTGATGTGGCTATATCTCGGCAAGTACAGAGTATTAAGATCGCACTTTTTCTTTTTGGTACACTGCCAGGTCACAGACTGTCGTTTCCTACAGGTGAGATAGTGCGTTTCAGTGCAGGCGGCCACGTGTGTGCGCCGTGCGTAGGTATATTTGTCTCTGCGACACTGCTTCCACGGAGCGTTCGGCACGGCGCGCGTCACCCGTCCTACTGTTGGATTTTGCCGATTGCCGATAGCATGAGGAAAGCATGTGTAATGGAGTATACATGTGTTTACACGCACTCACTCACACATACTCACAAACACGTGAATGATCGTCCATGAACGAAGTTTCAACGTTCAAAATCCGACGGTCAGGCTCGTTCGAGTTCTATCATAAATTACAGTCATCAGACACTGCAGAATTATTTAACGATTGCCGGTCTTTAGATTATGCGCCGTTAACCTAATATTTTGTTACGTATATGTAAATTAATGTCGTATTAAATTGAAAGATGCTTCTTGCACATATAGTGGTATGGAAATTCTTATTTCTTTGACGAATATCTGATGGTATTTTCTAAATAAAGTTTACAATTTTGCAAAGTTTTGATATAAATAATTTTGCAGTATTTAAAACATGTATTGATATTTAAAACATATATTCAGTTTGAATTTGAATTTAAATAAAAATGCCCCATTCACGCTTCTTTATTATTATAATTGTAACAAATATCACGTTAATACAATTATATGCCAAATAGTTATTAATAAGTTATGATTGAATATAGCAATGACAATATAATTAATAATTAATTTTTATATCACCTTTTTCTTTGATGTATTTAATTGTCTCTTATAAATTAGAATCATATATATGTCTAATTTTTCTCCAAGTTTTACTTTATAACTTTTTGCAGTGATTTAGCAATGTTCGTTCATCTGGCTCTCAGGTAAATCATGGACAAGCTCGTAAAAATATTTTATTTTGAGATATTAATAATAAGAGAAATAGGATCGTAACGATATACAATCAATTAGAATCAAAAGCCATGCGATCCAAGCTTAGGTCTTTGACAGCCTTATATTAGTTTCTGTATACATATATGTCTATATATATACATATAATTTTTCCAACAAACTGCGCGCCGATTATTTGTCGGACTTAAAACACAGTAATTGTTAGAATTAAAAACCCTTCCCTCCCCGGAATTAAATCGACTCGATTTAATTATCTAAAAACTGTTTACTATAAGATTTATTGCTTATTATAAACGAGAAAAATTTATATAATGAAGAGAAAAAATAATAAAAGCCTTTTTACCTAAGGAATAAGGATATTCTCTGAACAGAGGTACTTTAAAGTTTTGATCGAGAGTAATTGGACGTATTTCAAGTTCAGGAAATAGCTTCTTGCAATCCAATGCATCTGTTCCGAATGAACCAACTATCCCCATCGAGAAAATGCCATGAGGTACACAAACGAAAAGATAAGACTTATTGGGATTTAAGTCCACCGTTTTCACTAATCTTAACGGAAAATAATTGCAAAAATAATGCCAAAATACGTTCTTTCTCATCACTCTTGTCCATAATTCACTGAAATATAAGACATAGTTAGTCCTTAAACATTAATAATTCGTCAATAATCATTTCTATAAATACTTTTTTTTATCGCGCGGCTAATATTATTCTCTTATATAACATTCAATAAATGTCACAACAAACTTTTTATTCATTTACTGTACTGCATTAATTGGTTTCAAGCAATTGTCAAAATTTTTATTTGTACACAGTGTCGACTGCTTTAATAGTGATTGGTAGAATTATTACCTTCTACCGCCACGATGGCATGCAGGTGTCCAGAGGAAGTATACGGTACCAGGAAGTTTGTTTCTGTGTAGAGTAGAAGATAAGCCGTGATTATGTAACCCCAAAAAGCACCGAAAGGGGTGATGAATATTTATATCGCGGCAGTTAACGTTTGTAGTTTTCTTTGTAGAGGTACATTTAACGATGCAAATTTCACGCTCAAAATTTCCATGCTCGATCCTCGCTAAATCTTCGTTACCGAGTCCAAATTATTGCAGAAATCCGATTCTTCCCATTTAATTCATACACAATTATTCGCCTGTTATTAAATGTTTATATAAGTAATTGGAAGTTGTCTTTTTTTTTTAATTCTTTAGATAAATCAAGTTGCTGATTTGATTAATCGAGAATCTCACACGAATTGGAACTTTATCAAGTATTCTACTATATCTATTACTTTGACTTTCTATTTTTATGAAAAAGGAATCTTGTATTTTCAGGCCGATTTCACAGTCTCTGATTAATTAGATCGGAGGATCAAGTTAATCGGAGACTGTGAAATCGGCCCTCACTATGCCTGTTTTTTGTAGAACGTAGTAATTAGCAATTTATTATTCTTGAATACTTATTTATGAATCACTCATATACTCACTTATATACTCGTTATATAACTACTATTTTAATGCAATGATTGTGGTTACAATATCAAAACTGCTTTCAAAACATGTTTGTTTGTACATTTAGAAATTGCGATGAATAAATTGCGTGAATAAATTTAGTCAAATCATTTTATATATATATATATATATATATATATATATATATCTAATTCAAAATAAACTATATAGAAATACTTCTTTCTTTTATATTTTCATAAAAAATATTGAATCAATTACGATACAATTAGTTCTCTGCGACATATAAATAAACGGTTTTACGGGATAAATAAACGGAATAAATAGTTTTTTTTTTTTTTTTGAAATTATAGACAAATATATCGAAACCTGGATACAGGTAATTTTGTGTCCAGAGACAGAATAAAAAAAAATTTATACTTACTCTTTGCTCTGCGTAACGCGAATTAAAATCAAAGATAAAAGTATTTTTTCTTGTAGTTTGAAACTTCAGTTATAATATCCAAACGTTTATTTTCATAAATTTATATTTTTTTAAAGGTATCTTTACCTTATATTCAGCTCTTGGGAACGTTTTTCGAATGCTTTTATATGCTTTATCGTTAGGTTTCATCGATAGAATGGTGGAAGAAGCATGTATCGTTTAATATGCATACACGCATCTACCGATTGTAGTCGTCCAATTATCAGTCATGAGAATCTAATATTTACGATTGAAAGTGAACGTTTGTTTGCGTTCTAATATGTATCAGAGCTGTACGTTCAGATAATTGACACAATAAGATCGCAATCTTTAAAATTACACAATCTTATTGAAGGGAAATAAAAATATTTTATAACTATTTATTTGAATTTAAAAAAGTATGCAAATTAGGAATTTGTACATTGTTTTATCAACATTTTATTGCGCTCACAAAGCTCCTCTTATGAGAAAGCTTGTATTTCATTTGATGCATAATTTTTAGTATTTATTAGTTTGGCTTCCTCATAGAGGAAGCTTTATGAGCACCATAAAATGTTGACAAAGCAATGTGCAAATTCCTAATTTGCACACTTTTTTTATTTTTATATAATTTTTACAGGCCCACAAATTTTGCAGGTTCCATCCTCTTCTGGGTAAAACATTACATTATTCTAAGTCAGATTAGGGTATCGCTTTTTAATGTATTTTTGCTCAAATAATGTTACGTTGTCATAAGAGTGCGTCCCAAAGTACGAACCATCATATATATAAAATTTAACATCGTCATAATAAATTTAATGCCAGTGTGGTTGCTAGCTTGATAACCTTCAACAACTATTTATTTTAAAAATATTCTATTCCTTTTAATTTGCATACTTTTTAAAATTTTAAATTTAACCTTTTTATGAACTGAGATACAGAGTCAGCTTAGTAACACAAGTGGAGTTTTGCGTTCGACGTAATGTTAAATCGATGTTGACTTCGGGACTTCAGGTTACTTACATGGTCCATATATAAATTTTGCATATGAACCTTTGATCGCGTATAAAACTTGGTCTAATCAACCAAATCTTAAAGAATTATATATGAAATAGGGGTAAACAAGACTGTAGAATATAATAGAATTATAAATAGCCCGATATATCAAAATTTGTGGAAATTAGTTATCATAGACACTTCTCAAAAAATTCAAAATTTTATAAAGAAAGAACCCCCCTTTATCGATTATTGCCAAATTCAATACCAATCTTCTTTTTCGGATATTTTATTGATTAAAAAAAAATTCAGCCCAATATTCTAATTTCTCAATACGATTCTAATATATTAACATTGTTGGATTTGTCTACGCAATCTTGTTGTTTGCGTGAACGGGAAACGCGTCAACGCGCGAAATAAAATGCATAAGATAATATAGGTTTTATTGAAATAATATGTTTATTGTATTCTATAAAAAAGGATACAACGGAGAAAGAAGTGCACCTGTTAAAAGGTCGTGCGTCGACATCGAGAAGAAACAATAAAGGATAAATGACATTTCGCACAAGGTTTCGTCATTAATAACAATCTATTATTCTTAAGTACGAACTATGGAAACGCGATAATTAAGGAAATGTAACTTCCTAGGTTATAAAATATTCATGGCCCAGCTGTAACTGTGACATATTACTATTTTCTATGTAAAAAATATGACTAAGCTTAGCATATAATCAATAATTGTTTAAGTTGGCTTTTGTTTCAGCACTTTTTTCTAGGTCTTAAATAAATTCACAATGTGTGATTTTCAACAATATTTCTCATACATTATCATGATAGTGCGTACGATCGCGAAGCGTCACCACCGCGATTATGATTCTTCTTTTATCACGATCATATACTCTTGTATTAACTTGGCTTAAGTACGAGATTAAGAGTAACAGTCTTTATATAAGCGATATAGCATGTATAACAGTAGTTCATGACACTCATAAGAAAAATTTTATCTCAGACTGAAGAAACATATGTATATTGTTTTACTCGAGAAAACAGACGCAATAGATGAAACTGATGCGATAAATTAAAATTTAATTTATTTAAATCTGATAAAAAAAATTATTTAACAAACATGCAACGTACAGGAAAAAAACAATAACTATTTTTTATTGTTATATAAAAAAATAAGCAAAAAAAAGATTTAACTTGCCAATTATTACTTTTTATCACGCCAAAAGTTGAAAGTAAAATGTGCTTTGTTTTACAATAAATGCTATTAATAGCATCAGAGAATCATTTGTTTGTCATAAAAGAGAACGCTTCAGCTCATGGTGCTAAGACGAGATCGTACTCTCACTTCACGTACATACTTACATTCGCGCGCATCTCAATATTACTAGGTGATTGACTAATTTCGCTTAAGGTCCTAGTCTAGTTGACATACTTTTTCTATCAAAATAACCAAAATCAGTACGAGTTTATATTATCGCTTTACTAAAATTTAATAGTTATCTATTGGCGAATCAATAAGTTTTCTAATTATACATTGTACATGTTTACATTTATTTTACAGAACAGCCATAACAAAAGACATCAAAAGGAAAACGCGATTCTGCTTGGTGTAACATGGGAAGACAAAGTTTGAAAATCGAATGCACTAAGAAAGAACAATGCAAATATAGTTTTATGCGATATTTGTTTAAGAAAGTATATTTTTCTCTACAGATAAAGGAACTAGATTAGGACCTTAAAAGATTATATGTATATATGAGAGAATCTCCCCAATCATCTAATAAGTATTTGTCAACATATATATAATCATAGAGACTCGATCATCAATTATTTAATATAAACATATTAGGTGTTAATATGTTTATATTATATCTCATATGAGGTACATGAGATGTATTATATCTCAATATAATATATTTTAAGGCTTTAACCGTATTCCTCGTTCTCAAATCTCGTTATCTCGTATACAAGCTTGCTAGAGATAAATCACACACAAATGCAACGAGCAATTATTCGTATTTTAAAAAATTAATCATTATTATTTAATAATTTCAAAATTTATTAAGATCGTTGATATAGCACCATATAAGAATTACCGAATTTTTTGTCAGTTAAAATTTTGAGACAATAAAATGTAACAACGACTAATATAAAATATATTAATTAAAAAATAATAACGCGCGCGAACAATCACTGTGGTTGCATCTTGAACAATTTTTACTACGTATTAAACTCGATTGTCAGGGACGGACAGTAAGGTTATTAAACATAAAAATGAGAAATAGAAATAGAAATAGTCTATTTGACACTATTGGCCCCTCCGAATAGTACGAGGTTAATTTTTTCCGACTATTCGCAGCGCGAATAGCATTAAAAGTCTTTGCAAAACATAGACATATGTAAATGCAGTAACGTGAAAAACTACTATCCCATCGCTGCGAACATAACGACTGCATTTAAAAAACACAATGATTATGGAATCAATTGAATCAATGCGCGATTTAATGGATAGCAAGAATCTAATAATAATTATACATGGTATTGTTGGATATAATAACAGCATTGTAAGAAAAATATTAAAAATATTTGCATGAAGAATATTGCAATGGCAATTACAATTACCTAATACGTTTCACATAGAGAATGATGCTATGTATCAAAACCATAAAAATTATTGTAAATAACACTGCAAATCCAAGTGTGTTATTTTTACACGCATAAACGTCATTAAACGTGTAAAAATGATACATTAGATTGAAGCTCTTTTTACATGTTTCTTTATGTGTTAAATTACGTCGTTTAACACGTTAAATTGCATTAAATTAAAAGTTAATACGTTCTATCGTGTTGAAATGTGCTTTAAAACGACAAGAAATGTGTAACAAGAGCTTCAGCTAAAATAACACACTTGAATTTGCAGTGAAGTTATTATAAAATTATTATAAATAAATAATTATCATAATCTTATTTATCAAAATCTAAAGAATAATACTTAGCTCGGCACAAAATGGCAAATGTAAATGTATCCAATACAATATTCATATAGCGTATAAATATTTTTAAATAAATTTCCGAAAAATCGCAAAGGTGATTTCGCGATTTTAAACGTTGTGAAATATTAAGACACACTCACTGAACATAGCGCGTTCATTTAATTGCTGTGTAATCATTGCGTCTTCTAAATGTAGCCATACGATGATTACGAGTAGCGCTTTTTAAATTCCATAACTGTTTATATGCGTATAAACACTTATGTACTTGATCACACGGACGATTGTATCTTCGGCGGAGGTAGCGTGGTCAATTAACCCATTGCCTTCTCAATTCATCCGCGATTAAGCACGAAATATCTTTTTTCTCTCGTCGTGTCAAAAACTAATTGACAAAAGATTAAAGAAGAGCGGAGGACAAATGGCGTTATACTTGCCGCGAAATATTCGTGATTCGACGGGCATGAGAAATGGGCTAATCGACGCGATTAACAGGTTTTAACTTTTTTAATTTATTTTTTTAATCGCTAAAAATATGCTTAACAACTGGGATAACGATTTTTTTGCCTCCCGAAATACATCGCGAGCAAGCTCTTAAATTTATTGCTTCTTCTATTCTAGAACTGTCCCGTGCATACGAATTCGGCGCTCAACGGTAACATTCTGGTAACTGCTCTCTGCATTTCGCGTCGAAGTCTCCGCAAGAGAAAAGACAAACAAAGTTTTAAAACTGATGAAATCTGCTGAGCGCCGAAGACATGACATCACAGTAAAACATCCAACCGCTATCTTTGTTCGTAGCCGATGATTTATTATTAGTATATCGAAAATATACCGCGGCTGTACGACGGCGGCGGCGGCGGCAGCGCAGCACAATCTCTTCATCAACGACGTGAGAATTAATAAAAAATATTGACAATATATAATAATCAAATAGATACTCTTCGCTGTATAACGATTGATATACGAAAATAACAGAAAGCGATCGACGGTCTGTATTAAGCCGATCACGTTTAATTCTAGTGCGTCGTCAAATGCTTTCCTTTATCCCTTCTACCGCTTTCACAGGCAGTACTAAAGCTAAGAATCTGCCACGAATAGCGTAATATGTACAAGGGCGAGAGGTTAATATTTCAACTTTTTGGATTTCGTTTTTGCGAACGACGACGACGATGAAAATACTGATTATTGATATTTTGGCAGCCGATGATCGCTCTAAGCGAATAGTAATTTATTAGCTCTATTATACTGGATAAGGAGAATATACTCTGTTAGCAATGCACTTCCAGCTGTGCATACGGTCGATCCAGCTTTCTCGCGTTACTTATCTTAACGTGGATTGTCCAGTACCAAGTTTTATCTTCGTACTTTCGGTGACGTAAAAACTCATATGCGTGAGCGCGCATACGAGTAAAAAGAACCAATCAACGTCAGAAACAGGCGGGCAGTGGTTTCTTGATTTTTTGTTTTGTTTTTGTAATATTCGTTAATATTCGTATTAACATTCGCGCGGCCGATCGTCCTTTCGTCCTTTTTCCTGCTAAGCGGTCCATCACGAGGCACTTGGACAAATCGACTTCAAGTTATTGCGGAATCGAATTACTTTTTCGTAGATTATCGTACGCAGTCGTTGCCGAAAACCGGCGAAATACACCAGCGGTCACGAATCTTATGCGTACGGCACGCGTAAGTGGCGCACGGTGTTACTGCAAAAATACGAATGCACAGAACACTCGATCTGGCCTCGATTTTGACGCTTGGCTGCTTCCATTTTCACCTGCGAATTACGTGGACGTTGATGGCGACGACAAAACGTGGTCCGGTTGATAATACCTCAGGCCATTTATCTGTAAAGAAAAATAAGTTCGAGAATAATTGAGACTTTTTCTATTCGATGGTCACTTTGTTGCTTGTCGTACCGTCATATCATATTCCGTGATGTACGCTGGGATCTCGAGTTGGTCAGGCGGCATAACTTCATACAGATATTCTACTCCAGGCAAACTGTGAACCTTTTGCTTAATAGCTGGAGCCATGAAAGTCGTGAACCACCACGTCATCATCTATAATAAACGATCAATTATACTTTTTAGACAATATTTGAGTTTCTTCGATGTAAAATCGTGATAAGAAGAGAACAAACAAGAGTAGAATCTGCATAGAGATGATATCATTTTCAAATTATAGTTATTATTAATTACTTTTTAACGCAAAAAATTGTTGATTACAAAATTACTGCGTGCGTAGTTGCTAACGAAGTACGAATAGCTAGGAAATTTGATACGATCGTTCCGAAGATAATTCGTCATGCATGAACGTGGGAAGTGCAATAGTAATTATTAAACAGTGCGGTTCTGCGTCTTAAATAACGTTTATTGAGCATAAGGCCCTAGCTTGTTAAATCCGTATAAAATTACGACGCGATGATTATACTATTACTAACCTTGGTCCAGAAGGTAGGATGGATAATATAGAAATGTTTTAGGTTCTTCTTATATCTGTAAAAGAAACTCTGTTTCAAGATCGCTATCAAATTTCTGCAAACAAACTGCATCAAGTTGCGTAGGCTGCAACTCGATGCAACTTGCCGTTGCATAACTAGGACTATGGTAATTTAACAATACTTTAGTCTGATTCTTTTCTCGACGATATAAGAAAATAAAAATTCTATTTTCGTCTGTATAGTGACATATGACATCTCTTCTGTCTTCACGAAAAATTTATTGAAAGAAACTCTTTAAAAAAAATCTTTTTTTTTTTTAATTTATTAAATATTGTGAAACGTTACACACACACACACCACACAATCGAAAGACTGTTGCCAAATTTCTAATAACGTTCGACTACCTTACTTTTTCTTTTACGTTATACGTATCATAAAAACATAGTTGTGATTCTGCTTTAAAATGCGATCAATAGGTTCGATGCGTTCGATATCTCAAGCGTACAACTTACTTATAGGGAAGCACATTGTAGACTTCGCGCAACCAGTGTAAACTGGGGTAATTGCCGCTGGCCGTAAGGGTGTGGAAATACGCGATAACGTAATCTCCCTTCACGATAGGATCCAGCAATTGTATTAGGTACAGCAAGGCCTAAAATCACAAGAGACACGAGGGTAAAAAATATGTCGCTGATTTTATACACTATTATCGTATAAAGATAAACCGCAGCGATATACTCTTTAAAATATGTTGGGAATTCATTTTGCGTAAAAAAAAATGCGTTGTTGGGGTAAATATGTCCTAAAATAAACGCTGCGTAAATAATATTCTCGGGATCGATGGGACGTCAGCGGCGAGATATACAGAATGTAGGTATTTCGCAAGGCTTTTCTACGTCGTGGAATATGTGATGTATCCTGGGCCGTTTCTATTGAAAGAACCAACGTCGCAAATTCATTGTGATTTCATCGTTTCACCTTCGCGAGAAATCCGAAGGCTCGAGACCGACAAATGTCGGAGGGTTTCGGGCGATCAATGAACTCATAGCAACGTATATATGTATCGTGAGCTCGACAGGGTTACAGTAAGAAATTTAGATTGTGATAACATAGGCTTGTACTCGAAATCACTTAAGCAAGAAAAACAAGATTTCTTATTATATAAATTGTATAGAAATCTTTTTGGTTTGCAGAAATCGATATCTTCAGATGTTGTGACAGTTTGACAGCCTTCAGTTGTCATTAATTAATATTCGTAAAAAATATTTGCAGAATTGTTATCTACATACAATTCTTATGTTAACCTCTTTAAACCGGGTCCAGCCGGGTTATTGTATCGTATCACCGTGTCGTATCGCATGATATTTCCTTATCAAAATACGGATATATTGATTATAATGATATGCCAAGGCTTTGTTTTTAATCTGTAAGATACGGGATATGATTACGGATTAAAAACAAGGCATTGGCATATCATTATAATCAACATATCCGTATTTTGATAAGAAAATATCATGATACGATGTATACGCACAAGTCTAGGCGCGGCTTAAAGGGGTTAACATAAGAATTGCATGCAGATAATAATTTTGTAAATATTTGTCATAAATATTGAATTGATGACAACTTTATATTATTCTATCAGTTCTTCTTCGCTCTTATTAATATGAAACTAATAATATTACTGAAAAAGCGATGTAGACTTCGAAATTATTTACAACTCCTTTATATTATTCCATCAGTTCTTCGCTCTTTTTAATATGAAACTAATATAATATTACTGAGAAAGCGATGTAGACTTCGAAATTATTTTACAATTATTTTACAAACGTATCTTTATGCGAGTCAACTATGCGTGTCCGATTACGATTAAATGATATCATTATGCAATGCGTACGACGATCCGTTATTATCTGTTATATCAATGCGAGACAATGAAGAAGTTGAATTTTTTTTTGCTCTTAGAACTTCCGTTCTAATAGGAGCTCCAAAGCGTAAAAATCGGTGAAAGGCAAATCGCGCGGTGTTGCTGTCGACAACGGGAATTCGCGCCAAGTCGAAATCGATGCTGTTCCGTAAATTGCAAAATTATCTCAGGTCGCTGTGTAATTAACCTCCTAACTGAGCGTAAATATTTTATCTCGAAAGCGGGTCAGTGGGCACGAAACAAAGGCGCGGGAATGGAACAGATGTTTAAATTAACAAACTTAATAGAGACTCGGTATTAATAGCGAATGATATTACGCACGTCGAATCTCTCGTCTCGGGACGCGCATCTCGTACGAACGCTATGTGTATACATGACGTAGTTTCAACAGCCGCTGCATGGCAGTGTATATTTTTAGCTGTACCGATGAATCTTTATATGACGTCGTTGTGTGATATTCTTATCTCGATTAAAGTTAAAGTAGCGAAGCATCTCATCATACCGGTGGTCCTGTACCACCGGTGATGGATCGCTAATCGACAATCGGAATAAAAATAACCGATAGAAATGAAGCTAAAAGCTTTTCTTCCTTGCGCGAAAGATTTGGATCACGCGATCGAGTAATTAGCGACGTATACAAGTCACGATGAAAACGTGGATTCGTTGGTTCGAGAAGTGAATGTTGACGACGTCTTAGTGGTACATATAGGAATGATTTACAAAGTTGCACGTGTTTTCTTTCTCGCACACAGAAATGTAGACCGAACTTTCGCGCTCGATCAAAAGCCGTTTGAAAGCCGCATGCAAGTTTTAAGAAAGTGTGCGTTCTATTGAACACAGTTTTCTTTTTGAATTTTAAAAATGTTCTTCTAGATTTACTTGTGCTTCATAGGAATATAATATATATAAAGATTTATTTATTTCGTATTTCATTTAATTTAATACTCGGGACGTCTCTGTTACTTTCGATAATATCGGAAAATATAGGAAGAAATAAGGAAGAAATTATTGTATAAAAGGTTAAAGTTATTATATGTGAGAAAAGTTGACATGTCAAAACTGTGTCATCCGGTTTTTTTTTGTCAACTGTAACATGAAGTTCATGCAAACTACGGTGTTAATACCGACGAAAAGAAAGAAAAAGCGGAAACGTGTTAATAATCGTTTGTTTGCTTTTCTTAATTATCGACTGGGTGTCCCACACCACACCTGCCGACGATGTGATATTCGCAGATCGTTGCCGATGCAAATGGGGTTAATAGGATGAGAAAGTTTCATTGAGGATAGGGGTGCGCGTCGCGACGACGTTGCAGTCCGCTCTCGCCCTCCTCCCATGGAGGGACTCGGTCCGCGGTCGGTCTATTTCTGGACGTGTAAATATCGATTCGCCACCCGTCGCTATATCTCACTGCGTTCTGGCTATGAGCGGAGTAAGGATGAGTCCGACGGGGAAAAGAAATGACACAACGGGACACAACTGGCGCAAAGATAGGCGCCAAATGATCGAGGCTTGCAGCCTCGACGCGACGCAATCGAGCGGCATGCGCAAGTCTTGTGATACACGGACTCGTTAGAATCGGCACGTATCCAGAATACTTCGAAAAGAGATAGAGAAAAGTAGTACAATTTTTCAATGTGTTTGCAGCCGAAATAGACACTTTTTCTATAATGTTTTTTTGGAACATTTCTGATATCCGATAAGAGAATTTGTATTCCGCGAACGTCGACTATAGTGACAGTTTTTTGGAAACAAATTCTCGTATCCGCTGTTAAATACCTTTGAGTCATTAAAAAAAAATATAATTTTTTTTAAGTCGACTGTGTAACGCGCAGCGATAAAATTAACATAAATATAATTGGAATTTATCGGAAAATTGTATTTATTGGAAAAGTTAGTCGCGGAATATTTCGTATTACTGTAATTTATAAGCAAATGCTCAATAATGTTTGATTAAAACGTTAGGTATGCAGCATAAACGTATACGACAAGAGCGTAAAAATTGAAGATACTTTTAACAGAAGAATACTCTGTAAAACACTTTCTATTATACATTTCAAACGAATCGATTAAATTCCAAAGGGCAACCAAGAGTGACTATAGAACGGTGGTATACACTATTGCAATCTCCAATTATTTGAGAACTACACATAACATTGATGAAGATAATTTTCATTACTTTACTTAAGAAGATTTTCCTTTGAACAGCATCACTCTATCGAATTTTTAACGTTGAATTTCTATAGGTTGAATAATGATACTTTTACTGCAACGTAAGCTAAGCGGCAGATTCCTCATTTTCTTGCACAATCCATATAACATTGATTTTCAGAGCACACGCAAAGGTCTTTACCTTGTCTAGATTGATTTTGGTGGCCGGGAACCATTTGCCGACGAAAACCACCACCGGTCGGCCCTGCCGGTCCACGCCGCTCTGGTACAAACAACCGATCCCCGAGACCTCCGTTAGGTCCTCCGTCTTCGCCCTCCTAAGAAGCCTTTCGTACCTACAAAATAACGATTTCGTTCGTCTTGTCATATATTCAGTATACATAAGCTATTTCTTCTACCGTCTATTAATATTTCGCTCGGTCATATTTTACGGAAACGTTTCGTTTTCAGGGTATCGAAAGATAAGTACACGATAAGGTAAATTGCGCGATTGTGTTTAAAATATGCATTATAAATGCTCTTAATATGTCTACTTTGCTGAATAGCTCTAATTTCAATTAATGTTGCAGTATACGCAATTTCAATGTGCAGTATAAATATCTGTACATGAAAAGGTTTTCAATAATTAGTACTTAAAACCTTTAAGCGTCGGTTTGTTATTGGCTGTAGATCCGAATTTGTTTTCACACAAAGGACACATCGTTCATTTAAGTAAAACAAACAAATCAACAATGTCACGCTTAACCGCCGTTATTCGCGACGAGTTTGAAGGAAGATACGATGATGCGCGATACGATAATCTTGCTCGAATTTTACAGTACGACTTATCATCATGCAAATTTAATTATAATACGGAAGATGCTGCTTTGCATAACGTAAACCGCAAACGGTGACGTGCATAAATATGTAATTTTGTAAAACATATAAATTTCATGGGTGCGTCTTATCGCAAACACCCAAGCCCCGTCGCGAACTTTACATTAGCATTTCTAGCGTCTACTGTATGGTGGCCCTCTGTGCTCGTTGCATTTTATTCTCTTTTCGAGTAGCCGATCCGGAACACACATTCTGCTAATAAAATTTCACTTAAATATATCGCAACTTGTCGATCAATTTCAAACTTCTTCTTCCAAGATCATCGAATGTAAATAAGTGGAGCAAATCGACTTGACAATACTGCATCATGCATGAATTCTCCTGGATCGATTATTACCAGCTCCGGTTATATTCTTCAACGGGGTAGCCGGTATGGGAAATATACTGGACAAACGCCAATAAAAGAGCAGAGATCAATAGCGAGCCGATAACGAGAGTTTCATCGGAATCGCGTTCAACGAGCACTATACTCTTAATACACACCGGTCCTCATCCTCGATGACATCCACCATGTCAATCATGACCATTCTGATGTCACGTTCCCTTCGTGATTTCGCCTTCCGCGATTTTGCCTCGGTAAAAAAGAAAAGGAGAAATGGGGAGAAGAGTAAGAAAATTGATCGGGCCCACTAGCAGCCGTGTGCGTCCGTCTTTACTCGCGACATTCGTTAAAAAGGAATCGGTCGCGGCACGACGAACGAGAGACCACGCACAGTTCCGGTCGTTCGATCGGAGCACAGTTCGATGGAGGCGACGGAAAAGGATGGCGGCGGTACGACGAGTCGCGGCAAACTGAACGGAACCGAACCGAGTCGTCTTGTCTATAAGACTTTTAGAGAAGGAGAGCCGCCTCTCTCGGTTGCGACGTCCGCGACGACTATGATGTCTACGAGGTGCTCCCACACCGCGCCGGGTCCTGAGGAGGCACCGCACGGCGCCTGCCCGACTCGCGGAACGCTGCGAGCTCGATGCGCGCGAGACGATGCGACGAAGCGCGGAGTAGGGGTCGCCAGCCCGTTGTTTAATTCGATCGCGATGTATTTCTTTTTAATTGCGAGTAATATAAGGCCCGCGACGGCCTTGGACGACTGTCAATTTGTCATTCTCCCTGCCTTTTCGTCATCATTTTTGTAATGGGCAGATGGGAAGCAGGAAGCTGAAAAACGCGCTCCGTTTCCCGACCCGACCGCTTGCGCTATTTGTCGAACACGCTTGCGTGCTGGTGTGCGGACGTTTTAAATAAGTGAAATGTCGTTTGCGTATACAAAAGATAAATAAGATAACAAATAAAATAAATGTTTTTTAAAAAAAGATGAAAATGAAAAAAAAGTGAACTTTAAATCCGTTTTATATAGGTATTATCACGCATTTGCTTAGGGAATCATCCCATCTTCATTGTTATCGAATACGATCTGGCAACTTTTGAGCAAGAAATTCAGCGCGATTTAAAAGTAATGACTTTCGAATTACTTGGAGATTTAAGGACACAGCTGTTTTAGCATGAATACAGGCTATCTTCGAAGTACCTTTTCGTATCGATCGATCATGTATTTTCGATTGAATTCGTGTCAGGCGACTGTGAAGGCCAATCCAAAGAATGGTATAACATTTCCAATTCGGTACACAAGCTATTGCGATGTTCTAAATCGCTGTCGGATTACATTTGATATAGTAATGGAAATAGATTTATTAAATTTGCAGTTAAATACGTTTAGAATACATTTTTAAATCCCCGTGCATGTTTCTTCTCAAAATAATAATTTTTTCTTTTAGTTCATGCAGATGACGCTCTTGCATAACGAACTATTCATATTTAATGAACTGTCATTAGAAGGCGCAATCTTGTTGCAAGTGTTCCACCAATATAATTTCTTTATTCTGTATTTCGTAAAATGGTGAAATTAAAGTATCAAGTTTTTCTTTCAAATATAAACTGAAAAATGTTGACGACTCTAAAGAACACGTATTGACGTTGCACGTATCGACAAATTAGCATTTCGCTAAAATGTTCGTGCGCAGTAGGAACGTTTGACGCTCGGAATTATCTTAGATTGAAAACACAAATATATGCTTTACAGATTAATCGGGGCAATCGGCGTATATTTCGCGAAATTTTAGATAACTCGTGCATATAAATAGAAAACCAAGAAAAAAGTCTCATCATAATTTGCATTGCGTATATGAAAAAGGAATGGTGATTTTAATATGAATTAAATTAATAATTATTTAAAAACGAAATAACATCGCTTCTTATATATACATATATATAGACTATTCTTTCTGAGGTAAAATTAGATAAAAAATTACAAAGACGTTAATACTGCACGCGATTGCGTCATGTTGTTACTTAAGGCTGCAGTTTCGTGACCTTGACTTCGATTAGATAAATCCAAGGTATTTTATCGAAAGTATGACACAAAAGTATTCCCTAATGTATCTGGATAGCTCTGTAAAGTTGCAGGTGAAAGTAAAATCGCACTTTAGAACGGTAAAACACGATAATATTCAGAAAAAACTTTTATTATACTCAGTCAGATATAAATCGGAATAAAACTTGGAAATAAATCGTGTTCCGTGAGATTACTCGTTTCAGTATTACCCGTAATATACTACTGACGTATATTATAATAATATAATGATAGATGACTATCTTATTGAAGCAAAAAAACAAATCGTTCTATTTCGAAAAAGTAGCTCACACAATGAATCATCGTCATTAGTATAATCAATCGACTCACACATGGATCTTCTCACTGCAATAAACCCGACATATCACGATAAAATGACGTCGATGACTATCTCAGGCTCGAAATAAACATTTAATGCGAGAGAAAATGTCAGATCTGAACGAATGATTTATTTCTATGACGCAAATGATATTTCAGCGCTGAAATCAATTAGAAACAGGTATTACAAAGCAAACTCTGTACGTGCGTCATAGTCGCAAAAGTCGATAAACGATATAATTCATAGATATGATATCGTTTTGTCAACTGTAAGGGTTTATGCACAATATGAGAGGAATAAAGAATAAGGAATCAATTAAACATATAGAGAAAATTTATAGTCGCATCTTTTTTCAAGACCCGGGGCCTTATTCTCGAAAAATGTCACATACGATATGTCATAAATAACACACTTTGCAAATAGCACACTTGCAAAGTGTTATTTTCTAATGACATTCATGAATTATCGTACGCGATATTTTTCGAGACTCAGGAACCGTGTCTTGAAATAAGATGCGACTATGAATTCTCTCTATGTTTAATTCCTTGTTCCTTATTCCTTATTCCTCTCATTGTGCATGAGCCCTAATACATATAATATCAGATAATCAATATAACTATTTGTGATACGTGCGCGAACATATCGCTGTTAACTAATAAAAACTTATTAATAATTAACAATAATTTTAATAGGAATTTTGTTACAAAAAATATAAAATTACTTGAAAAGATGCCCGAATATACGAAATTAATGTTAAATGAGAACTTTTATTTTTTTTTTTTTTAAATAAAAAATCTCAAAGGTACTTTCACAAAAGTTACACATGTATAATGAAAACACATGTTAAGTTGTAACATTTGCATATCAAAGATAATTACATATAAATTATTTTGCAAAAGTGATTAGTGAACTCTACTAATTATAAGTATGAAAAGAACAATAAGCTCGGAAAAAGTTGTAATGACTTCGACATTTGCAGTATCAAATATTGGGAAGGATTAAATATCCACTGTTGTAAAACAATATAACGGACTGGATTAAAGCTGGCTAATGTTCCTTATATCTTTAAAAATTCTCCATTCATTTTTTTTACATGCTCATAAACACAATGCATTTTTCATGTCGATATAGAAGAAATCTTTAATTATTAATTACACGGCAATGTTCGACTCTTGTATCGGTATAGGAGAGACTGTTTTTCCGTACGAATACATTATTTGTCGCTGTGCTGCGTGGATAAAGGAGAAACATACAGTGCCGTTGAGATTAAAAAGTTATCAAGACTTAATTATTGCATTTAACAGAAAAACTAGCTTTGCAATATTATATAATTTTCCGCTAAATAATAATCCTTTGAATAACGTGAATGATGAATCATAAATATGAATTTCACAAATTTCACACAGATCATGAATTGTGCAGTCAGTATCATCCGAGAGAAAAAAAAATTAGAAAGAAAGAAGACAAAATTCATTATTTTCTCCGGAGTTAAAATATTCAATGTATCTTCAACGATAATTTATCGTATCATTTTAATTTGACCATAAAAATAGACTTACAATTAGTGTCATCCTTCTGATTTAAATGCGCTGATTATTTACAGTTAACTATTGCAAAATTAATCCTAATTTTATAGAAATATAAGGTATTTTTTAATCCTATTAAGGACCATATTTCACAAATTCGTACCTTTCTTTATGCTGCATTTGCTTAAGCATGATATCCGCCAGTGGATCGGCAAAAGGTTTCTCTCCCAAAAGTCTCTGTCGGTCCAAATCACCCTGCATTTGCGCAAAGGCATGCTCACCGATATTGACTGAAGTCTCCAATTGTGTCGAAAGTTCCACCGTCTCGTCGCCTGTAAAAGTGCGGTATGCTTTTCAAAGAAATATCGCTTGAACCCTCATATTTGCAATGTTACATCGGCACGTTCCGTTACCATGCAAAGCGTGCTGAGGATTGTCAATGATTCTGATTTGTCTGTCCGGAAGTAAAGGTTCTCCGTCCGTTCCGCCAATATCATTCGGCAACTGCCAGCAAGCGTTATCCTGCTCTGCCAAATTTCGGGGAAAATAAAGCGGCAGAAGGACTTCGTATATTCCAAGATCGCACGGCTCTAGTACAAATATAATACATGTTAACGAATCGCTGTATTGCTCCATGAATCTACGTACAGTTCCTAGAAAGGGAAAAATCGTTTATTATTCATCACGTATCGACGTATATTTAAATTTAGACAGACATTTGCTCGTTCCGTACTTACTGAGAGCTATATGCGCTCCTGCATCCGGAGGATAATTTCTCCGTACTGAATTTATTACTGGTAGAGCAATGGTACGCAATCCCATTTCTCTTGCCTTTTGTAGAACATTTCTATGATAGAAAAAACCTATATTGTAAGATCGAAAGGCTTAATTCTTTCGCTACGAAGGATTATGTAGTGGCCGCCCACAAATCTACCCCTGTGTACGAACGGCCACTATAACGGAACGCGTACAAACAGCCGGCTCGCTCCAAAGCGATAATACAAAAACAAATTCATTGCAGCATTGTGCTGCTTGTCCCAAAAATGATAAAAAATGTACGTCGCGATATTGTTACAATGTGCAACAACATATATATAACGCTCTGTTTTTTAATCTATTGTACACAACATATTATTAACTTTGAGTTCTTTTTTATACATATTACGATTATATCTTATATTATTTAATTATTTTTTATTTTACATTATTAAATATATGTTTAAACAGAAAAATTAACTTTATTTATAGTAGAAATTTCTTATATATATATACCGGTGGACATGGAAAAAGAACATCAAGAACACTTTATCCATACGATACTGTGTTCATTCGTACGGTCGAGCACGGTGCATGATAAAAAAGACAAAATCGCACAACATATGGAAATCTTTATTGTGAATATATCAATCCTTCCTGATGTTTTCTTTCCATGTCCATCAGTATATTTTGGTCTCAAAATGCTTAGAAATAAGTTTTAATAGGAAAATGTGATTATAAAATGTTTCTCTTATTTTTTTAAATTATAAATATAATCGAATTTTTTATGTTATCAATTCTTTGTTCATTGATTTAAGTAACTCGTATAGAGACAGTACAAGATAAAGTACAACAAGTTAACAAACGCGACAAACTACTTGTATACGCGCTTTTTACTCAGTTTTTCCATAGCGAAAAGATTAAAATTAATTCCTATGTTTCTTCTTTTAGCAAAATTTATTTTCTATATATTTTCTAACAACATCAAAGTAAAAGTGAACCAATATTTATGTTTATTAACTACGTATGTTAAATATTTAAATTACCTATAGCAACAATGTAACGTGTTTTGCGCAGCTGTTTGATACTTGACATTGTAAACTGGTCCAACGGTATGAATAATAAAACGAGCAGACAATCCATGACCCTGTGTTACTCTCACTTCACCGGTTCTGCATTCTGCAATTAAAATTTTGGCAATTAAGATTTTTTTAAGACAAATTCACTGTCGAAAGCACAGCACATGTCAAAATATAGACCTTTAATTTCATTAAATATTTCTATCTTGAGTGCAGAACCAGCTCGGCTGAATATTCTTTGGCACGTAGGACTATTATCATCCATCGTCTCGTTGGTAGGATTTACCACTGCGTCTACTTGTAATATCGAGATATCTCCAGTCCTGAAACAATTTATGGAGCATTAATGTATCGCACAATTTTATTATCAACTTGATTGGCTAATAGATTAACTTGACTCGGGAAGTTCTTTAATAGGATTACGTGTCTAAAGTTCTCACCATAGCGCGAGCTTGTTGTTAAGCGACGGTTGACAGGGGAAGGGGCTTATGGCGTGATGCGCCGTTTCCCGAGTCGAGTCGGAGTAGTCCGTGTATCGGTGCTGGATGGGATAGTCAGCCCATCGTTTCAACACAGCCGACTCCACAATATCCTGGGCGACACCCAAGGGTTCCATCAGCCTCATCCAGCTGAAAATCGTACCATATACGTTAGAGCGTTCCCGCGCTTTGTCTGCACCCCGACGAAAAACGGAGCAGCGTCCCTTTGTTTTCCTATCAGCTGTTTCAAGCCTAACCTCACCTCATTTCTGCCATTTCTCTGCCTGACGTGCGTCATACGCGGCGCGGTCATTGACCCAGAAGGAGTACGTGCGTAACATTCTATTCAGCTCAGCTGGCTAATGTTTGACGCGATAATCAATACGAAATTTATATGTTACATCTGATGGCAGATAAATTTATGTATATAATAAATAAACTGATAAGTAAGGGACCAATTTTAAATATATGTTACTCCGAACTTTATAATTAATACCTATATTTAACATAAATGTAAATAATATAAAACTCAATATTATTTTAATAACTTGGGATTTTCTTCAACGGAAGTTTTGGTAGGAAAGAGAGGGAATTTCCAGTTATTTTCTTTAGCTGAAATTTTTAGCGTGCTTTCATTAAAGTCTCCGTCGCAGATAATCAAGGTATTCTACGTAACATCCCTAGGTATTCTACGTAAAAACGCGGCGATACTTTGGGCTATATTATTTGAGCTGTTTCCCGAACGCGCGTTCGTTCGATTCTCTCGTAACGAAAGTGCCGTGCTGGTGCAGTCGGTATTCCATCGTATATTTTTCTAAAAATAAATAAAGTTCCGTCGATAAAAATGTGCGGGCCGCGCATCACGGGCAAGGAGAGCGGAGCTCGACCAAGGACGCAGTTCCGATCGAACGCTTTGAAAACACAAGCTATCGAATCGCGTGTCAGGACAATCATTCGAGCCTCTCGGAAGACAAATGGATCCTATTTCCGTAAAAAAATAGAGGAAATAAATTAAATTATAATAAACTGACCGCGTAGGTTCTCAGTAGAATTAATAAACTTACACAAAAGTGTAGTCGATCAGTCTATAGCTTCTGGGAGAGACTCATTTCGCGAGCGCGTGACCGAATGACTGTGCTTTTTGTAAAGGGTATAAAATAAAGATATAAAGTCATAAATTGTTGTCTGCGTCATGGACAATTAATCAGGCAGTGTCTGATACAATTATACATTAGCTTTAATGCAAATTTTTTTGCGCGATTGAACGCTATTTTTAGGTGCTCTCTGTTATCTTGTTGTTCATCAAAAGTAAATACCATGGGAGCAAAAATGGAGAAATGCATGTTTGTAATATTCATAGTTCTCGTACATAAATATGTAGTATATGTTACACAAATCGATATTAGAAGACACGGTTTTGTATCATGCACTATGAGTCACTTCGATCAAACTCTCCGATCAAACTCGCCGATTAGGTTAATCAAATAATGCCTGCGCAGTATTTTGTATAAATTACTATTTTTTTTATTGTTTGACGCAGAAAAAAATATTAAATTAGAGATAATAAATCATATAATTTAAAATTTTGCTATAAGCAACTTCATCGGTTGTATCCATTTCCGATGAAGTTGATTAAAGTTTGGTCGAAGTTTGCTTTACGAGTTCCTTAAATCATCGCGATTCAGTAACTGAGCCAACTTCTGATAGGCTTAAGTTGGATAGCTAAAGTTCCCGTTACATGACGAAAGTGCGTCCTCCGTCTCCACTCTACATAATAATTCTAATAATATTAGTATTAATAATGTCTCGTAATACTGTCTACTACGGACTAAATTTCTGCGTTTATTGTCTCCTCCTTATATTTTGTTACGTGTGTTGTTTTTATTACTTTATTCGTTGCTTTGTTCGTTGGTGATCGAACTGTTTGGAACTGTATATGCATGCATACAGATAGCAGGATGTACTGTACGCTGCCGATAATGGCGAGGAGCCGGGAAACTGGCGCCGTCTGGCCTCGAGCGGATCTTAAGCGTTCTGCAAACCCATTAAGGGACAGGACCGTCGACCCCGATGCAATAGCCAGAATAATTCACACTTACTCGCGGTAGTAAGGGGAGTCCCGCACCAATCGAGATCGATATAAAAAAAAAACCGTCGCTTGTATTTATATCTCAAGGTGATAAAGAAACGTGGATATTACGAGACGTTTTTGCCTCGTTCCTTTAAGGAAACAAAATGGTCTCGAGAAGGAAACTGAGTCGGACATCGAGATACGCATTATCGTCGTTCGTTTGAAATCTAGTTCAGATGAGACTTGAATTTATCCGACTACGCACCGATGAACAAAGTAATGAAAGCAAAGAGGCATAATAAGATACAAAGAGGTAGCCATAAACGTGAAAATCGTTGATTATTCGAAGTCTACTGATAATTCGGACGAGACTTGAATTTAAGAAGAAAAGTTGGCGTGCAAATATTTTGAAAATAAAATATGTGTGCTTATGGTTTGAAATTCTCGGTGGGGAAATATCTAATATTCATAGTACGCAAGAGATAAATATATTGTTGTAAGTGCATACAGAAAGAGTTCACAATCCGAGATTGAAACGCGAGATCTATATTGTAAAATGAAAGGCTAACAATGAGTTAACGATAGAACGAGCACTCGACTCGACTATTGTAGACCTACGAATATATGAGCTACGAATTTCATTCGATTTTAGAAAGAGTGCCTAACTTCGATCTCGGCTGCGAGAAGATTGATAAATGTACAAATCCGATGGTCACGTGTATATGTAATTGTATTAACAATAAATGGATTAACTCTACGGGGATAATTCACTATTTACGTAATACCCGGCTACGTCAGCTCTCTCTTATCTAACTATAAACAGTCTCGCACACACGGCTGACCGATCAATCGATACTCCGGACTCGCGCGAGCCGAGCTCTTGCTTTTACCGCTGGTATATGTCCATCGTCTCGCCCGGTGGATCTCAAACGAGGATCAGGAATCGACGGGCTTGCAAATATCGTAGCCTTATATCGCTGTCCCAATTCGATACTCAAGGTATCTTTAGACAGCAAGATTTAGAAATGACGCGGATTTAAGCTTTATCTCTTTAACGTACGGTCTCGATCGAGCGATCATTATTTCTGCGTTTAGTATTAATGTCAGCGAATAACGTCATCAACTTTAATTCCTTGACAGACATACTTTGTCAATTTGTTACCTCATCGTTTAAAAGTGCCTCGTTGCATTAAAATTATCGACGTGCCTCACGTTACGATGCACGAAGGCGCACGAAGTTGCAAAGTTACGGAAGCGCGAGCGGGAACGGAAGGTTTGTGCGTTTAACGACCTTATACGTCTAATAACTTTATAGAGCGGCCGATAACATTGCCGAGCACGAAGAGGGTCAAAGCCGCTCAATAAATTCAGCCTCAGAAATAGATTCGAAGCACATCGTACATAAATAATGCGTTAGCTTGCGACAAAACGGCCGGTATGATGCAAAAGTTACTACCGTCGATGCGAGACGCTTTAGCTTCGGAACGAACGAACGCACTGATGCATCGTCGAAGCCTTTTCCAATCCAGCGTTACACGTATTCCGTAACACGAAAGGCTTCCAAACAAATCCTTTGTGCGCGCGTAGTCGCCAGCGAAGTGAAAGAGTCTCGAAAAAAAAAAGAGTTAAATAATAAATCGGTGGCTATCGACGTAATCGGCATAGTTGTTTTCACAAGATCTAAACCGCGTCCTTCTCTAATAAACTAAACAATCGTTCTGATACGAAATATAATGCAGATATAATACGACAATATTATTAGAAACTAATAATTAAAACTGCTGGTCTTTTACTGCAGCTATATTGGATCTTGACATCAGAAGCGGCAGATAATAGATCGCGCGAGTTTTTTCACACGTGGAGGCAAATTAATTTCTCTTCGCACCATTTTCATCTGCGTTCGACAGTATAAATCGATAAAATATGCTGAGAGCAACCCTCTCTTGTCCCCTTTAAAATGAACGTATAATTCAATCTGTATGTGTCCTACATTTCCAGCGAGAATGAATCTTATCACGGTTAATCAATATTTATGGCTGTCTGTTAATGCACACGAACCGAAACGAGCACCTTCAACATATTCCTGCACGAATTTATTTCACCGGGCACGAGTGGCCGTATGCGGAACAATTGGACGTTTTGCATCTGTAGTGCGGAAAAATATTCACTCAATTTCTCAATTTTGACATCATAATCTCGAGAGCGATGAGAGAATGGGAATCATAATCGAGTGAATGAATAATGCTATTCATCAAAATGTCAGAGCTAGTATATCTATCTCTCGGAATGCATTCCATTTCGAGTTTATTAATAGTTCATTATAGCGTCCGGTTATCTTTCAAAGGAGCGGTAGATCCGGTTGACAACATTTGTCTGACGATCTCCTCTCGGTTTACACATTGATAAAAGCTGCCGGTGCGCTTTATTCACAGTGATATCCCATCGATACGTACCGAGATAAAGTTTATTATTCTAGCACTAAAACTCGGCACTGATTCCACAAGAGAATAACTGCGTTCTCTTTATCATAATTACCTTCTCAAAGTGTTTCTGGAGAAATTCCATATTCTCTAGCATATATAGTATTACGCAAGTATTACGTGGAACCACCGATTTTAAATTTTAGCGAAACAAATTCTTGAATATAAAAGAAATTTTGTTTTACTTAAAAGTTTGGCTGATACATTAGAATATAATTGATTACAAAAAATTATATAAAATATGTGTGTTCGCATTCCTTCCGGAAACCGAATCTCTTTCACAGTTTCAATTTGTTTCAGATTCAATTGCGACTACATATCGACTATCGCGTATCATGTTATTTATTTGTGCTCGTATATCTCGTCTTTTTACATTTGTTCTTAACGTGTTATGATGAAATTGACATGAAGCTTATCTATGACGTGACTTAAGTGCTTGTAAGTACTGCGAATTATTAGTCTATCTCTGTCATACCAGTGACTCAATAAATGACGCAAGGTAAATATTCACAATAGCCTTTGGCCTTACCATTGAGCGCGTGCAAGAGAACGGTCGATCGAATCGATGACTATTAAATATTAGCGAAGTGTCGATTTCTTACGTTAGATACGTCCGAATCATTGTGCAGATTTGTTTTTATTCCGGATACTTGTCCTAACTAACGTTGGAATTCCATGCTCCCGACTACTCCGTCCGTCGCCTGGGCGTGAGTTTACGTTCTCACTTAAATCAGGAATTTCATTCACCCTCGCTGACATTTTCGAGAGATGTTTCTGCTTCGTAGTTATTGAAGCAGACGTATAACGACGAGTAAACGCCGTGTATCATATACCGGTGACGTTCGACACACAATGTACATGACATATTTGGTGTATTATGTCAGTTGTTTTTCCCGCGACTCTCGACTATCGGTGAATAAGCCGCAGTCATTTACGAATAATTTTTCGACACGTCATTTCTTAACATAACTAAACAACAGGATATTATTCTTTAATAGATTTCTAATCTTTTTTATTACGAGGAACGTTATATAAAAATGAAAAACATAAATTTCTTTCTATATACCTACGCATTAGTGTTTTTGCATATTATAATTCATATTCGATAGAATTAGATTTATAAAAATCTAACAAAATCTTTTTTTTTCCAATTAATAGCTGTAAAGCTGTAAACCTCGATTAACTGTCATTTATATTTTCGCTGGAAATTGTACGTGTGGATTGATTTTCTTTCATTTATTATTGAAGGATAAGCGCGAAATGATGATTCGTAAAGTTGCGACGCGGTGCGCGGTGCCTTCGAAAACAAGTCACGCTCTGGCGTTCATAACATGCAGATTGATCTTTCTATTTGTCGATTTATTCTAAAAGGCAGCTTGTTATTAAGTAGGTAAGCTTGTTGAGAAACGTATCCTGCATCGTCTCTACCTACGCTAGCTCATAACGCCCACGAGAAACGTTGTCTTAACGGAAGTTGCACTAATTAGGAACTGTCGGAGATTATCAGATATGTTAAAGACGTTTAATTCGCCTCTTCTTGGTAATAATTTTAACCGAGCTTATTAATATATTAGATAAATAGCTGCACTTCAATCAAAACTGATAACCTTATGCCAGTATATACGTATTATTAGCTGTCCAATATTAAAACCTATGTCTTATTTATATAACTATATATATTTATATATGACTTATAATTATATCGTTACGATAGAAGCGATGGACATTAAATATAATATGCATATACTTTAAATTTAAATAATGCCCTGAAAATTTGATATCTATCCAGCAACGATGCGTAATTATCGCCTTTTACGTATATATCTATAAAATTGAATCGACAATTTAAGAGAATTTCATATTAGAAGAAATAAAAAAAGAGTTGTTTTCGCGAGAGAGCAGATATTTCTTTTATGCGCGTACTTTCTTCTTGTATGGCGGTTTTCCCGTCTTTGGCGAATTCATAAACTTTATTTCAGCGTTGATTTTTAAAATAGCAGAGCTCTTTATCGTATCTCGACGTCGAACTCCAGATACGGCGGTATTATGTTTTTAATTGTCGGATCCTTGCAATTATCTGTTTAATTGCTTTACGAGCAAAGTGAAATAAGATAAATGTATTGTTTGTTTTTGCTGCAAGTTACGTTTCGTAAAACGCTTGACAGACGCAGAATGACGGAGTAGAATCTAAAAAAAAATAACGAATATATATAGTACAAAACACAAGGATCGAGTTATGCCAAATGGCGTAAAACGCGATAACTCGACACAATAAACCGATCGAGCGTCACGAAAGCGTTCGAGCAATGACCGTGCGTAGCAATGCGAATAACGAACGTGACGTAATGAGAGATGATTATTCTGTTATCCTCAAGTGTTCGAATAAATGGTGCGTATTATCAGAAACGTGTTGAACCGAAGGTCACTACGATAACTCGTCGCGAATATACGTACGAACATATGACCTCAATTGGGCGATCCCAATTAGAAGCGATCTGATATCGAATTTTAGTACAGAATATTAAATGCGCGTAATCTATCGTAGCCTACAGCTAACGTAATGAATTTGGAAAAAAAAACATTAACACAAAGTTTGTAATTTCCTTTTACATCAGATGTCTACCAATATCTAAAAAAGATGCATGAAGAAATGAAATTTTAAGATATCTTTACTCTGCCTGTTAAACATTTTTGTTATCTGAGATGATACAATTAGCGTATACACTCGGGCTCCGCAATTTTTAGCGATCAAAGCGTTAAATTATAGATTCTTGCGTTTTAATTGTCTATAACTTAGGATAATTGCATTCCGTCTGCAAGTGAATATAATAAAAAATATATAGCGATATTTGGCGGATAAATTAGCCAAGATACGGGTCATTGATTTCTGAAGGCAATTGCTTCTTGCGCATTATAAAGTAAATCGAGCTGTCGACCGCAAGTTGGTAGTTGTTTCGTATAAAGTTCCTTAAGAAGCTGTTCGATGGAACAATAGATCTCCTGGAACAGCAACCGAATCGGTCCACGGGGACGCGCGAACCAATCGACGTTCAGATGCCAAATGTGCAAGGCCGAAAATGCATGACCTACATTATCGATATGCGACCTCTATCGCGATAGATACTACGGCGTGGCACGACCCATCGATAGTCCGCCGTGTCGCAAAAACGAAGATCAATCGTAATTGCGTAATTTAGGCTGCGTTCGGGTAGCGCGCTATTAGCGCTATTTGCTTATTCTATCCTTGTTCTGCACTTGATGAGCGATAAAGATAGAATGATGCAATAGCGCTAATAGCGCGCTCCCCGAACGCAGCCTTAGAGTGACTTAGCGTATATCGTGAGCAATTTTCGCGAATTATTTCGAACTGAACTGACAGAATTTAAATTTTAGACGACAAGAACGACATTTTAACATTCAACCTGACGAATCGACCTAAATTCATCGCGTAATCCATTTATCTTTAATATGTAAACAATTATTTTTAGGATTATATATAGGTAAAGTAGGGTGTGCACTGTCACTGTCTGACGTTTACAAAGTCAACGCTAAACTCTCGGCAAGATTATCGGTTCTCTGAAATGGAAATTTCATTCATCGTCATATTTTCATTGTTCTTCATGATTAGATAATATAAACAAAATTGTGATCTAGAATATAGTTATTAAAATAAAAGAAAATGAGATGTTTTTTTATTCTGTGTTTAACTCTTTGAATATTATTTTTGGCAAATGTGAGCAAAGATCAAATATTTTATCTTTATTTTTAATTGGCAGATCCTCTTCTAAAAAGAGCATATATCGTAGATATTGTTGTCACTTTTCCGCGATGCCGATTGGTTCTCTTGCTGCGCTTACTTCATTTGCAGCTGTCATTATATATTTTGACAATTGTGTGTCTCAAGGGTTAATAGTGTAATAGTAATAGCATAATGTTAAAGCTAAATAGCGCGCGCGAAGCGCGCGTCTGTAGTGTCTAGTTAATATAAATTACAGATTGTTTATTATTAAATAGAATTTATATGTATGAAGATACCATAGAAATATAGGTTGATAATTATAATAATGATCCTTTACATTTATTAACTGGCTTAGCCAGGTAGAATATAAAGAACCATTGTTGTTAGTTATTTACTAATGAAGCAAAGTCTCACGTTTGGAGAACCGATATTCGAAAGACAAAGTATTACGTCGAATCCACGTCGACGTGGAACTACAAGGAAGGGTTATTGCATACGTATCTATGCAAATGGTGAAAGTCCGTGCGATTACAGTCAGCAATGTTTGTTCTCGAAAAACTAATTGCGTCTTATCAAGTAACGAGCCTATTTCCGTTGTAAAACCGGGGAACAATGATGGAGGCGCGCCGCGGCGAGCCGCCTACCGAACGGGAGAGCCATTTCCGAAATAGTAGTCAGATCCGCTCTCGCGCTTCTGAGAGAACGTTGCAGCGGCGCGGCGCGGTGGCGAGGAGGCGCGAGAAACGTCGAATACGAGGACACGCGGAGAGAATGTACGCCGCGCGCGCGAATTATCGACGTCGACGCGCAGGCCGTGCGTATCTCTATATACCGGTGGCACCGAGCCGCCGATGATGTGCGCGATCAAGGTCGCGCCGCTTGCCGCTCGCCGCTCGGATAGTCGATGAGCATCGACTTCTCGACCTTCCGTAATGAAGAGGAGAGAGAAATTCCTCCTGTGTGTGACAGAGGCGATCCACGCGCGCGTTTCAACACCCGACACCCGGAAAATGCCCGGAGTGACACTCGCGGCATACACCTGCGGGTGGTGTTCCTCTGTGCCGCGCTTTATCAGGCCGCTTTGAACTTTGTGCCGTGAGGCCGCGCTATCCGAGATCTCACGAGGCGAAAGTGAATCTCGGAATAACGTTACTTCTTTTCGCGTCCTATATATAAAAGACGCGCGTCGTGACCCGAGGTCGTGGGTGGAATTAAATTTGGGGAACGTGGTCTCGGCGTGCTTGTATCTCTTTATCAGATAGCGCCCGTATCTCGCGAAATTTCCGAGACTGGTAACTGACTGATAACTGACTGGTGGTCTTCCTGGCCCCGAATCTTTCCCGTTGTTCAGCACCATCGCGTAATCGGTTCACGCGATAATCGCGCGGTTAGCCCTGCGACGTGGACCGCGCGCGTGGATCACAATAGCGCGATCCCGTGACGGTATGTTAATTGCGGTCATCCCGCGGCGTGTAACGTGCGACTGGAAAAATGGCCATCCTCGCGCCGCGCCGCGCCGGATAGTTAAACACGCGCGGCGACCACGTCGCGGACCGGAAGACCGCCCGTTCTCGGACGTTTGACTGCGTCGAGACTCCGGATCTGACTCGGACACCCATCCGTTCCCCCGAGACTGTTGCGTCGCAATGTAACGGGTCATGTACCCGCCAAAAATCGTCGTGTCACACCGAGACGGATAAGGCCGGGTCCTCCGCATCCGTCGACGCGGCGCGGAATCTCCGCCTCGCGCCTCTCACCTGCGGGTGCACGTCCGCCAGTCGGACCGCTGCGAGGAACGGAGTGAGGAAGCAGGTCACAGCCCCAGCGGTTGCACGGATGCCCGCGGCGGAATAACGCCTTCGGTGAACTGGCGAAAACGCGGGAGGAGAAAGAAAAAGGCCGCGGGGGAGAAAGTGTTCGAAAGAAAGGAAAAAGAGAAAGAGAGGAAGAGAGATGGAGGTGCGGTGAACCACTTTCTCTTCCCGCTTCACGTAGAAACGTCAGCTCTGCTCTCCCGAGCTGGAGCTCCCGTGAGCGCGGCGCCGAGTAAAAACCCGCCGCGATGACCGACGACCGTACCGTCGCATTCGTGCGCGAACGCTGACTGACGGACGCGCGCCGCGCGGCCGCGCCGCGACGGCCTTGTCAGGCCAAGCCGATCGGTAGACGGCTGGCGGCAGTGCGGCACCGGAGCGTGCGCGCGCGAGCGCACGCGCGAGCGTGTGCTCCTCCACATATCGGAGCGGAGCGGCGGCATATGCCGTGGTGTAATGTGTGTATATGCGTTCGCACTTGGAGTTAAGTAATTCCGCCGGGTCGAACGCGAGGTATCTAGACATTATAAATGTTTCAGGAATATTACAGGATAAGAAAAGTGTGTCACAACAAGGCGCTTGGATTACACCTGTAATGCAACACTCTATAAGCACCACACGTTATAATCATGGAGGTGCACAGCTTTGGATGCGAAATGATACATATAGCGACTGCATGTATGACTCGCGACTGAAATTATTCGCGAAAACCGCACGCCCTGTCGTATACGGAATTTATTATTAAAGCGTACGAGGCTATGAATTTTTTAATAAATTTTTTTTTTTTTGTTTTTTATTCGTGACCCGAGATGTACGTCGGGAAGAGCGAAATAAGGAGATGTCGGGGACAACGTTTGTAACGATCTCTTTACGATGCGTTATCTAGATACACCTTCGCTTTTCGGTAACTCCGCGGTGAAGTCCATAATTTACCGATAAAATACCAAATGTTTCAGCGAAACTTCTCTCGACAGAATTTAATCGCAAAATATGTGGAAGGTATAGCTTTTATCTACGGGTATACGACGTGTCCAAGTCCGACAGATGTTATGGAGCATTACTTTACCTGCTGTTGATCATTTGTTAGAGCGAGGCCATTTATTTCCGCATTCACCTTCGTTGTTTTAAATAAATGTAATGCTTCCTCGCATATTACTCACACCAATTATTTCACGCTATATTTATTATTTCGCCTAGATTTTATTTCTGATCTTTAAAAAAAGATCTGTTTGAAAAATGAGGAATAGAGAAAAGACTAAAATTTATTTTGTTATAAAAATTAAAATTGTTCCCATTATTTCCTCGATATGTCAATATTGAATGCAACTTACATCTGATATATTTTAAACTGTTAAAATTGAATGCATATCAATATATAAATGTAGATTTCCTACAAGAAAAAGGAGTTGTGTCAGCTTTTATTTTTGGAAACTAGTTTGATTTAAATCGTAATTCGAGTCTCTTTAAAAAGATGAAGTACGATAGAAAAAATAAAATAAAATTAAAAATATATTTGATTAAGCGCTTTTAATTATAACGTTGAGTATACAAGGCAATGTTGTAAATGAAAAATGGAGGAGAATAAGTCGATTTTTCTTTTAAAATGAGTGCTGCTATAGCGATGACGAACAGTTCGAAAAACTACCTAAATATAGAATACGTGCGGGGCTATTGTTAGGACGTTTACGTTTTCCCGAGTGCATCTACTGTCTGAAGACTTGAAAGCACCTTAAAATAGTTGTTTATTCTATTAACTGTGAGTGCTGTATCTCAAAGTAGAATTTATAACACGATCGAATAAGATACAAGCCGTTTTCGGTTCAAGCTTAGATCTTAGGCAGCTCAATATTAATTTTTCCGTATATATATGTATTATTAATAATACATTGATATTCCAACTTTTTACTGCGCGCCGATCACAGCCGGACTTAAAACACAGTTATCGTTGGAACATTAAAAAACCCTTCCCTCCCCACAATTAAATTGACACGATTTAATTATTTAAAAAGTGTAAAGAATTTATTGCGAAAAATATTACCTCAGCCAGGATTTGAACCTGGAACTTCCCTCATTCCGTGAAGGGTGTCGTACCAATTCGACCACTGAGGCATGTGGTATTTATCGCAATAACCGGTTAATAATAGTTTGAAACGTCTTTCTCAGACGACGTGAAATAAATAATAAGAATTTATAACGCTGGTAATTCAACGAATTACTCTCTTGCATTTTATTACTGAGAACAAATAACAAAATTAATTTCTCTTTCTTTTAGGCCTTGAATTATTTTTTAAATATTTTACATATTTTGTGTGTGTGTGTGTTAGAATAAAAGACTGAAGTTCTTTGGTGCTTGTTACGTAAAATAGCATCCCCTTATAAAGATATAAAATGCAACAGCCATTTTCGGAAAATCTCTCTTGACTTGGATTTGTTTTCTCGTGATTAATGGATGGCTTCCTAGATAGGATGTGAAATAGGCGCGGTAGTCTAAAGCAACGCTTCTGCGCACGAATTTGATGCGAAGACGTATATCGTCGACTTTGCGCAGGCGGTCTTTCGAAATGGTATTTTTAGAGATGCGAGTCGGTGCCCGCTAGCAACGACGACAGTAGTTAGACAGAGTCGTCGTTGACCCTTGGAGAAACCGAAGCCACGAACGAATTTCACGATTGACTATTGGTGAGCGACTTTTACTTGGATTCTGAATCGCTGTATCCGAAAACTCTTGCTTGTGCGGCTGCCATCCTGAAAACGGAATCCCGAATCTTCGCTGTTATACATGATAACATCTAGTTTGTTTTATTTAATACCTATATTAAAGTCTCTACGCATATCTTTCCGTGATATGTATAAGCGTATTAAGCTATAATATGTTGCACTTGCTTCCATTAAACGGTTATTTGTTATTTTCGCGTTGTAATTAAAAGCGTTAAATCGAATGTATTTCTATTTTTACCCTGCTAATCTAGGTTTTTTATCCTACTTAGTTTTTAAAGTGAGAGTCGGGATACAATCTAGATCGAACTAGTTTCTAAAAATAAAAGCTTGCACAATCCAAACTTCTTCTTTCGGTAACTATACCATCTACGATTTGATAAGTATGCAATTTTGACAGTTTAGAAACATCTTGATATGTTAAATTACAAGTTCAGAGTTTAAAATCAAAAGGCAAGATTGTATGTATTTCCGTATTTGTATTATTTACATTAGGAAAAGATGATCTATCTCATCATTATACTTTAGGCAAAATAAGGAACATTATGCTACCGAATTGGATATTCAGCAAAATTTTTTACAGCTAAGGAAAATAATCGAAAAATCCATATACTTTTCACTCCGGTAAGTGAAAAATTTAAATAATGGGAGTCTCAAGTAGCAGTAGTGGTCCACCGGCTTTGATCTCTGATGCGAGCGAACATGAGGCAGAAATACCTTCGCATCCGGAAGATTGCCCCACGAACGACCGAAGACAAAGAACGTATGTCGGAACGAGTATCTATAAGAAGGAGGATCACCCACAGTTACAAGTACGTCGCTAACCAAATATGTATTTGAAGAGAGAGAGAGAGAGAGAGAGAGAGAGAGAGAGAGAGAGAGAGAGAGAGAGAGAGAGAGAGACAGAAATTTCGAATTTATTTGATACTTTGGCACACAGGGTCCGAGCCCCTACGCGACCTTGAGGACTGGCGAATTCTGGGATCAGAAGCCAACGGCACCCAGCCTATCGAGTATGCTGCCTCCCAAACATGAGACTCTGGTAAATCGTTGTTTGTTCTTCTTTTCTCTTCTTTGCTTTGTTATATTAAATTCTTAGTTCATTGTTGCATGTTATTTAAACAACGAACTTGGCGAGTACACTTTTCCGCGAGCGATGGCGAAATTTATATGCTACCGATATTCATCTCGACTGTCATGCTGCTTGTATGGGTGTAGCTAAATTAAACTCGGGCATTGCCATCGTCGAGTTGCACCTGCGATTTTCTGGACAAAAATCACGCTGTTTTATCCTGCAGAAGCCGGTTCTTCTGTTGGCCAAGAAGCTGGCTTCTCTCCAATTCGTGTTTTCAGAGAACACACTGACTCACAGTCACGAAAAGTCGTCTCCACAGTCATCGGTCGCGATCACGTGCTTATTCTCGGTCGGTTTGCGGAAACGTTGCGTTCTATCCCAGTGTACTATTGCGAATCGTCGAGGGCGGATCATTATCTCTCGAAAGCCGGTGAAATTTTTATTCCGAAAACTGTAAATTTGCGCGAGACACTTTTTAATCGCGTATTAACGTTTTACAAAAGAAAAAAGAGAAAATGTCTTTGTTTCCTTTATCTTCTTTGTTTGAAATTGCGTGATTCATCGTCACACATGTTAAATTTCACAAGATAAATTTTTAAAATTGTCATTGTTCATGCATATCTTGATCGATATCAATCAAGTTTCATAAAAAAAGGGACATTTCGGTACAATTAAAGATTGCGTCTTAAGTTTTTAACGAACTAGGATCCGAAATTACAGTCCGCTTATTTATGTTTGCAGTTAACGTGCGCCACGAAAATGACAGGCTGGCAGTCTGCCGATAGTCACGATCCCCTAATGTGTCAACGGAATAATGAAATCGTCGAGCTTTCGCGAATCATCTCGCAGCTGGCTATGGCCAATCATCAATTAGCTAATGCGCATAGTGCAGCGATAGCGCGTACGGAAGCGTTATATTTGGAGTTGTCGAAGGATAGAGAAAATCGGAAGCAGATAATTTCGACGGAGAATCGGGAAATATGCGAGGATGTTCCTCTGAAAAGTCTGCAGGATGAAGACGAACAAAAGGAAGAAATACGAAGACTGGAGCAGCGTGTCGTTAAACTAGAAAAATTGCTGTCTGCGTGCAATTTTGAACAGTGCAAACAACGAGGCTTGCAAGAAGACAGCAAATTATGCTCCAGAACGGAAACGTCGGAGAATTCTCTGAAGACGCGAGATACGAAGGACGAGAATTCCTGTTCGAGATCCGCGGAATTGCGTTGCGAATCGACGGAGCGACGAACGAATCACTCCGTGATTGATGGTATTAGTGAAGTACCTGACGATTGTGGCACGATCAGGAAGGAAACGAATGGTCAAATATGCTGTAGTGCTTATTCCGATGATTCCCAGACGAATATTCCTAGATTAGACGAAAACTCGTGTTCCGTGAATGTAGATTTAAATAAAGTGCGCAGAAGACGCGCAAGGTTGAGAGATGACGAACAAGATTCGATGAAAAATTCAGGGAGCGGAGAAATATTCAAACTGTCGGAAGAAATTGAGAGATTGAAAGCGGATCGACTGGAATTTCAAAGCGCGAACGAAAGACTGCTGCGCAGTCTGACGGATCAGAAAAATTTAGCGGAAAAATTAGGAATAGATTATGAGGTATGGTAATATTCTAAACCTTCAGATTCTTCAGATTCTAGGGCTTGCAGGAAGAAATCAAGAGTCTCGGTCATTTGCATAATTTCTCGTTGCGATCAGTTTAGCGCCAACGTACATTAAAACATTCTATAATAAACATTGTCTTTTTTTTTAATTTAGGAACTGAGAACGCGATATGCAACGGTGGAAGCTAATTTGTATGAACGCAAACAACAATACGACGAACTGACGAAACACTTGGATTGCGCTAAGAAAGAGGTCGAAAGATTGCTGAAAGAGGTCGATGTCTTTCAGTCGGAAAAAGACACTGCCGACGCGAAAATTTCAATTTTGGAACAAAATTTGCAAAAATCATTGCTCGAGACTGAACGGATTAAGAACGCGGAAAGCCAAGAGATATCAGAATTGCGGGCACAATTGTCCGAAGAAGTCTCGGACAAAATAAAGCAGATTAAGGCTCTTAAAGACGCTTCGCGGGAGATTCAAAGACTGAAGGAGACTATGAAGACTGAAAGAAGGAACGAAGATGATGTTGTTTCGAGAGATGATATTGGTATATTTTATATTGTCTATAAGAGCTTCTATTATATTATTCTAATAGAATAACGTTGTATAAGTGAATCGTGTTTTAACTTACAAAATAATATCAAGCGTTTATATGCTATAGATTCAATAGACGACATACCGGAAAGTGCGTCGAATCCAAATTGTGTCGCTGCCAGTATGGACGAATTTAGAAAGGAACTAATCATGAAGAGGGAAGCTAGACATAGAGCCATCGCGGCGGTCTCGTCCGAGATGGAAAGACTTAGAAGAGAATTGGACGCTGAGAAGGAAGCTCATTCCGAAACGTCGAGCATGTTGGCTCAGTTACGTTCCGCTCATAGCAATCCGCAAGATCTCGATCTTGCGAATCGCCATTTTGCAAAGGCTACGATGAAAGAACGAGAGGAGCACAAGCACGCAGATGAAAACGAGAAAGCGTTGAAACGCGTGGAAGCGCAACGATTGACGCGCATCCTAAAGGTATTGTTGGTCATACATTTTTATTTGCAATCGAAATCAGTGAATGAGTACACAGGTGCAGGCTTGTTTCAGGTGTCCGATGAGTTGAGGAATGACGTGCGATACCAAATTGAGAAGGTGGACGACCTTCGTTACCACCTGGAGTCCGATCCAGAACGTCACCGACAACGCATTCGCTGCTTGACGGAAGTGACCAGCAAGGCACGCGTGTCTCTCATTGCACGAGAACGTCAGACCAATGAGCTGAAGAATTATCTGGCTCAACTGTTGGTCAGATTGGGCGACAGAAGTTTCCTGGAAGTCCAAGATGACGTGGGAGTCGAATGCGACCGACAGCTGGAGAATATAAACGCGCTGAAAAGCCTCTACAACGAGAGGCTGAGGATCTTGACCGAGTTGAAAGATTCCGCGACCAAGGAGCTGACGGATGTGAAACAGAAACTGGAATACACTTTGAAGAAATCGGAGAACTTGGAGGAGGAGCTTAAAAAAGCTGAAGACAAGGTATCGAAGTGTTACCGTTCGATTTTTTTTTTTTTTTTTTTTTTTTTTTTTTTTTTTAATGATTGTTGGAGTTTGAGATTCTTATGTTATGTTACGCACGCCAGGTCGACGCTCAAGACTCAGAAATAACAAACTTGGAATCGCAATTGGGATTAACCAAGGCGGATTGCAGAGATCTGCAGAATCAAATGTCTCTCATTAATGGATTATTTACGCAGATGCTGCTCGGAGCTTCTTCTGCGGACATGGACCTTGATCGTTTAACTCAGTTGCTACAGGTATCGTGTTGTTGATTCATTATATACATATTTATAGTTTATTACTAAAAATAATTAATATTTTAACATTTATAAAAAAGTTACAAGTTTTATAAAAGAAAATATATAAATAAAAAGAACGAAAATAATAATTAATTTGATTTTAACGCTGCAGGAGAATCACGATCTTATAAGTGACATAGCCAGGGAAGAAAGTACCGAAGCAGCGGCTCTTCCTAAACTTCTTTTGGATTTGATTGAGCAAGTCGAAGGCGGTAAAGCATCTCAGAAACACACGAGTGAAGAGAGTAGTGTAGAAAATGTCGGCGAAGTTGACAGGAAGGAAGATGATCTGCAAGAAGAAGATATCGCCCATAATTTACCCAAGGTCAATATATTCATAAAAAAGAATATATACATATATTAATTTTTATAATATAATTCATGCATTTTTGAATGTTAATTTAAATATACGTCACAGTAATACTGACAATTATACGATTATGTGCTCTCGTTTTAATACACAAGTCGACATCGTTAAAGTAATTGTGAAATTACGTTGTAGGTGTGGCGCGTTTTATTGGAACTACTTAGTTGTCACGCGGTGACCTCTCCGAGCGTTTCCGTTGCGTCCTGTTCGGATCCGAACAGCTGTTACAAGTCTGTGGATACTCCGGCCGGCCCAACATTGGTAATATCCGTCAGCAAAACTTATATTCGTTTGAAGGAACTGATTCTCGAGAAGAAGCATTTGGAGAAGGAGATGAATCGCATGAAGCAGTTGAACACTCATTTGGAAAGTAAACTAGGCGAACAGGTAAATGGTCTTCTAAGCATTCAAGTATAAATGATACAATAGAAATTTATCATTATTTGTTTCAATATCTAGGAGAAGAGACTCTCTATGGTGTCGGTCGAGTTGGCGAAAACATGGAATATCGTTGGCCGGATGCAGGCGCAGCATCAGCAGTTGCACACACACGAGGAGATATTAAGATACGAACTGCAAGAGAAGAGGAAAATGTTGCAGGAATTGAAGCAGGAGTTGGAATACTGCAGAGAGAAGTGGGAATCGGCCAGACAAAAGAACACGAATACCGAACGGGAATGGAGAAACCTGCGTCGCGAGTTTGCTGCACGGAAAGCTTTAGCTGCCCACGATTCTTTCAATAGGTTTCTTATTCACGTTTTTTTCATAAATGTCACTGTGTGTGTGTTTTAACTTAATACTGAAATATCTCTAAATAACGAGAATTGAAGATATTACAAACTTAAGTTTTATTTTTTTTTTACGAAAGTAGATTTTATAAAAATATTATTTATATTTTAATTAATATTTATAAATTTTATAATTGGTTATTAGAAACTACGAGTATCAAATCTGTTTTTTTTTTCCAACAGATTACAACTAGATTGTATTAAAACTATTTAAGATATCTTTTAATGTTTCTATTGCTTGCATTATAGTATTGCAGAGATTTTTATAACTATTATGTTTTATTATTTATTATACGAAAATTGTTCTGCAATTGCCGACTCATATTTCAATTATTCCATGTAGCGCTGAAAGCGGCTTCAGCGACGAGAGAGGTGATGACACCGACGAAGAAGAAGCGATTGAGGGACGAATCAGACATGGTCCTCGCCGACGAACACGAAAGGTTTTTACTAATTATTTCTTTAAATTTTTGTAATTTTTATTTTTAAAAAAATGTGTCTTGAACTAATAATATAGGAGAGTCCTAGAGCACCGACACCGGACACAGAATCCGAACAGCCGACAGATACTGAGCTATCAGAGTCGAAGACTGGTTCCTCGGTGACTTTAGAACAACGCACGCCGACTCCGGAGACCGAGGCGGAATTGGACGAGGCAGAAATCGCACATATTGATTCAGAACTTATTAACGCGACGGAAGTTGATGTAAGCGAAATCGCAGGAAATAGTATTTAGAATATTTTATTGATGACTAATCGATATAATTTTGAACAGCGCATTGTGGAAGATACGCAAGAGATTCTGGATCCTTTGGATCAAGCTCTCACCAATGTTATACAAGATCTTATAAAAATTGACGATGGAGAATCAGACGAGAATGTTTCGACTTCACGGGAGAGAATAACGACACCCTTCAAAGATTCGTGCGACAATCTAATTTCTGAAACCAGCGATACAAAAACTGATCGAATGACAACTTCCGAAACGGATTTCTGCGACAGAAATCCGCAATCTTGGACACCGGCTACTGAATCTCAGTGTTCATCACCCACTGTGAAGACACTGAAACGAACAGCTACGAGTATCGACCTATCTTCGGCGGTAGATAATGGCGAATTGCCCGAATCATCGTCAACCGTGATCAGAAATTTGTCAGAGCTGCACCACGATGACGGTGAGAAAATAAAATCCGAAAGTGTTCCATCATCGCCCGTTTCTGCACCCATCGCTACTGTTGTGAATACAATCGGCACGATGTCTGTCTTTTCCATCGGACCTCTTCCTGCATCTACTGCATTACCCTCGTCAAAAAGCGTGCAGTTCAGCAATCCCTTGATCGTAGGTCCGTCTAATCGTTTTCTTGCTCCAGTGTTCGGCGCAGCCGCGACAGAAGTGGACAATTTTACGGATAACTGTACCACCTGCTCGTCGACAGTGTCATTTAGTCACGAAGAGGAGTCGATAGAAGATAGGGATCAACGATCTTCCAAACCAGTAGATAACGTCGCAGATTTCGACAATGTCTCCGTGGATTCCTCTTCGAGTTTGGACACGGTTCGAGAATTTCCTACGGCCGACGTCAGTCCTATGCCTTCGTTCAGATCGGCATCTAGAGACGAGTTGCGGGAAAGCGCGACAAACTCGCAAACAGAAATCACATCGACTAAATCCCAAACTCCTGAGGAAGTTTTAGCTACACGTGCCGATCGATTAAAACGTTTGGAGGAGCAGGCCGATTGGCTTATGAAAAAAATGAACGCTACGAGCAAACGTGGTACCGCTCTCTGCATAAGACTGGAGGAGCTTCATGAAGCTTACGGTGAACCACCGGTTCCTCCGCCCATGCCAGATGTTTTACCCAACTGTAGGCTGCCATCTACCCTGCCCAATCTACCTCGTCAGGTAAAAGCACGTGATAATTTTATAGATAAATTATCATTGATTTATATATTGTCTAATATTTTAATTTCTCTCGTAGGTACCTGAATCATCATCCGCTGAGAATAGCAAGAATACCGAAAGCGAAAGCTCGAGCACAGCAAAAAATGACACGTCAAGTGCAAATGTGCCATGAAGCGCCTATAATTCTTTACTCACAAAAGAAAATTAGTTAATATTTATCTTCATCCTTCAAACAAAACTATAATATCCTCTCTGCAATATGTATTTTATTTGCGATGTTGTCCCGGATGTTAAAATTCATTTATCGTAATATTAATACAGCTAATTATAAAATGAGCTGTATTAAGCTGTGATCCTATATTGATCTTTTCTCTCGATATACCTTCAAATTTAATTTTAATAAAGACTTATTATTTATCTATACCTTAATTTTATATTATAAATACTATACAACGCAGTTTTCTTCTTGTTTCCAAATAAAAATTGGCGTAATTTTTCTGTTAGATTATATTTTGTACCTCGCGTATATGATATAATTAATAAAGAAAATCCGAAAAATTTTCCCATTTAACAAATATAAAAACAATTTTTCCATGAACAATAATTTATACAAGACGACCCATTGTAATGTTACATCTAAAAAAAAAATATTAATAAAATTAGATCAAAAGAGACGTACAATTTCGTTTTATAAAATTTTATTTAATTTAGTAAAAATCACGTAAAAATTATATATGTAAAAAAATAGGAACGTAAATTATACTGTGTAAAATAATGTTACATAATTACATTACTGTATGTATGATATTTTTAAAACATTTTTATCGCGGCAGACTATATACAACATGTGCATATTGAAACGAAACATATGGACAAGCACAGCTGAAAAGCGCATAATATGTTTGCAAAACTTTCACTTTGTGACTTGTCTCGCGAATGATATTCCATGAACAGAAAACATCTGTTGAATTTCCTTTCTTTTTCTTTCGACGTTGAATCGATTATTTAAGCGGCAATTACTTTCCCACAAAAAAGTTAAATTACAAATATTTTGATCTCACTGTTATTTCGCGCCGTTACAATTAAGCTAAATCAATTAGAATTAAATTAAATTATAAAACGTTAATATATGCAAAAAAGAAAAGTTATAAGGGAACATTTACTCTCGACCAACAGAATATGATAATAACGATAAATATTTCTTAATTTTTATATTTTTGCGTTTATACTTGCTAAGATATTTTTTAATTTTTAGCTTTTTTAAATAATCAGCAAAGTATAAAAAATAGAAAAATGGCAAAAATTATGTGTTATACATATATCAACAATAATATTATGTGTGGATTATAATTCGCAGTTGTGTAGTACACGAGATATTTTTGGAGAATTTTCTCTGTCATGAATTATATATGATAATGTTTGAATATAAATTACCACATACCGACTTTACCATATGCACATGTATTTAAAAAATCTTTCTTAATATTATATATAATGTAGAGAAAAATAAAGACACTTTTATTATATAGTATGACGCCAAGCAATCGATTAAACTTATTAAAAATTTCATCTGCTTAGCCGTTTTTTAGATATGACAGTCGTACCTTTCCGTTTAATTCGACGTGATTCGGATGTAGATACATTTTCTGTCTCGTTGCCTCTGTCGCGAGCGCATACTTGAGACACTGCGCGAGACACTGCCGTGTATCTTCATATATGTATACTGATATACATAATGAAGCACGTGGATAAGAATCGCCGAAATACGACTAGTGCGCTGGCAGAAGCTTTACAGCAGAATTTTCCTTATGAATGTTCTATGAGAAAGAAACATCTGTTGAATTTCTTTCGGTTCTTGAATCGATTACTCAATTGCCGAGCTCATCGCGAATATATAAGTATTAAATTGCAATTGCGTGTCGATGTAAGAGCGATATTCTACGTATTGAATTTTTTTAAGCCTTTAGGGTAAATTACGGAAAATAGCTTAAATTATAAAACATTAAAATTGATGCTAGAAGAGAGAATATTTAATGGGCAAACCGAATGTGGTAGGGATAAGCGAATCTTCGTCCATTACATCATCCCCGTCATACCTATTTCAGTGCTAGCAGAGAGATGATCAATGTTGTGGATAAATACTTCAGTCTTAATCGAATTCTTTTGCTGATAGTTGGTTTGTGGCCGTATGAAAAATCTAAATATGTTCAACTGCAATTAATCTGCGTCTATAGTATACTTATATCTGGCATTATATTTCAGGTATAGCAATTTTAATTTTAATGATACTTATATGTGTTATCTTGGACACACATCTCACATCTATAGAAGCAATTTGTACCTATGATATATCCTTGAAAATGTTAATTGAGTTATAGAGTGTGTCAATAGAGGATTTTAACAAAAAAATATTTTAGTTTAAATTTTAAAACTGGTATATAATAAATAGTCAATAATATTATTCTCTTATTCTCTATTCATATAAGAAAATCTGTGTGAATACACATACACATTTATGCACTTGTGTACATAATGCAATTACGTTTCAATATATTAAATGTCAATTACAACTATAATAATATTAAAAAATTATAAATATTTTATTAAGAATTGTTTCATATATAAAATAATAACTAAAAATCTCTTGTAATATGTGCTGGAAGTTAAAAATAAGAATGCTCTTTTATTCGAATTTTTAATTTCTAATTTCTTAAAGAAATTTATTACTTATAGCTCACAACAATGTTAACTTCAAAATGTACTGCAGAATTCATCATAAAGATTTTATCTCCCTCTCTCGGTTCCAGTGGCCTACTCATAAAATATAATGCTTTTTATGTTAATAGTAAAACGGTAAGTTAATTATTTACTATATATTTGTTCAAATAAATATCATAATATCTAAAATTTAATATCTAACAACTCTTTTGAAATTTTATTAAAATAAGTGGCATAAACGTTTATTGAAAGAATAGGTAAAGTTTTTAATGGAACAAGTTCAGCGTATCTATAACGATTTAAGAGACAATAACGAAATTGCTATCGTAGAAAAATATGGAAGTATTGCGAAACATTATACAACTGGTCTTACAAGTAAGACATCTTTGGATTTCTATTTTTTCTTGTATTTCAAACCTGCTATCGGGTTATTATTCAAACCTCCTGTTGAAACTTTTATTAAGATATATAGTTTCAAGTAATGCAAAAAGTCACATTAATGTTTGGATTTAAATGTATCAAAGATGAAGAAATAAGGAAATTCTTTTTCAGAAGCTCTTGTATTTAAAATAACTTTAAATACGAATAACGCGCCACATTCGGTCCGAGCTTAGATCTTTTTGTAGCTCAATATTATATATATATATATATGTATATATATATATATATATATAATTACTATGTATATATAATATGCATATAAAGTAACTTTAACTTTATACAGTTTGTACTTTGTTCCAAATCTAATGTTATAAGAAATATGACTGAGAGGTGAAATAATATATATACAATATATATAGGCATTGCACTGAAATGTGAAATAACAGTGCACGATACACTTTATAATTTTTTATAATGAGCAACAGACATGATATTAAAATAATAAATTTTATATTTATTAAGTATATATAGATAAATATATAATTTAAGACATTGATGACAATAAGAGACGAAACATAGAGAGTAACTTGTATAACAGAAATTATTATATTTTTATATGCAGTACAGATATTTACGTATAAAACATTTTATGATGCGATATTAATTGCAAATCCAAATTTTATAAACAACAAAAAATTACATTATATATTACATATATTATATTATATATTATATATTACTATATTTTATATAATAGTAGGATGCTTTTTTAGTGGTTTTTCTATTTGGTTTATTTATTTTCGTGAGTATCCAATTATGGCCAAACTTTACACATATTATATTACCTGCAAACACATCTCGATCACATCATTCGTCAATTACCGTGGAATATTTTATCGATCAAAAAAAATATTTCTACTTACCGCTTTTTCATATAAATGCAACTATGGTGATAGGATGTTTCGTAGTGATATCAACAGGTTCAATGCTGATTGCATATCTTCAACATGCCTGCGGAATGTTTGAAATTGCTAGGTAAAATAATAAACTTTAGAATAACCGGCATATTTAAATTAGGGATTAGTTCCGTTTCCTATTAACATTCACACTTTGGAAACATTTTTTTTTAATACAAATATTATGTCTTACTTTGCAAGATATATGAGAATGCTAAATAACTGACATATTAAAATATTAATACATTTATTAAAATAATAAATTCTTAATATATGTATGATTTGTTAATATAAAGTACAGTGTACGTAAAATTACTTTTTAATTTTACTTGAAAGTGGAAATTTAAATCAAACGAAATAAAGTAAAAAGAATAAATAAAAGTAAAAAATATCATATTTAATTTTTATATCTCTGTGTCAAAAATTTTAGAAGAGTTTAATAATATTACGAGTGTTGCAATTTTATCGTAAACGTTCATATAAATATTTTGGGCTAATACTGACTCAACAAAATCAAGATTTGTTATTTCGTTGAATTATTGCTTATTTTTGTATAAAACTTTATATAATTATAAATATTTAATTACATTATTTACAGTTATCGTATTGAGAGAGCAATACAAATTTGTATATCAAAAAATATTAAGGTGCAGAACGAGATTCTGGCTTATAAAGGCATAATTCATGCTGTAGATATTCATCGAAAAGCTATGATGTTGGTATTTACTACATAATATATTCTATAATATATGAATAATTCTTGCAATAATTTATTTTTGTTTTTAAAGATTCTCTAGCTATCTAATATCTAAATTTGAAATATCATTTCTGTTCTTAATCGCTGTCGGAGTGCTCGCTTTAAGCCTAAATAGTTTTCGAGTAAGTTTCTGTTCTTATCTATAAGCTTTTAATAATATGCATGCCATTTTTTTATGCCGTTTTATGTTAACAATAAATCTTATTATTATCTTCCTCTAACAATATTATACAATACTTATGTGTGATTGACATTTATAATCTTTATTTATAAAAGTATTAAAAAACTTAATACATTAATTTATAGTCATTAAATCCTACACCAAATTCTGTAGCAAACTACATATACTGTGTTTCTGTTAGGAGTTGATCTCAGTAGTATATTCGTGTGTACTAGGTCTTTCAGATTGTATTATTTGGATATAATTCTGAAGAATTTTTGGTTAATCTTGTAATTGCGCTTATGTGCTTTATATATATGTTTTTGGCCAATTTCATTGGACAACAAATTACAGATCATAATAACCACGTATTTGTTACTGCGTAAGTAATGTATCTACTTTGTATACATTTAAAATTTAATTACCATCATAAAAGAGATATATATAATTCAGTATAGATATTAATTCAGTATAGATATTAATGAAGATACACTTATGATGTAGAGACTTCATGTATATATACTCGATTTTCTTAAATTTCTAATATTATTATTGTTTTTAGATACAAAGTTCGGTGGTACGTAACTCCTTTACACATACAAAGATTAATACTACTTCTGTTGCAAAGAGGCAATAAGAGTTTTGGCCTGTGTGTCGGTGGATTATTCATAGCATCTATAGAATGTTTCGCAACGGTACAACATATTTTATATATACGTTTTATATACTAATATTTACCACGTACAAATATTTCATATATGATATATGTATATATATAGTAGCAATAATATTATATACAATATACAATAATTTTGTGTTATAATAAATTGAACATATTTTGATACCATTGTATGAGAGTAAACATAATATTTTACAGCTAACCAATGCAGCCGTATCTTACTTTGCTCTCATGTATTCAATGCGATAGTATAATAATTAATATTATAATAGTAGAAAGTTGACAAAAGCGTGCAATATATCTTATGTGTAAAAAAAATGAATACAGTACGTAACATGCAAGAAGAACAAATAGGAGTCAAAAGAGAAAGATTTTATAATAACGTTTACAATTAATGTACGAGAGAGAGAAAGAGTAAGAAGCTTTAAGTAATATATACAGGTTAAGTATAAGTACAAAAAAATTTAATTATTTCGCGGCTTATTTTAAGAGAAAAAGGTTTTACAAACATATGCCCTAAACTGCTTCTTTTTCATAATACAGGTCAAAGTAATGAAAAAAATATTAAAATTTCTAAAATCTGGGAAACGTTTGAAGATATTTTATTCAAATTTGGTATGCGTACATGTATTAAGAATCATGAATATTCGAGTACCGATATTGACCAGTATTGTTACACACGATTGTATTTAGTTCTCAATTTTATTTTTTTACCTTATCTCGAAAGCGGCACATTGTTTCAGAAAAGTAAGAGGCAGTTTTTGTAAAGTTTTAGTTCGAAAATTTAAAAAAAATTGTTGGACTTGGAAAAAACAGTGGTAGTACCGCATTTTTTTATTAAAAAACTTAATATGATCTATGACCATTTCTTTTTAAACTAAGTCATGGAATATCCTTTTGAAGTTTTTTGTACTTACTTAGGAAATATTCTGTATAATATTTGCATCGCACTTTATATATATTTACATATAATAAGATATAAATAAAATAAATGACGCAATAAACTTATAATTTTACATTTATATAGTCCTTCTTTATATATTTAATATACTATACGTAAACACCACACACACTTTCAAAACTTTAATGTAATCTAACTGCATATATGATTTGATTACTTTATGTTTAAGCATTCTTTCCTGAGGATTGATATTATTTTAAGTTCTGCCACTACTTCTTAATTCTTTGTTTAATATTAAAATTTATAATCCTTTATATTTTATAAAATGTTATTTAATTTACCAAGAATAACGTAAGAATTATGTGTAAAAAATAGGATATATATATATATATATATATATATAAATTCTACAATGAAAAATGTTATATAATTTTACTATTGTATAGTAGGTGTGATACTTTGAAAACATTTTTACCTCGACAGACCATATGTGACGTGTGCGTGCATACATATTGAAACGAAACATATACTTACTTTCAGTACTGCTGAAAAGTGCATAACATGTTTGCATAACTTTCACTTTATGACTTCTGTCACGAATGATATTCCACGAACAGAAAACATCTGTTGAATTTTCTTTCTTTTCTTTCGACGTTGAATCGATTATTTAATCGGCAATTTTTTTCCTACAAAAATATTAAGTTACAAATATTTTGATCTTACTGGTATTTCGTGCCGTTGCAATTAAGTTAAATTATGAAATTAACATACATTATAGAACGTTAAAGTAGAAAAAAGGCATCACAGGGAGCATTAACTCGACCAACACAATATTATAATAATGATCGATATTTGTATCAAATATCAATCAATTTTTATATTTATGCATTTATAATATAGAGGTATTAAAATTTTTTTAATTTTCAATTTTCTTTAACAGATAACCGGTAAAGTACAAAGAAACAGAAAAGTGTATAAGGCAAAATTATACGTTACATATTAAAAACAATATTACACACATGTGCATTACTATTTGTAATGGTGTAGTCATTTAATCAACGAGATATTTTTGAAGAATTTTTCTTTTCATAAAATATATATAGATATGAATATACATAACGATAAATGAAGCACGCGTGGATAAGAACCTTTGAAATATAACTAATGCGCATGCACAACTTTCACAGCAGAACTTTTTTCATGAATGACATTCTATGAGAAAGAAACATCTGTTGAATTTCTTTCGGCTGTTGAATCGATTACTTAATTCGCGAACGCGTCGCGAAGATATAGTTAAATTGCAATTGTATGCCGATGTAAGAGCGATATTCTACGTACTGTATTTTTTTTTTTTTTTTAGCCATTTAACTAAATTACGGAAAATAGCTTAAATTGTAAAACATTAAAATTGATGCTAAAAGAGAGAATATTTAGTGGCCACAAAACCGAATGTGGTAGGGATAAGCGAATCTTCGTCCATTACATCTCCGTCATACCTATTTCAGTGCTAGCAGAGAGATGATCAATGTTGTGGATAAATACTTCAGTCTTAACCGAATTCTTTTGCTGATAGTTGGTTTGTGGCCGTATGAAAAATCCAAATATGTTCAACTGCAATTAATCTGCGTCTATAGTATACTTATATCTTGCGTTATATTTCAGGTATAGCAATTTTAATTTTAATGATAAGTACTTGTATTATCTTTGCACACATTTCACATCTATAGAAGCAATTTGTACCTATGATATATCCTTGAAAATGTTAATTGAGTTATAGAGTGTGTCAATAGAGGATTTTAATTAAAAAAATATTTTAGTTTAAATTTTAGAACTGGTATATAATAAATAGTCAATAATATTATTCTCTCATTCTCTACTTATATAATAAAATCTATATGAATTGCGCATACATTTGTGCACGCGTACAGTATATGTATAATGCAATTATGTTCTGCGCTGTTATGTGTTTATTATGACACAATTACAGTAATATGAAATAACAGTAATAATTATATAAATTATTTAGAATTGTTTCATGTATAGAATGATAGCTAAGAATGATTTACAATATGTGGAAGTTGGGAATAATGCTCTTTTATGGTAATTCTTAAAGATATTTATTACTTATAGCTTACAACAATTTTGACTTCAAAATGTACTGCAGAATTTATCATAAAGATTCTATCTGCTGCACTCGGTTTCAGCAGCTTCGTCATAAAATACAATTCTTTTTATGTCAATGATGAAACGGTAAGTTGATTTTTAACTATATTTGTTCAAATAAATATAATAATATCTAAAATTTTATACCTAACATTTTTTTTAAGTTTTATTAAAATAAGTAGCATAAACATTTATTGAAAGAATAGGTAAGGTACTTAATGGAACAAGTTCAGCATATCTACAATGACTTAAGAGACAATAACGAAATTGCTATCGTAGAAAGATATGCAAGTAACGCAAAACATTATACAGCTGGTCTTACAAGTAAGACATCTTTAGATTTTTACTCTTTGTATTTCAAATCTGTTATTGAGTTTCTTGTTGAAACTTTTGGGAAATATCTAGTTTTGAGTTATGCAAAATTCACTTTAACGCTTCAATTTAAATGCATCAAAGATGAAAAAATAAAAGAATTTGCCACTAAAATTTTCGTATTTAAAGTAACTTCAACTTTGTTTCTATATTTTAAGAAATATGATTGAGGTAAAATAATATACATATATATGGACATTGCACTAAAATGTAGAATAAGAGTGCATGATACTTCTCAAAATTTTTTATAATGAGCAACAAATGTTAAAATAATAAATATTTTATTTGCTACGTAGATAAAAATAATTTAAGACATCAAAGACAATAAAGAAGAGACACATAGTAACTTGTATAATAAAGATATCACCTATTTGTTTAAAATAAAAAGATTTGTGTATAAAATATTTTATGATGTTATATTTATAATTATAACAAGGAAAATTTTCAAGTTGTTAGTATATCTTATATTACCATCTTATAATGTTATTTAGTGATTATCGTTGCTGGTTTATTTATTTTTGTGGGTGCCCAAGTATGGCCAGATTTTATACACATTATATTATCTGCAAATGTATCTCGATCACGTAATCTGCAGATCTCCACTGAATATTTTATCGATCAAGAAAGATATTTTTTCTTATCGCTCTTCCATATAAATGCAGCTATGATCATAGGATGTTTCGTATTGACAGCGACAGGAACAATGCTAATTGCATATCTTCAACATGCCTGTGGAATGTTTAAAATTGCTAGGTAAGATAATGAATTTAAGAATAACCGAGAAATTGAATTTAAGAATTAGTTCCGTTTTCCATTAACATTCACACACACACATTTGAGAAACATTTTTTTAATACAAATATTATGTCTTACTTTGTAAATAGAAGAAAGCTAAATATAGGAAATCTAAATAATTGACATATTAAAATGATAAAATTTTGATATGCAATAATAATAATAATAAAATCTTGATTTTTTAATTATAAAATACAGTGTGTTAAATTACTTTTTAGTTTTCCGTTAAAAGTGCAATTTCGAATAAAATAAAGTACATCATATTTTTTTTATATTTTAAAATTTTTAATAGGGTTTACATAATATTACGAATATTGCAACTTTAATATGTTCGTATAAAAATTTTTTACTAATATTAACTCAACAATATCATAATCTGTTGTTTTTTTTTAAATTATTGCCTATTTTTCCATAAAACTTTACATAATTATTAGTAACTAAATTATATATTTACAGTTACCGTATTGAGAGAGCGATACAGATTTATATACCAAAGAATATTAACATGCAGAACGAGATTATGGTTTATAAAGGCATAATTCGTGCTGTAGATATTCATCGAAAAGCTATGATGTTGGTATTTGCATGTTCTACATATAATATATGAATAATACTTGCAATAACACACTTTTGTTTTTAAAGATTCTCTAACTATCTAAAATCTAAATTTGAAATATCATTCATGTTTTTAATCGCAGTCGGAGTGCTTACTTTAAGTCTAAATATTTTTCGAGTAAGTTTTTGTTCTTACTCATAAATTCACATTTAATAATTTGAATGTTATTTCTTTATATTGCGTTATATTAATAATTGTATTATTGTTCTTTTACTAATAACAATTTCAATATCTTATATTAAGAATTTTAATATGACAATTGTAAAAAATGTTCTAAATTTTTGTTTTAATGCTATTAAAATATCCAATGATTTAAATTTAAAATTGTTTGACTTTAACATTTTTATGCAAATTTTAAAATTATTTTAAAAATTTTTTTAGTCATTT